>NC_051314.1:85741413-86419440 GCF_015220235.1 Choloepus didactylus
TTCAGATAACTAAAGGGAGCCCTACCGACAGAGAAAAAAGCTGAGGGACTTCACCACCAGTAGATCAGTCCTAGAAGAAACGCTAAAGGGAGTTGAGCAGGCTGAAAGTAAGGGACACTAAACAATTGACTGAAACTACATGAAGGAATAAAGGGTACCATTAAAGATCACATGGTAAATATAAATACCAATACTACAGTATTTTTGATTTGTAACTCCACTATTTACTTCCTACAGGATCTAAAATACATAAACTGTAATGATAAATCAGTGGTTTTGGACTCAGTGTAAAATATGTAATTTCTGACAAGAACTACATAAAAGTGGGGGAATGAGGGAGTATAGAAACATAGTTTATGTGTCCTATTGAAGTTAAGTTGGTATCAAAGAAAAACAAGATTGTTATAGATTTAAGATGTTAAATTTAAGCCCCATGGTAAACACAAAGAAAGTATCAGAGAACATGACCACAGAGATGAAAAGTAGAGTATGGGTTCCGAAAAGTGGGGGAAGGGGCAATGGGGAGTTAAGAAATGAGTGTAGGGTTTCTATTTGGGGTGAAGGGAAACTTCTAGAAAGGGATGGTGGGAAGGTGATAGCATTGCAACATTCTAAATGTGATTAATCCCACTAGTGGAATGCTAGGGAGGGGGTGGAATGGGAAGATTTAGGCTGTATATATGTTTCCACAATTGAAAAAAAAAAAAAAAAGACAATCTAAATAGATGACAATTAAATGCCAAGGATGATCCAGGATGGGATCTGAGGATGGAGGAGAGGAGGCTCAAAGGGACACAGATGGGACATAAGGAGGAAAAAAAAAAAAAGGAAATATAGAATGTAAGCTTTGTATCAAGGTTGAATTTCTTGAATTTCTTAGCTGCGTTTAATGGGATTGCATAAAAGAATGTTCTTGTTCATTGGAAATGTATATGTGAATTATATTGTTTTTTTAAGATGTGTGCAGCTTGCTCTCATATGTTCAGAAGACAGAGCAATAGACAATGGATGATAGGGAGGGAGAGAGAGAGGGAGGGAGGGAGGGAAAGAAAGAAAGAAATGGTGTGACAGGATGTTAAAGGTGGTGGATCGGGGTATCAGGGGAGGGGGGTTGGGGTATGCTGGAGATCTATGTATGGGGTTTGTACTGTTTGTGCAACTGTTCCTGTAAGTTGGAATTTATCTCAAAATAAAATTTCTTATAAAAAATAAAAAAAAGTTATTAAAAAAACCCTTATCAGATATGTGTTTTCCAAATATTTTCTCCCATTAAGTCACCTGCCTTTTCACCCTTTGATAAAGTCCTTTGAAGAAATGAAGTATTCGATTTTGAGGAGTTCCCATTTATCTACTTTTCCTTTTGTTGCTTGTGCTTTGGGTGTAAAGTCTAAGAAACTACTGCCTATCACTAGACTTTGAAGATGTTTTCCTACATTTTCTTGTAGGGGTTTTATGGTACTGGCTCTTATATTTAGGTCTTTGATCCATTTTGTGTTAATTTTTGTAAGAGGGGTCCTCTTTCATTGGTAATGGATATCCAGTTCTCCCAGAACCATTTGTTGAAGAGTCTGAGTGGACTTTGTAGCCTTGTCAAAAATCAATTGACCATAGATCTGAGGGTCTATTTCTGAACTCTCAATTCGATTCCATTGATCAATATGTCTATCAATACCATGCTGTTTTGAGCACTGTGGCTTTATAATATGCTTTAAATTTTAGTCAAGAAGGGTGATACCTCCCACTTTATTCTTTTTCAGTACGTTTTTGGCTATTTGAGGCCTCTTACCCTTCCAAATAAAATTGATAATTAGCTTTTCCATTTCTGCAAAGTAGATTGTTGGAATTTTGATTGGTATTGCATCGAGTCTGTAGATCAGTTTGGGCAGAATTGACATCTTAACAACATTTAGATTTCCAATCCCTGAACATGAAATATCTCTATTTATTTAAGTCTCTCTTGATTTCTTTTAGCAATGTTTTATAGTTTTCTATGTACAAGTCCTTTACATCTTTGGTTAAATTTATTCCTAGATATTTGATTCTTTTAGTTGCTATTGTAAATGGAATTTTTTTCTTGATTACCTCCTCAGATAGCTCATTACTAGGGTATAGAAACACCATTGATTTTTGCATGTTGCTCTTGTATCCTGCCACTTTGCTGAACTCCTTTATTAGCTCAAGTAGCTTTGTTGTCATTTTTACAGGATTTTCTAAATATAGGATCCTGTCATCTGCAAATTGTGACAGTTGTACTTCTTTCTTTCCAATTTGGGTGCCTTTTATTTATTTTTCTTGCCTAATTGCTCTAGCTAAAACTTTTAGTGCAATGTTGAGCAACAGTGGTGAAGTGGGAAGCCTTGTCTTGTCCCTGATCTTGGGGGGAAAGCTTTTGGTCTCTCATTGTTGAGTATGATGCTAGCTGTGGGTTTTTCATACATGCCCTTTATCAAGTAGAGGAGGTTTTCTTCAATTCCTGCCTTTCAAAGTGTTTTTATCATGAAAGGATGCTGAATTTTGTCAAATGCCTTTTCTACATCAGTTGAGATGATCATGTGGTTTTTCCCTTTTGATTTATTAATGTGTTGTATTACATTAATTGGTTTTCTTGTCCTGAAGCACCTTTGCATGCCTGGAATAAAATCCACTTGGTCATGGTGCATAATTCTTTAATATGTTCTTGGATTAAATTTACAAGTATTTAGTTGAGGATTTTTGCATCTATATTCATCTAGATTGGTCTGAAGTTTTCTTTTCTTGTAGTATCTTTATCCAGCTTTGGTATTAGGGTGATGTTGGCTCGAATGAGTTGGGTAGTGTTCCCTCTTCTTCAATTTTTTTGAAGAGTTTGAGCAGGAATGGTACTAATTCTTCTTGGAATGCTTGGTAAAATTTGCCTGTGAAGCCATCCAGTCCTGGGCTTTTCTTGGTAGGTTTTGGGTGACTGATTTAATCTCTTTCTTTGTGATTGGTTTGTTGAAGACTTCTATTTCTTCTCAAGCCAGTGTAGCTTATTTGTGTGTTTCTAGTAAGTTGTCCATTTCGTCCAAGTTGTCTAGTTTTTTGGCATACAAATATTCATAGTAACCTCTTATCTTTTTTATTTCTTCGGGTCCATGGTAATGCCCCCCTCACCTCATTTCTTTGTTATTCTTTCCTTTTGTTTGCTTTGGGATTGTTTTACTGTCCTTTCTAAGTTTCTCCTGTTGTTCAGTTAGGCCATTGGTTTTAGCTCTTTCTTTCTTTTTAATGTAGTTGTTTAGGGCTGTAAATTTCCCTCTCAGCACTGCCTTCTCTGCATTCCATAAGTTTTGATACATTGTGTTCTCATTTTCATTTATCTCAAGATATTTACTGATTTCTCTTGCAATTTCTCCTCTGACCCACTGATTATTTAAGAGCGTGTTGTTAAACTTCCGTATATTTGTGTATTTTCTGGTTCTCCATTTGTTATTGATTTTCCAGCTTCATTCGATTATTATCAGAGAAAATGCCTTGTATAATTTCAATCTTTTAAAATTTATTAAGACCTTTTTGTGCCCCCATATGTGGTCTATCCTGTAGAATGTTCCATGAGCACTTGGGAAGAATATATATCCTGTTGTTTTGGGGTTCAGTGTTCTACATATATCTGTTAGGTCTAGTTCATTTATCATATTTAGGTTCTCTGTTTCTTAATTGATCCTCTGTTTAGATGTTTTATCTATCAGAGAGAATGATGTGTTGAAGTCTCCCAATATTATAGTTGAGTCATTTATTACTCCCTTCGGTTTTGCCAGTGTTTGCTTCCGTGTACTTTGGGACAGCTTGATTAGGAGCATAAATATATATGATTGTTACTTCTTCTTGGTGAAGTGCCACTTTCATTAATATATAGTGTCCTTCTTTATCTCTTATAACATTTTTGCATTTAAAGTCTATTTTATCTGATATTAGTACAGCTACCCCATTTTTGTTTGTTTGTTTCTTTGTTTTTGGTTGCTGCTTGCATGGAATATCTTTTTCCATCCTTTCACTTTCAACTTATTTTTATCTTTGGGTCTAAAATGAGTCTCTTGTAAACAGCATATAGATAGATCATATTTTTTAATCCATTCTGCCAATCTATGTCTTTTAATTGGGGAGTTTAATCCATTAATATTCAAAATTATTGCTGTAAAGACAGTTCTTACTTCAGTCATCTTATCCTTTCATTTTTATTCGTCAGATCTATTTTTTCCTCTCTTTTCATCCTTTCTGTTATACTTACTAATACTAATCAATTCTGTACTGTCCTCCAGGCCTCTCTTTTCTTTTCAGCCAGCAGAACTCCCTTTAATAGTTCTCTTAGGGCTGGTCTCTTACTAACAAACTCTCTCAGCTTCTGTGTAACTGTGAATATTTTAAACTCTTCCTCATTTTTGAAGGACAGCTTTACTGGATAGAGAATTCCTGAATGGCAATTTTTCTTTCTCACTATCGTAAATGTCATACCACTGCATTCTTGCCTCCATGGTGTCTGATGCGAAATCAGCACTTAGTCTTATTTGGCTTCCCTTGTATGTGGTGAATCTCTTCTCTCACTGCTTTCAGAATTTTATCCTCCTTTTCAGCATTTGACAGCCTGATTACCATTTCTTGGAATGGGTCTATTCATATTTACTGTGTTTGGAGTACACTGGCTTCTTGGATATGTATATGTCTTTTATAAGTGTTGGAAAATTTTCAGCAATTATTTCTTTGAATATTCTTCTCAGCCCTTTTCCCTTCTCTTTTCCTTCTGGTACACCTGGGATGTGTATGTTTGTGTGCTTTGTGTTGTCAATTGTTCCCCTGAGACTCTGTTCAAATTTTCCCAGGTTTTTCTCCATTTCTTCTGTATTTTCTGTTCAAATTTGGTTGCTCTGTCTTCTAGCTTGCTGATTTTTTCTTCTGCCTCTTCAAATTGGCTGTTGTGTGTCTCCAGTAAATTTTTAATTTCATCTATGGTGTCTTTTATTTCCATAATGTCTGTTATTTGTCTTTGTATTCTTTCAAGTTCTTCTTCTTTATGATCTTATAGTGTCTTCTTAATATCCTTTATCTCTTTATACACATTTTCCTTTATTTCTTTGAATTGATTCAGGAGATTTGTTTGAACGTCTTTGATTAGTTGTTCCAGATTCTGTGTCTCCCCTGACTTTTTGAGTTGTTCCTTTGACTGGGACATTTCTTCCTCAGTTTTAGTGTGCCTTTTGATTTTTTCTGATATCTGGCTATCTGATTATCTTAATGGGTCTATTCTGAAGGTCAGTTTCTCTCTCTTGTCTAGGATTGAGTTGTTGCTTGGGTTTGTATTAGGGCACTAGTTTGACAGTTGGGTCACCAGTATTTCTCAGCCAAAACAGGGTTGGGTGCCCGTGCAGGGGGTGTAGACCAGCTCTGTTGGGCCTGGGATAGGGTCTGGAGAGGTTCTGAAAAGCCCTGCAGCTTTCCCTTGCATTTCCCAGCCTGCCCAGCAGATGGCAATCTTCAGTTACTTATTAGTCCTCAGATGCTATTTACCTCCTGGAGTCCTGGCAGCATCTGACTGGGCAGGACTGAAACTACAGGGTTCCTGTGCCCTCACTTTGCCTGCTAAAACCTGGCTTAGTGTGGGGCTGTGTCCCCATCCAAACTTGTGGTGGAGGACTCTCCCAGCTGCCCCAGTCTGCAGCCATCCCCCAGGCAAAGATCAGGTCACCAACTGCTGTTTCCCTCAAGTGTGGGGGATGGGCCCCAGGGCCCAGGGTTGGAAACACAGTCTCTGTCCACATTTTCTCAGACTTTTTGTCCCTCACTGACCTGGGTCCTGAAATGTCCTCCCCTGACCCCTGGATCCCCAAACAAGTCATTCGGAGAGTTTCTGTCTGGCTACATGCTGCTTTGGGGGAAGATTCTGTGGTTTCCTTCCTAATCCTCCCTGATCCTCCCTAAGCCTCCCTCCCCAGCATCTTGAGGCCTGCCACAGGTCCCTGTGGGCTTGTGTCTCTGTGTCTGGATATAGGTGGGGATCTTCCTCACTGCTGTGAAAGATTTTATAGTCTATGTCCCCAGTGGAAGTGGAAGGGATCCCAGTCACTGCCTCTAGGCACTTCCCAAGCTGCATGAGACTGAGTAAGAGGGAGGGGAGAGAACCGGCCTGTCTGGGATGGAAATTTCCTACCTGATATTCTCTTTCTTCAATTTAGCATTTGTGGGATCCTTCTCCAGTCTTTGTGGGATCCTTCTCCAGTCTTTACCTTCCTCCAGGGTTCTGAACAAGTAAGATTTGTCTCTTTTTCCACTGTATCTTTGAGTGAGAGGTTTTCAGTAGTTGCCCTATGTCTCTATGCTAATTGATTTGTGTTTTAAAACAATTATTCTGGCTAATATCTGATAGGTGGATTGTAAGGGAACAAGAGCGGCACCCAGAAAAGAGTTTTGCTATTGGGATAGAACATGTGAGGGAGAATACGGGCTCAGACTAGAGTGGCAACTTGTGGAGATGGAGAGAAGTGAATGGACACTGCTCATGGGGAAGACTAGGGGAGGGAAAAACAATTGATTCTGTCTGAAATCACTTTCTTTGAGTCACCAGTGCCTTCTAACTGCTGAATCCAAAAATTTAATGGCCTTTTCCTAATCCTTCTCCTTGAAACCACTTCTTCCTTTGGCTTCCCCAACACTGTCCTACCTGGCTATCCTTCAGCCTCTCTGACTGTTTCATCTCTGCCTCTTCCTTCTGACTCCCTTATATCCATCAACAGCAACTCATTCTCCATTTTGCCCAAGATTAAAACTTGGAATTATTCTCAAATCCTCTCTTTTTCTTTCTTTAACAAATATTTGTCAAGTCCCTAATATGAACCAGATGCTACATTAAACATTAGAGATGCATTGGTGCAAATAGTCATCCCAGCCTTTATGTAGTTTTCACACTAGTGGGGGAAACAGGCATCGAATAAATAATCACTAAGTGAATATATACAAAGAGTGTAGTTTTTTTCCAGTCCAAATGTCTCTGCCTTACTTTACTTATTTTATAGCTTTACTGAAGTAGAATTGATATATAATAAACTGCACATACTTAAAGTATACAGTTTGATGACTTTTGACACATATATATACACCCATGAAACCATCATCAGAATCAAAATAACGACCATATCCATTACCACAAAAAGTCCTTATGTCCCTTTGTAATTCCTCCCATCATCACTCTATCCTATTCCTAGGCAATTGTTGATCTGCTTTCTATCACTATAGATTAGCCTGCAATTTCTAGAATTATATATAAATGGAGTCATACAACATGCACCCCCTTTTTTTGTTTGTTTCACTTCTCTTATTCAGCATAATTATTCTGAGACTTATCCGTATCATGGTGTCATAGTTCATTCCTTTTCATTTCTGAGGAGATTTCTATTCTATAGATATACCATAATTTATTTAATCATTGACTTGTTGATGGACTTTGGGATCGTTTCCAGGTTTTTGCTATTAGAAATAAAACTGCTAAGAACATTTATATACAAGTCTTTGTGTGTCCATATTTTTTCATTTCTAGGAGTAGAATGGCTGGATCATATGGTAGGTGTAAGTTTAGTTTTTTTCATTTTAAGACACTACCATATGTGCTTGTACCATTTTACTCCTGCCAGGAGGCTCAGTTTCTCCACATCCTCACTAACACTTCATTTGTTCAGACTTTCAAATTTTAGGTATAGTGGTATGTTATTGAGGTTTTAATTTGCATTTCCCTAATGACTAACGATGTTGAATATCTGTTTATGTACTTATTTGTCATCCATATATCTTCTTTGGTGAATGATCTGTTCAGATCTTTTGCTATTTTTAAAATTGGATTGTTTTCTTATTATTGAGTTTTGAGACTTCTTTAAATATTCTGGATTTAAGTCCTTTATCAGATATGCAATTTGCAGTATTTTATCCTATGTTGTGCCTTATTTTTCATTCTCTTAAAAGCATCTTTCAAAGAACATTGTTTTTTAATTTTGATGAAATCCAATATATTGAATTGTTCTTTTATGGTTTGCTTTTGACATTATAGCTGAGAAAATTTTTGCCTTAACCAAGGTCACAAAAGTTTACTCATATATTTTCTTTTAGAAGTTTTAAAGTGTTAGGCTTTACACTTAAGTCTATGATCCATTTTGAGTTCATTTTTGTATATCATACAAAGTATGGATCAAAGCCCCCTCCCCCCCACAGGCTATCCAATTGCTCCAGCCCATTTGTTGAAAAGATTATCAGTTCTCCACTGCTTTTCTTTTATATGTTTGTTGAAAATGAATTGTTCATATATGAGTGAATCTATTTCTGGACTCTAATCTGTTCCATTAATCTTTTTTTATTAAGATTTATTTACATACCATACAGTCATCTGTTCCATTAATCTTATTTCTATATTTACGCCAAACTACACTGTCTTGATTATTGTAGCTTTAAAATAAGTCTTGAAATCAGAGCGTGTTAGTTCTCCAACTTTCTTATTCTTTTTCAAAGTTGTGTTGGCTATTCTAGGTCCTTTGCCATCCCATATAAATTTGGAAAAAGTTTGTCAGGTTCAACAAAAAATTCCTGCTGAGATTTTGATTGGGATTGTGGTTAAATCTATTGATCAATTTGGGGAGAACTGACATCCTAACAATATGGGGTCTTTGGACCCATGAACACAGTGTATCTCTTCCTTTATATAGGTTTCTCTTAATTTCTTTCAGCAATTTTTGTAGTTTTCATTGTACAAGTCTTTCACATCTTTTGTCAGCTTTATTCCTAAGTAGTTCATATTTTTCAATACCAGTGAAAATATATTTTTAATTTAAGTTGCTGATTGTTTGTTGCTAGTTTCTAGAAATACAATTGAAATTTTTAATGGAGAAGTTGAATGTTTTATTATTTTTATTAGATTTCTTATTTTGCTACAAAGCTGTTGTTTCACTGTATGAAAACAGCACCAGCAAATGTGGCATACTGCAAAATCAAGATAGTACTGTTCTTTATCTGACACTGTACAATTAACAAAAACTTGACTCCACTTTCAGTTATTTCCAATGAAAATATCATTAAGTATTTTGACCCAAATCCAGGGATGGATGTAAGCAAGTTACAATATTATACAAGGCTTAAGATAACAATGTTACCCTTGAATTACATAATTTTTATGAGTAGTTTTTACCTTAGATAATTACATGAACTCTGACTATAACTATATCCTAGTCCAAATCACAGGGTGATGTGAAAAAGATGCATATTTATCTGCTATCATTAGTAATGGGGTAATTTCTTTCAATGACATAGTTGGAATGAGTAGTTTCTGTTTTCCTATTGATACTGCTAAAAGTTGCTGTTATAAATCTCTATCTACCAGTTAATTTAAAATATTGCTGGATTAAGTTGTTTCAGACTAGTTTATTTAGGGGCTCCATTTTCACTCCTCAATAGATTTTACATTTTTCTCATATGCTTTTTCACTCATTATTTCATCAAGTTTTGAAGGATTATTCACTGTCATCTTGATCAGCCCACCACCTTCACAACAAGATTTATTGACAAGTCCTGGATTTTCTGCAAGAGCTTCATTAATTTCTGTTATTTCTCTTGATAGAGGAGAATAAAGTTCACTAGCAACTTTCACACTTTCCAGAGCACCAAACTCATCTTGTTTGTTCAATTTTGTCCCAACCTCGGGAAGACTACAGTAACCAACATCTCCCAAAGCTTTGATTCTGATCAAAAGTGCTGGGCTCTCTGCGCTCAAATGACCAATTCCCGAGACATCAGAGTTTCAAAGAGAGGTAGAGTTTATTGCTAGGCCCTAAGCCAGAGATCAGACGGCCCATCAGCCTAAAAATGTGTCTCCCTGAACTGTAGTAATTCTGATAAAGTATCAAAAGATGGGCAGGTTTTAAGATAACGAGCACAATGGCTGGAGATGACTAGGTTAGAGATGATCTAATTATTGAACATGAGCACATTGATTACATGCTTAGTCACAGAATGTATATAAGAAAATGGTGGACCTAATATGATGATGGGCATGATTTGTAGCATTATAATGAGGTATAGGTCACTTATAGTTTAAAGTTTAAGCTACTGCATATGTCAGGCAGTCCATTTTGGTTAGATCCAGCTTCCTGTATCAAGAAAGCTTTGGAATTGGGGTAGGTTTGTTCTGGGCAGACTCAAGACCCTTCATTAATAAACATTAGGGGCTGTCTTTAGTGATCATAAGATTCTAAGTGAAAAAAACAGATAAAGGAGTACAAATGAAGGTCAGTCACAAGGTTTTTACAATCACAAGGACCCAAGATAAAGGCTACAATTAGATAATCATTATCAAAGATCAAGGCAACTAGCTTACAGTTCAGCAATCTCAGGTATTTCCTTCTGGCTATTCTAATACACTAGAAAGTAAAAAGAAGTATCTATATAATGATTCAATAACTCATTTGTTAAAACCTAATTTCTCCATTACAGCTTCCCATGCAAAATCGCTGATTCCCACTGTTCCAGTACCATTTTCTGTTGCTACCCATTCAATACGTTTGTCTGTGAATTTCTGCACCAAGAGCAGAGCCAGGTTGGTGCTCAGTGACCTCTTCGCAGGGGTGTGGAGGGTGGCGGTGCCACAACACAGACACCCCAATTTACTTTTTAATTCAAACTTGTATCCTGAAATTTTAATTAACTCACATATTAGTTCTAGTAAGTTTTTTCTTTTCTTTTCTTTCTTTTTCTTTCTTTCTTTCTTTCTTTCTTTCTTTCTTTCTTTCTTTCTTTCTTTCTTTCTTTTTTTGGTGGAATCTGTTAGATTTTCTACACAGACCGTCATGTCATGTGACTAAATAGTTTTACTTATTGCTTTCTAATCAATATAAGTTTTTTCCTTGCTTTTTTTCACCGCTTAGAACTTCCAGTACAACATTGGATAGAAGCGTGAGGATGGATATCCTTGCGTTGTTCCTGATCTTAGGGAGAAAGCATTCAGTTTTCACCGTTACATGTGATGTTAGCTGTTACATGTGATGTTTTGTAGATGAGCTTTATTAAGTTGAGGAAGTTACCTTCTATATCTAGTTTGCTGAGAGTTGTTATCAGTAATGGATATTGGATTCTGTCACATGTTTTTTTCTGTTATTTATTGAGATTATCATATAAATTTTGTTTTTTAGTCTGCTAAAATGGTGAATTACTTTGATTGATTTTCAGATGTTCAACCCACATTGCACTCTTGGTATATACCCAACTTGGTCATGATGTATTATCTTTTTATATATTGTGGGATTTAATTGCTAACATTTTGTTTAGAACTTTTGTATCTATGTTCATGAGGGATTTTGATCTGTGGTGTCTTCTGTTTTAAGATCTTTGTCTGGTTTTTAAATGAGGGCAATGCTTGCTTGCTTCATAGAATGAATTGGGAAATTTTCCCTCTTTTCGATTTTCTGGAAGAGTTCATGTAGAATTGGTGCTGTTTCTTCCTTAAATTTTTGGTAGAATTCACCAGTGAAGCCATCTGAACCTGGAGTTTTCTTTGTGGGATGGTTTTAAACTATGATTTCAATTTCTTTTATGGATATAGGGCTATTTGGGGTATCTGTTTCTTCTTTTTATTCTCCTTTTTTAAAAAAATTGTGAACTTTAACATATGTACACAACAGTGATAACTTTCAAAGTACAATTTCACAAGTAGTTAGAGAGCAAATTTCAAAGAATGTCATGGATCACAGTTCCACAACTTCAGCCATTTCCATTATTGTAAAATATATATACAGAAAGGTGTCAACTCTCGATGTACAGCTCAACAAGCAGTATATAGGTAATTTCAAAAATTATTATGGATTACAGTTCCACAGTCTCAGTTGCTTCCCTATTATGCAATACAAGGTATATACAGAAAGGTGAAGACCTTCAAGGCATAATTAAATGAGCAACTATAGAGCAAATCCAAAAGGATACTATAGGCTACAGCTCCACCATGTTATTTACCTCCTTCCAACCATTCCAACACCCCAGCATCCAAATATATATATACATAATTATATAAAGTTTCAGTATTCATAGACCTGTGTTAAATCTTGTTTGTTGCTACCTCTTCCTCTCACTTAATCTCTTTCTCCATCTTCAGGGGTGTCTAGGCAGTGAGCACCCTAACTTGTGCATATTGAAAGGGGGTGTCGACAGTATGGGTAAGGGAGCTGCATCTGACTGTTGATCTTAAAGAAGCTGTTGCCTCTAAGTTTTAGGACTTGTTTGGTATAGGAACAGTCTGGTGGATTTAAGTTTCTGAAAGATAAAACTTAGTGAGTGAATCTTTCATGGAATCTCAGGCAGGGACGTAGGTATTTGGAGCATGGCATATTGTGGCCAGTTGGGATGTCTAACTGGAGCTTGCATAAGAGAAACCTCCAGGATAGTCTCTTGACTTTATTTGGGATCTCTCAGCCACTGTGACTTCAGCTTATTACCTTTCTTTTTTCCCCCTTTAGGTCAAGTAGGCATTTTCAATCCCTCACTGCCAGGGCCAGGCTCATTCCCAGGAGTCATGTCCCACATCGCCAGGGAGATTCATTCCCCCAGGAGTCATGTCCTTAGGGGAAGGGGAGTCAATGAATTTACTTCCCGAGTTGGTCTTAGAGAGAAAGGCCTCATCTGAGCAACAAAAGAGGTTCCCTGGAGGTTCTCTTAGACTTAATTATAGGAGGGCTCAGCCTTCTATTTAAATACAACACTAAATTTCACAAGAGCAAGCCTCAATTCAAGGGCTTTGATTTAATAAGTAGTGGGTTCCTAACCTCACTTAACATGTATTCTCTCCCAGGATAAACGGTCAGTTTCTTATATTATCTTCACTTAGTTGTACAATCAACATCATTCTCAAATTTAAACAATTATCATAACATAATACATCCCAGAGCTCTTATCAGCTGCTAATTCATCCTTAGTATTAGTGTAGAGTTGGTAAGATATTCCTATTAAATATAGTCTTTAATACATAATGAATAATTTTTCCATACCACTCTGTTGTTAACCCTCTGCAGCAGTGTCATACCTTATAAGTATATCATGCTAACAATTATTTAGGTTTGTGGTGCTACTCTATTTCTTCTTGAGGAAACTTTGGTAATTTGTGTTCTTCAAGGAAGTAGTCCATTTCATTGAGGCTGTCGATTTTATTGACATAAAATTGTTTCTAATATTCCTTTTTTATACTTTTAATATCTGTGTGATTTGTAGAGATATTGCCTCTTTTATTCCTGATATAGGTAATTTGTGTCTTCTTGTTTTTCCTGATCAGTCTAGATAGAGATTGATCAACTGTATTGGTCTTATGAAAGAACAAACTTTGGGTTTCTGTTTCACTGATTTCCACTCTGATCTCTATAATTTCCTTTCTTCTATTTACTTTGGGTTAAAGTTGCTCCTCTTTTTCTAATTTCTTAAGATGGGGTGGAGATGATTAACTTGAGACCTTTAATATTTTCTAATATAGGGGTTTTTAGAACTATCAAATACTCCCTAAATACTGCTTTAGCGGCATTGCACAATTTTTGATATGTTGTGTTTTTATTTTCATTCAGTTAAAAATGTTTTCTTATTTTCCTTATTAATTCCTCTTTGACCTATGGGTTATTTAGTTCCCAAATGTTTGGGAATATTTCAGAGATACTTCTGTTATTGACTTCTAATTTAATTCCATTGTGGACAGAGAACATTTAAATTTGTCAAGACTTGTTTTATGACCCAGAATATGGTCTGTCTTTTCCTTGTGCCATTGAAAATAATATGCATTCTGCTACTGTTCTATATTCTAAGTGTTCTGTAAATATCAACTAGGTCAAGTGGGCTGATAATGTTTTTTCAAATCTTCTACACCCTTACTGATTTTCTATCCACTTGTTCTATCAATTATTGAAAGAGTGGTATTGAAATCTTAAACTGTAATTTTGGATTTGTCTATTTCTCTTTAACATTCCCTGAATTTTTGCCTCAGATATGTTGAAGCTCTGTTATTTAGTGCATAAAAATTGGAGATTCTTATGTCTCCTTGATGAATTGACTCTTGCATCATAATGAATTGAACTTACTTATCACTGCTAATATTCTTTGCTCTGAAATTTACTTTGTCTATTATTAATATAGCCATGTTAGTGTTAGCTGGTATATCTTTTTCCATCCTTTCATTTTATCCATTTGTGTCTTTATATTTCAAATATATTGCATTTCTTGTAGGCAGCATATTGTTGGGTTTTGCTTTTTGTCTGATCTAATAATCACTGCCTTTTAATTTGGGTATTTAGGCCATCTACATTTAACATGATTTTTGATATGGTTAAGTTTAAATATATTATCTTGCTTTTTTTTAATAATTCATTTTATTGAGATATATTCACATATCATGCAGTCATACAAAGTGTACAATCGATTGTTCACAGTAGCACCATATACTTGTGTGTCCATCACCAAAGCTGTTTGGTTTATTTGTCCCTTATGCCCATTGTTTCATTTTCTCTCTTTTTCTGAACTTTTTGGATTAATTGACTATTTAGTCAAAAAATCCTTTGTTGATTTAGTTGTTAAAACTCTTTGTTTTGTTATTTTAGTGGTTGCTTTAGGGCTTATGGTCTACATCTTCAACTTAATACAATTTACCATCAAGTGACATTATACCATTTCACCTGTAATATAAGAAACTTAACTGTAGAATACTTTCATGTATTTCCTTCTGACCTTTGTTGCTGTCATTCATTTTTCTTCTACATATGCCTTATAAATGTTGCTATTATTTGTGTTTAAATAGTCAATTATCTCTTAAAGATACTGTGCCAGTTTGCATGCATTTTGTCCCCCAAAATGCCATGTTCTTTGATGCAATCTTGTGTGGGCAGATGTATTAGTGTGGATTCAGTTGGAACCTATTGATTGTTTCCATGGCAATGTGATTCAATCAATTGTGGGCAAGACCTTTGATTGGATAATTTCCATGGATGTGTTACCCCATCTATTCAGGTTGGGTCTTAATTAAATCACTAGAGCCATATAAAACAGCCAACAGACAGAAGGAGCTTGCTGCTGCAACTTACAGAGACATTTTGAAGACAGCCATTCAAAGCAGAGTTTTGCTGATGCTTTGGAGGTACTAGCCCAGAATTTTCCCCAAGAAGCTGACACAGAGACATTCTGGAGAACGCCATTTTGAAATGGAACCTGGGAGCAAGTAGATGCCAGCAACATGCCTTTCCAGCTAACAGAGGATTTCCAGATACCAATGGCCTTTCTCCGGTGAAGGTACCCTATTGTTGATGCCTTACTTTAGACAATTTATGGCCTTAAGACTGTAACCAAATAAACTCCCTTCCTAAAAGCCAATCCAGGGGCAAGATGGTGGCATAGAAAGGAGTGGATTTTAGTCAGTTCCCTGGAACAACTAATAAACAACAAGGAACAACTAGTAAATAATTTGGAATAACTGCTGGGGGACAAACATGACTGTCCACACATTCTACACAACCTGGATTGGGAGGAATGCCTGAGATTGCAGTATAGAATCTGTAAGTAAAAGCTGCAGAACCACGCCAAGAGCCCTTCCCCCCATGGCAGGCTGAGTTGCAAAACCTCGCTGTGGTAGAGAGCAGCACTCTCTGAGTGAGCGAATATAGCTCAGCTGAGCTCCAATTTGGGTTTTAATTAACAAGTGTGGACTGCTGAATACAGGCTACAACACCCCAACAAGCAGACAGAGGCTTTTAGTGATGACTGACCTTAAAGAACCAGAAGACTCATCTGTCCTGGGAGGGGAAGTCCAGAAGACCAGGTGTTACCAATGGCTGACAAGTGAAACCGGGGGGCTGTGTACTGGCTCCAAAGGGGACTTTCTGTCCCGTTTTCTCTCTCTAGAGCTGAGGGGCTCAGAGGAGAGAGCCCCAGCCATTTTCAGTTTGCAGGGCTCTGACCCAGACAGGGGTAGAGATAACAGAGTCAGAGAGACAACAATTCAAATGAAAATGATAACTCCCTAGGGGGTATATCTTCCCTAAAAGGAAGAAGGTGGGGCCCAGCTTTCCCTTCAGATCCAGACCCCAGAGCTGGGGGGAAAACAGCCAAAACAGAAACTGAAGGGGCCACACCTCCTTATACCAGTCAGGAGTGACAGGTGCCACCTGCTGGGTGCATTAGGAAAAGCACAGTGACTGGAGACCTCACAGAAAACCCTGTCATTCTTCTAAGATACACCTTGAATATAACTGCATTCTGAGACCTGAACCCATGCTAGTCTGGGAAAATCTGATTGGGGTAAACAAGGAAACCAGATGCCTAGACAACAGAAAACTACAATCTACAGTAGGAAAAACAAAGATATGACCCAGTCAAAGGAACAAACTTACACCTCAATCAAGATACAGTTGAGATATTGTTTCACTTTAATGAAACAATCTATTAAAGATTTTCAAAGAAATATGCTAAATCAAATAAAAAACCAAATCAATGAGTTCACAGAAGATATAACAAAAGAGATGAAAGCTATAAAGAAAATACTGGGTGAACATAAGGTAGAAATAGAAAGTTTGAAAAAACAACTGGCAGAATCTATGGAAATGAAAGGCACAACACAAAAGATGAGAAACACAATGGAGACATACAACAGCAGATCTCAAGAAGCAGAAGAAAACACTCAGGAACTGGAGAATAATACACCTGAAATCCTACACACAAGAGAACACATAGGGAAAAGAATGGAAAAATATGAGCAACTGTCTCAGGGAATTGAATGACAACACGAAGCACATGAATGTATGTGTCATGGGTGTCCCACAAGGAGAAGAGAAGGGAAAGGGGGCAGAAGCAACAATAGAGGAAATAATCAATAAAAATTTCCCATCTCTTATGAAAGACATACAATTATGGATCCAAGAAGCAAGCATACCCCAAACAGAATAGCTCTGAATAGACTTACACCAACACACTTAATAATCAGATTATCAAACGTCAAAGACAAAGAGAGAATCCTGAAAGCAGGAAGAGAAAAGTGATCCATCACGTACAATGGAAGCTTGATAAGACTATGTGTGGATTTCTCAGTAGAAACCAGGGAGGCAAGAAGGAAGTGGTGCGATATATTTAAGATAATGAAAGAGAAAAACTGCCAACCAAGAATCCTATGTCTGGCAAAACTGTCCTTCAAATATGAGGGAGAGTTTAAAATATTCTCTGACAAACAAACAATGAGAGAGTTTGTGAACAAGATACCTGTGCTACAGGAAATACTAAAGGGAACACTACAGACAGATAGGAAAAGATAGGAGTGAGAGATTTGGAACACAATTTTGCGTGATGGTAGCACAGCAATGTAAGTACACTGAACAAAGATGATTTTGAGTATGGTTGAAAGAGGAAGGTTAGGAGCATGGGGGCACCAGAAAGGAAAGAGGGAATATAAAGACTGGGACTGTATAACTCAGTGAAACCTAGAGTGCTTAACAATTCTGATAAAATGTACAAATATGTTTTTACATGGGGGAGAATAAATGAATGTCAACCTTGCAAGGTGTTAAAAATAGGGTGATATTGGGGAAAAATACAATCAATGCAAATTAGAGACTATATTCAACAGAAACATTGTATTATGCTTCCTTTAATGTAACAAAGGCAATATACCAAAGCTAAATGCCTATAAGAGGACGTAAGGGAGGGGTATGGGACTCTTGGCATTGGTGATGTTGTCTGACTCTTTTATTCTACTTTAGTTTAATTCTATCTTTCCTTTCATTGTTTTTTAGCTGTCATGTCTTTTTTTCTTTTTCTTTTTCTTTTCTCTCTCTACCTTCTTTGACTCTCCCTCCTTCTTTGTGGAAGAAATGGAGATATCCTTATATAGATAATGGTGAGGTGCTGAATACATAAATATGTGACTATACAGGGAACCATCAATTGTTTACTTGGGATGGAAAATATGGTAGGTGAACAAAACTATCTTTAAAAAACAATGGGTTGATGAAGAAACTTTGAGGGCACTACATTGAGTGAAATAAGTCAGATACATAAGGACAAATATTGCAGGGTCTCACTGATATGAACTAATTATAACATGCAAACACATAGACATGAAATATAAGTTACCAGGATATAGAACAAGGCTAAAGAATGGGGAATGGTTGCTTATTATGAATCTTCAACTAGGGTGAACTTAAGTGTTTAGAAGTGGACAGAGGTGATGGTAACACGTTATTGTGAGAATAACTAACAGTGCTGAATGGTGTGTGAATGTGGTGGAAAGGGGAAGCTTAGAGTCACATATGTCACCAGAAGGAAAGTTGGAAGTTAAGATATGGGAACATATAAAACAGTGAATCTTGTGGTGGACAATGTCTGTGATTAACTGTACAAATATTAGAAATCTCTTTCATGAACTAGAACAATGTATGACACTATAAATAGAAGTTAATAATAGAGGGATATAGAGGGAAAAATATACCTATTGCAAACTATATACTACAGTTAACAGTATTTTAACATTATTTCATCAATGGTAACAAATGTACTATACCAATACTATGAGTCAACAATGGAGGGGGGGGTGGTTAGGGGTATGGGAGGAATTGAGTTTTCTTTTTTTGTCTTTATTTCTTTTCTGGAGTAATGAAAGTGTTCTAAAAATTGGAAAAAATTAATTGTGGTGATGGATGCACAGCTGTATGATGGTACCATGGGCAACTGATTGTGCACTTTGGATCTTTGGATAATTGTATGTCATATGAACAATCTCAATAAAATTAAATTTTAAAAAAAGCCAATCCATTTCTGGTGTTTTGCATAACGGCAGCATTAGCAAACCAGAACAGATACCTAAGTAAGAAAATACAGTATATATTTACCTATATAATTACCATTTCATTCTTTTGTTTAGTTCCATATTTTCATCTTATATCATTATCCTTCTGCATGAAAAACTTTATAAACATTTCTTGTAGTGCAGGTTTGTTTGTGATGAATTATTTCAGGTTTTGTATACCTGAAAAAGTATTTTGTCTTCATTTGTGAAAAATATTTTCACTGGGTATAGAATACTAGATTGACAGATTTTCCTTTCAGTGCTTTAATGTCGTCTTCTCACTTGCCTTGTACTTGATGGGAATTGTATCATCCTTATCTTTGTTCCTGTGTATGTAACACATCTTTTTTCTCTGGCTGCTTTTCAGATTTTCTCTTTGTTGCTCGTTTTGAGCATTTGATTATGATGTGCCTTGGCATAGATTTATTCATGTTTCTTATGCTTAGGTTTCAGTTTTCAACAAATTTGGAAAAATGTAAACCATTACTTTTTTAAATCCAGTTTTATTGAGATATATTCACCTACCATATAATCATCCATGGTGTACAATCAACTGTTCACAGTACCATCATATAGTTGTGCATTCATCACCGCAATCTATTTTTGAACTTTTTCTTTACACCAGAAAGAATAAAAATAAGAATAAAAAATAAAAGTAAAAAAGAACACTCAAATCATTTTCCCTATCCCACCCTATTTTTCGTTTAGTTTTTGTCCCCATTTTTCTACTTATCCAGCCATACACTGGATAAAAGTAGTGTGATCCACAAGGTTTTCATAATCACACTGTCACCCCTTATAACCTACACTGTTATACAATTGTCTTTAAGAGTCAAGGCTACTGGGTTGGCATTTGATAGTTTCAGGTATTTACTTCTAGCTATTCCAATACACTAAAACCTAAAAAGGGTTATCTATATAGTGCATAAGAATGCCCACCAGCGTGAGCTCTTGACTCCATTTGAAATTTCTCAGCCACTGAAACTTTATTTTGTTTCATTTCACTTCCCCCTTTTGGTGAAGAAGATGTTCTTAATCCCTCGATGCCAGGTCCAGGTTCATCCCCTGGAGATATCCTGCGCTGCCAGGAAGATTTACACCCCTGGGAGTCAGGTCCCACGTAAGGGGGAGGGCAGTGAGTTCAGCTGCCGCGCTGGCTTAGCTAGAAAGAGAGGGCTACATCTGAGCAACAAAGAGGTACTCTAAACCATTATTTTTTCATACGTATATTTTTGTTCTCCACCCCCCCCACTCCTTCTCTCTTTTGGGTACTTGATATGTATTAGGCCGTTTAAAATTGCCCTATAATTCACTGATACTCTGTTCATTTTTAATAAAATTCCCTTTTCTCTCTGTGTTCCATTTTCTATGTCTTCTTCAAGTTCACTAATCTCTTCTGTAACGTCTAATCTGCCATTAATCATATCCAGGGTATTTTCCATCTCACACATATTTTCCAATTGTACAATAAATATATATGTAATTATTATTTTATATTTTCCATGACTAACTTTTTGTGATATATGGAATACACTTATAACTTGTAAAGTCCTTGTCTGAAAATTCTAAAATCTGTATCAGTTCTGGGCCAGTTTTTTTTTTTTTTTTTACTTTTCCATTCATTTTTTTAAAAATTCATTTTTATTGAGATAATGTTCACATAACATGCACTCATACAAAGCATACATTCAGTTGTTCACAGTACCACTTATAAAGTTGCGCATTCATCACCAAAATTAATTTTTGAACATTGTCATTACCACACACACAAAAATAGTAAGAATAAAAATTAAAGTGAAAAAGAACAATTAAAGTAAAAAAGAACTTTGGTTGCCTTTTTTTTTTGTTGTTCCCATTTTTCAACTCATTCATCCATACACTGGACAAAGGGGAGTGAGGTCCATATGGCTTTCCCAGTCACATTGTCACCCCATAAGCTACATTTTATACAATTGTCTTCAAAATTCATGGGTTCTGGGTTGTAGTTTGGTAGTTTCAGGTATTTACTGCTAGCTATTCCAATTCATTAGAACCTAAAAAGGGTTGTCTATATTGTGAGTAAGAATGCCAACCAGACCTCTCGGCTCCTTTTGGAATCTCTCAGCCACTGAAACTTATTTCATTTTCTTTCACATCCCCCCTTTGGTCAAGAAGATGTTTTCCATCTCTGGGTCAGTTTTGATTAATTTGCTTTTCTCCTGATTGTGGGCTATGTTTCCTTGCTTCTTTGCATGCCTGTTAAGTTTATTTATTTGTGTATTTGTTTTCTGGTTTGTTTTAAAACAGTTGTAGGTTTACAGAAAAATCATGTAGAAAGTACATATACCACCCCCACAGTTTTCTCTATTGTCAACATTTTGCATTAGAGTCTACATTTGTTACAACTGATGAATAAATATAATTATATTATTATATTATATTATATATAATTATATTATTATATATAATTATATTATTAACTATAGTTCATAGTTTACATTAGGTTCACTTTTCATGTTGTACAGTTCTATCATTTGTTTGTTTTTTAGTTTTTTATTGTGCTAACATATATATACGCAACATAAAATTTCCCATTTTAACCACTTTCAAGTATACAATTCAATGATGTTAATTACATTCACACCATCCAATACCAAAACTTTTCCATCACCCCAAACAGAAACTATGTACCAATTAAGCATTAACTCCCCCACCTCCACCCCTGAGCCTGGTAACCTGTATTCTAATTTCTGACTCCATGAATTTGCTTATTCTAACTATTTCATATCAGTGAGACAAATGCAGTGTTTGTCCTATTGTGTCTGGCTCATTTCCCTCAACATAATGTCTTCAGTATCTATGTTGTTGCATGTATTCAGAACCTCATTTCTTTTTATAGCTGAGTAATATTCCATTGTATGGATATACCATATTTTGCTTACTCATTCATTTGTTGATAGACAGTTGGGTTGCTTCCATCTTTTGACAATTGTGAATAATACTGCTATGAACAGCAATGTGCAAATATCTGCTCTAATCCTTGCTTTAAATTCTTTAGGGTATATATCTACAAGTGGGATTGCCAGGTCATATGACCTGGTAAGTTTTTTTTTTTATATCACATTTTTAAATTGTAGAATATAACATATAAACATAAAAGTGATAGCTTTCCAAGTGCAATTTAACAAACAGTTAGAGAGCAAATTTCAAGGAATATTATAGGCTACAATTCCACGGTTTCAGTTATTTCCTTATTATGAAATACATATACAAAAAGGTAATATCTTTCAAAGTATGATTTAACAAGTAGATATATAGGAAATTTCCAAAGTTATTATGAGTTATAGTGCCATAGTTTCAGTTATTTCCTTATTGTGAAATATAACATATATATATAAAGGCATAGGTTTCAAATTACAATTTAACAGGTAGAGTTATAGAACAAATTTCAAAGGATACAATGGGTTACAGTTTCACCATTTCAATTGTTTCCTTCTAACTATTCTAATACCTTAGCAACTAAGAAAAAATTATACAAAGTTTCAGTATTCATAATCCTTTGTTAAATTCCATCTTGTCTGTTGCTACCCCTTTCTCTAGTTTAATCACTCTCCTAAACTTCGGGGATCTCTAGGTAGTGACCACCCTAACCTGTTCATGTTGAAAAGGGGTGTCAACTTTATGAACAAAGGGGACACATCTAGTTGATGTTCTTGACGTTAGCTATTATCTCTGGTTTTGGGGACTTAGCTGGAATAGGAGCACTCTTAAGGATTTAAGTTTCTGATGAATAAACTTAGTGAGTAAAACTTTTATAGAGTCTTAGATAGGGATCCAGGTATTCTTTAGGGTTTTCGGGGACTACTATTGACTTGGGCTTATCATACTGTGGTCATTTGGCGTATGTAGGCGAAGCTGGCATAGGAGTAACCTCCAGGACAACCTCTTGACTATTTGAAACCTCCTAGCCACTAAAACCTTATTTTGTTGCCTTTCTTTTCCCCTTTTTGGTCAAAAAGGCATTCTCAATCCCTTGATGCCAGGGTCAAGCTCATTCCCAGAATCCATGTCCCACATTGCCAGTAAGTCTCATTCATCTTGGGGGTCCTGTCCCATGTCGGGGGGAGGATAATGAATTTATTTGCAGAGTTAGAGCCTGGTAAATTTTGATTGAATAGAAGCACTGTGAATTTACCTTTTTGGGTGCTTGATTTTTTTTTTAATTCCCATAAATATTCTTGGGCTTTGTTCTGGGATACAGTTAAGTTACTTGAAAATAGTTGATCACTTTGGGATTTGCTTTTACAATTTTTTAAGGCAGGACCAGAGCTAACTATTCCCTGTTCAGAAGGAAGACACTTCCGTGAATGCCCTCTGAATCATAAGGTTTTCTGGTTAAGCTGGTATTCTCTCAGCACTGTGTGAGCACTGTTACTTCCAATCCTTTTGGGAATTCCTTTCCCAGGCTTCAGGTGGTTTCTTCATATGTATGCAGTGATCATTACTTATCTGAATACTGGGGAGGACTGTGTGAAAACCTCTGGGTTCTCTCTCAGTGAAGCACTCTCCACTTCTATGTCTTGTGAAGTCTAGCCATCTTGGACTCCTTGGACTCTCAGCTCCATTTCCTTAACTAGGGCTCTGCCTGGGTTCTCCTTCCTTTAGTTTGGCCTGGAAACTCTCTCAAGGCAGTAAGTTGGGCAATCACTGGGATCACCTTGTTGTTTCCCATCTCTTGGGTCTTTGCCCTTCGTGGCTTGTTGTCCACTGTCTTGAAAATGTC
This sequence comes from Choloepus didactylus, assembly GCF_015220235.1. Classification (NCBI taxonomy): domain Eukaryota; kingdom Metazoa; phylum Chordata; class Mammalia; order Pilosa; family Megalonychidae; genus Choloepus; species Choloepus didactylus. The sequence goes on from NC_051314.1 coordinate 85,765,005, forward strand.
CTTTGTTGCCTTCTGTCCACTGTCTTGAAACCATGGTGTGATGGTTAGTTTCATGTGTCAACTTGGCTAAGTGATGGTGTCCAGGTGTCTGGTTAAGCAAGCACTGGCCTAACCATTACTGTAAGGATATTTGTGACTGGTTAATAAACCAAAAGACTGGTTTATTAAATCATCAGTCAATTGACTGCACCTGTGACTGATTACATCAACAAAGGGCATGCCTTCCACAATGAGAGAATTCAATCAGCTGGATTTAATCCAATCAGTTGAAGACTTCTAAAGGAGGAAGAGATAGAACCTTCACTTCTTTGGCTAGCCAGCATCTCCTGAGGAGTTCCTCGAACACCTTCATTGAGTTGCCAGTTTGCTGCCTGCCCTACAGAATTTGGACCTGTGCATCCACACAGGTGCATGAGACACTTTTTAATAAAATCTTTTATTTACAGATATTTCTTGTTGGTTCTGTTTTCCTAGAGAACCCTAACTAATACACACAGTTTCATCTATTTTGTTCATTTTATGGATGTTCCAGACAGTCTCTTTTTCTCCATTTTGGTGGAAAGCAGAAGCACCCATTCACATTTAAAAACATTATTGAGCTTTGTACTAGGTGCTGAGGCAAAATTCCTCACTAACTATCATTCTCTTCAATCACCTTGCTTTGCTCTTTTCAATTTCTTTATCTTGGTACATGCTGTTCTCTCTGAATGCAGTGTCATAATCTGTCTTTAATATTTGATATAATTATTTTGCATTAGAAAATCCATATCTATCAAAGTGATGCCCTAAGTCTTACAATAAATATTCATCAAATAAGTGAATAAAACTGATATTAATTCGCATTTATTGAATACTTACTCATGCTAGGGACTGATATAAATGCTTTACATCTATGAATTGATTTAATTCCTGAATCAATTATTTTGGGTAAATACTATTATTATTTATTATTATTATGATTATTATTTTGGGGTAAATACTATTATTTGTAGATGAGGAAACTAAGAATAAAGAACTCAAACCGTTTGTGCAAAATTATATAACAAGGGTGCTGGAGCTGAGAAATGAACCTAGGCAGTCTGATTCCAGAGTCTGCTTTTAACTACACACTATAAGGAGTTGCTAAAGTCACTTCCTGTGCCAATGAGTGAATCACATTCAGTTCCATTTTTTTTCCATCCTTTATCTTCGTCTCACTCTCCATTCAGAAGTTAGGTAGATTTTCCACTTAGTTACACAGTATAATAAACTAATAAATGCTAATTCTGAAACTTCCCCATATCATTCTTCTTTTCCAGTAATTCTCCAGTGACGGTTGACTGAAATGGGCTGGGGGGAAAATAATATGTCCACATAGAGATGGTGAAAATAATTAATAATCAATAGTGATAGGATGCATATCAATGATCATCTGGAGCTGGGAATGGGAGAGGATTGTCTGGAAAGAGGCACAAAGGAATCTTTAGGGTGATGGAAATGTCCAATATATTGACTGGGGCAGTGGTTACACAGGTGTGTATATTTGTCAAAATTCATCCACTGTAAATATTAAACTTCCCCACCTGGGGAATTACTGATATTCCCACAAGATTGGGGACTACCAGTTTAGAAGGCTGAGCCCTAGATCTTGGAGCTTGCCCTTATGAAGCTTGTTACTGCACAGGAGAGGCTAAGCCTACTTATAATTGTGCCTAAGAGTCACCCCCAGAGAACCTCTTTTGTTGCTCAGATGTGGCCTCTCTCTCTAAGCCAACTCTGCAAATAAACTCACTACCCTCCCCCACTACATGGGACATGACTCCCAGGGGTGTAAGTCTCACTGGCAATGTGGGACATGACTCCCGTGAATGAGCCTGGTCCTGGCATCATGGGATTGAGAAAGCCTTCTTGACCAAAAGGGGGAAGCAAAATAAAACAAAATAAAGTTTCAGTGGCTAAGAGATTTCAAATGGAGTCAAGAGGACATCCTGGAGGTTATTTTTATGTATTATATAGATTTCCCTTTTTAGTTTTTAGTGTATTGGAATAGCTAGAAGGAAATATCTGAAACTGTTGAACTTCAACCCAGGAACCTTGATTCTTGAAGATGATTGTATAACTATGTAGCTGTGTGACCATGTGATTGTGAAAATCTTGTGGCTCATGCTCCCTTTATCCAGTGTATGGACAGATGAGTAGAAAAATGGGGACAAAAAGTAAGTCAATAATAGGGAGGGATGGGGGGATGTGATGTTTTGGGTGTCCTTTTTTTACTTTAATTTTTACTCTTATTTTTTCTCGTAATGAAAATGTTCAAAAATTGATTGTGGTGATGAATGTACAACTATATAATGTTCTGTGAACAACTGATTGTACACTGTGGATGATTGCATGGTTTGTGAATATATCTCAATAAAAATGAATAAAAAAACCTCATCCACTGTATATTTAAAAGATGCATTTTATTATATGTAAATTGTGCCTCAATAAATTTGAAAATCAGAAACCACAGATTAAAACAGTTAGACATCTTTAAACTATTAGACTGAAAAGAATTAAAAAGATGGATAACATGAAGTTTTGGTGTGAATGTGAGGATATGGGAATCTATGTGCTTTACTGATAGAAGAGTAGAACGATAGAATGATGCAGCCACTTCTGGGGCATTTCTGGAGCACAGTGACACTACTTATGCAAATTGAACACACACATATTATAAGATCCAGCAATTCCATACAGTACTGGGTGTTTACCCAAAACAAATTCTAAAATAAGTCCAGCATGGCCTGTGAAAGAGGATATTCAATGCAGCATTATTTGTGGTGTCTGGGAGTTGGAGACAACCCAGAAGTTCAGACTAGGAGAGTGGAAAGGAAGCATGTAGAGGATGCACATGAGGAAGGACTATGAGACCAATTAGACATACACATAGCAACATGGATGGATCTTCAAAACATAGCTTTCAGTGAGAAAAATAAGAAAAAGAATGATATATAATGCATTTCTATTTACATAAATTAAAAACCTAAGCACACAAAACAATACTTATAAACTGTGGAAGATGACATGCAATACAAAAAAGGCACTTAAATAGAATTAGAATAGTTGTCTATAGTGGGGAGAAGTGAAATTAGAGTGCATTGTGAAAAAAAGAAGACAAAAAAATGAGGTTCCAAAATGCAATTCTGGCTTGTGCAATTCTGATCCAGAGGGCCTGGAATGGCTTTCCCACAAGTGATCACAAAATAGCCCTGCTTGAACTTGTAATGTTTGGTTCCCTTCTCCTCTTTGAGGGGAAGGTCTATGTCTTTTATCTATTTTGGCACCTTACACAGTTCACAGTAGATACTCAATAAATATTAGTTGAATGGATGATAAGAAACAATAATTTGAATATTTTAAAAAAATGTATGTAATGTCAATCGGTGAATCTGGGTAAAGACTATACAGAATTATTTGTACCATTCTTGCAAATTTATTGTAAGCTTGAAATTATTTAAAACAATCAAGATCCCTGTGGACAATATTATGACATAGGGCTGGAGAGTTGATATACCCCCGAGGTAGCACTGTGAATGTAAACTGCTGGCCTTGCCAGCTGAATGCAAACTGTTTCTGGTGGTCCTTACTAATAGTTATTGAGAAAAAAGCAGTTGCCAGGTCAATAGCTGCATACCAGGTACCAGGGGATGTGTTGATTTGCTCAAGCAATGATACCACATCTGGAACAGCAGCTGCAATTGGAGTCACTACCTGGTTAAGCTTATGATAATCCACTGTCATCCTCCAAGACCCATCTGTTTTCTGCACAAGCCAAATAGGAGAGTTGAATGGGGATGTGGTGGAAATCACCACCCCTGCATCCTTCAAGTCCTTATGAGTGACATTAATCTCTGCAATCCCTCCAGGAATCCAGTATCGCTTCTGGCTTACTATTTTGCTAGGCAGGGGCAGTTCTAATGGCTTCCACTTGGCCTTTCCCACCACAATAGCCCTCACTCCATGAGTCAGGGAATCAACATGAGGATTCTGCCAGTTGCTGAGTATGTCTATTCCAATTAAGCATTTTGGAACTGGGGAAATAACCACAGAATGGATCTGGGGACCCACTGGACCCACTGTGAGACAGACCTGAGCTAAAACTCCATGGATCACCTGACCTCCATAAGCCCCAACTCTGACTGGTGGACCAGAGTGACATTTTTGGTCTCCTGGAATAAATGTCACTTCTGAATCAGTGTCTGATAATCCCCAAAATATCTGATCATTTCCTTTTCCCCAATGCACAGTTACCCTGGTAAAAGGCTGTAGGCCTCCCTGCGGAAGGCTGGGAGAAAGATTAACAGTATAAATTTTTGGCAGTGTAACAGGGTCCTTCCCCAAGGGTACCCAGCCTTCCCCTCATTCAAGGGACTCTGGATCCATAAACTGTCTCAAGTCTGGGAATCGATTAAGGGGCCGTTACTCTGTTTTTTTGTAACTCAAGGTAGACTTTTGTTTACTTGACCTAGAATTCTTCTGCTTATACAGCTCAAACAAGAATTTGGTAGCCTGCCCATCTATTTTACTGCTAGGTACTCCATGATCTACTAGCCAATGCCATAAGTCTCTGCAAGTTGGATTATTTTGACTGCTGCCTTGAGCCTGTTTTCCATTAAGGTAGCCATGCCCACCTTGTCTTTGATAATTAACTGCTGCCACATGGCTTCTGCCAACTCAGGATCCGATTATCCCCACAGTGTTTAAGGATTCCAGCTCAGTGACAGCAGTTCCCACAGTAATATCTGACCTGCAGTGAAGGGTGACTACAGAGCTCTTCAGGAATGATGGAGCTAGTCTCACAAATTTATTCTTCACAGTCCTGGTAAAAGGTGTGTCCTCTGGAAGTTCCAGGGGTGTAAGAGCAGGTTTTCCATGATAAATCCACTCTAACATTTCCAATCTCTCCAAGCCTTTGAATCCCCTCCTCTACATTATACCAGGGCAGTTATGGCATTTCAACCTCAGATAATGTCAGCCACCTTTTGATCCATGTTTCAGCCAACCACCCAAACTGTTAACACACTTTCAAACCCCTTGAGCTACAACATTGAATGCAGAATCTCTGCTTAGTGGGCCCATATCAGTAAATTCAGCCTGATCCAACTTTACATTCCTTCCACCATTATCCCACACCTTTAATATCCATTCCCACACCTATTCCCCTGATTTCTGTCTGTATAAGTTGGAAAATTCATACAGTTCTTTTGGAGTATAGCATACTTCCTCATGGGTCAGATTTTGTACCTCACCCTTTGGGGCCTGTTGGGACTTTAGTTTAGTTATAGGCCTTGAAGCAAAGACTGGTGGTGGGGGTGGGTTATTAAAAGAACTAGAAATATCCCTCAAGCCATTTACCTCAGGACATTCATCTGGTGAAACAGCATTAATCTCTCCAGACAGAGGAGTGAGGGCTGCTTCCTCAGGGGAGATAATTACAGGTTTAGCAGGCACTGAAGGGTTTATCTCTTTAGGTGGAGGTTGGATGGCAGGCTCCTCAGGGCAGACTGGAGGTCAGGGAGGTGGGGGGGGGGTCTGTTTCCTCAGGACAGACCACTACAGGTGTATCTAACAAAGACTCAGCAGAATCCAGAGTTCCAATGTCCTCACTGCCATTATTATCAATCCATATGTCCCCATCCCAAGTTTCAGGATCCCATTCTTTTCTAATCAACGCCTTTACTTTAACAGCAGACACCCTGAGAGGTTGAGATTTTAGTTTACATTGTAAATCTGCTACTTGCACAATAAGACTCTGGGTCTGGTTTTCAGAAACCTCAAGTCTGTGGCCACAGGAAATAAGATTTTCTTTCAGGGCACACATAGAAACCTTTACATATGTCATACGGTGCTTAAGTTTTCAATTTGAAGACTTTAGCTCTTCCCTTTCTCTTATAACTTGATCCAGCGTATCTAAGAGCAACCAGCCAATATCATTATACCTCTTAACTCTGTAAAACTCTGTTAAGGTGTCAAAAACACTGTCACCCAGAGCCTTGCTTCATACAAGAGTGTGATTAGGGGAATCAAATGGTGATATTTTGCATATCTCCATTGCCAACTAATGCCATGGACTGTCAGTGCCATCCTGATTATTGGAAATGGAGTCACTAGTGCCTCTGAATCTAATTAGAGTAGGAAACCAATTGTAAAAGCCCATTTTAAGATTCTATTTCTCAAGAACCACTCCTGGTACCAAGTTGTATTGGTTAGGGTTCTCTAGGGAAACAGAATCAACAAGAGATATCTATAAATATATGATTTATAAAAGTGTCTCAGGCAACTCTGGGTATACAGAGTCCAAATTCTCTAGGGCAAGCAGCAAACTCACAACTCCAATGAAGATGTTCGATGAACTCCTCAGGAAATGCTTCGTTGGTCAGCCGAAGAAGAAGTGAAGGTCCTCTATCAGTCTTGCTTAAAAGTCTTCAACTGATTGGATTAAATCCAGCTGACTGAATTCTCTCATTGTGGAAGACACACCCTTCATTGATGTAATCAATCACAGCTGCAACCAATTGACTGATGAGTTAATAAACCAGTTTTCTGATTTATTAACCATCTACAAATGTCCTTGTGATAATGGTTAAGCCAGTGTTTGCTTGACCAGACACCTGGGTACCTAACCATCACAATGTAGAACAGAGGTGGGCAGAAAAGAACAAACTGTAGCCTGAAGGAGCAGACTAAAAGGGCTAGGACCAGAGACTAAACCTGACACCAGTGTGAGCATTGGGCAAAAGGGATTTAGGGTGGAGGAAGAAACCTGGTTACAGATGAAAAGAGAAAAATCCTACAGACAGTGGGTGAATTTTCAGACCAGCAGTGTGGTAGATATGGTTGATTAGCATCCAGCATCTATTCCCATCTCGGTCTAGTGTACTTTTCTATTCTACAGAGTCTGAAAAGCTGAGAATCCCTTGTAGCCAATCAGATGCATGCGGGCAAGACTTAAAAAGCAGAAGTGAGACAAAGACCATCATCCTGCTACTTTGACTATTTTTCCTAGCTAAGCAAGGTCATGGAGACATGGTTTCTTTCTATAGCAATGATCCAGCTTTGCAAATATTCAGAGGTGGGTGCATCAGACTGGCAGCAGTGACAGTTTCCTGATCACAGCTTCTGGATCCCTGGATCGCAACTGCAGCCACTTGTTCTTAAGCCCAATCATCAGTGGAGGTGTCCCACCCTCCCTGAATGTGGCAGAGGTAGCAGCTTCCCTGGCAGAGCCTTTCCACCATGTTCTAGCAGTCATTCTTAGAGTTTCAGTCCAGAGCTAGCTCCTCTAGTTTCCAAATGATTTTATAAGCACCTATTTCCTTGTATCCTTAAAATACCTGGAGGGTTTGTTTCCTACATTGAACCCTGAGTGATACAAGCAGTCAAGATGTATCTGGGAGGAATGCTAAAGAATAAAAGGGCTTCCATTGGGTGGGGAGAATGTGACAGTGTGGGAAGTCATTCACCTGTTCAACACACATGTATCAGACACCAAGTGGGCACTATTGCTAGACGCTAGGGATGTATCTGCTTGTCCTGGGGAAGCTTACACAATCTGATGATTTCGTGGTATGATAGAGATATGCTCGCAACGCTATGTGTTTACAGAGGTGTTTTCAGTCAGACTTGGAGGAGAAGTCATGAAAGAGGTGAACCCTAAGTTAGTTTTTTTTCCTTAAATCATATTTTTTATTGTACAATATAACATATATACACAGAAGTGATAACTTTCCAAGTGCAATTTAACAGGTAGTTAGAGAACAAATTTCAAAAAATGCTATGGGTTACAGTTCCACAGTTTCAGTTATTTCCTTATTGTGAAATGTAACATATATACAATAAGATAATAGCTTTCAAGGTATAATTTAACAATTAATTAATAGAAAGTTTCCAAAAATGTTGTGAGTTACAGCACCATAGTTTCAGTTATTTCCTTATTGTAAAATATACCATTCAAAAAGGTGACAACGTTCAAACTGCAATTTAACAAGTAGCTACAGAACAAATTTCAGAGGATGCTATGGCTTACAGTTTCATTCTTTCCTTCTAGCTATTCTAATACCCTAGCAACTAAGAAAAAGAAAAACATAGAGATTCAGTATTCATATTCCTTTGTTAAATTCCATCTTGTCTGTTGCTACTCCTTCCTCTAGTTTAATCACTTTCCCGAACTTCAGGGATGTCTAGGCAGTGACCACCCTAACCTGTTCATATTGAATGGGGTGTCGACTTCATGTGAAAAGGGGACACATATGGTTGATGTTCTTAGGGAGTCTATTGCCTCTGGGTTTGGGGACTTAGCTGTCATAGGAGTTCTCTGAAGGATTTAAATTTCTGGAGAATAAACTTAGTGAGTGAAACTTTTGTAGAGTCTCAGATAGGGATCTGGGTATTCTTTAGGTTTTTCGGGACTACTGTTGACTTGGCCTTATCATACTATGGTCATTTGGCATATTAAGGTGAAGCTTGCATAGGAGTAACCTCCAGGACAGCCTCTTGACTCTATTTCAAGTCTCTTAGCCACCAAAACCTTATTTTGTTGCCTTTCTTTCCCCCCTTTTGGTCACAGAGGCATTCTTAATCCCTTGATGCAAGGGCCAGGCTCATTCCCAAAATCCATGTCCCACATCACCAGGGACACTCATTCTTCTGGGGAGTCTTGTCCCACATCAGGGGGAGGGTGATGGATTTATTTGCAGAGTTAGGCTTAGAGAATGAAAGTCCAAATTTGAACAACAAAAGAAGTTCTTTGGAGATGAATCCTAGGCATAATTATAGGTGCGCTTAGCCTCCCCTTTACAACTACAAGTTTCACCAGAGCAAGCATCATGATCGAAGGCTTGACTTGTAAATTAGGGAGTTCCTAAGTTCACACAGCATACATTATGTCCACGATCATCCATCCATATCTCATATTATCATCACTTAGTTTTACAATCCTCATCACTCTCCATTTTAAACAATTCTCGTGACCCAAAATACCTCGTAGATCTTTTCAGCCTTAATTATTTGTCCCTAGTATTTGTGTGGTGCTAGTATGGTATTCCTATTAATTGTGGTCCCTAGTATGCTAGAGGTAGATTTTTCCCACATACCATTCTGTTGCCAACTCTCTGTACCAGTGTCATACCTTAGAAGTGTATCATGCGAGCACCTATCTATATTTGTAGTGCTAAGCTAGGTTTTAATGGATGAGTAGAATGAGCCAGCAAAGAGGAAAGGAAAGAACATTCTATCTGTAACAGGGCAAATTATTTAGAAAAAAATTTAAATATCTGGATTCACATTTTCCCCCTACACTTTCCCAGGAAAGAGAAGGGGGGCAGAGAGGGGAAGGGAGAGGGGTGTGTGTTTCTGTAGGCCTTAGGGAAGGGGGCTGGGAATAACGTAGGCACTTCCTAGATAGGGCAGGGAGCAGGAGGATGAAAGTGCTTTGAGTAAGGAGCTGGAAGCAGCTGACCAGAGAGATTCTGGACTTCCTTATAAAAGGCAGAGCATTCTCAAGACAGCCTGAGCTCTTCAGTCTTCTTTACTTCTTCGCTTTTCACAAGAGAGTCAGAATGACATGGGATTCCGAGTCCAAGGCCTGGGTTCAGTCAGGGACACTATCTACTAAATATCTCACCTTGCACATATTACTACTTTTAGACCATTTACTGAACTATAAAATGAGGATAATGATAATATCTCCCTCCTGTGGTTGTTAAAACTGTCCAATCAAATAATGGATGTGAAAAAAATATTGTAAACGATAAAGCACTGTACAAATATTAGTCACCATTATTATCCTGAAGGTAACTGAGCCTTATTCGTTCTATCTCAAGTATATCTCTTTCGTCAATTTCACTTCACTTCATCCCCCTGCTCTGATTTGGTTCAGCCCCTTTTCATCTTTGTCCATAATCTCTGTAGGCCTCTCTGTATTCTCAAGAGCTCCCAAAGGAACCTTTCCAAAGAGAATACTTAAAACCTGTGTAGGATACTTATTTACAGAATAAAGGGCAGAGCACAAGACTCTTCTTAAACTTAATTCAACCTGACTTTCTAGCTTTATTTCCCACTACACACCCCACACTTCAGCCTCACTGAAACTCGTACCATTGTACACACCTTCCGTGCTCTTTCACATTTCTCCATTTTCACGTGTACTGTTCCCCTTCCAGGAATGTCTTTTCCCCTTCTCCTTCTCATCACACTCTTCTCACTTTTCCATCTGGCACAACTATTCATCTTTTAGTCCTGGCTCAAGTGTCACCTTCTTCCTGAAGCATTCCTTTACTGCTCTGCCCTCAGCTCTCTCAGTGGCACTCTGTATACTGCCCTATTACAACACTTATCACACTGTTTTGTAAACATGAGTTTGAGAGCCTTTTCTACTCATTGTGAGCACCTGGGACAAAGACACCTATTCATCTTTGAATCTTTCTCAGTACTTGAAGGAAAGTAGGTACTGGATACATGTATCTTAAGCAAACAAACAAACAAGCCCACTGTCCAGACAAAACAGATGCAAAAAATTAAACAACACAAGTCAGTTGAGGAGCCATGAGTTACATAGCTGGGTATCCTCTGTGGCAAACCAGCAGAGTGTCTTGCAGATAATAGACTCTCAGTTAATATTGTTGAATTGAGGTCCAAATGAAAAATGGAGAAAATAAGTCATTTAAATATTGGAGAATTCCAGGATGGGATTTAAAAGCTGACACCCACCTATATAATATCAATGATCCACTCTGTTGCTTTCAAGCTTTGTCCATCCTCTCCCTTTCTCTGCATTGCCTCTCTTGCTCCAGATTGTGAGCAGTTTTGAAGTAAGGAGGAACCTCTTACTCCTCTTTGTATCTTGCATTCTTTCTCTATCTATTGGTATCTAGCCAGACGCTTTATGCATGATAGGTACCCAATAAGCTTTGGGTGGGGATTTGGATGGATGGAGTAGAAGGAAGCAAGGATCCAGACCAGGGACACAGCAGGAGTGTATTCATTTCCTATTGCTGCTGTATTAATTTGCCACAAACTTAACATAACACAAACCTATTACCTTACAGTGCTTGAGCTCAGAAGTCTGAAAATGGGCCTTTTGGGGCTAAAGTCAAAGTATTTACAGCGTTGCATTCTTTCTGGAGGCCCTAGGGGCTAATCTGTTTCCTTGCCTTTTCCAGTTTCTAGGGATTGTTGTATTCCTTGGCTCCACATCATTCTGATTTTCATTAACACCTCCTTCTTTCACTCTGACCCTCTTATCTCCCTGACTACCTGGATAATCTAGGATAATATTCTTATCTTAAGATTGATCTTATCACATCTGCAAAGTGCCTTTTTGACAAACAAGATAGCATATTCTCAGATGTGGACATCTTAGGGGATAGGCATTATTCTGTCTACCACAAGGAGAAAAGTTGAAGACATAAGAATGAACAACTGATGTTTGGAGATGGACTAGCTGAATCAAAGGGTTCATTTGAAAGATTAGAGCCAGGAAAGGTAGGAAAATTAGATTGCAGAGGCATTGGAGTTTGTAAATTATATAGAGTCTCGAATACTAGATAAAGAAGCTTTGGCTTTATCCTGCAGCAGTAGGGAAGCATTGAAGGGGTGTGAGCAGGGAGTTAGCAATGAAAGTAGTTAACCAAGCAGAGCCCAGGAGACCCTAAAATATATTAATCTGGTGGTTCAGTTGGGGACTGAGAGACCACACAAAGGTGAGAACACCCCTATTTACTGTCCTATTGAGCCTTTCTGCTAGATGTTCCTTGAGTGTCCAGGATAAATTACTGATGAATTATTTCTTCTCCAGAATTCTCAAGACTTATTAAAGCCCCTCGTCCTTAGAAGAGCTTGCTACAGAAGCTGGTAGAGTGTTTAGGGCAGGGAGAGGTGAAGAGGGGATAAGATGTGAGTGATTGATTGTCCAGCTGACTGCAAGAGGCTGAGCTTTGTGGGAGAGGGTTTCATTGGTCTGGAAAGACAGAGATTCCACTTTTGGTTGTAAACAACAGACATTTAGCTCAAACTGACTTCTGAAAAAAAAAAGTAGAATTTAAATAGCATCTAAATGCTAATGATTTCCAAATTTATATTGGCAGCCTGGATTTCCAGACTATATATATCCAATTACCTAGTGGATGCCCTGACTTGGATGTTCAATAGGAAAATTAAATTCAACACGGCCAAAACCCTGTTTCTGACCTTCCCTTTCCAACTCCCCCTTACCAAACCTGCTCCTGCCATAACTTTCCCCATTTCAGTTATTGAAAATGCCATCCTTCCAATTGCTCAGACCAAATACTTTGGAGTCCTCTCTTTCATTCACTCACCCTACACATGTAAACTTTTAAGAAATTCTATTGGTTCTACTTTCAAATCATCGAGAATCTGACTATTTCTCTCCATCTTTACAGCTACTACCCTGGTCTAAACCACATCATCTCTCACCTGGACTAAAGTAATAGTTTCCTAATTGGTGTCCCTGCCTGTGCCTCTATTTGGTTTATTTTCAATGTAAGAGCCACAGTGGTCCTGTTAATACATAAGTCAGATCAAAGTCCTTACAATAGCTTACAATGCCCTACACAACATGGCTTCTGGTTATCGTTCTGAACTCATGTCCTTCTACTCTTTTCCTTGCTCATTGCACCCAGCCACACTGACCTCCTTGCTGTTCCTCTAACATCTCAGACATGTTCTGCATGTGCCATTCCCTCTTCCAGATAGCCACATGTTTTACTCCCTTACTTCCTTCAAATCTTTACCCAAATGTTATCTTATTAGAGAGGCTTTCCCTGACCATCCTATTTAAAAATTTTAACCCTTCTCTACCTTCATCTTCCTCCAGTTTTATTTTTATTAGCAATGATCACCAACATCTATACCTTTTACTTATTTAGTTTATTGTCCACCTCTCCCTCCATCCAGAATGTAAATTCCATGAAGGCAGGATGTATGCCCTTTTTATTCACAGATGTCTTTTCAATGCCTAGAACAATATCTGAGCTTTTCAATGAGTATTTGTTGAATAAATGAATGAAAAGTCACGATAACTTCACTCACGGTTGGATCCAGGTTCTCAAGATGTCATCAGAGCTGTCTCTGTCTCTTAGCTTTGCTTCCTCTTTGTTGGCTTCATTCTCAAGCAGGCTTGAGATGTGATGTGTGATGGCCAGAAGGCCACCAGGGGCTCTAGATTTACATATTAAAAATTCTGCAAACCTAATGGAAAGAGAGTGCCTCTTTCTTGATTGTTCCAGAAAAAGTCTTGGAAATGAGTGTTGTAGTCTGGGCTTGGGTCAAGTGTCAATCCCTAAACCAGTCCTTAAGGGTTGGGGGAAGAAAGTCCTGTAACTGGCCAGACCTGGTCACGGGGTCCCCTGGAATGGAAGTGGAGTTCAGCTCCACCTGGACTGAGAACAGGGAGTGGTGGCTTCCTATAAGGAAATGGGGTGCTATCACTGGAAGAAGGGGGATGGATGGTAGGCTGGCAAAACAACAAATGTCTACCACATCATCAGTGATGAACCACCAACAGTCCTAGCCCAGAATATCATTATTCTTTTGCCTTTCCATTTTCACATCCAGCCAGAGGAACCGCTGAGCTTTGTTAAGGTCCTCTCCTCTTAAATGCCCTTTCACCTGTCTCTGTCAGTTAAGGTCCAACCCATCCTTCAACTAAAATGCTGTATCTCCCTCATGATGACTCTAACAGATGTGGTTTGTCTCCCTCACCTGAGTATCCTAATCGTTTCTACTTCTGTGGTTTTAGCTTTGCACACTGTACCCCCTATTTTACTTATTTGTATACATTGTGAGCTCTTTGTGTAAAAGGATCTGGTCCATGTTATGGTGCCTAAGCTGGCGTCTCACACCCGCCGCAACCGAGGCGATTTGATGCCCACCGGGGCCGCCAGGGCGCGCTCGGCGCTCGGCGCGAGGACGCAGAGGGCGGGAGGCGCTGTGATTGGCAGGCGCAGCCGTCAATCGGGCTCAGGCGGGGGCGGGGCGGACAGGCGGGCGGGAGGCGGGGCCTGCATGAATGGGGCGCGCGGCGCGTGGGCTGCGGTCGGCGCTGGGGGGAAGCGGGAGTCCCCGCCTGGAGTGGGTGGGAGGAAACGAAGCAGGGAGGGAAGGGAAAGAGCGTGGGGGGCGGGGAGGGGCAGCGCCCGGGCTGCGCGCGGAGAGCTGCGAGCTGGCCGCCACAGTACCCATCTCTTCGCTGCTGCTGTCGGCTGCGCCGCCTCAGCCCTCGCCGCGCGCCGCCGCCTGCGGGACCTCGCGGAGCCCCCGGAGTCCTTGACGAGGCCCAGGAGTCGGGACTTGGGGAGTCGGCGCTCAAGGAGGAGCCGGATACGAGCGGCTGAGCCCAAGGCACCCCCCCCCCGGCTTGGAGGTGGGGGGCTGAGGCCCCCGAGGGGGCCCCGCCGGGATGGGCAACCTGGAGAGCGCCGAGGGGGGACCGGGCGAGCCGCCCTCTGTCCCGCTGCTGCTGCCGCCCGGCAAGATGCCGATGCCTGAGCCCTGTGAGCTGGAGGAGAGGTTCGCCCTGGTGCTGGTGAGAGCCGAGCCCGGCCCCTTCCCCCTCTTACCGATCCCGGGTCCCGACGCCCCGGGTGGGACTTTGTGCGGGTTCCCGGGTCCGTACCACCACTTCAGTCAGGGTTCCCGACAGACCCCGGCCTCCAGTGCCTTCCCGGGAGCCTCAGAACAACCGCTGGCCGGCCCGGACAGCCCTGTCGGGGACTTCGGGACCGACGCCTGAATCTCTGGACATTTAAGAGGAAGCGGGGTCCCCAGCCCGCGGCCGCCCCGGGATCCATACTCTCTCCGCCTCCTTCTGCCGCCCTAACTTCTCTCCTCTCCCCATTTCCCGTCGATCACCCTGGGTCCCTAGCATTCTCATTCCTAAACCCTCTTCCTCTCTCTGGTGCGGGGGAATTCAAAAGCTGGGGGCCGGCTCTCCCGTCTGCCTAAGTCAGGGTTCTCTACTGGGGAGAACGCCCCTGATGTTAACATGGAGGCTTCCCCGGGAGTGGGTCCCAGTCCCAGGCTAGACCAGATGTCGGAGTCGGGGGAAGAGGAATGGGGAAGGGGCTGGCAGCACTTGAAGGGGCGAAATGGAGTGATACAGTTCTACTTATTTTCGCAACGACCTGCAGGCATTCTGCTCACTTACAGTGGATTTGCCTACAAGGGATGAACATGTGGATAAGCCATTTCACTAGTGTATTTTTCCAAATGAAACAATACAGAAACCACCCTGCCTCTTTTTTTGTTTTCTTTCCTTCCTCTAGTGTTAAGCACTAGTGTCTATTCTTTTGCCTGTGCTACTTTTCATTGTTACTATAGGTTCCAAATGCTCTGAATAGATGGGTCTTGTTTTTGTTTTTGTTTTTTTTTAATTTTTATTTTGAAATAATTTCAAACTTACAGAACAATTGCAAAAATAATTCAAAACCCATACAGAGAACTCTGAACATACCACCCACCCAGCTACCCAGATCCAGCGACTTTAAATATTTTGCTTCATTTGCTGTATCATTCTAATAGATGGGTTTTTGGGACTGACTTTGGGATTCCTCTTTGGTGTGGGAATTCAACATTGTTGCCAGTGTCTCTGTGGATAGAATGAATGTGAGCTGGGATCACTGGGATGGAGCCAGAGAATATGTTGGGATTGAAAATAGAGTTTTGGAGAAAGATACAAAGTCAAACAGTTGGTGGAACATTTGCTGATGGGGGTAAACCTTTGAGAAACATGGAGAAATAGTTCCCAGTTCCCCAAATAGCTCTCTAAGAGGCAATATTAATTCTGGTGTTATTGTTAGTATGGCCTGAAGGACTGACTTTGCCTTTGCCTGTGAGGAGGGATAAATTGTGGACTTAGAGCGTTATTAGATTTCATCTGCCTTGGAATAGGGAGATTATATCTGTTGGCAGCGGTGGAGCTGTCTAGAGATCCTGGCCTCTCCAATGGTGGAGAGCCTGACATCAGCCCACTGGCACCAGAGCTGGCTCAGAGAGGGTCTGTGGCGTTCCAAGGGGAAGTGGTGTCTTGCTAGCAGGCCAGCTCTGCGAAGGGCCAAAGGGATTTGGACCACACATCCTGTGGCCCTCTGCGTTTCCCCCAACCTCCTTGGGGCGGATGAGGTGAGTCAGTGATTACTAATGTGCTCTGACCATCTCAGAGGCTGAGGAAGAGACTGGGGACTTGGTGCCCTTGAGAACAAGAGCTCAACTGTTGGGGGAAGGAGTGGGAGGGAATCCACACTCTGATGGGGGTGTGAAAACCCCTAGCAAGCTGGCACAAGTCAGTTACAGAAATTGGAGAGAAAGGGCTGGTCTGAGGTGGACTAAGGTGTGGGGGGCTCGTTTAGGTAGGGGCTACCAGGCCATTTGTCATGAGAGCTTAGAGCCAAAGTCCATCCTGTCCGCACTGGAGCTTCGTGGACCTGTTTAGTTGAAAAATTGATGGCCGACTATGCACAAAATGCACGTGGTGTCCTGGTTAATTAACTGGAGCACCCAGAGAGCCCAGGTCATGTAGGGGTCCAGAACACCCACTTACAAGCCTTCCTTTCTGTGTAAAATCGTGATTTGTTTCCTTGTGGCTTTAGTTTTGGTCTTGTTTCTGTGTGCCTGAGCTGCTGCTGATGAGGTTGGAACAGGACAGGCCAGGGCTAGTTAGCTGTTCTCAGGGCAGAAGGAAATTTTACCTTGACTTTTCAGCATGAGGAGATCATGCTTTCCTGGGCTTTGAGTTCTTCTCTAGAGGCTCTCAAAGATCCCTCGTTCCTCTGCTCCTGAGGGGTGTCTTGCAGTATAGGCTGTGAATTGGATGTTTGTCACTGGAACAAGCTCAGGTATATTTCCCCAACAGTTAGGAAAAAAGTGAGGGCTCTGGCTTAGCAAATAGGTTACCCTTAACCTGGTGGATTGTGAAAATTAGATTAGCCCATGTATGTAAGGTGCTTGGCACCCTTTAGGTACTCAGTCTAAATAAACTTGTTTCCTGGATGGTGTGAAACAAATATTTAGGAAAGCTGCTCTTTTCTTGCCTTTTTCTTTCCCACTTTGTCAGCTTCACTATGATTGATTTGATTTATGAAAAAGCTGTGGGGAGGGGGGAGGGGTGCAGGGCGGCAGGGGGGAATTGTTCAGCAACATACTGGTGTCCTGCTTAAGCATATGGACTTTCAAGTCAAAGTGTATTTGAATACAGGCTCCTTCATGATCTCCAGTTAGAAGGTGTTTGATCTCAAGCAAGTTACTTCATTCATCTCTTTGAGTCCCAGTTTCACTTCTTATAAATGGGAATAATAATAGTATTTGCTACAGGAGGTGATTGTGTGGATTTATTGAATTTGGAAGTCAAGTGCTTAGTTAGCAGAGTCTGGCACCTACTATATGCTCAGTGAGTGGTAGCTTTTAAGTTTGTATCTCTCAGCAGTGACTCAGATCTTAGATCACTTGAGTTCCCAAAAAGCGGTGTTAAGTTCAGAAATCTAATGAAGCCAATTACCCGTTCTGTGTTCTCAGCCTCAGGGTATGCCTTCTGCTGTCAGATGGAGGGCTTCCCCTACTCCAGTGTATCCATGGAAACCCCCCAAGGCTGGGGGAAGTTGTATCAGTGCTGAGTCAAGACCGCAGGCTCCAGCTTTCTGGTGCGGATATATGATCTGGCCTGTAGGCCTGTTGTCTGAGGTTGGAGAGCTTGAGGTCCCAGGCCAGGAAGTGATTTGTGTAGGACACTGATACTGAGCCCTAACGTAGTCCAGTGCCCTAATCCAGGGCTTCCCTACTAGTGTGCTGCAGATAGGCCACAGGTGTGCTGAGATACTGATCTCCTCATCCTGGGGGGCAACCAAGGTCCCCATCAGTCCCCTTTGGCTGGGGCAACTACTGGATCTCTTTATGAATACCAGAATGAGAGCTGATCTCTGGTCTCATAGAGCCCCAGCCTGTGTTTTGGTCCTACTACCCAAGCCCAGTTGCTGAGAAGCTAGTATTTTGGGCAGTGCTGGATTTTCTTTAGATAGAGAGGGAAGGCAGAGGGTTCTAGGGCTTTGAAAGAACAATTGTCTGCCTTTGGTATATTTATACCCCTGCTTTTTCTCTTTGCTGACTTATAATAGACTTCAAACTAAGATTTCAGTCTAAAGGTTCTGATGCCAGAAGAGGCCCTAGAGGCTCCCAGGGCATAAGGATGGGGCTGTCCCTGTCATGGCTCCTCCTCTCACTCGTCCTGGGTGATGACTGACAACTGGGGGCTTTGCTTTAAGGGTACCATTGATGTGGGAGCTAAGCTGGTTGGGTGCTAGTTGTCTTAAGAGGCTTCAAGGGGCCTCCTTTGACACAAAGAGGGGAGGAAAAAACTTGAACTAAAGATTAAGTTCCAAATCTCCATGGTGGAAATTTTTTTTCCCCAGCTCTGGAGATTGTGGTGAGTTAGTTCAGGCTGAATCAGGACTTGGGGGAGGGAAAGGGCCCTTAACTGCAGCTGGTTGTAGGAGCCCCCTTCTTGTTCAGAGACCCCACCGAGAAGACCCTGGGCCACAGAGAGTCCCGTGTTCCCCTGATCTTTCCCTTGACCTTCCTGTTTGACCCTGCCTTAGACTGGGGGGAGGTGTGCATAAGGGAGTGGTGGGTGGGATGATGGGACTGATGGAATAGATTCCTCGTCATTGGGGAATGTTTTCATTGCTCCGAGGGAGACTAGACTTTTTTTTTTTTCTCTTAAAGTAATACTCATTCTCTGAAGAAAGTATGGGGCAATTTAGAAAGATTGAAGAAAAACATTCATAGTTTCTCTAGTTCCTTTACCAAATGCAGCCAGTTTTATACAATGTTGACACTGTGTATATATATCTAATTCTTTTCACCCAGTTTTTTTTTTGTGTGTGGCTTTTTGTTATTTCATTAATTCCCCTAGGTTCTTAAATAGTCACTGTAAACATTTTTAAATGCTAACCTGTACAGTGCACCACTGCTTACCTAACCATCCCCGTTTTTTTTGACATTTAGATTGTTTGCTTTTGTTTGCTAGAACAATGCTGTGATGAGCATTTTGGTGTACAAAGCCTTTTCAATATTTCAAGTTTTTTCCTTAAGATAGAAGCCTGAAATTGGACTTAACTAGATTGTAGGGTTTAAATTTTTTTTAAGGTCCTAAATACATACATATTTCCAGATGTTTTCTTAAAAAGGGAGTAATGCATGTGAATGTCCTCAAAGGAAGGGGGAAGGGTTGAGAATAACTTCTCTTCTCTAGATGATGAAAATAGTACATGTTTATTAAGCAAATTTGGAACTTACTGAGAAGTATAAGAGAATTAAAATCCCCTGCAATCTCACCACGTACTTGGATTTATACTTTTCAGATTGTTCTGTAAACTGGTTTTTCATTTACTATTTTAAACATTTTCTCATTTGTTTACATATTTTTCAGTGTCATGATTTCATGGCTGCATCATCTCCATAATATAGAAGTAATGTAGCATATTTTATTACTGCCTTATTTTGTGTTTTTTTTTTTTTTCTATAAGATACACTATGATGAACATTCTGTGTATAAATATTTGTGTGCAACTCTGACATTTCCTTATGATAAATTTCTAGGAGTGGAAATACTGGGTCAAAATTATATGCTTTCTAAAGGCCTTTGAGACATGTATCTTCTAAAAAAGTTGTACCAATTGACTTTTCCATTGATAGTGGTTGGTTTGACATTTTAAAAACCTTTGCCAATTTGATATATGAGAAGTGGCATCTTGCTTTACTATGCATTTCTTTGAACATTTTATAAGTGTTTTGGGTTTTTTTTTGTTGTTGTTCATGTCCTTTGCTCTCTGTAGGGGATTTATTGCATATAATATATGTTAATGTAATAATTGTATACATTTTCCACATTTTTCATTAGAACTTCTTCCTGCCCCTTAGTGCCTTCTCCCTGCCACCTCGTCTAGGATCAGAAAGCCTGTAAGTTCAGAACTTGTTAGGTCTGTGCTCTGCAGCTGGTACAGTGCAGGTGGCAGTCACACCAGTGCTTCATAACCCCGTCTCTGGGGAAACAGCCACTACAGCTGTGAGAACAGGAACTGGTGGAAATAGTTACTCGTTTCAGTGACATGAAAAAAAAGCCAAGATGGAGAGGAAACGAAACCACGGATTATCTCCTGCCCCTGATGTTGCCTGGGAAGGCTGGGCAGAGCCAGGACCCTGGAGCTGGGGTCAAGACCAAAAGTTTCTGCCCCAGAACTGGCTGTAGTGGGCCCAGGGGACAGCATGTCACCTGGTCGGCCAGGCTGGTCACCTCCATTGTGGGGAAGCATTTCTCCCAAGTCAGAGCTGGGCTGCAACAGTGCCAGGGAACGGCTGGGGGTTTGTTTCAGTTCGGAAATGCGCCTCAGAGGAGAGGAAAGACCTTTGTCTTTGAAGATAAGAGAGAGTGCCGTCTCCACACAGCCTCCCCATCTCCTGCATTCTGTGTACTTCAGGGCTCCTCCTTTTTTGAATAGCAGCTAAAGATGGGAACTTGGGGTGGGGTGGGGTTTAAGGTTGTCATCCATGAGGAATAGAAGTAGATTCCAGAATGGAGCTGAGCTGGGCAACTAAAATTTCTCAGTCTCTCTTTTGCCTTCTTTGGCAAAGCCATGTCTTTATATCTTGTTTTCCTTCTACATGGAAGAATGAGTCCCCCAAGAAGGGCCAGATTTCCTTTCTGCTCTTGAGATACTCTTGTGGTCCTTACCCCCTGCTTTCCTCTCTACTTCTCTTCTCTGAGTGTCCTCCTCTTTTCAGGTTCTTTTACCCTTTCTGTCTTTCATCACTTTACCAGAGTGCTGAGTTGGGAATGTGTAAGTTGGGTGGGGCAGGAGTTTCCTCCCTAACCCCCTGCTTTAACTCTTCTTAGTTTATAAAGTACTTGGAGGTCCTTGAAAGGTATTCTAAATAATGTTCCGGACTAGGAGGGGTTAGCAGAATTAGTTGCATGGCAGATTTTGCCAGGAGAGCCAGTTTTTAGGCTCTTGTATACCAGTGATGGCTCACTTCATCTCCTTCTCATCTCCCCTCCCACTTCCCCCCAGTCTCTTTTTACCACTTTTCTGCCCTCACCCAGGGTTGTCACCAGGGCTGGAATTGAGGCTAGTGGTCTTGCCTCAATTCCCTAGTAAACATTATAGGGAAGGTTCCTCTCTTTCTCTCCCCTACCTGCTCATCTCTACTGAAATCCAGAATGGAGACTGTCATAGGTCTCCTCCAACTGCCCTGCCCACCCCCTAAAAAAAGAGCTGGGTGTGAGCCTGGGCTTCGAGTAGTTTTAGGAGTTGATTGTCTTGTTTAAATAGCCACCTACAGCTTAGAGCAGAATTAGTTTCTACTCAGTTTTTACCATCTTCCTTTTGGGGAGCCAGGAAACAAATCTTCCCAGTGTTTCCTGTAAAACCTAACACACAAAAGAATCTGATTTCAACTGTTGCCTTGGGCAAAGCCCATAACTTTTCTCAGCCTATTTCATCCTTTATGAAATGGGTAATGATAATGCCTACCTTTCAGGGTTTTGAGAATGCTTGAAGTAGACAACATAGTGAAAACACTTTGTAATCTTATAAATGTTCTACAAATAGATGTTTCTTGTACATACAACTCACAACTAATACATGCCCATTCCATTTCCCACCACAGCAGTTCTGTTCCCATGAATTAAAGTGGTTTTCAGCTGGGGAAGGTATTGTCCTGGGAGGGGAGTTTTGGAAACAAGTGAGGGGTTTTTTTGGTTATCACAAGACTGGGCAGGGCTACTGGCACGTGGGGCCTGAGGGCCAGGGATGTGAAACATCTACAGTGTTTGGGTCAGTCCCACACAATGAAGGATTATCCTGCCCAGAATGTGGAGGGCACCCTGTTGAGAACCACCTTGCACTTCTCTGTACCTCCTTTGTCCTGGATCCCAACCGGGGATGAAGCGTCAAGAGCAGTAAAAGTGAAGGCAGAGCCATAGTTTTTGGTGCTTTCTCTGTTTTCCCACTTCCTATTATAGCCTCAGGCAATAGGAGGACCTCTTTTTATTACCTTTGTCTTTAGGTTTAGTGCCTGATTCCCTCTGTACTGTAGGCTCTACTCTAAAGCTCAAGGAGCAGTTTGTGGTAAATATACTAGACCGCTGACCTGTACCCACCCCCTGATTAGTTCCTCAAGCTAGGGTAAAGTTCTTTTAAATTGGGAATATGTTTGAGAGATATTTCAAGCACTTCTAGCAGTGCTTCTAAAACTTTTGGGAAACAGACCCCTTTGAAAATCTGATTAAATCTGTGTCCCCTCTCTGCCCCACTATGCTTATATGCACAGTATTTTGGGAGTTTAAAATTATTCTTGGATCTGCTAGAGCCGCCCTGGTTTTGAGCCTGGAGGAATGGGAACGGAGGGCTACTGCAGGAGCTCCTTAATCCAAACAAAGGAGAAGCAGTCCTGGTTATCAGTTCAGATAAAATGATGCCTCTGTTGGTGGTTCCAACAAAGAGAGTTTGTTGAACTTGGCTGACTCCCTTTCAGAGGGAGATATTCAGGCCCCTGGACATTTTATTTTAACTTTGATTAAGGACCTTTTGTGCTGGGATGTGCCCTTTGAGCTAGGGTCCTAGGCCCTTAATCCAGCTAGGCAGATGAGATGTACTTTGACAAGCTGGGGAAACCAGGGTCAGTGGTCAGGTCATATCCCATTTTGGGGAGACACGGAGAGCCTAAAGCATCAGCTCCTTCCCACAGGCTGAAGGTCCTCCTGGAATTTCCAAGCAATTGGCTTTGCAGGGTGTGCCTGTGAACTTCAGGTCTCTGCCAGTTACTTCCATACTTAAATCCTTTTACTTTCTACCTTACAAAATTCACCTTACAAAAAAATTATCTGTACTTTTTTGAATGCTCAGAATATTTCATACAGAAATTTTTTAAGAAAAATACAAATATTTGGGGGGACTTATTTTTTATGGGAAAAAAAAAAGTATGTGTTTTCATTACAATGTTACCTGGTTTGGGATGGAATCCCCTATCTCATCCTTTTAGGAATGGCTTAGTTCCTGGTCCCCATCAAATGTATGGGTTAAAGAAAGGGAACCAACATGGGATATATGCTGTGTGCTTTTACACGTGTTGTCTCATTTAACTGGACAAGTCTGAGGAGTAGTTATTTCACTTCTGTTTTACAAGTGATGAAACCAGGGCTCAGAGGGTTTAAATAACTTGAAGGTCTTAGTCTCAGAGAGGCTAAACATTTTTGGTTAGATTTTTCCTGTTTTTGTTGTTGCCAAAAGGCCTGCTAGAAATACAGCTTTTTTAAAAGATGCTTAGTCCTTGGTCACATATGTAGATTTTAAAATGCATAGCAGAAGTTCTGGAAGGATACATCCTGCCATGTAGGATGGGAGGGACAGGGGAGTTGAAATAAATTTAATTTCAGATTTAGTCAAAGGGAATCTACAATCAAATTTTTTACAAGGAGATTTATATAATGAAAAATAGAAGAAAAGGGGAAAAAGATTCTTAATGTCAGAAATCAGGGAAATGAAAATATAAATGGTGTGTTTTTTAGGCCAATAACCTGGGGAAAACTTTAGACTGGCAGTTTCCATGGTTATCATTAATGGTACATTAACATGCTATTAATGGTGGTGCATGTGGTACAGACTTTTTAGAAGGCATTTTTTAGGGTCTGTCAATTTAGAGTGTCCATGCCCCTTAACTCAGCCATCCCTCAACTAAAAATGTCCTTTAGAACTGTTGGCACATGTGCACGAAGGTGTATGGAAAGGGTGCTCAGGGCCACGTTGTTTAACAGTAAAAAATTGGGAACAACCTGATTGCCACTTCCTGCCCAAATCTATTTCTTTCCCATTCACCTAGTTACTCAAGGCAAATCTTGGGAGTTACCCTTAATTTTTCCTTCTCAGTTATCCACATCCAGTCTTCCAGCAAGTCCTGCTGATGAGTCTCCACAAGCGTATCTCAAATCCACCCATTTTTCCATCTCCACTGCCCTAGTCTAAGGCAGTATCAACCTTTGCTTGTACCACACCAACCAACTGGCCTCCCAGTTTGCTCTATTGTCCCTCTCTCCACCATCTCATCCATTCTTTACAAAGCAGCCAAAATAACCTTTCAACAATTTAAGTCACATGTCATCATTCCCCTGCTTAAAAACAGTAATGACTTCCCTTTGCACTCTTAAAAAAAAAAAAAAAAAAGTGGGAACTCCTGACTTAGCCTTTAAGACCACTCATTATTTGGCTTTTGCTGGACTTTATGACCTCACTTACCCTCCTGTTTACCAAGCTCCACATTAGCTTTCTTTCAGTTTAGGACAAGCTCCTTTCTGCCTCAGGGCCTTTGCGCAAGTTGTTTCCCCTCCTGGAATACCCTTTGCCTAGATATTCAAATGGTTCAGTTCAACTTTGACTTCAGGTCTCAGTTTAAAAAGTGCTGCCTTTCAGAGAGGCCCCCCCTTGTTATTCCCTATCTTAACATCCTATTCATTTCTTGTGTATTATTTTTCATTTTGAAATTATTTATTTCTTTATTGTCTGTCTCCCCAGACTGTTGACTCTCTGTGGGTGGGGACTTTTTGTTTGCTTATCATGTACAGCCAAATACCTGGCTCAGGTAGGTACTCAATAAATGGCTCTGGCTGATGAAAATCTCCAAGGGGGGTGTGGGTGTGAAGTTGTGTGTGTGTGTGTGTGTAAATATAGGTATCTAAAAAGGCAATTCAAAGAAGACTATTATATTTTATAAAGCCACACATGTACATACATTTGTATGTAAATAATAGAAAAAAGGTCTGGAAGAATCAACAGCAAGCTCTTTAACTGTGGTGACCTATGGAGAGGGATGATAGGGTTTGGGGCTGAACAGTGGCTCCTTTTTTAAATTCTCTAAGCTTTTGAATTGATTGGATTTTTTATAAGTTTGTACTCATGTATTTATATGTCCTTTAAAGAAAAAGGAGGAATAAAAATTGTTGGGAGGGAGGATTCAGCTTTTAATACGAAGAAAGAAAGCTACTCTCTTATTCTCTGCACTGAGCCAAAAGAAGAGAGCAAGAAGGGGAAGAGCCACCAGTGGGGTCAGCAACTGGTTACAGCCCATTCCCTGCCTTGTGCAGAGCTTGGCGCTAGTTTTCACAGAAGAAAGAATCCAAAGAGATGCACTTCTGCCCTGAGGCTGTATCTTAAATTCTTTAAATGTAGGCATGGTCTTGGTTCCCCAGGTGCAGGCAGGTTGTATATTTTTAGCCACTTTGATTTGCAGGCCAGCAGAAGCTGCACCTCTAGCCTTAGCAGAGCTGCGGCAGGTGAATAAACCTGAGCTCTGGGCTTCACTGCAGCTAAGGTCTTCAAAGTCAAGTCTGTTAAGTAGACCTGACCCCTATGGAAGCAAAGTTCTCTGGATTCTTGACACTCGGGAATAAAGATGGCTAATAATTTTAATAGCTAACATTTATTGAGCCAAGCACCATGCAAAGCGCTTTACATACATTAGCTCATTCAAACATCACAACTCTGTAAAGTAGCTATTATTATTTTCTCCACTTTATGCATGAGGAAACTGAGGCCCAGGAAGGTTAAATAGCTCATTTGTGATTGCACAGCTAGTAGGAGATAAATTCAGGATTTGAATCCAACCGGCTTGACTCCAAAACCCACATTCTTAACTACAATCTCTTTCTCTTTTGAGGGTGGGCCCCATCTTGCCTTCAGTACTGCTATGAAGGGGACTGTGTAGAGTGCTGCAGAATATAGGGAAAGTTCCAGAACAAGTCTTCCTTGACTAAGAGGTGTTGTGGCAAATTTGAGCTTTGGAGTCAGCCAAACTTGGGTTTGAATCCCGGCTCTGCTGCTAAGATATTTGCTATTCAATAGGTATTCTTTTTGACTTATTAAGTGCCAGTGAAACCACTGGGTGTATAGTGGTGAAAAAACAAATGTTGCCTCTGTCTTCATGGAGTTTAGAAAGAAAGACAGATACTAAACAAATAAATATTTAATTACAAATTATATGTCTTGGAAGGAAAAGAACAGATTGTTAAGAGAGCATATAACAAAGACTTCATTTAGGTTGGAAAGTCATGGCGCAATTGAAGGTCAGAGAGAGCCTTACAAGTATATGAGAAACTCCCCACTTTCATTTCATTTTCCTTTCTTTCTTACTAAAGAAATATGTCCTTGGTGCCTGCTATATACACAGCACTTTCCCGAGTGTTTTGGAGGATACCAAAGAAATAGAAGATAATGGTCGTGATCTAAATTGGGAAACAAAATACTTAGAAGTGTATTTCGAACATCTGGGGAACTAAAACAAGCATGTGAAGTACGTGTTCTCAGGTTGTCCATGAGGTTCTCCCTCTGCCTTGGTTATTCCATCCGTAACTTGGGGATACTACCTGTCTTGCCCAATCGCATGTTTCTGCAACAACCAAACAAGATTATGAGTGGCAGGTGCCACATAGCTATGAGCACAGAAGGACTGGAGAGTTAGGGAAGGATCACTAACCAGGAAATGCTTTTAGGAGGAGATGAGTTTTTAACTCAGCTCTTAAAGGTGACAGATGTGATCAGGAGAGAGGAGGCTGATCTGGGCTGGAGAGCAGCATGGAAGGGGATTAAAGAGGAGGCAAGCCTCCCCCCTTCGTGGGATCAGACACCCAGGGGAGTGAATCTCCCTGGCAACGTGGAATATGACTCCCGGGGAGGAATGTAGACCCGGCATCGTGGGACGGAGAACATCTTCTTGACCAAAAGAGGGATGTGAAAGGAAATGAAATAAGCTTCAGTGGCAGAGAGATTCCAAAAGGAGCCGAGAGGTCATTCTGGTGGGCACTCTTACACAAATTTAGACAACCCTTTTTAGGTTCTAAAGAATTGGGGTAGCTAGTGGTGGATACCTGAAACTATCAAACTACAACCCAGAACCCATGAATCTCGAAGACAATTGTATAAAAATGTAGCTTATGAGGGGTGACAATGGGATTGGGAAAGCCATAAGGACCACACTCCACTTTGTCTAGTTTATGGATGGATGAGTAGAAAAATAGGGGAAGGAAACAAACAAACAAACAGACAAAGGTACCCAGTGTTCTTCTTTACTTCAATTGCTCTTTTTCACTTTAATTATTATTCTTGTTATTTTTGTGTGTGTGCTAATGAAGGTGTCAGGGATTGATTTAGGTGATGAATGTACAACTATGTAATGGTACTGTGAACAATTGAATGTACGATTTGTTTTGTATGACTGCGTGGTATGTGAATATATCTCAATAAAATGAAGATTAAAAAAAAGACATATTACTGCTTAAAAAAAAAAAAATAAAGAAGAGGCAAGAATCAGCGAGGGGCAGCCAGGAGCCCTGCCTCTAGATTGGAGGGGCCTAGTTACAGACAGAGGTGAGTTGGGATCAGAACAAGTGGTCAGTTCACAGAAAGTTTTGTCCGAAGATCTCCTGATAGCTAGAAAAGGCTGTGGTAGTTTTCTGCCCAGGCTTTCAACATGGGGTAGAGATTGGTTGGTAAGTGGTCTCCAGCTGTTTGGGGGTTTGCTCCTTAAAAGTTGAATAATTCAAATACATGAGAAATAAATCCTCAGTCTTCATGGGTTAAAGAGTAAGAATAATTTAAGTAAAACTGGATAGCAAATGATCCCACATGTTATCCCTGAATGGCAGAAATCCAAAAACGTAGCTTTCATTTCTAGTCATCAAGTTTATTGGGCTGATTCTTTCGCCTGCCAAATCTTGACTTCCTATAGAGTGAAATGCTGTCAGTACTAGACAACATTGTATTAAATAATTTGTGTTATTAAATATGTATGTTTACAAAATGTGTGCTAAATAATTTGTATTATTAACAATGCCTTGTTCATAGTAACTGCTCAATAAATATATCTTATTGCATAGTAACAGTGTCCAGTGTTTGTGAGCAACTTCCTACCTTGTGTTTTCTTATGCATTGTATTTGGGGGTAATGGCACTCTCTCCCCACTTGTCATCCAGGCCACACACTTGGGAGTCACTGTAAACCACCACCCCTCTTGCTCTCTCTCCATATGTGCTGACACCTGGTCTGTTGTAATAGATTCCTTAGTGGTCTCTCTGCTCCAGTCTTGCAGACCCACCCGTCGCAATCCAACGTCATAGCTGTGTAAAGATCTGGGGCAAGAGTTTTCTAGGCAGGGAGAACACCCGTGCAGAGCCTTGGTGTGGGAAAGAATTTCTCACATTTGAGATACTAAAAGAAGGCCAGATTGGTTGACAAGCTGCTGAAGAGAGGTTCAAGAAGACCTAAGAGAGGCGAGCAGGGCCAGAGCATGTGGGATCTTGCAGGCCTGGTAAGGAGTTTGGTTATTAATCATAGGGAGAGTTTTAGGCCTGAGAGTGAGGCCTGGGCTCCTCAGTAGGCTCTGCTGGGCAGGGTGATCAAGCCCTCTACACTTTCAGGTTTGGTTGGTGCTGGGTTCTTGCTCCTGCACCCGCCCTCAGGGCAGAAAGGGTAGTGCCTCTACTAGGCTGGCCCCAGTGTTTGGCATGCCTACCCAGTGGCCTGACCCTATAATTTGGTGGGTTGACTGGTTACAAAAATAAAAAGTGCGACCTGTAACTAAAGCCGAGTGGATTCAGTAAAGAGGGAGCTTTTAATTTGCAGAGGTCCTGGGCTGTATTTAAGTGGAGGGGAAATGTGTCCCTTCCCTGGGCGCTGCTTCCATTTTCTCCCTTTAGTACCTCTTCTGGGATGGGTTAGGATCTGTGGCCTGGGGATGAGGTGGGGGGCTTGATGGAAATATTTGGAGGGGCTGTTGATTGGGCTTCCTGGGAAGGAATAGGCATTATTCTGCCTTGCTGCACATGTAGCCCACTGGGATGGAAGTAGAGATTTAAAATATGTGATTGTTCGCTCGCTTTTTCATTCATTTAACAAAGATTTGTTGAGTGTTTACTTGGTATTTTAGGGACATTATGGTGAACAAGAGACAAAGTCCCTGCCCCATAGAGTTCACGTTGTTGTTGGGGATAACAACAATAAACACATATACAGGTACATAATATAATGTTAGGTAATAAGTGCCATGAAGAAAAACAAGTAGGTAAGGGGATAGGGAGCAATGAGGCAAGATGTTAGAAAGATAGGCAGGCAGCTTTGAAGGTTGGGGCACAAGAGAAAAGTGAAACAGTGAAGGGCAACTTTCTGTGGACTCTGGATCCTGGTTTCCAAGCGTGTCTCTGAGGAAAGGGCTCTCTATGGCTCGTCCTCAGCCCCAGGTGGGCTCCAGTAAGGGCCTGTGGTTGCTTCTTCCCGGTTCCACTTGTCAGAACTGCCTGCAGGGCCACGCAGGGTGCTGATTGACTGTAAATAGATGCTTGTGGTTCCAGGGCCCCACAAGCCTGACCCTCTCAAGCTTTCCTAAAGTCACTCTGTGTTCTCTGCTAGAGGAGGAACATGAAGTCTGGCTGGGGAAACAGCTGCAAGTAGTGCAGTGATTCCTTCTGCCTGTGACTGGTGCTCACCTAGGCCCTTTCCAAGAGCTTTGGGGTTCGGTGGGTTTGGGTTTGAATCCTGGCTCTGCTGTTTCCCTTAACCTCCCTGAACCCAGTTTCTTTATCTGTATAGTCAGAATAACACTAATGCCTGCCTTCTAGGGATTTTGTGAGGATTCAATAACATGTAAAGGACCTGAGACAGTGTCTGGCAGAGTGGGCACTCAATAAATTGTAAGTGGCAATATTATTCCAAGACCACTAACCTCTTGAAGCCAGGGATCTGGTATTGAGGAGCCTAATGAGAATATTCAATCAATATGAATTATTGTTGATGGGTAGAGACTGATTCTATGTACCTTAAGGTTGCAACATCCTTGACCTGCACACCACACATTAGTTACCTTGTTTTTCTTCTCCATGATGTTGGTGACATCTCCACAGGCCTTAGGCGCTCCAGGAACCAGGGTAGCCCTGGGCTTCTGTTGGCCTGACCTTTAGCACATTTCATCACCGGTACACCCGTGGAAGGATACGACTTTAAGTGTCTTCTGAACTGGGGGCTTTTATCAAGGCCAGAACAGCCAGAATAGGCCTGCCGAGGTCCCGACCTGTGCTCCTGGAACTGTGCTGAGCTCTGGAGTGGTGGGGGCCACTGTTACGTGGTCTCATTTTGCAGATTGCAGATCATACCCTCCTTTCCCTTCAATGCCAATTTTGAGGTGAGGACCAGACAGTGTTCTAGAATGAATGGACAAGAGATATCTAAATGGGAAAGAACATCTTTGTTTGAACCTCCTGTGTCCAGAGTGTGCTTGGGCCCCTCTCTTTGGACAACTTATTTGTGGTTGTGGTTATTTTGTTTTTACTTGCCCCTCAGTAGAATCAGCATCACACGATCACTCATTGTCCCCCAGGCCTTTGGCAGGCAGGGTACTTGATGAGTCCTGCTTCCCTGTGAAGTGCTCACATCTGCAGATTATTTTCTGTACATCTGGCACAAGGTCCAGATTGATGGTCCAATAGCAGCTATTAATTGTTTCCTTTAGGCTTGGCTAATGATTGTTGGCATCGTGGGTAATTAAAGAATTAAGAATCTCTTGTGCATTTATGGGACATCAGGTCCTGGTGGGCTCCCAAATCATTTATCTGTCATTTTTTCAGAATGTCTTCGTTAAAAGTTGTGAGCATAACCTTGGGAGTTGAGGGGTGGCCAGCTAGAGAGTATCTGGTGGCATTTGGCTTCCCAGTTGATTCCGCCTAAGAATTGTGAAGAAATCTTCTGGTTACTTGTTGCCCATGTTGCTCAGGAAATGTCAAGATGGTGTCATGAAATTCTAAAAGCACCACCAACTGCTTCTGATTATCTTGGAGGCAGGAGGGCAGAGAGCTTACTCCTACCTTGATCTATGTCAAGGCAGGTGAAGATTCACATCAGGACTCTGGATGTCCTGAGGCAGGTAAGCCAAGAATGGTTAAGATGTCATCTTCCCTGCCTGGAGACAGGGAGAGGACAAGATACTGGCCCTCAGAGACTCTCCAAGTGCAGCCTACTGTCATTCACTCCACAAATAGTTACTGAGCGCTTAGAATTGTTTTAAGTATCAGAGAAATAAAAATGACTAAGACAGTGTCTGCTCCCAGAAGTTCAGTCTAGGGGGGAGACAAACACATTAAACATATGATGGTACTATACAGCTTGGCAAGTACAGTGGTGTAGATAGGCAGAAAGCAGCTGGGGAAAACAGGAGCATGGGGCTCGGGGCACTCTGCCCGGAGGAGGAGTTCTGTGCTGGCTAAAGGGTAATTAGGAGTTGGGCAGAGGTTGGGGAGAGAAAGCATTCCAGGTAGGGGGTTCAGCACGAGCAGAGGCATCAAGGCAAGGTATGGCATGATGTGTTTAGAGAACCCTAACGTAGCTGCCCAGTGCTAAGTGTGAAGTGGTGGGAGGTGAGGCTAGGGTGGGAATGAGGGCTTGGAATGCCATCTGAAGAGATTGCACCTCAGGAGGGTGGTGTGGTCAGATTTTGACTTGCGGGTGGGTTGCTCTGGCAGCCATGGGAGGGAATCAGAATGGGAAGTGGGTGGCCCAGGGGAAGCCATGGTGGTGTGGCAATGACGATGGGGGCCTGACCCGGGGCTGGTTTGCACAACAGAGATGATTTTTGGGGACCCGAAGACTGATTAGATTTTACACTGGGAGAGGAATATGAGGGAAAAGGAAGGGATTAAGGCTGACCCTGATGTTTCCAGATTGCTCGATTAGACGGAGGTGCCATCAGTTAAGAGAACACAGGAGGACTATCCTCAAAGGGAAGGTGATGGAGCAGTCCGAGAGATTGAGGTTGAGGAGCCTGTGGAGGTTCAGTTGGAACATCTAATGGTCAGTGGGATATTTAAAGCTGACGCTCAGAGGAAAAATCTAGGATGGATGTACCTGTTTGAGAGTCATCAGCAAACAAAAAATTTGAGGCCGAAACATTCGCGTCGCTTTCCCTGAATTCCCACAGACAGCATACTCCTTCAGTGCCTGGGAGAGATGACTCCTCGGACTTCTGTAATTGCACAAGGAGAGAAGCAGAGTTCTTGAGAAGAGAGTTAGTTGAGGGGACAGAAAATAGAGATTTGTGACAGATTTGGACCTCAGGTTTGCAGACTGCAACATCGGCCTGAGGACTTCAGCGGGCATTTGGGGAAGTGAAGGATTGTAGAACGGGAGAGAACTGCAGAGATAACCCAGCAAAATCTCCTCAGAATCTCGCCACAGGTAGCAAAACCATGGCCCCGAAAGGTTGGAGAGATTGTCCAGATTCAAGTATCTTGCTGCTCAAATAGCAGAGCAGCATAGGCACTGCCTGGATTCTGATTCCCCGAGTCCTGGTCCTGCTGGGGAGCTTCTGGGGTCTCAGTCAGTGCCTCCATCTTACCTTTCAAAGAGGCAAGTGCATCCTGCTTAGATTGAACTTGTGCCGTTAGACCGTATATAGCTGTTTACTCTCTTTCATGCATTTAAATATACTATGAAATTGAGTTCAGGCTGTGAACTTTGATGCTAATGTGAGTTAGGTGTGACTCCTGGAGTCGATCCCCCCGTTGCCATTTACAGAGCCCTCTGAGCCAGGCTCTGGGCAAAATCCCTCTCTTCCATCACTTCACTTAATTCTTGCAAGAAGTAGATCTTATTATCCTTGCTTTATAGATGAAAAAACTGAGGTTCAGAGGAGGAGTTTAATAACTTTTCCACTGTTCATGAAAAGTACTAGGATTCAACTCCCTGTCTTCACTGAGTCCCAAGCCCATCCTGTTATCCACAGCACTTTGAAAAGTTTAAAATGCCATGCATGTGTTTGTTACCACATAGTGTCCTTGAAAGTGGTTTCCTTGCCTCCTTTTTCTGCATGGTTTCCCTCTTACTCAGGGGCAGAAGCCTAGAATTTCAGGGGTCTGACACACGCCTATACCTCACTCAGCTGGTTTCGCCCCAGTCATGCTGGACTGGGAAGCACAGTTTAATGATCAACCACAGCCAATCAGACAAATCCAGTTGGACCTTCCCAAGTTAGAAGTGGAGATTTGTTTTCCTTGTAAGGAGATGTTGTAACACAGTAGAAAAAGCCTATATGTTGTTGTGCACACAAATGGATTTGAGTCTGGGTTCTGCCATTTTCAGTGTGCCTTGAGTCAATTGGTCTCGGATTCTTAATTTCCTTACATGTCAAGCTGCATAATAACATCTACCTCTGGTGCTTATTGAGAGCCACACATGAGACAATGTGAGAAAAATACCTGCGTGTCATAGATGCTCAATAATGGTTTTTTTCCCCATTCCTGGCCCCTGAGTGAATGTGGCACTTAGAAAGCCAGAAGTTTTGAGAAGCGGAGATTCTGGATCTCCTTGGGTCATACATAGAAGGAAACTCTTAGATGTCTAACTGCAAAGAGGTGTTTTGTTTTGTTTTTCTAGTTGGACAAATGAGATGTCAGGAAGCTGGGGGCAATTAAAAGTTGGAGTTGGGATTGGGCAGCCAGACCTCTGTGTCAAGCTCTGGCCTTAAATGCGTGAGGGGAAACAGCTTCGGGAGGACAGCTCATGGAGCAAGATCTGACTAGGGCCATTATGATTCCTCTCAAAAGAGGTCAGGAGCACTGAGGCACTGAGGATGTACCACCATGTGAGAGCAACTGAAAAAGCAACGAGGGAGAGGGGACTTGTAGTGTCTATCCCCAGATGATATGACTTTGGATGGGTGTTCCCATGCTAGGCCTCAGTTTACCCTTCTATAGAGCAGGAGTCATGTCCTTCCCACTTGTAGTATGGAAGTGGGAAGGGATTCATTGTGTTTTATGGTTTGATAATAAGTGCTTAGATTTATAATGATACTCCCAGAAAGCCAGAGCTTGGCCCCAGGCCAGTGCATTGGACGAGATGGGGTGCAGGCCCCTCCCACTGGCCTCTTCTGTCAGCATGGGCAGCCCACAGTATTTATGAAGCTCCTTCTCTGGGCCAGGCATCCTTGTCTGGGAATGAATGCGTTCAAGGCAAAGTCCATGTTCTCAAGGAGCTTACAGTCTAGTTCAGGAAGTAATACTCAAATGTGAAAGGTGAAAAACAAGAAGAGAGAAGTGATTTTTCTGTGAAATCTTGTAATTAAAAGGTCTAGCCCCCCCACCCCACCCCCCAAAAAATAAAATAAAATAAAAAAATAAAATAGGTCTAATGCAGTGCCTGGCCCAAAGAAGATGTTTATAGGCCATAATTTCCCCTTTTCTTGTGAAAACATTAAGAGTTGTCACAGGCAAAACAGGTCCTCCAGTTGGCACAGTGCATGATACATAAAAGTCACAGTGTTGTTGAAAGAATGATTGAATATGACCGCCAACGAGAGGTATAGACAGTAAACCCTATAAACCCTGCAGAAGTCCAGAGGAAGGAGTGTGCAGAGGTCTGGGATTGTTTCGGGACAGGTTTCATGAGGAAGGATTGGTTCTGAAGGATGGATACAATTTGGAAAGGTAAAGGGTTAATATAATTCGTTGTCTCAGAGGTGACGTTGCATGATGGTTGCATGTTCAGGCTTTGGAGTCAGGCCTGAGTTCAAATCTCGGTTCTGCCATGTGCTTACTGTGTGACCTTGGGCAAGTTATACAGCCTTCCTAAGACTTTTTTTTTTTGTTTTTAAACTCATGTCTAAAATGGGGCTAATAATAGTCTCTACTTCGTGGGTTGTTGTTAGAGTTAAATGAGATAATTTATGTAGAGTGTTTATTAGAGTTCTGTAAATAAATGTTAGCTTTTGTCATCATCATTATTTTCATTTTAGTAGTATTATCATCATTATTATTCAACTCATGCCCAGCTACTCACCTTAGCTCATGAGACCGTTGGTCATCTGGCTGTTCCCTATCTGTTCTCTCTCTCTCTCTCTCTCTCTCTCTCTCTCTCTCTCACACACACACACACACACACACACACACACACACACACATTCTAATGGATTTGTTATGGTGTTTTCTTCTTCTGCATATTTGCAAATGCTGTCTCCTTGCCTAGAATATAACCATCTTTTCCTCTTCCCCTTTGACTCCCTCCTGCTTGATGTTTAAGACTTAGTCCTGGTGACATTTCTTCCAGGAAGCCTTCCTTGACTCCTTGGTCAAATTAACTGTTCCCTCCCTGTGATCCCATAGTGCCTCTTTCACAGCAGTGCTTTCTACAGCCACCCATGGTTTGCTTGCCTACCTTGCCTTCTGGATATAAACTCCCCAAATGTAGGGATCATGACCTATTTATTTTTATATCCCCTGCTCCTAGCTTAGCATTTGGCATATAGTTATTTCCTAGCTAAATATTAAATAAAAACCAAAATAAAAAAGATAGCTAACATTATGTGTGACATTTACTATGTAGATTCTGATTTAAATGCTTTACATATATTAATTTATTTAATCATCAGAGCAACCCTGTAAAATAGGTACTATTTCTACCTCCATTTTACAGATGAGGAAACTGAGGGTCACAGAGATTAAATAATTTTCCCAAGCCCACACAACTATAAGTGGTAGAGCCAAGATTCAAACCTAGGCAGTCTGGCTCTGCAGTCAGTGCTTTAACCGTTACATCGTATGAGTGCTGCTAGGAGTGTCACTGAGATTTGTGACAAAGATATTTATTGAATGTCCAAGAAAAGGTGAGCAAACATTAGCCATAAGCCACAACCCCATGAGCAAATTTAAAAGGCATTATTAAATATGTGTAGACTCTGTGTGGGTGGGGGCAGGGTTTACCACTTTCTGCTTATGAAAGATTTGTTTGAGAAAGTGTGGTTTTACCTGTTGGGAATTCAAGGAGGGGCATGGTTGGCACTTGGAAAGGAGTTGATCTGTCTTGGGTATAATAGAATAGGAAACTTAGGGACGGGAGAGAGAGAAGTCTATGTCTGGGGAGATTCAAGTCACCCCGTCTTTGTTGAGCACCTACTACAGTGGTAAACAAGCGGATGGTGGTCTCTGTGTTCAGGGAGCCTGTGGTCTAGCAGGCTACAAGAAGATGAGTCTAGCTAAAGAGAAGGGATGGGCATGGGAGTGTATTAGACTTACGGCCTGAACCAGAAGACAGAGTTGAAACTCAGTATGAGAAGTGAGAGTTTGCTGTGGGAAAAGCAACATACAAAGAAAGTGACTGGGCTGTAACAGATGGGGCAGATTATAGGAGAGAGCACAGACATAGCAAGAACAATGGTGAGAAGTTAGAGAATTTAGAGAAGTTAGAGAATTTCCCCGCAAAATAACTCAACAAGGCACTTGGTGGTGGAAGAGGCAGTAGAAGGATCAATCAGTTATTTATTAAACATCTGCACATGATGCAAAGAAAGATAAAGGCATGACCCCTGCCCTCAAGGAGTTTATGTTCTAGTTGGAAATGGAAGAAATACACACACGAAGCAATAACTAACAATATCAGACACTCTGTGGAACACATTCAATTTGTGTTTAAAGGTCCATGGTGTCAGTGACCAGCTATTTTCTTTCTTGTTGCTTTACCCTATGTTGACTTCATTTCCGATGTCACCTAATGGTCCAAAATAGCTGCTGAAGTTCCAGACATTACTTCTGCCTTCTAATCATCTGGAAGCAGGAGGAAAGAAGCATACACTCCCTTTAGTGACACTTCTCAGAAGTGATATGTACCACTTCTGCTTATATTCCACATGGTCACATAACTACATCTGAATGCAAGGGAAGCTGGGAAATGTCTTAATTCTGGGCTTCCTAGAACTCAGCTGAACATTGGAGGTTCATTACTAAGGAAGATGAGAAGAATAGATTGGGGGATAGCAAGCAGGTCACTGCCCTATCATTCTCATATGATTATGCTTGGGAGCTCTGAAGAGAGGCTGATTGCTTTAGGTTGGGTAGTCACAGGGCTGTTGGGTTTTGAGTCAGGTAGTAATAGGTCAGGATTCGGAAGATTGAGGAAACATCAATTGAAAGCAAATTCAGGGCCAAGGAGTGGCAGGAGTGGCTGTTCCAGGAGAGAGAATCTGGAATGAGAGGATGAAGCTGCTTAGAAATACTGGTACCAGACTGGGGAGAATCTCGCCTCTAAAGTGATTTCAGCTTTTCAGTGCTAAGAGCAGCAGGCCAAGGAGCACAGGCTTTCTTGTGTAAACAATAAAGAGTCAGGGAAGATTTCTGAACCAAGAAGAGACATGATTAATCTTATATGCTTGGAAGTTTGGAAGTGCGGGGCGGATGGGGAGGGAAGGGCTGGAAGTAGGGCCTCCAGCGAGAAGATTATCTCAGAGGGCCAGGACTGGACAGTACAGCCCATCCAGGTGGTGACAGTGCGAATGGAAAGAGAGGTATGGATGAGAGATCCTGAGAGGGAGACTCATCGGCCTTGATGAGTGATGGTCTGCGGGGTGGGGAGAGAGAGGGAGACACCTTTGTAGGATGTGGCCCCAGAAACATCGCGTCATCTGAGAGGTAGCACTGCCTATTAGGACTCCCCAGGCGGGAGAGCTGAATCTCAGGAGGAGAGGGGAGAACCGTGGGTGGCTCTGCCCCAGGACTCCTTGGCTTTGGAGAGCCGGCTGCCCCCGGTGGAATAGTTTCCATTCTGCGTAACTGGGTAGCGTGTGGGTCTGGCTGACCGCGAGGAGGGGCTGAGGAGCAGTCGAGGAGCCAGCAGACAGATCAAGTTGTCCTGGCTGTGACTTTTCAGCTAGGGCCGGGGGTTCAGTCAGGAGGAGCTAAAAAGAGTTCTAAGATTATGTATTTCTTGACTGGGTAGGCCAGAAGGGACTAACTATCTGCAGCCAGGTTCTGGGGGGAAACCTGCAGAGGTTACGGCATGTCAAGCGTGAGCTGCTCGCATGGCAGAGGGAGATTTCGCGGCTTTGCTGGCATCGCAGACATGGCCAGCTTCCTCTGCCTTCTCAGGATCTGATGGAGGAGTCCTCCGGGGTGACGAACTAGGCTCAGGGGTAGAGCCAAATTTGGAAAAAGCCATCCCTTTGCTTGATTTATGCTGGCCTTCTAGGACCCTCTCCTTCACCTGACTTCCCTGGTGTGAACTGCAAAGCTCAGCCTGAGACATCTGGTGAATCCATTTCTTTTTCCTCCAGTCTGCTTAGGGACTTGGCCTGTAACTGTACAGCAAGTCATTTCTGGCTATAGATTCATCAGTGACCACAGAAACATGTTCTCCAGACACAGGTTCTGACCCTATGGAGCTGGCTGTTCCCTGGTGTCAGTTAAACAAAACCCAAAAGCCAGCCCCGAGCCCTTACTAACACATCAAGGAGCACTCACTTTTCCGATGCCTTTTGTCCTGAGGTACCCTGGCAGCTTTCCCATAAATCGAATAGGGCAGTTCAGGCCTGGAGAAAATGTTGTGTGTGGCTACAGTCATATTGCGTCCGTGTGCTCCTGTGCAGGAGGCTGTGTATGAAAGGAGATGAGGGAGATAGGGGCTGCTGGTCGAAGCTGTGGGGTTTGGCGCAACCAGGGCTGGAGGCCTAGTGTCCAGGGAGGTAGCTGCTGCCTTCTGCCCCTCCTTTGTCTTGAGCTCTTTGGTATGCGGGGGGCTAGTTGAAGTGTTTACCACCCTCAGCAAAGGGGGCTACCTCTCCCTCCAGCCAAGTGTCATTAGCTGTTCTTATGATTTCCTTTATGCCTCAGGATATAGTTCTTCTCTCAGAACCTTTCAGTTGACTCAGGCTCATTCCAGGCTGCCTGTCTCAAGTTATCTTCTCCAAACCCGAGCCCTGGGGAGGAGGCTGGGAGGGAGGC
The DNA here is from genome assembly GCF_015220235.1 of Choloepus didactylus. Classification (NCBI taxonomy): domain Eukaryota; kingdom Metazoa; phylum Chordata; class Mammalia; order Pilosa; family Megalonychidae; genus Choloepus; species Choloepus didactylus. Next base: position 85,803,823 of record NC_051314.1, read on the forward strand.
AGGCAGAGAGAGCAGTCTTGAGCTTCATCTCCCCGGGTTGGCAGTGCAGCCAGGCTTGGCCTTGGTCCCTGGGGGCCGCTGTTCGATCCGGCTGTCGACAGACAGACAGATACCCCTACCTCCCGCTGCTCTGCTCCAGCTAGTCTCATGCTGGGAACAAGTGTGGGTGTTTGGAGGATCTGTGGTGCTTCCCATGCCCCAAACTCCTTCAATTTTAGCTCCTGGAAGGTTGATCAAACTCTCTGCTATTTTGTTTCCTTTTGACAAGATTGCAGTTTTGGAGGGAGTTAGGAGGAGTCGTGCTGAAACAACGAGATAAACAAATAGTGACGCAGAGGCGGCGGCGGCGTGGGCCCCAGGCTGGGCCTGCTGTCTGGGCTGGCGGGTAGAGGACTCCCGCCCCGCGCACTGGCCAGCTGGCTTGTGTTAAAGTGCTGGCTGAAAATAACTCTCATTGTCTGGGAGCTGCTACTGCAGCAGGGTTGGCGGAGGCCGCCAAGGGAGCCAAGGCAGCAGGAGCTGGCACCTCCCACCTCCTTGGGCTTCTGCCCTTTGGGAGCTGTGCCCAGCTGGCCACAACTGCCTGCTGCCCACCAGTAGAGACACGTGGAGGGCAGGCTGGGCCGTTCTGAAGGGCTCTCTGCTTGGCGTCTGGGAATGGGCCTCCATGCCTTGCGTCATCTGCTTTGCCATTGGCTTGTTGGTTTGAGGGGGTCCTGGGTGGGAACACAAGAACATAATGCAGCAGCTCCTCCCACGGCTCTCTTCCGGACTGCAAAACGTTTTGCCTCCTCACCACATCCATCAGTGTTCATCTGTACAGTGGGCTGATCTGTAGATGCCAGAGAGGACTTGGTGGCAGCTGTGGCCAAGGGCTCAGCAGCCTGTTGAGAAGCTGGGGGTGCCCAGGACTGTGCCTCATTTCATCTCTGGGGCAGTTCTAGGTCCAGCCCCCCAGGCCTCTCCATCCTCATGGGCTGAGCCCTGTTCTGTGGCCACTGCCCCTGGGAGGAATGTTGGCCATGGGAGACTCCACGGGAGGGCGGGTCTGAGAACGAAAACAGGAGTAAAACCACCAACTCAAGTTCTGTATTTGCTCAGAATAAACCAACCCCCTGGCCTTCCCTAAAGCCTCTGGAAGCCCCTTCCCAGGAACATTTCAGACATCTCTCAGAGGAACATTTTCCCCCCTCTCTGTTCCTAAGATTTATCATGATTGTCTGGGACCAACAGAAACAGTTGGGAATTTTTTGGTGGTTCCTATTTCAGTTTGCTGGGTTTTCCCCAGGCTTGGCCAAGAAGATGGGCCGAGGCAGGGGCGAGTCCCAGAGCAGGGACCACTGCTTTGAAGGAAACTCCAAACTCTGCTGGCATTTCCCTTACCCTGCAGGGGGAAGGAAACAAGGAGGGGCTCTCCGGGCTGGGGGTGCAGAGCAGAAAAGAGAAGGAAACCTCTGTGACCAAAGCCGGCCCCCTCTTCCTTGTCTTCCCCTGGGCTGGCAGAGGGTCAGAATGGGGAGTAAGGAAACCTGCTAGAGGCACTGGGCCCTTGCTTGCACAGAACCCAGGAGGGGGCCGGCCATTGAGCAGGGAGATGGGCTGGCCTTGATCTAGCAGTAAACCAGAGCAGGCTTGCTGGAGAAGCAGCAGACCCATGTCTTTCTGCTTCTTCCTGTTACAGGTTTTTTATTATTAGACATCTTGTTGGTTCCCTCTGATTTAGGAATCGGTTTCAATTTTACTTGCAGTTTGAGTTCATCTTTCCCTTCTCCCATCTCCTGTTCTGACTCTTGGCTGTGACTTGTCTCCTTACTCCCTCCTTGGGGTCCCCGCTCACCCCTCCCCAAGGATGGTGGTGTTTAAATTGCCACCTAGTCTTAACGAAAACCAGAGAGGAACCAAAGAAAGGCTAAAGGTACTCTGTAGTCAAGAGTGTTGAGAAACAGTTGCTGAAGGAGGGACAGAGGTAGATAGACAACTTCAAAGCAAGAGGGCAGGTTCTTGGGGCATCAGAACGCGACACGGGATTTTCAGGAGTAAGGAGAAGGAACTGTGTTGAACACTCACAGGGCTCCAGAAACATACTGATACCAAATATTTATTATGTAGTCCTCTTAAACGCTGAAAGTAGTGAGATTATCTCCATTTTCTGGATGAGCTCACTGAGGTTTCATTACTCTGAGGAGCCCAAGGTTGATCTTGGACCTCCTGACTCCACCCCACTTTCAGTGCCCTCTCCTCTCCAGGACCGACACCTCCACTCTCTTCAGCAAGGGTCTCAGCAAGGAGTGAGTGAGAATCGAGCTCAGCTGTTGCCTTCCAGTCTCTGCAGACAGCTAAAACTACTGAGGAGAATGACAGGGGGAGCAAACCGCTGACTGAGAATGGAACCATGCCAGCTTTGCTCCCTGGCTGTCCCCGGGACCCAGCCAAGTCTCCCTTCTTAAGGGCAGAGCGGCTTCTTCAGGACCTCGAACCCATGCGCCTCAGAAGGTGGAGGCAAAAGGCCATGATGCCCTTGTCTGGGCAGAGAGAGAACTGCCCTGTTGGCTGGCGGCTCCCACCCGGCAGTCAGTGACCTCCTTCTTGGGAGAAAGCTGGGGGAATCCCCTGCACCCATCTCCTTTCCCACCACACTTCAGCCCTGAAGAGAGGGCTTCGATCATTGTCGGAAAGTGCCACCCAAAGCTCCGGCCTGGAGGATGTGCGCCTATGGTCAGAGCTGATTCAGGCTTCTGTAAGTTTCCTTACTCCAGGGAAGGTGTTGTGTGTGTCCATCTTTCCTGAGGATCTAAAGTTTGACCAGGTCCCTGAGGTGCTGTTAGGCCAGGGTGCCCAAAGGGGATGACATTGCTCTGTTTTTGAAGGGGACTGAGTGTTTCCTCACCAGTTCACCTGGTGGGACGTGTGAGACCGCAGCAGCTGATGGTGAGGTAGCCGGGGGAGGAAGCTGGTGTAGACAGGATGTGATTTCTGCCGCAGCAGCGACAGACTCCCCCGCCTTCCCTCCCCCCCCTTCTTCCAGGGGAGACAGCGATGTGCTGCATGGGTGCAACCAGCCTGAGAACGGTTTCTGTTCAGTTCTGACCTGGGTTCAGCTGGCAGCTGCCTGGCCCTGGTGAGGCTGGAGACCTTACTCTGGGCCTGGCTTTGACCTGCGGGTGCCTGTTTTGTTGAGGCCTCCCCCTCCTGTCCTGCTGTCTACTCACGTTTGTTGAGATTGGCCCTCAGGAAGGGGTGATCCTCTCTGGAACCACTTCCACATTCCATCCAGCCCATCCAGCCATCCCTACTGTGTCAGCGATGGGGAGGGTTCGGTTAGCTCCTCTTTCCTGCTGCAGGTTCAGGCAGATTCATGGGGCAGCAGAGACCACAGGGAGCCGTGTGGTGTGGGGCTGTCTCTCCCCTTCTCCCCTTCTCATCTTCTTTCACCCACCCCACCTCTGTTTTCCTCAGTTGGTCCATTTCTAAACTCTGAGTGGAGACCCCAACCCTGCTTCCTTTTTTGAACCATAATGACCCCATTTCCAGCCAGTGGCTGGGCCCATAGCTTGGAACTGGGAGGTCTTCACCATAGATTTACCATTGACTTCCTCTCCACTAGGTGCATGTCACAGTGTTAGACATAGAGGGACATATAAGAATAGACACAGTCCTTTAGGGGCTGGATGAACAGACAGCTAGTTTAATAGGATGTTGATAGATAAGTGAATAAAATGGGCAACGATGGCAGGAATCAATGTTTAAGGATTTTCTTTCAGTTTCTTAGACAGTGGAGGAAACACCCCAGGATACTTCTGCTTCTGGAACAATGCAGGGCCTGTGTGACTCCTCAGGGAGCCTGGCTGCACACAGTTCATGTGCTCCGCGATGAGGCTGTCCTGGAGTGGGCAGAGGTGGACCAAGTGCTCCAAGGAAACCAGGGGGATAGAGCTGAGTTTGCAGCAGCAGGTAGAGGAGAGAGAGATGAGAGGAAAGCCTCCAGGTAGCTCGCAGTGGGCTGGAGGGAGTGGCTGGGTTTGCGGGGACTCACGTAGGTTATCCCTCAGCTGTGATACCTCAGGTGGGAGAGCATATTTGATTCAGGAGTGTGAGAGGCCAGGGGTAGTGGGGCCAGGGATCTGATTAAAGCCTCGGACTGCCTTTAGAGGCAAGAGCTGTGGCCTGGAACAAAGGCAGCCGACTGGCTAGAAGAAGGGTTGGCTGGAGGGAAAGGAGGGCACAGTGTGGCTCCTGGCAGGGGCGAGGCTGGCCCACGGGTGCTCCAGGCTTCACTCACGCCCTCACACCTTTACTCACTTACTCATTCAGCAAACAGTAGTGAACAAAATAACGCGATTCCTGGCCTGTCCTTCTCAACAAGGAATCAGGACACTTTGCTATGTCTTATTTCATTGGGAGGTGTGCCATAAGTAATTTGCTCAAGGTTCTGAAATGTTGCAAATTATTTCCTAAAAAAGTTCGAGCAGCTATTTTTAAGCTAATGTTCTTCTCATTCACTCATATCCTGGTATGGGGAAGGGGGTGGAGTTGTAGCAACGCTACAGGCCGTGTGTGGCCCCGGATTCACCCATGGAGGTGTGTGCACGATGCAGGAAGTGCACCCGTCTCGAAGGCCACGGGAAAAAGCAGATTGAAAGGTGGTGCTTTAAATTGGTGATTTTGAAGCTTTTTTGATCTGTTCCATGTTAAGAAACACAGTTTACAGCATGGCCTGTGTATGTGTATACATAGATATTAAAATATATAAATATATATATATTAGAATGTGTGTGTGTGTGTGTGTATCGTAAAAGAAACAAAAGTTTCATGAAACGTTTATCCTTACTACTTGCAATGAACTCTGGTATTTTCTGTCCTAGTCCTTTCAATTTTTTTTTCTTTTTTTTAAATTTTATTGAACTATTTTCACATATCATACAATCATCCAAAGTGTAAAACAGCTGTTCATAGTATCATCATATAGTTGTGCATTCATCACCACAATCAATTTTTGACATTTCCATTACTCCAAAAAATAAGAATAAAAATAAAAATAGAAAGAACACCCAAAACATCCCATAGCCCTCCCCCCCCATTATTTACTTACTTTTTGTCCCCATATTTCTACTCATTTGTCCATACACTGGGTAAAAGGAGTGTGAGCCATAAGGTTTTCACAATCACATGGTCACACCCCATATAAGCTATCTATTATATGATTGCCTTTAAGAATCAAGGATACTTGTTGCAGTTCAACAGTTTCAGATATCTCCTTCTAACTATTCTAATAAACTAAAAACTAAAAAAGGGATCTTTATATAATGCACAAGTTACCTCCAAAATGACCTCGATTCCATTTGAAATCGCTCAGCTACAGAAACTATTTTGTTTTAATTTCTCTTCCCCATTTTGGTCCAGGAGGCTTTTTCAATCCCACGATGCAGGGTCGACTCAATCCTTGGAGTCATGTCCCACGTTGCCAGGAGATTTACACCCCTGGGAGTCAGGTCCCACGAAGGGGGGAGGTCAGTGAGTTTACCTGCTGAGTTGGCTGCTATTTCTTCTCTTTCTCAATTCTGCATTTTCAGGGTCTTTCTCCAGTCTATATCCTCCTCCAGAGTTTCAGACAATTCAGAATTGTCCTTTTCTTCATTGAATCTCTGGAGAAAAGTTTTCAGTAGCTCTGCATGTCACCATGTTGATGACATCGTCCTTTCTGTTTTAATCGGTTTGTTTTCATTTACAATAACCTCAATTCACTAAATTGATTCCACGACCCCTGGTATGGAAAATGTTGCTCAACCAAACTCAACTGACTGAAGGGAGGCAGAAGGACGATCACACCTCTGGAAGCATTCCTTAGCAGCTGCTCCAGCAGGGTGGAGGTGAAGGCCCAGGAGGCAAAAAGTTCTGCTCAGGCCCAGCCTTTCTCTCCTCCGCGTGGGGACTTTCAGCTCTTTTAACTCCAGTTCTCTCCTCAGAGCTCCATGAACCTGCCTCCTGACAAGGCTCGGCTCCTGCGGCAGTATGACAACGAGAAGAAGTGGGATCTGATCTGTGACCAGGTACAGGGTTTGGGGAAGGCCAGGGAGGCGGGAGTCGTCTCTTGGGCTGGACAGGGCATCCTGGCCTGGGCTACCGGGCACTTCCTCGCTTGGCCTTGGTCTGTGCTCACTTTTCGCTCCAAGGGGACTTTCATAACACATGCAGGGAGGGTAGGCCACGTTCCCCTCTGGCTCCCGCAAAAAGCAGCTTTGATTTCTTCCCAATGGGCGGTGGCCTGAAGGTGGTTTATGTGGAAATGGGGCATAGGGTCAGCTGTGGAGGAGTTGCGTAGTTTTCCCAGCAGACCCTGTTTCTGCCTTTCCCAGAGTTAGGGCCATATCTGGCAAGGACTCCAAAGGACCATTTATCTCTTAACTGCCCCAGATCTGGTAAATTGCAGGACTTTTCTTCTTATTTTCACAGGCCTCTAGGAATGAGAAGCCCTAGTCCCTTAGCCTCCTATTCCCAACTCTCACAGCAGTCAAGAACTAGAAGTGCTTCCTACATGAATAGTGTTTACAGCTAGAAGAAAAGACAGAGATCATTATTTAGCTGAGAATCAAGACCTTCTAACTCCCACAGCCTTGTTCTTTCTGCTGCATGCATTTGACGGTCACGAGCTAGAAGATCACAGGCCTGTCTCCAGGGCTAGGAGAGCCTGCATTTTCCCAGCACTTGGCTATGGAGCTTTATCATGAACCATTAATTTTATTTCTTTTGAAGCTCTGAATAAAATGATAGTAGCTAACATTTGTTGAGGGCTTATTATGGACCGACCACTTTATATATACTGAAATACCTCATTTAATCCTCAGGAAATCCCTGAGGGAGGCACTGATGGTTACATCTTGCAGATGAAGACTCTGAAACTCAGAAACTTGCCCAACACTGGCAGGTGGAGCTAGGGCCGGACCGAGGCAGGCAGGCTCTGTCTGTGTGGACCATGACGGACGGCCCCTGGCCTCCTGGGTGATACTGCTTTATTATGCTGGGGATTATGCTTCAGAGCTCCTAGTCCAAGTCTCTTCTCCAAGGAAGGTCCACTTCCTTGGGTTCTGCACTGAGAGGAGTTGGCAAACACCCTGCTTAGGGTTTGGAGAACAGCAGCTCTTTGGTATTGAGGTTCTTTAATTGATCATCTCTCAGTCTTTTCTTGGTCACATAATTTCAGTTCTTTCTCAAACCTTTTTTAATCTTTCATTTTGTTTTTGTGTCTTGTTTCCTAACACGACATCATTCTCTTGGACCCTTCCCAGCCCCCTCCACCCCAACTCTTCAGATATCTCAGTTGGAGAGGCCCTTATAGGACCACAATGCTTGAGGGTTTGCCCTGAGTTTCCTCTTGGCTCAGGTGAGGGGTTTGGGCCAAGTGATCTCTGAAGCCTGAAACCCCACCCAGCCCTTGGGGGAGCATGGCCCTGTGCCCTGTGTAGAAGGAGGTGGGGGGAAAGCAGGCTTAGGTATTTAAGCTTGCTTTGGGATGGTGGGACCTGGGGTCCAGGCAACAAGCAGAGAATGTGTTGCAGCTCTGAATGGTATTAACACTACAGAACCGGTCCAGTCCCAACTACAGGGCTTGGGACTGAGAAAGCTTGGATTCTGCAAAGCCAAGCTCCTCTCCTCTTGGCCACCCCTTCTTGCCCCACTGCCCGTCAGTTGTCCAGGCAGTGAATAACATTCCGATGGTAAGTCAGGGAAGGAGCCTGGGGCTTGGATGATGCTAAGGGCCAGGCAGCCACTTGGGAAGGCTGAGTCTCCTCACCTTGAATACTCTAAGGGCTCTGCTTCCTGAACGTCCCCCTCAGCACCCTGCGTGTCTATGTGTGCACAGCCACGTGTTTCCCTTTCAGGAACGATTCCAGGTGAAGAATCCTCCTCACACTTATATACAGAAACTCCAGAGCTTCTTGGATCCCAGTGTAACTCGGAAGGTGAAGTGTGAGGCTGGGAGGCCCTGTTTTGCTATCCTTTATAATCCTGTGGAGTTTGGCGGCAAACCAACTTGGGGGTGGGACATCTGCTTCTGAGCAGTGGGAGTTGAATTTCTGGGTTCTGAGGCCCTGGCCTGGAGTGGTTGGCTAATAATGGAGGGAAGGTCCATGCCAGCCCCCTTGGATCCCCTCCCTATCCTTTTCTACACCTTTTGTTTGTACTGTGAAGTTAGATTGGGAGCCTCCATCAGTGACAGAAAATTCAATGTTTATAGAAGTTCAGGAGGAGAGTGCAAGAGTCAACCAAAGTACTAAGGGAGCTGGAGATCTCACTTCGGACCAACCACATTGGGTGAGTCAGATTTGGCCATAAGAGCCCCTTTACCTGGCCCCACACTGTTTCCTGGCGTGTAGAATCTAGTGTCCTCCAAGGATGGTTTGCCCATTTCTCCTCCCTGCCATGGGTAGAGTTGCCCTTTGAATGGCTTTTGACTCCCCAGAGCTTCACACAGGTAATTTTCTGGCTTTTCTCTTCATCAGCTCTGCCAGCTGCTGACTGGATGCTGCTGGCCAGCCTGGGACGTTTCCTGGGGTCCTTGGCTTTGGCTTTGAGTAGAAGATATTTCCACAGCAGTTGAGACTGGTGTCTGCCTGCAGCCTGGGGCCGGGCCAAGCGAGGCCCAGAGAAGGCTGGGGGTGGGAGGAAGCTACTGCATTGGGTAGCTGAGGCCTAGTCCCTGGACCCTTCAGTGCACAGATGAGGATTTGCTTGTTTGAGAGAAGACCACCTTAATTTGTGGGAAGAAGAGGCTTCCTGAAGCACCAGGAAGGAAGGTGTAAGGCACTGGTGTCCAGGAGTTGAATGTCCACTGTGTATACAGACCATAGTGCTGTCATCTCTTCGACAGGGTCCCTAGGAAGCATGGGTCCTCTTTTTCCAGCTCTGAGCGGGGAACCAGTTCTTGCTGAAGAAGCAGAGAGGGTAATGCGTGAGATAGTGAAAGGAGGCATTGGCCTTGGTTTTATAAACCATAACCAGTACTAGTATATATAACAAAGTAAGAAAGTGAGTAGGTGTGCATGCACGCAAAGGACAGTGAGGGGCACTTGATGTAAAACTGCAGGTAGGGGTACGGTCCGGCCAGAGGGGCCTGGCACTAATGCCGACAGTTTAAGCAAGTTAAGAGTCAGGCCTGGGGTGGGAGTCTCGGTTGCTGGGCAAGTGCCAGCCCCAGGTTCCCAGGCTTCCTGAGAGCAGGAATGGAAAGAGCCAAATGACATCATCTGCCTCTCCCCTCGTGTTCACGGCAGCCACCCACTTGTCCACCCCCAGGCTGAACCTACCCGGGCCCCTGGAGAGGGCAGGGGACACCTGTATGGAGCCAGCTGCAGCAGCAGCCGTCACAGGGGAAATGGTACCAGAGAGAACAGGAAAGGGACAGTTCCTGGCCTCAGTGCTGTGCTCCGGTGGCCAGAGTCTGGCTTCCATACCTCATCTGGGAACCAAACATTGAAAGCCGAGCCTGTGGGGACTTTATCTGGTGAAGCCTTCCCAGAAGTAAAAACTGGCAGGATCTCCTCAGTCACCTGTGTGTGAGGGCAAGAGTGGCACAGACAGCAGCCCCGAGCACCGCCTACCTCCCTGCACTGCTCTCTGGGGCCTTTCCCTCTGTCCCTCCCAGGCCCACCCCTGTCTTCCTTATTAAGTCCTGCTGCAGTCAGGGTGGGGTCTGCTGTTGCTGGGAGAGGCCCACAGGGCAGTGCGTGACAGTCCCCTCTGCCCACCCCTTCCACCTGGTGCCTGCCCCTCTGGCTGCTGGCCAGGAGCTCGGGCCGGAGCAGCCTGGTTCCCAGGCCCAGGGTCTCCTCGGGACCTCTTGGCAGCTGGCACCAAAGTTCGAGGTCTGGACCTGGTCCTTGGTTCCCAGGGAATAGCTTAGTGGCTGGCATTTTAGGAGTTCCTGTCATCTGAACTGCGGCTTCTCTGGGTAGAGTTATGTGGGAGAGCCAGGATCCTTCCCGGATTTCTGGGCAGGAAGAATTTTCCAGGCTGTCAGGCTGGTGTGTGGATGCCCAAGGGTGGTAGCAGCCGTGGGCAGGGAGGAGAGAGGAGGATCCTGCTTTGGTCCTGATCAGCCCAGGGCCTGCAGAAGCTGGGTGTGCTGAAGCAGGAGGATGGAGGCAGGCTCTGGAGTGGGGCGGGGTGGGAAGTGGGATTCCAGGGCCTTTGCAGCATACTCCTCCTTCCCTGGTTTGTATTGGTTTCTCTGCCTTGCTGAAGTGCCCTTTAACCTCCCTTCAAAGTGTCAAGATCCCGAAAATAGCAGTGTAGACTCAGACAGGAAATGAGAAGGGGGTGGGGAGCTGGAGAGCAGACAGACAGGAAACTGGAGGCCTGTCGGCCCCCAGAGAGGAAGCTAACTTCAGGCAGCTCCGGTGTCAGTCAGCTTCAGCCGGAGCCTGCTGCCAAATCTCAGCCGGGCCTGGTACTTGAGGCCGCAGCCTGCTCTCCATGGCTCGGGGTGTGGCTGGAAACATGGCGGGTGTTCCAGTTCAGGCGAGAAACTGACCTGGAGGGCAGTTTAGGTGTCGCTGGCCTGTAAAGACCCCCAGATGTTTCTAGGGGATAGAGTGCTCAGGAGAGTAAGGGTTTATTTCTGAGAGTTTATGTGTCTCTTCTTTTCGATGAACCTGTCCTAAAACATTCTCCCTGGGATTTGTTCTTGACTTTCATTCCAGAAATATTTTGGTCCAGAGGGACTGAAAGAAGGGTGAAGGTGCCCAGGTCCCTTGTTGTCTGACTCCCTGGCTGAGGGTGCCTGGGACCTCAATCTGACTAAGGGGTCATAGCCATTCTGGAGTTAATTTGAGTTCCTGACTTATCCTCCAGCCTCTTCTGGAGTTAATTTGAGTTCCTGACTTATCCTCCAGCCTCTTCCCGTCTTGTCAGACTCACCTGACTAAACCCAGAACTCCCACATATCCCTCTTGGCTCACAACTTCCCCAGACACCTTTCCTTAAACTCAGTGGAGAGCCCTCTGGCCAAGAAGCTTCTTTTCCAGAGCTCTCTCGGTGTCTCTTCCTGCCAGTGTCTATCTGAGACTGGGGTTGAGTTAGGGAGCTGCTGGCCTCTGTCAAGCAGCCTCCAGCTTGGCTCTGCAGGGCCTGCAGTCCATGCTCACGATGCCTTCCTAATTCTTCCAAACAAACCCTGAGCAAGGTCATTGTGCCTGGCCCCATGCTTGACACCAAGGCTACAGGGAAACAACTGAGCCACGGCCCAGGCCCTGTCCCTTACAGAGGGAGCACCTGGAGGCTTGTTTGGCCAAAGCACTTTCATGATAAAACCAGTGGTACTGGAAGGCCTGGCCTTTTCCCTGTCCCCGGCTCCCCTCCCTAGGGGAGTCCAGGCCAGTGATGTGACCATGGATGGGTCTGCCAGGGTCCTGATCCCCAGGAGTTTCCAGCCTAGTGCTAAGCTCCAGAGGGATCTGGGAGGAGGTGCTGCTGGGTCAACCCCCCCATTCCTCCCCATTGGTCCCCTTTAGCAGACCCCTCCACTGTGTTCCCTTCGTCGGCAGGTGGGTCCGGGAGTTTCTAAATGATGAAAACAAAGGCCTGGATGTGCTGGTGGACTACCTGTCCTTCGCCCAGTGTTCTGTCATGTGAGTGTCACCCCGGGGCTGAGGTGGGGGGTCTGGTGGGGGAGGACACGGTCTCTTTCTGATCTGCCGAGGAGGACGAAATCTCAACAGTGAAGATGGAAGCAGGAGTCCAGGGAAGGGAGGGAGTGGCCCGGGCGGGGGTGTGCAGGGATCACTGAGGAAGGCCAGTTGGGTTGGGTAGAAGGTACCTGTGGGGAAGCAGGAGGAGAGAGGTGTGGATGGGGAGCTTGGAATCAGAACCCAAAGGATCCAAGTGCTGTGAGCCATCTAAGGAAACATCAGATGCCCTGGTGGGAGTCATTTGCCTTTGGAGAGTTGAGGCTTAAGGAAACTCGTTTGGGTCTCCAGGTGGGAGAGGGTTATGGCAGGTCATCGTTGAGGAATCCCAGAAGCAGCGAATGTGACCTTTGGGCTGTACTGAAAGTGAAGCACTCAAGAGGCCCTTGCAGGTTAGGGTCTTGGAGACAGCCAGAAGCGGGCTAGTGCAGACAGGAAGGCAGTGTGCTGGAGTGGAAGGAGTGAGGGCTTTGGAGTCAGACAGAACTGGGTTTGGGTCTCAGTTCTGTCTAATCTGTGGCAAGTACGTGTCCTCTTCTTGGAGAAGGGGATCCAAGTTCCAAGGTTGTTGTAAGGCCTAGATGCAATAAAGTGTGCAAAGCCCTTAGTAGTAGGTAGCTGCTTTATTGTTAATTGTTATTCAAGGTGGTATACCCTACCATAATCATCTGACTATATAGCAAGAGGGATTATGGTAATAATTCACATGATAACCAACATATTCAGATTTATGACTTAAGTCAGCTCTAGAGTGACTTCCTTTGTCCTAGTTTGTCTGTGACTTGCCCAGTTTTAGCACCAAAAGTCCCATGTCCTGGGAAACCCCTCAGTCCTGGGACTCAGCCCTCGCATCACTTTCACTTTTCTTATTACTGTCTGTGCCCCTCTGGCCATTCTCCTTTGTCCAGCGCTCTTCAGTCTCAGCTCCTGGGAGGTTCGAACTAATGCCTCTCTAGGCTTGGCCTCTGTCACGTTTTCCAGGCTGTCCCTGTCAAAACCAAAGAGTAACCCACTCCCTTCCCTAGGCAAGTCATGCCTCCTGACCCTCCCCTCCCTTTACATGCTGCTCTTCTTATAGAAAGAAACGGAAAACATTTGCTAAGGCGATTTTTTTTTAATTCAGAGCTTTTATAGTAAAAAAGATGTAGATCACTTTTCCAAACAAACCTATGTCTCTAATTTGAAAAGCAAACAAATCCCAGCTGCTTTAAACCAAAACTACATTGGGACCTCAGGATTGTCTGTCCCTGGCAGCGTCTTTGACTCTGTTTTAAAAAGAAAGACAGATGGGGGGAGGAGCGGGATGAGGGGAAGAGAGGGAAGAGGGAGTGTGTGTACTTTGGGAAGGGATGAGAGAAAAGGGTGAGTGCGGCCAAAGAGAGTTGGAATAAAGGCAGTTATTTGTAAACTGCATGTACCCACGCCCGGGAATATTATCACTGGTGGCAGGAAGCCTCTGGCGAGCTACTTCCCTGTCCCGGGCATTCCTCTGATGTCTACCTGAGGCCCCATCAAACCCCTCCTGACTATCACCAGCAGGACTCTAAAGCCTGTGCCCACTTCCTTAGGAATATTCAGGCATCTACAGATACTGCTTCCGACTACAGAAAGCCTTGGTCTCTGTGCCTTCTGACCCCAGGGCCGCGCATGTCTGAGCAAAAGGTTAGAGATGCATCTAGCAGGGGAAGGAAGGCAGGACAGACAAGTGGGGCTTGTTTTTCAAAGGGGGTATATCCTGATGTGGAGGGGAGAAGAACAGGCAGGTTCCTCTTGCCCTGGCCACACTCACCAGCTGCTGATGGCAGGCAAGGAAATGTCAAACAGAGCAACTACTGCAACTCCTGCAGGCAGGGACCAGACTGCAGGATCCCTGTCCAAGCCCTCGACATGTGATTTCTTCCCCCAGGGAAGCTGAAATCCAAGGAGCCTCTATCCCCAAAAAATCTAGAAACCTCAAGTAGCCAGAACCACAGAAAACTTGGTCATTAAAACCCAGTGCTGGGATGGGGCCAGGATGCTCCTCCTGAACCAGACTGGCCTTTCTGGGTTTGTTGGGAGCCCCATTCCCTTCTGCTCAGCCCTGCCCTCCTGAGCCCAATCCAGTACCAACTGGGTTCCCTCAGGGTACTGGGAGGCTCTTCTGGGCACTGCCATATTTGCCAACTAGCAGGACCAGCAGTTGGCTCATTCCCCACCACCTCTCCCTGGGGCAGACTCTCACCGGAAGCCACAGCTCCTCTGAGATGGTCCACGTGAGGCTGGGTGTGCAGAAGGCCTACCAGCTCCCAGCATGCCTTTGGGCCCTGGAAGGCCACTCCCGGAGTCACCTGGCCGGTGGGGAGCAGAGGAGTTGGCCCCTGCCAGCCAGCATTCCTATCTCCTCACGTCCCCCTCGCAGCTGCTGCCTGTGTCTACTCTGCCCCTGTCCTGTGCCGTGGTGGCTCTCCCGACCAGGATCGGGTCTCTACTGCCCAGTTCTGCTTTCTCTTCCTGCTGCCCTTGCTTCGTGTTGCCCTGGAGGCCTGAAGGGCGGGGGAGGGCTTGGCAGGGAGGCTTGGCACTGAACTCCTGTGTATGTTGCTTGTGTGTGCGCATGTGTGTCCTCTCACGCTCCAGGTTTGACTTTGAGGGTCTGGAGAGTGGTGACGATGGTGCATTCGACAAGCTCCGGTCCTGGAGCAGGTCCATCGAGGACCTGCAGCCACCCAGCGCCCTGTCGGCCCCCTTCACCAACAGCCTCGCTCGCTCTGCGCGCCAGTCTGTGCTCCGGTATGTGTGCTCTCGCTCTGCCTGCCTGCCTCCTACCCTTGCCCCCGTCCAGAACTTGGGTAACAGCGGTGAGTGCTCACGCTCCCCCCACCACTCTTGCTTCCAGGCTCAGCTCTCTTGCCCTCTGCCTGCCAGTCTGTCTCTGGTCTGTCCTCTCTGTCTCCTTGACTGCCCAGCGATCTGTCCTGGGTAAGTACGTAGTCCTCAGCTGTGCCCACCCCATCTGGGGTTCCAGCCTTCCCCTCTCCTCGGCCCCCTCTTCAAGGGTCCCTCCGCTCCTAGTCTCACTCTGCGGTGGTCCTTCCCGGGCCTCTCGGCAGTGGCCTCACCTTACACGTCTTCCCCCGGTCATCCAGCTCCCGCCCTCATGTCTGTTTCCCTCTAACTCTTCACTCTGCTCCATTAGCTGTTCAGGGACCAGCTCCCACCCAGTCTGCCTGCCCCTTGCCTTCCCTTCTTCTTCCTCTAGGCCCTTTCCTCCAAGGCTGCAACATGTTCATCTGTTTGCCATGTCTTAAGCACCGTCGTCCCTGGAGGCAATGGATGGGGACCAGATGACTTCTCAGAGCCCCTGGCTACCCAGGGGGGCTTTCCTTTGGGTCCTCTGGCCCTTTCTGTGACCCCTGTCCCTCTTGCCACCATGTTTTTTACCCTCTCCCCTTTGGGTTTTATCCCTCTGAAATGGTTCATCATTCTAGTCACGCTTTCTTAGTCATGCATGAGCAGATACCATTTGTGCTTCCTCTTTTTTTTTTTTTCTTTCTTTTCATGAAACAGTCATTGAGGGGACGGAGGAGTGTGCAAAGCCAGATGTAGTACCCTGGCCCTCCTCAAGTCTTTGGGGATCTGCTTGGCCTTTTCTGGGACGTGGATGTCAAGGGAGCCAAGATGCTCAAGGCACAAGGAATATATGTGGAAGACGCAGTGCCTGGAAGGGGGAGGAGGGGAGGCTCAAACAAATGTGTCTCTGGACCATCTCAAGGATGGCTTGGGCACTGATTATAAAACTGGGATCCTGCAATTACTGACAAAAGCCTATTCTGGGGAGATGAAAACAGACTGCCCTGCCCCTGCAACCTGTCTCTCTGGGCTGTTGGTGCAGGGTCCTCTTTCCTCCTCTTCGGCTGTGGCCTAGACTCTTCACCAGCAGCCTCACTCCTGCCTCACCACCTGGCCCCTCTCCCCCAGGTACAGCACTCTCCCCGGGCGCAGGGCTCTGAAGAACTCCCGTCTGGTGAGCCAGAAGGATGACGTCCACGTCTGTATCCTTTGTCTCAGAGCCATCATGAACTACCAGGTAAGGGGGCAGCACTAGCCCTGGGTGCTCTACCCCTTCTCCTCATCTGCCAAAACAGGAGAGCTGGGCACCAGCTTATAAAAGACAGGTTTGCTGGTGGGCCTACCGTCAAAGAGCTCCAGCTGGGATTCACCTTCCCCTCCTTCTGTCCTTTCCCCCTGCAGTATGGATTCAACCTGGTCATGTCCCACCCCCACGCTGTCAATGAGATTGCACTCAGTCTCAACAACAAGAATCCCAGGTGAGCTCCATCCCCCCTGCCCACGGCTCTGAGATTGGGCTCCATTTGTCCCTGACAAGAAATCCTGCCTTGCCTTGGGATCCCATAGCCTGAGTCAGAGCTTTGATTTGGCCCCTGCAACCCCACTTCTGTGGAGATGTGCACCTCCTCTGGTTTGCACAGCTTAGCAAGGGAGGAAGCCTTCCTTCCCTCACCGTGGAGTTTGTCTCTGCTCTCTGAAGGGACTCAGCAGCCTGGAAGTGAGGAGTGGTGTCCAGCATGGGGAGTGGGGCTGGGGGTGAGGGTGTTAATCTTCCTTCTTCACCTCTTAGGACCAAAGCCCTGGTCTTGGAGCTCCTGGCAGCCGTGTGTTTGGTGCGGGGAGGACATGAAATCATTCTTGCTGCCTTTGACAATTTCAAAGAGGTCAGTTTCCTGCTTTCACGTGTGTGTGTGTTAGGGGTGTTTGTATGTGTTTTGGGGGTGGGGAGAAGCCACCTGGCATTGAGAAGCCAGCTAGGTAAACACCATTTCCTATGATCTCCAATGATTCTAACATCCCAGTACTTGGCTAAGAACCTGTCCCCCTTTTTATCCAACCCAGAATTTCAGTCTTACCAGATCTTATGCCAGGAAAGCTACTGATTGGCCAGTTAAGGATACCCCCAGAGAGTTGAGGGGCATAGTCCAGGGGTCCTAACCTGGCCTGGCATCAGAATCTTCTAGAGAGCTTATTAAAAATACAGATCCCTGGGTGCACCCCCACTGGAGGCCCAGCGCCCCCACTGGAGGCCTGGATATCTGTATTTTTAAAGAGACTCCCCAGGCAGTTCTGATGCAGCAAACCCACTGGTCAAACCCAAAGCAGGTGTGTTTGCAGTGGGAGGAGAAGGCACGTGGGGGGTGTCACCTGGGTTGCTGGCTGTTATTGGTGAGGGGAGAGGGAGCCCCTACTTGGAATTTCCCCAGTCACTGGGCCTGGCTTTGATCCCCTAACTGCTTGAACATAGGATTCCTCAACGTCCAGCCACAGCTGCTGGACCCACCCCTTCCTCCTCTTTGGACCTCTTCCCTAGCATCCATTGTTCACGCCAGGAAATGGCTCTTCCTCCTTGAAGCCCAGAGGCTTAGAGGAGCCTTTGGACCCCTCTCAGCTGAGGGGTTTTCCTGCACACTGGCCCCTCCCGTGTCCCCACTAGGACCTCAGCCTCCTGCCTCCACAACGGCCTCACGCCCTTCCTGCCTCCTTCCCTCCTTCCTTCAATAACCAGGCAACATCAGGTCCCTGTGTTTCTTCTTGGCCTATCCTCAGAGGCACCTACAGCCCAGCCTGAGGACACAGGTGGGGGACCTGGGGCTCAGAACCAGATTCCAGGTCCCATGTTTTCTTGTATAGGGTCCCAATGGCCGATTTTATAGATAAGAGTTGTGGTTAACCTTGGTCTGAACCATTCCCTTTGCCACCAATATTCCTGAGAGCTAGGGCTCAGGAGCTGGGGTTCTACATGGGGCAGATCCTTTCACTGAGAAAGTTCGCTTGTTCAGGTATGTAAGGAACTACACCGTTTTGAGAAGCTGATGGAGTATTTCCGGAACGAGGACAGCAACATCGACTTCATGGTGAGGGGCTGGGCCTGGGACAGGGACATTTCCAGTAGGGCCACATACTCGTTGAGAGCAGGGACAGGCCAACAGTGTATTTTGACATTCCATGTAGAACCCAGAATGATTCTCTGTCATCAGTGAATGCTCTTTATCCATCAGCCCACCCCAGAGAGCTTTTAGATTCAGGACAATGTCACTGTGAATCTCAGATCTACCTCCTCTTCCCCTTGCCCGTGGCCCCTGGTTTGGACCCTTTCTGAGCTGCCTTCCCTTTCCCAGGCTCTTCAGCCAGGTGGAGTTGTCCCAGGAATTCCCTGCTGGTGTACAAAGGAAATCAGAGAGCTGTGTCCCCATTTACATCTATTTTCCATGTAATGGACTTGTCTTCATACACTGAACATTAAGTTGGGCACTCATAAAGTTAAAATACTGTTTTTGCCCCCCAAAAGACAATATTTTTTTTCATTCCTTTTGATTTATCCATCTGTTCTTGCTGCACATGATGCTGACGGTTCTCACAGTCCCCTCCCCTCCCTGTCTCCTGGCTTTCTCCTTCGCCCCTCCTGTGTCGGCCTCTCTGGGCGGCTCCTCCCCCAGGTGGCCTGCATGCAGTTCATCAACATCGTGGTGCACTCCGTGGAGGACATGAACTTCCGGGTCCACCTGCAGTATGAGTTTACCAAGCTGGGGCTGGAGGAATTCCTGCAGGTGAGCTGGGCTGGGGTCCTTGTAGGGTAAGGAACGGGCAAGTAGAGGAACAGCTTAGCCATGACACAGAGGTGGTTTTTGTTTTTTTGACAAGAACTTAGTCCCAGATGCTTCTGGAACCCTGCCTGTCTTCTGTGGCCTGGGACTTGGGTCCTCCTGCAGAGGGCTCTCCAGTCAGGCAGCACCATGGAGGCAAGACTCTGACTCATGGCCAGCAGCAGGACCTCCCTGGGTTTTATGCTCTAGGAATTGGTAGTGGAAGGTGATAAGAACTGAGTCTTTCTCAGGAGGCTTCCCTGAACCTGTGCCTGCTTCCCCAACTACTACTCTCTCTGCTCTTCCCTCAGAAGTCAAGACACACAGAGAGCGAGAAGCTGCAGGTGCAGATCCAGGCATACCTGGACAATGTATTTGATGTGGGGGGTTTGTTGGAGGATGCTGAGACCAAGAACGTGGCCCTGGAGAAGGTGGAAGAGCTGGAGGAGCATGTGTCCCATGTAGGTGGTCTTCCTTTGCCTGCCAGAACCATTGTTTGGGGTAAAGGGAGCTTGGGGACATCTGAGTTCAAGGGATTCTGAGCCACCTGCCGCCAGACTGAGCCCCAAGGAAGCTTTAGAACCCACTGGGGCTCTCGAGTATGCTCTGGCCTGGGGCTCTGGAACATCCACAGATTGGAACATGTGCTGACCTCCAGGGCTGGGCATGAGGTAGCCGCAGGCTCAGAGAGTCTGGATGTGGCCATTTTCCTTGTATCTGCTGTCATTTCACTTGGTGTCAGACCCTGGGCCCATGGGACTGATGTCAGGAAGCCACCTGATCAAACTATTTGGGACCTGGATAGAGGGGCCAGGCCAGGGTCCTGGCTAGGATTCAGGCTGTGCCAACTACCAGCCCTGAACCTGCCCTTCTTGTCCTGCAGCTCACAGAGAAGCTTCTGGATCTAGAGAATGAGAACATGATGCGTGTGGCAGAGCTAGAGAAGCAGCTGCTGCAGCGGGAGAAGGAGCTAGAGAGCATCAAGGTACCAAGTATTTGGGGGGATGGTGTTGCTGACTGATGCTGGCTCCAGTGCCTGTGATCTCACTTTTATTTCCTAAGTCATGTCAAATCCTTGAGAATCCAGACCCTGATTCACCCTTGAGGCACTCAGTTGTGTG
The DNA here is from genome assembly GCF_015220235.1 of Choloepus didactylus. NCBI lineage: Eukaryota > Metazoa > Chordata > Mammalia > Pilosa > Megalonychidae > Choloepus > Choloepus didactylus. Next base: position 85,823,260 of record NC_051314.1, read on the forward strand.
TGGGCTGATGATTTCACCCCAATTTTTAGCTGGGGAGGGAAGCTGAAGCCAGAGTGGGCCAGAGACACACAGAAGAGGGTGGCAGCCCCCAGGGTACCCAGGTGTTCCCTGGAGCCCCTGTCCAGGGCTTCTCCCAGCCTGTCCAGTTGCTTTTTCTTCCTGCACCTCCATGTGCTTCCCCCAGCCTAGCTTAATGAGTGAGAGTCAAAGTAGCCCCTGGACACAGAGCCGAGCTGAGAGACCCTTGGATAGGAAAGCCTCCGGCCCAGCTTCACTCTCAGGGGCAATGACTCCTGCTCCTCCAGCCCACTCATTCCTTACCAGTGCTGTCTGCCTGACAGGAGACATATGAGAACACAAGCCACCAGGTGCACACCCTGCGGAGGCTCATTAAAGAGAAGGAAGAGGCCTTCCAGCACCGATGCCACTTGGAGCCAAGTGCCCGAGGCCTGGAATCAGTGGGTGGGGAGGCTCTGGCCAGGGTAGGCCCTGCAGAGCCAACTGAGGGCATGCTGCCCTCCGACCTGGACCTCCTAGCTCCGGTCCCGCCTCCCGAGGAGGCCCTACCTCTGCCTCCACCGCCAGCTCCTCCCTTGCCCCCTCCACCTCCTCCATTACCAGGTAACCAGGACACCTGGGGAGCTGGGCGGGCCAGAACAGGAACTGGTTAGCAGTGACTTCCTCAGGGAGAAGCTGGGAAAGCGGCATCATGTAAGGGCTGGGAGGATGGAGAACAAGGGAAAGAGGGTTGAGGGGGGCTTAAGCCACTAGAGGAGGGATGCCCAAGGTCAGGAGTGGGTCTGTTGCAAGGGTCATGAAGATGCTTCTCTGAATTCCTCTTAAGGTAGCCAAGGAGATGGCTTAGACCATAGCAGGAGAAATGGAGTCAGACTAGCAAGAACTGCCCCTGTGAGAGCTAGGACTCCTTAGAACAGCTTGACCAGAGAGTTCCCTGAGAGTCTTTAAGGACTGGTGGGGCAGGCAGAGGGGAGGGAAGCCTCTGAAGAATCTCTCAGCCCCTGGTGCCATCTCTTCTTTCCCCAGACAAGTGTCCCCCAGCCCCACCTCTCCCTGGTGCTGCTCCCTCTGTGGTGTTGACAGTGGGCCTGTCAGGTGAGTGTCTCCAGGGCCCAGGGCAGGGTGGTGGGTCTGGGGGAGCATGTTCTTGGCCCCTGCCTCACCAGTCCTCTCTCCAAACCAGCCATTCGCATCAAGAAGCCTATCAAGACCAAATTCCGGCTGCCTGTCTTCAACTGGACAGCGCTGAAACCCAACCAGATCAGTGGCACTGTCTTCAGTGAACTTGATGATGAGAAGATCTTGGAGGTGACAGGGCCTGGGATCCAGAAGGGGATCTTGGGGACTGGAAACCAGGTGGTCCCTTTTAGCCAGATCTCCTGGCTCTGGAAGAGCCCTGAATCTCAGGGTGGGGGCCATGAACCTGAGCTAGGCCACTGCAGGGCAGACTGCCAAGGGGTCTTCTAGTAGTATGAGGCAAAAGAATTTTCCCTTCTCTTCTACTCCTGCCAGGACCTGGACCTGGACAAATTTGAGGAACTGTTCAAGACGAAAGCCCAGGGCCCTGCCCTTGACCTCATCTGCTCCAAAAACAAAACAGCGCAAAAAGCTGCCAGCAAGGTGACCCTGTTGGAAGCCAATCGTGCCAAGAACCTGGCCATCACCCTCCGCAAGGCTGGCCGCTCGGCCGAGGAGATCTGCAGGGCCATCCACATGTGAGGCTCCCACTGACCTGGCCCCGGCCCCCAGCCAGCTGGCAGCCAAGCACTCCACCTAGGAACCTGGGCTTTCCTAGATTCCAGGGCATCTGGCAGAACTGCCTCATACCTCTGTTATTCACTGGCTTGGCCAGAACTTACTATGTCCGTGCTACATGCCAGGCACTGTGAAGGATTGGGGACTCACTCAAAGAGCTCCTCATCTAGTAGGAACAGTCCAGTAATACTGAGTGATAACCACCAAGATGGCAGAGGTACAGGCAGCTTTGGAGAACAGGGAGGGCCACATAGCTGGGCTTGGTGATCAAGAGAGGCTTCCCAGAGAAGCACTGTCTTGACTAGGACCTGAAGAAAGTGTGGGAGTTAGTCCAGCTCTGGGCCTGGAAGGAGAAGCATGGCACCCTGGGTACCTACAAGTGAATGTGGCTTTTGTGCAAGGAGAGTAGGAGAGACAAGGTAGAGTGTGGACTGGAGTCCTGCAGGCTGAGCTTCCTAAGCCACATTTAGGTGTTTGGACTTGACCCACATGCAGAAGGAAGAAACTGAAGGGTTTTAAAACAGGAGTGTGGAATGTTTCCCTGGGATGGTGGCTGGCGTTCTGACAGAAAAGACAGTGGGTCCTCTGCCTCTGGCTGTGTCCCATGCACACCCCCTTCTCCCCACCCGGTCCTTTCAGGAGCTGGAGGATAAAGGGATGAGGGCATAAGTGGGCAAATGTGAGACCTGAAGCAGCCCCTCCCTCCTACACAGGTTTGACCTACAGACTCTACCTGTGGACTTCGTGGAGTGCCTGATGCGCTTCCTGCCCACAGAGGCTGAGGTGAAGCTGCTGCGGCAGTACGAGCGGGAGCGGCAGCCCTTGGAGGAGCTGGCAGCCGAGGACCGCTTCATGCTGCTCTTCAGCAAGGTGGAGCGGCTGACCCAGCGAATGGCTGGCATGGCCTTCCTGGGCAACTTCCAAGACAATCTGCAGATGCTCACGCCGGTACAGCCCCTGCTCCCTGCACCCCCCCACCTGCTAGTTGCCCCATTGCCGCCCGGGCTTACTCAGCTGTACACCTTCCCTTCCAGCAACTCAATGCCATCATTGCAGCCTCCGCCTCAGTCAAGTCTTCACAGAAGCTGAAGCAGATGCTGGAGGTGGGGAGAGGTTGTGAGTGGGGTGCTGAGGGTTCCAGGAGCAGACCAAGGAGCCCCTTAGGGCTGGGGCCTGACCTGTCTCCCGTGCATCTTTTGCACAGATCATACTTGCACTGGGGAACTACATGAACAGCAGCAAGAGGGGAGCTGTGTATGGCTTCAAGCTCCAGAGCCTGGATCTGGTAAGACAGTAGGAGGCCAGAAGCCTGAGGGGCAGAGTCTGTGGGGCCAGAGTGCTCAGCCCCCTTACATGGCCCCTGGTCCCCATCAGTTGCTGGATACCAAGTCCACCGACCGGAAGATGACATTGCTGCATTTCATTGCCTTGACGGTGAAGGAGAAATACCCAGACCTGGCTAACTTCTGGCATGAGTTGCACTTTGTGGAGAAGGCTGCAGCAGGTGAGGCGAGCCTGCTCTCACATCTAGCCTGGGACAATCCCAGGAAGCCATGAGGACAGGGAACACTTGGGTCCATTTGTTTCTGGCTTTTGTAATAATCTTTCTGACCACTTCAAAGCTTTCCGCTGGGGCCATGGGCAGAGGCTACCCCAGAGGGAGCCTTCCTCTAGGCAGCAGGCCTGGCCCAGCCCTTCCCAGGTAGGTGTGGTGGGAGCAGGAACAGAAAGGGGAGCGGTAGCTCTTTACTCCTCCCTCCTTCAAGCTGGCCCCGGAGGCTCTGGGTTTCTCCATAATGTATGTGAAAGGCTCAGCAAAACCATCAAGCTCCTCTACAGACATAAAGTAGCTGTTATTTCTGCCTCACCTGCGAAAACTGGGGCAAGCCAGAGGTAGATACATTTTGGAGTCCAGCTGTCTCTCTGTCCTGTCTTCCTCTGCTACTTTATTCTCTGGGGTCACAAGCTCACAGCTGTTTTTCCATCTCTTGCCCGAGTCAGGCTTGAGCCCTGTAAGGGCCCAGGTAGCTTGGTGTGCTTTTTTCTGCATCCATAAGGGTGGCTCAGGAAGCAGGGGGCTGAGAACCTGAGTTAGCCATGGCCAAGGGGAAGGCCTGGGGTTGCTGTAGCCCTGGGCCAGTCTCAGCCAGGGCTCTGGTGACTACAGTGTCCCTGGAGAACGTGCTGCTAGATGTCAAGGAGCTGGGCCGGGGCATGGAGCTGATTCGGCGGGAGTGCAGCCTACATGACAACAGTGTCCTTCGGAACTTCCTCAGCACCAATGAAAGCAAACTGGACAAGCTCCAGCGAGATGCCAAGACGGCTGAGGCAAGCACAGGGTGGAAACCAGAGGAAGCAGCCAGGGCCAGGCACTGGGCATCTCTAGGTGGCCTTAGTTCTGGTTCTTTGGCATCAAAGGCGTTTTGTTAAGCAGCTGGCTGGGCAGGGGTGGTGGAGGAAGCAGGGCTTGAGGGCAGCAAGTTGCTACCTTCTGGATACATGTACTTGAGGGGGCTTTGGAGCCCCAGGTGTGTGTCCAGCTTGCAGCTCAGGGCTGTTGGCTTTCCTCCCTTTGCCCTGAGCTGTGTCCTGTGGGCTGCATGTTCCTGGTGTGGGAGCTGGGCTTCTCCCCAGCCAGGCTGACCCTCTGCCCACATTCCCCCCAGGAGGCCTACAACGCAGTTGTGCGTTACTTTGGTGAGAGTCCCAAGACCACTCCTCCTTCTGTATTCTTCCCTGTATTTGTCCGATTCATTCGTTCTTACAAGGTAAGCAAAATGGCTTTTAAAGAGGATTCTGGCTAAGAGAAAACTGGCTGGGGGAGCAGGACTGGGCTTCAAGTCTAGGCTTTTTCTGTCTCCTCCTGAATCCTAGAGGGAGTCATCTTAAGCTGGCCACAGTCCTCTTAGCTGTGAGCTGGTGGGCAGGGTGGGGGCCTGGCCCCTTCCTGTCATTGTTTGGGGCAGGAAGTGCCCCTCCAGAGGGTGGCCACCCGGAGTTAGTTGGTCCCACTGCCACCCACTCTCCACCCTCAGCATTAGCCCCTCCCCTCACAGCCTTGTGAGCCTGACCCCCACCCACCCGCCACGGTTCATAGGAAGCAGAACAAGAGAATGAAGCCCGCAAGAAGCAGGAGGAGGTAATGCGGGAGAAGCAGCTGGCTCAGGAAGCGAAGAAACTGGATGCCAAGGTGGGTGGGACTAAGAGCTGGGGCCTGGAGGAGGCAAAGGATTAGGAGTGGGTGGAGCAGAGAGCTAGAGAGGGCGAGGGAAACGAGCAGACAGACCACCCAGAGGGCCCGAGGGCTAGGATCCAAAGGGATGAGGAGACAAAGCTGCAAGTAAGGGGGTTGAGGCCTTGAGGGGGCTCCTGGGAAGGGGTGTGGGCTGGGTCTGCAGGGCAGTCATATTGCGGGCATCTTCAGACAGCATCTTGGGGCAGTAACCAGCCTGATATTAGGGTTTGATGATTCCTTTCTCCCTTCAAATGCCCGGCCCTAGACCCCATCCCAGCGGAACAAGTGGCAGCAGCAGGAGCTAATTGCAGAGCTGAGGCGGCGCCAGGCCAAGGAGCACCGGCCTGTTTATGAGGGGAAGGATGGTACCATCGAGGACATCATCACAGGTGGGGCCCTTTTCCCTCCCTGGGGCCTGGCTGTGGGGCCTAGCCCCCAAAGCCCAGCCCAACCCCACCAGCACCACCACCCCCTCCCATTGGGGTCTGACCACTGTTTCTCTTCCGGGCCACAGTGCTGAAGAGTGTCCCCTTCACGGCTCGTACTGCCAAGCGGGGCTCACGCTTCTTCTGCGATGCAGCCCACCATGACGAGTCAAACTGTTAACTCCCAGGGCTGGGGCCCCTGACAGGTACCAGGCACCACAGCTGCCCCCTCTGCATGACTTGGAACCATCCTCTGGCACCTCCTGGTGATGGAGACACATACTTCTCCCCTTGCATGCCCCATGCTCTGAGAAGCATGGCTAGTCCCCTGCATGTGCTGTCAGGAGCATGGTCTCTCTCCCACTAATGCTGTGGTGGCTTCTACTAAGACCCCAGGGGTAGGGAGTTGCCAGGCCAGAGTTGAGAGCTATGCCAGAGCAAGGCCCAGACCAAGGTTTCTGACTACTGAGGTGGAGAGGCCCTATTCTTGGGCCAGGGGATGTTTTGTCCTTGTTTCCTCTAGGGTTGCTTCCTCACAAGGGCTCTGGCAGTAGCTCCTCAGGGGCAATGAGATGTCCTTGATCGCTGTGTCTTGACATCCTAGCCTCTGGCTTGTGTTTTCTTACCTTGTTTCTGCCCAGTGGCCTCTAGTCACCACTCACCTGACTCTGAAGATGAAGGCCCCAGCAATTCCCTGACTAGCTCCTCGGGCCTCTCTAAGCTGCTCCATATCCAGATCACCCTCATGGCTGGCCGCTCCCTGCCCCTGCCTGTGGGGCTGCTCCTGAAGGCGCCATTCCTACAGAGGGTGGGCCTGGCCCAGTCTTCCTGCCCATTCATAGGCCTCTGTCTTTCCCACAGCCCTCAACTGCCAGCCCATCGTTGTTCACCACCAAGCCAGAACTGCTACACCGCCCAGTGGCCCCCCTCGGGCTCCAGGCCCCCACTGAGACCCTTTTGGGGGCAGAAGCACATCAACCCTCAGGGTCCTGCAAGTCTAACCAATGGATCTGGAATCTTAGGATCAGTCCAGGGCCCCACAGAAGGCTACGCTGCTATCTCAACCCAGCAACCACCCCAACTCTCAAGACTGGATCTCACACGCCACCACTGTGGGCACTGGGTCTTCAGAGGCCTGGAACTTCCCTGGTGCCTCCAGTACTGCACTTTGTTCCCAAAGGTTTTAACTTCATTTCCTGAAGTCACACAAGGTCAGCTTAGGGCTGGGAAAAACCAAGGCCCCTCTGACAAGAGCTCAGAGGGATGAAAGGAGAAAGCAAAGCAACTATCCCTCCTTTTTTCTCCTTCCTTTTTCCAGTCCTATGGTCAGATCTAGTCCTGTGCCCCTGCCAGTCTTAGATCATCTCCTACCAGGAGCAAGGCCCTCCTAAGGCTGGGCCCCACCCAGCTGGGCCCTGGTGATAAGGGGCAGGGGTAAGCTCACTGCCCTTATTCCTTGGTGCATTTCTGTCTAGGCTGACTCTGTCCTTGCTCACGGGTGGGGGTTTTCTCTGCGGCAGCTCCAGGATGTACAAACAGCAACCTCACCTTCTTTCCCCAGCTAGGTTGTCTTGGGGGATGGGTGGGCATAGTGGCCTTAGCTGAGCAGTTGCTAAGTTCCCTGCCAGTTCCTTCTCAGTCCCTGGAAGAGAGTGTAGGGGGCCAATCCTTTCTGTACATTTACCACCTCCCTTTTCTCTTGTACATAAACCCTAGACCTTCCTCTCAAAAAAGGCTTGAAGCATCAGGCCTGCCTTTGTTTCTGTTTTCTGAGTTTGGGGGGGCTAGGGTGACCATCAGCCTGACCTGAGCCATGGGAGGGGAAAGACTGGAAAAAGCTGCATCTGCTTCAGAGGCTGCGAACTCAGAAGCCCAGGGGAAGGGAAACCAGGCTGGGTGGGCTCCAGCCACACAAAGGGAGGCAGGGCTGCCTGAGACACTGGTGCCCTCTGCTGGGCATCCGCACACCTGTCCACCTGTCCCAGTAGCATATGGAGGAGACAAGAACCACTGGCCATGTTATAAATATTATTTAAAAAACAAAACAAAACACACGTATACTGGACCCCAGGGCTGGAGGAAGCAGTGGTGGAGCCCCAGGGCCAGGGCAGGCAGGAGCAGGCACTGATGCTGGAGGGTAAGGACCCTGCCCTCTGCCACCCAGGCTGTGTCCACCAGCCTGGCCCTCTTCCTTGGAGACCCCTTCTCTCACATTTTATCTACTGGCATCACCCACCCACACAGCATATACCACCAATTTCTGGTCTAGGGCTGAGGGCAAGAACTGCACTAGTTGTCCAGGAAGTGGGGGACCCTTGGACACCAAGAGCAACCTAGAGAGGTACCAACAATGGTGTGTCAGGGGTGGGGTGACTTGAGGAAAAGTGGACACAGACCAGATGAAGGAGCAGTCTGGGGGAGACAGTGAGTGTGACCTGGGAACCACAGCCTCACACAGACCGGGGCGGAGAGCAGCCCGCTGGGTCACTGGTGGTCATCCAGCTGCTGCAGGAGTGTCCGCCGACGCCTCTCCAGCTCAGCCTCGCTCAGCTCGCTTTCCGACGTGTCCCAGCCTGTCTGCTGGAGCACAGGCATGGCTGACCCAGGACCTCCACCGAGAGCCATGGAGGCACAGATAGAGTGTGGCCTGGCCTGGGCACCTGCTTCTCACCTTCTCTTTCTTGATTCCAAAGCCTGGGGAGCGGTTAGGGAGCTCTGCCCGCCGGATCTCCCTGTCCTTGTCTTGTTCTTGTTCTTTCTCATCGCTCTCCTTGCCAGCCTTCTCCTCAGGCTCTGTCTCACTCTCGGGACTGTTCTGTAAGAGCCCAGAGCCCACCTTTCAGTTCCTGTGAAGGAGGCTGGGTGGAACAGGCCTCACAAAATAGCAGGACCTTGGGTAGGACCTTCTCTACTCACCGACTTGTGTCTTCTCTTCTTATTTTTCTTTTTTGGTTTCTTGGCTTTCCGGAGGCCATGATCTAGAAACAGAAAATTCCCCAGTAAGTCTCAGCAGGAGAAGGGACAGCTCATTACTTTTCTCTGCCACGTATTAGAGAAACCCTCTGTTCCTTCTTCACCATTTCCAGCTTTAGTCTAATAGGAGCAGGACCCCATGGTCTGAGGCAGGAGGTTGAATAAGTTTGAGAAAAGTCCAATTTTCCTCTCTTCTCCCAGTTTCTTGCCTAGGCAGGGAGAGGAAGCTCTTCCTGCTCATCCAAAGGTTCAGCCTCCCCATCTGCTTTCCCTCAAGGAGGCCGGGCACACCGAGGGCCTCCTCTGGGCCTGGCCTACCACAGAACTCCTCCTTCCCCTTTGCTCCCAGCACTTCTGCAGGTGCCAGGCTCCTAGAAATTGCTTACCTAACCCAATGAGAAGGCGGGAGGATGGGGAGCCCCGTCCTCCAAGGACAGCACCCCCACTCTCAACCGAGTCAAGCGAGGAAGAGGGCTCAGAGCCAGACTCTGAGGGGTTCCGCCGCCTCCGCTTGGGGGGCCGGAGAGACGGTGGGGGCAGCTCCTCCTCTTCCGACTCAGAGCCCTGGGCAGATGAGGAGACACTGAGCACCTCAGCACTGTGTCAGCACAGAGGTTCTCTGGCCCCAGAAGCCCTTAAGTCTGAGAATTAGGGAGAGAGAGGAGGATCCAGGGCCAAAGAAATCCTCAAATTTCCCTCCAAGGGAGGTAATTAAGGGGAAAAATGAGAAAAGTGTTCATTCCCCAAAACATCTCAGCCTGGCCCGCCCATCCCTTCTATCCGCCAACTCACTGAGGGTGAGTGGGAACGCTTGCGATGGTGCTTCTTGCCCTTTTTGCCATGTTTTCGGCCTTTGGTGTGGAGGTGCTGGCATTCAGTCTGGCAGAGGCAGAGGGAGGGGTGAGGAAGGCACCAGGTTAGCTCCAGAAAGACCCTGCAACCTAAAACGTTGCTTTGCCTCCCCTACGTAGGCTAGAGGCCTCTAAGACCACCCCTTCCTTAGCTGGCTAGGGAATGGAGAACCTTGGGGGGGGGTGGCAGTGGGGGGTGAGAGGTCACTGGGGTCTCTCTTGAGCCTGCCTAGGGAATACAAGGGCTTATGATAGACCTGGAGAATAAGAAGCCCTGCCTCACCTCCAGCACCTGCAGGAACTCCCGGAAGAGTCGGATCCGCTCCGACTCCAGGGTGATCTGCTCAAAAGCTGAGTCGCACACAAAGCGCTCACGGACCTTGAACGGGGAGAGCACTGCTGATCAGACCAGCCCCAGCATGGCACGGACACAGCCACGAGCACAGGGCAGGGCTGGGGCAGAGGTAGAAAGGGAGCTGGAGCTGGCCCGGAGCTGTGTTTATGACTGGGATGGGCCCTCAGTGGTTGAGAAGTACCGCTGCCCTCGGGGTCGAGGGGGTGGTGTTTGGCGCCAGGCTGTGGTCCTGACCTCTTCCCAGGCAGTGCCCAGCTCCAGAGCAGGCACGGCCTGCCTCAGCATGCTTCGAAAGGCAGCTTCCCTGCGCCGCATCCTCCGGGCCTCCTCCTTCTCCCGCTCCCTCTCCCGTGCCTCTGCTTTCTCCAGCAGCTGAGGGCAGAAAGGACACAGAATGGGGTCACCTGAGAAGTGGGTACCCAGATACCTCAGGTAGGAAATTGGGGTCTGGGCTTTGACTATTATCCCCCCGAACTGGGGATAAAGTCACATCAGGATGGAAGAAGACACTGGACATGTGAGCTCATTGAGCCCCAGCTGTGACCTCGCCCTGCCCAGCCCTGCCTCCTCACACTATTGAAGGTCAGCTTGATGTTGCCTGCGTCCAGCGCAGCAGCCCTCTTGTCAAAGCTTATGATGTGGGCGAAGTCCTCAAAAGCTGTGTTCACCTCCACGCAGAAGCTCCGGTCCTGCGGGCAGAGCAGCACATGAAACACAGGGCACCACTACCCTGAGGCCCAAAGCTGGCCGCCAGACTACAGGAAGCTCAGGAAACCCCCTGCCTCCAGAAGAGATGCACAGAACAGGAGCACACTCGGAGACCAAGTTACCCAAGTCTTCACCGCCCAAGGATTAAGCCCCCCATGCCCACCCTTGGTTTGGATGCCTCCAGGCATAGGAAGCTAAGGGGGTTGGCTCAAGGGGGTGGGGAGACTGGGAGGATTCTCCATGACTTCACCCTTTTGCTTCTCCCTCCTTGACTGGAGATTGATGTCTGAGTTTCTCACAATTAGCTCTTTGTTTCTTTGCCTTAAAACTCTGGCCCCAGCTGGGCCCTCCTGCCACTCAGTACTGCTTCCCTGCATTCTCAGTCAACAGCTGCTCCAGGCTCCCACATGGGCCCTAACCTTGACCCACCTAAGCACCTTTTGGCTATATTATTTACTGAGTGCTTACTATATACCAGGTACCACACTAAGGGCTTCACACACACTACCTCATTCAATTCTCATATGTATCTAAACTTAACAACAGGTCCTATTATCCTCATTTTATGCCAGAGAAACAAATGTTCAGAGAAACCAGAGCACTTGCCAACGTCTCATAGCTAACACGTGGCTGAGTTAGAACTCTCCCCCATGTCTAACAGCAAAGCACCCCCTCCCCATCACTCACTCCTCAGAAGAAACAGAAGCCATTAGGTGTGCAACTCCCCAACAATATTAAAAACATCTCACGTTCTCCAATCACAATGTGCCAAGCTCTGTGCTTCTCCTCTATGCCTCACAACACCTCAATGAAGTGAAGACTTAGACAAGTGATCTGACTTGGTCCAAAATGATGCAAGGACCAAGTGGTAACCACTGGAGTTTGAAATCTGGCCCTCAAATGTAGACTTACCCGTTCACCTGGGGCACAGACCCAGGTTCCTTTTCCCTCCCTCCACACAGCATCCCTTCCCTGGCCAGCCTGCTGTCAAGGGCAGACTCTTCTCACTTTCCAAGAGTACCTCCTCAACCCATGCCCTCCAGCCTTTCTCTTCAGTCATGGCTACTCCCTTTGTCATTGGGAATTGAAAGCTTCAATCCCATCCTCTTCACTGGCTCCTCCCAACAAGCACAAACCTCACTGAATGAAACATCCTCCTTCCCATTCTGCTCCCACCTTCCTCAAGCTAACAACTTCTGCTGCTTTCCACTCGTTTCAAAATCTCTTGAAATGGAGCATAAGGAAAAGGAATAAACATTTATTGAGGCCCTACTATAAGCAAGACACTCCACAAATATTTTTAATTCTCACACGTAGCATGTAGATTATCCCTTTTACAAACAAGGAAGCCGTGGCTCATAGACATTCTGTCTGTAAGTTGCTAAGGTCTCAGAGCCAATAAATGGGATGACAGCCGGGAGTTATTTGATTCTAAAGCTTGTGTGGCCTTCTCCACCTGCTTCATGGACACTGTTCTCCAAAGGTTAGTCATGTCCTAATAGACAAATCCAAGGGCCTCTTCTCAGTCCTCACTAATCTGGTCCTCAGAGCCTCTGCTGCCCCATCTTCAACACTGCCCTCCCTGGGTACTCTCCTGTCTCTGACCTTTCTACCCTTTCTTGCACATGCATGTTCCTTTGTGAACACCACTTAGTTCTTTTTTACTACCCATTCCACACCATTCCACACCATTCCACACTCCCCAGCAATCTCATCATCCCCTGTCTCCCAATTTTCAGACCCACACTAGATGGGATATTTCATAGACATTTCAAACAGCAGATCCCAAGAGAATCCATTTCTTGCAAGCCCCTGCCCCACCCATGGGTCTCCCAGGCCCAGATCTTCCGTTTTCTGGTTGCTCTTTCCATTGTCCTATGGACGAGAAGCGCCATCATCTGCCTGGCTGGTGGATGGCCACAGGGGCTCCCGGGCTTGACTGGCCTCCATGGGCAGGAGCCCATAAGGTGCAGTGTCTCAAGAAGCTTCCTGGCTGGTGTGGAGAGTCAGGACTCAGTGAGGACAGGATCCTCAGGCCCATCAGCAGTACCTGCCACTCTTGGCTAGAAATTACTGTCCCATAAAATTTAGCCATCCCAGGCTTAGATATTTATACTCTATATGATTATCCTTTTAAAACATAGTATTTGTTGTATGTTTTATTCCTCTCTGCCCCAGGTTGCATTTGAGCATAATTCCCCAAACAGAATTCCTGTTTTCTCCAGACCTGCTCTTCCTGCTTGATCCTTACCAACAGTGTCATCATCCACCCACGCCGCTGCCAACTCTTCCTCTCCCTCAATTTCACAAAGCTATCAGATAATTCTACCTCTAAATGACTCTATCCCACTGATTTAAAAAAAAAAAACTTTTTTAACAGCAGATACATTTTTTAAATAAAACTCTTCTGTAGAACCTCAATTTATAAGAGATGAAGTAGAGCTATTGTACTTGAAAGCAAGGGAAGGGGTACAGAACACTCCCCTACACACACACAAACTCAAATCACACCCTCCCCTCCCCATTGCTTGTCCCAAGGCACCTCTGAGGGAACCTAAGGAGTCTCAGAACCACAGCTGGAGCACTCCTGCTCTTCCTCCCCATCTGCCATCCCCACTGCCTGGGCCTGAGCTCAGGTCTGGCTCACCTCCCACCTAGGTCACTGCGGTCTCCCACCTCATCTCCCTGCTCACCCTCTCCCACACCTCACTCAGCCTCTAGCATCCAGGGCTTCTTAGGGTTTTCTACCAAGTGTCCCCAACAGCAGAGGAGAGGTCTGGGAGTGAGTCGGAAGAGGATGACTCAAGCACAACAGTTACTTGAATTACTTGCCACTATCACTTTTGGTATCTTGTGGCTTCCAGAACTGTCCTCCTGCCACCACCAGCAGGACACCAGTACCCCAGTCTGAGGTACTGCTCAACACTGTCACCAGTGGCTTTCCTCAGACACCCACATGATCACATCATTCCCTGGCTCCCTGTTACAAGATCAAAATCCAAATTTCTTAGTTTTAGCATTCAAGGCATTTTATACCCACAGCCTCACTTCCAAACTGGGCATGCAGCTCCAGAGAAAAAGAAGCCATTGGACAATATGATACAGCTTACCTAACAGTGGGTAATTTCAAAATATTAAATTTATATTAAACAAGCAGAGACATAATATGGTATTAACATGCAAAACTTGCACAAATTTGTAAGGTAAAATATAAGACTTCAAAGAAATGTGTGTGCAGTGGGACGCTGCTAGCTATGTTCCCAGGCCGCTCTCACTCTGGTACCAATTTACTCTCCTCTGTAATTAGGTGTAATTTTGTGGAAAACTCCCCATTTTCCAGAGAAGAAAACTGAGGCTCAGAAACCAAAGTCACATAACTAGTTAAGTGGTTAATCTGGACTTTTACCCCAGGCAGTCTGGCTCCAGAGTCTTGCTCCTAAGCACTGTGCTACACTGTCCCATCAAAGGCATTAGAATTGTTCTTCACTTCCACAGAGAAACATGCTTTTTCCTTGTTTTTTTCTTTTGGAAAAAAAAAAACAAAACAACTCTCCTAGACCATCACTCGCTTACTTACTTTTCCACCTTGGACAGACATGGATATTGAGAACTACTTCTCCAATACAAGAAAAGCGACAGTGCAGGCATGATGGTAAATGGCAGCCGACACTCGCTTCAGTGTCAGGGAGTAAACAGAGTGGTGAGGGTAAGGACAATGTGCCTCTTCTAATGGGATTGACAGCTCAGCTGGAGTCCAGGGAATACCTTAGAAAACCTGCCCAGTGCTGCCAGATGATCAAAATTTTCAAGTTAAAAATTTTTATATGAAATCTCCTGATTTAAAAAATGGCAGCAAAGAATTCCCGATTAGAACACTATGCAGGTCAGAAAGAACATGTGTGCGGGCTACCAGTTTACAATTAGCTGTTCTTCTTGGTCCTCAGACTCACCACACACCTTCCATCCCTTGTCTTTACTCCTGTGGGACCCTAGGCCCCGAATGCTCCACAGTCTTCCACCTCCTCGTTCTTAAAAGTGCAAGCAGTTCAAACACCAATTCCAATTCCTGTTTCTGTCATAACACTTGCCCCTCTGTATGACAATGTTCATGTCTGTCTTCCCATTGGACTATGAACTTCTTACAGGGAAAAACTGTGTCATTCATTTCTGTATCCCTAGTGCACGTGGAAGATCACAGTAGGAACCTGCTGAACTGAGCTCCAAGGCTCCTGCAAAACAGGATTCACCAGGGAGTCCTGCCCGGGAGCATGCCCTGCACCCAGCCTGCATCCATCCATTACCCAAGCCTCCTCACCTTAAGGATGTCTTTAATGATCTTCTTCTCATCATGGAATCGTGCCTTCAACTCCTCCACATAGAACTTGAACAAGTCCAGAGGGGTGGAGCCTGTGGGGGAGGGAGGGAAGGGGGCCTGGCGGGCGGCAGCTTCCCAAGGCCAGGGGGTGGGGCCAAGGACAGGACCAGGGAGTGGGGGTGCAGAGAGGTCGGCCGGCGGAGCAGGAAGCCAGGCCAGAGAAGGGGAGGCCTGGCTGCCTTACCCGGCTGGCCCAGCATATTGGCAAAGCGGACATCAGTGCTGACCGCTGGGTACAGCTCCATCCAAGTGGACATAGAGTGCAGCTGCCCTGTCTCGTGCAGCTCGTCCAGGAAGGTCTGAGCAGGGAAAGGTCAGTTATAAGGAGAGTGAGACAGGGAGAAAGGCAGAACCAAAGACTGGGGAGGAAAAGAGGTGCTGACAGAGGGAGAGGCAGGGGCAATCCAGAAGAGGAAAAGCAGGCAAGGGAGGAAGAGATGAAGAGATACAGATGGGGAGGCAAAGAGCAATCTGGAAGGAGAGAATGTCATATACAGAAAGGGACAGGCCAAAGAAAGCCAGCCTGGAAGGCAAAGAAACATAAACCTGCCTATGACACAAACTTCCCCATTACTCGGCTTCATTTTTCTGATGGGTTACAGCTACTTTCTACCACCACCACAATTGCCATGCCTCCCAAGCTGGAGGATAAGCTACATGTGTGTGAGTCTCCACACCAAAAGGAAATAAACCTGGCCTACTTGCCAGGCCATGCCTTTAGGGTGCTCTCTGCTGGTAGTTTCTGGGTGGTGCAGAAATCTACTTTCCCTAGAGGTCCTGAATAGAGAGGATAGGAAGAGCAGGAACAGAACTGCAGGCAGAGGGAGCCCTCATGTTGCTTGGAGAGGGCGAGGCATAAACAAAACAGACCATCTGGCCAGGCAGGATGCAGGGCATGGGTGAAGAGGCTGTGGCCTGGGGCAGAAATGAGCTCCTATTCAGAAGGGCAGAGAAGGTACCTGGAAGGCCTCCCGGTTCTTGCGCTGCTGGCGCCGCTCCCGAAGCCGGGCCCGCTCCCGCTCCTCCTCCTCTTCTTTCTCCAAAGCTCGAATGTGCTCCTCAAAGCAGATCAGTGCATCTTCCTTGTCCATGTCTACCACAGGGAGAAGGCTTAGCAGGCACCACACCAGCGGGAACCCTCATATCCCAGCAGCCCCTGTGCTCCAAGGATGCTACTTCCATAGATGCTGGGGACACCCAGCGTGGGTGGGGCAAAGGGGAAGGGGGCTCTGGTGGAGAGGCCACTGGATTAGGGTGCTTCTTAGGGAGGGTCTTTAACTGTACGAGAAAAAAATTGGCAAGTATTCAGCTCTTGCAAATTCAGTTACTGGAAGCTACTGTATGAAGTCAGTTATCTTAGGGCCTAAGGTGTCATGCCTTATGGAACAAGAAATCAATCAAGCTTTGATGCAACTTTAGATTGTGGATTTCTGATATTGCTGGTGATTATAGGCAATATACACATGGGACCAGAGAAGGCCCACAGTGCTATGACAA
This sequence comes from Choloepus didactylus, assembly GCF_015220235.1. Classification (NCBI taxonomy): domain Eukaryota; kingdom Metazoa; phylum Chordata; class Mammalia; order Pilosa; family Megalonychidae; genus Choloepus; species Choloepus didactylus. The sequence continues at coordinate 85,839,452 of NC_051314.1, forward strand.
ATTAAGACCATATTCACATGACCTACAAAAACCATCATCATCATCATCTCTGGGACTTCTGATTCCTATCCCAGAGCTCTTCCTCCTAGTCCAGGTCAACAGTGGAACCTGGGTGTGGGGGGAGGTGTGGGTGTGGAAATATTCTGGAATTCCAAGAGTCCAGAGAGGGGCAGGGGCTGAGTGAGTGCTGGGGGACCCCTGGGATGGGCAGGAGGTGCAGGGGAGTGTGCATGAGGCACGGTCTGGGGTCCCAGATCAGTGAAGAAAGAGGTAGGGACAGGTAAGAGTTGAGACCCAGGCTTACTCTGTAGCTGATGGTCCTGGGCAAAGCTGGGGTTATCCATGAGGTACTGCTGGGCCTGGGACCATGTGGTTTGGAAGTTGACACTACTCATCCCATCCAGGATGCTCTTCAGGGCCTGGATGTTACGGCGCCGCAGCTGCTTGGCCTGTTCCTGGGGAGTCACAGGATCAGGGTGAGGCAGGGCAGGCTAGAGCTACTCAAGTAGGCCTGGGCAGAGGAGGATTTGGGAAAAGCAGGGCAGGGTGGGCACCCTGGCAGAAAAACCAGACTCAAGACTTCTACGTCCATGGAAAGGGGAGAGAACGCAGTTTACAGACCAACCCTAAGAACCTCCTTCCTGCCCTTCCACGCCCAGGGTTGTGGGCCCAGAGCAGAAATGGGAGGTTCTGCAGTGTGGACATAGGCAAATGCTACACCAGCTTCCAAGATGGGGGTAGAGAGAATGACCAGGGACCATAACAAGACAGGTTTTCTCTCTATGGATTAGTCTGGGGCTGAAGGATTTGGCCAGTGACTGTTACCTTCTCCTTCTTGGCCAGGAAGAAGAGGACATCATCATAAACCTCTTTTCGATCCCTCTCAGGGACCACAGCCCAGACCTCTAGCTCCCCGAAGGTCTGCTCTGCCCTCCTGTGGAGCACACAGGCTGTGAGTCAGCAGGCACAGATCAGAAGAACCCGGGCCCCACCCGGCCCGGCCCCTGACCGGTAGCGGGTGGTGGAGGTCATGCGCTCATGCTGCTCCAGGAAATGCTGCAGTGTCTGCTTGGCCTCCTTGGCCCTTAGCCGGGCCTCCTCCTTCTCCTCCTTCTCCCGCTGCGCCTTGTAGGCATTGAATGCCTGCTTTTTCTCACTCAGTTTGGGCAAGGCACTGGAGTGGAGAAGGTGGGAGTAGGGTAAGGATAGAGAAGGAGTCAGCCTAAACCACCCTACACAGCCCACAAAGTAGGGTCATGGAACACCGGGGATGGGTGCCCACAAAGCTGAGTGTGGGCTCCATGCCTGGGGCTGCTCCAAGGGCCGGGAAGCAAGACCAATTTCTGGGATGTAGGTAGGGATGAGAGTGAGCTAGTGAGGGAAAAGATGTGGCTCCAAGACAATGCTAAAACTGGGCCGTTTTTCTTTGGGGTTCTCAGGTCACAGTCAGGCCCCTGCCCTATCTACCCCCCCCTTTCCCCAATTAATTTAATTCAATTCACTTCAACTCAATTCAATTCAACAAGCATTTATTGAATGTCTCATATCAGATACTTTGCCCCTTCCTTCTCCTGAAGACCCCCAGCTTCTTTCTCTTGCACCCCCCCCCCCCAGGCTATTACTTTTCTAAAGCTGGCCCCCTTGGGGACCTGAGTATTGAGCTGGGGTTTCTTGGAAAGCCCCTGACCCAGATGCTCTCATGAACAAGATAGGAAGGGCCTGGATCCCTCTGCCCAGGCCTACCTGTAGCGGGGGTCGGTGACCACCATCTTCATGGCCTGTTCCCACGAGGCATTGGAGGGGACAGCCTGGAATAGAGCAGGCGGATATCATAGGGCCTGCTCACCTTCAGCCCCCTCCAGGCCTTTCCTGGGGGCCCCACCCCCAGCACCTTGTCCCTCAGCAGCTCCTTGAATGCTTGCTTTGCCTTCTCTCGGTTGCTCCAACTGAAGCCAGTCCTCTCTGGTTCTGGCTTTGATTCCTCCTCATCCTGCTGTGGTGGCTGATGCTGCCCAGCAGAACTAGGGGGCAGAGGGGACTCAGCCATAGGATACCCCAGCTCCCACAGTTTCCGGTGCCCTGTGCCCTCAGCAACACACCCTTCCTCCATGCTCCCCAGGGCAGTCTTCTGCTGCCCTTCAGAGGTCACACCCAGATCTTCATACCCCTCCCAAGAAGCCCTGGCAGGGGTCAAGGGTTGAACCAAGATGAGGGCATGGGAGCCAAAGGCCAGCATCTGGGATGCCACAGGGGGCAGCCCTCACCTGCTGGGGCCCTCCTCCGGCTGCTGCAGGATCCCCTGCTCCAGGGCCTGGGCAGCCTCTGACACATCACAATCTTCACTTCCACCTGGCTCAGGTTCCAGGAGGCCCATGGGCACTGGGGTGGGACCAGGAGGCACAGGCGGGGGGTCAAGCTGTGGCTGAGGAGGCTGTGGCTGTAGTGTCTGTGGCTGCTGCTGCTGTTTCCTACAGATGAACCAGTAGGACAGGGCCCAAGAACACAGCAGGGAAAGAGGAAGTCAGGAGTTGGTTCGTCTCTCCATCCTGGGAAGGATGGGGTGAGAGCAGACCACTTGGCAAGGAGACTGAGCTCACTCTTCCTCCCGTGGAGTGGGTAAATGGGGAGAGACAGTCTACACCCCCTCCCAAGGTGACCCCAAGTCTGGATGTTTAGGTGGGAAGGTGGGTGAGTCACTCACCCTGCAGTCTCTTGTTTGACTAGAGCTGCAATGGGAGAAGACAGTATGGTCAGTTCAGGATGGCAAGGGCCTCCCACAGGAACCCTTGCCCAGGCCCACCCCATTCATACCCCCAGAACCCCTCACCCTCCAGGTCATCCAGGTCCTTGGGCCGGGTCCAGCGGGACTCCTTACTCTGGTTGTTATAGTAGTAGAGTTTGCCTGTATCTGACTTGTATTCTTTCCAGGGACACTGGGACAGAAGCAGCTGCAAGAAGATAGGTCAGAGGACATCAGCAGGCTGGGCATGTTCTCCAGCTACAGTTGGGGGACAGAGGGGGAACCAGCAGGTAGAGGCCACAGGAGTCTTTAGCTATCACCTGACCTGGCTCAACCTGGAGGAAGATGGACTTCCTGAGATCCTAGGGAGACCTTTCCAGGGAGACTGGGGTTGGTCAGGGATCTTGGGATCAGAGGAACCATAATTAATGTGTATCATTAGAGACTCAGGGGAGGCCAAGGACTTGGAAGGGTCAGGGCAGTTGAAAGGAAAGGCCAGAAAGCTCTGCTCAGGACCTCCGCCTTGGACTTGAGCACGCTGGGCTTCTCCCACACGGACTGCTTGTTGTCAGCATTGTAGTAGTAGATGCGCCCATCAGGGGCCACATGCTCACTCCATAGGGCCCTCGGGGGGGGGGGGCACAGAATGGTGGTCAAGGTCCCTCTCCCAAAGCCTCACCTCCTCACCCAAGACTTTATCATCAGCCCCCCGCTTTCAGCCTTTTTACCCAGGGACCCCTGAGTTGGAAGAACTTACTGGAGGACCTGTCCCAGCCACAGCAGCTAGAAAAGAAACCAGAGGAAACATCTTAAGTCCTTGCTCCAACCCACATCTCATCCCCACCTATTCCTCCCTTATTCCATCCCCAATAAACATCCCCTATTCCCATCAACATCCCAGGCTCCCTGGCATCCCAACAAGCATGATCCAGGGTGGGTTCCAGTCCATGGCTCCCTCTCCCCTGAATCCCCCCCCAACCTCCGAGCCTGGGGGGAGCAGACCCCCAGAAGACTCACAGCTGGCGGTGTCCGCACCCGGAGCCGTCTGCCGAAGAAAGAGGAGGGGGAAGGGTTGGGGCCAAGCCCAGTGGCCCCCAGGACCCAGGCCATGGGGGATGGAGAAGCAGGCCAGGCCAGGATTCAATGTCCTGGCTCCCAGGGATCTCTGCTCCCTAACAGACTTCCTCCACCCTCCAGGGTTGTGGCTCTAAGATCCCAGTGGGAAATCACACAGCATCTCCTTTCTTCGCTTTCCTCAAATGAGAGCTATTGTTGAGGCCATCTCTTCCACAGTGGATGGCAAATTCTACATTCTACCCAGACGCTACACCGAGCAACAGCACAAGAAGGTACAGCAAGATCCCCAGGTACTACTGCCTCCTCCAGAGACAAAGATGATGTAGGAAAAGGGACTATATTCATGTGTCCACAGTGCACATTCCTGTGAGGGTATGGAATGTGTGGGAAGAGTATGTTCCTAAGACAGCTGGGCATAAACAGCGGGGTAACAAGAGAGAATGTATATGACTTTGAGGCTGAGCAATTAGAGAAGCTGAGTACATGGCTGGAGAAGAGGAGTTGAGGCAGGGGAAGTGCTGGAGACCAGGGTGGATAAGATGAGAAGAGAGAAAGAACAGAGACCATATCCCCTGTACTCCAAGTCGGACCCACAGGGCTGCAGGGCGGGACCTGCATCCTGCCGACCTCTAGTGCTTACCGCTGCGGTGACAGGCACCGCTGGCATCAGCATTCCTGGCATCATGGGAGGTACCATTCCTGGTATCTATGGATACAAAGAAGACAAAAACCAGCTACCGAGGTCAGGGCAGGCACCGCCTAGGCAGGGCCCTGTGCGTCAGGGTGCCCCAAGGGGTCCTGAGAGATCACTTTGGAGCCATGACCCTCACTTGATCCCCCTAAGGCAATCCTCAGGTTCCAGGCTCTCAGCCTAGCCTGAGAGTTTTCCCAGTCATTCAAATTCATATGAACCTGGCCCAAAGCTCCCCCACCCCACCTGAGTTTCTGAAGCCCAGATGCCCAATCTCATCTTCACCCTCAGATAAACTGGCAGGGGTTTCTGAGGCCCCCAGTGGAGGGGAGAGGATTACCTGTGTGAGCGGAGGTGGCGCCCCCATTGGTGGAAGCATTGGGGGCATGATGCCAGGAGGCATGGGAGGGATGGCTGGTGGTCTCTGACTCATGGGGGGTAGCCCCATCGGAGGAAAGGGTGGGGGGATCCCTGGAGGGGGCATCTGGAAATGAGGAAGGGAAGAGACACTGAGCAGAGACAACAATGCCTTAGATCTGTCAGGAAATATCCACCTGTCTCCCGCACCCTCCCTCCACCCTAGCTCTGAGGCGGCTCAGAGGCTTTAGGTTGAGAAGCACAGGGCATAAAACCCTCCTCACTACTGGGAAAGACATAACAGGGAGAGTCCTTTAGTTCTAACAGGCAAGCACGCAGCTTCTTGAAAGGTGGGGAGGGAAGAGGGAAAGAAAGGACTAGAAGGCTAGAAGGCTCTATGTCCTCAGCAACTCTCCCCAAACAGGCCCTTTCAGATGAAGGGGAGAAGGCAGGTGTCCAGGCACCCAAACTGCCCAGTCCCCTGCTGCCCATGCCTTTTTTTCCAATTTGATGACCACCAATGCTATTCCAGCCTGACTTCTGTGGCATATTTAAAGAGCAAAGATAAGGAGCAGTGAAAGAGACAGACCCACCCTCCCCTCACACTAATGGGGTCTTCCCCCTTCCATTTCTCTTACACCCATTGTGTCTCAAGGACAAAAAGGTAAAGGGGGAGTTGTCAACCTTACGGTCTGAGAGCTTGAAAGCAGCTCTCCCCACCCCAATACCCAGGCAAAACCATCCCTCTTCCACAGGCAGCAGAAGAGGGCATTGCATGAAAACCGTGCTGGCGATGCAGCAGTGGCTAGGGCCTGGGGAGCTGGGGTGCAGGCTGGAAAAGCCAAGCCCAGGGAAAGACACAAAACTTACGAAGGGTGGTGGCATCATGGGGGGCCCCGGTGGGAAGGGGGCAGGCGCTGCTGGGGGCCGGGGACCAGAATCGGGAACCGACTGTTGAGGGAGAGAAAAGTCATAGGACCCAGGATGGGCACAGAGCTGGGCTTTTGCAGAAGGGAAGCAGAAGGCGTGAGGATGAAAAAGGAGCGCAAAGTCCAGAGGGAGGGTCTCCAAGCCCAATTTCCTGCCTACTCCAAGCTCTGAGCCCTGGGTAGGTCTGTTCCCTCTTGTGCCAGACCAGGGCCAGCAAGCTGGGCTCCTCCAGTGTCATCTTCATTTTGGAAGTTTCCACTTTGCCAAAGCCACAGAAAAGATGGAAGAGGCTGTACTGCAGGCATATAGACCAGCTCTTCCCAAGGCTTCTCATCCATTATCCTGCTTGTAGGCAAGGCGGTGACTCCCTCAAACCAGTTAAACAGAGGTCTCTCTTATTCCTAACGTATCCAGAAAGGGAGTGGCCTCTTTTCCTGTTATCCTACCTGAATTAATCCAGTTTCAGATTCAGTCCCAAAGCTCCCTAAACACAAATATTTACTAGTCCATCATTAAGTACTAGTCTCCCTAACTCTTCTCTCTTCACCATCAGCCTCCCCGCTAACTGAAGTCATCTTTACTCACTCACTTCCCTTGACATATTCCACTCCCAATCACCTGTTTCATCTCTCTAGCTCTACACCCCTACCCAGCTTTTTCTCTGTGGCTATCCCCTCCCCTACAAATCTTGAACTCATTCCCCTGTGGATGCAGGCTTTGAAGAGCCGAAGTCTCCCTGCCCTACATCTATATCCTTTAGTTCTCAGCTGAAATATCGCTTACTCTAAGAAGCCTTCCCAAATCTGCTTAAAATAGATCCTAATCTATTCTCTGACCCCCTTCTTCATTTCCTCATAAAATAAATTCAGTTAATTATTATGTTTGCCTGGATATGCTTTCCCCCCCCATTAGAGGGTAATAACATTCCATGAGGACAGGGGTCATGATGGCCTTGTTGACAGCTGGCTTCCTGGCACCTGGCACGGTGTCTGGCACATAATAGGTACTTAACAAATACTGAATGAATTAATGAATGAACAAATAAAGGAACAGATCCTCTCTATATAGAACCTTCCACTTATAAGAATTCATCCTCTAGATATGTTCCCATGTGGTCAAAATAATATATGTACAAGGTTCATTTTAGCATTATTTGTAACAACAAAAGACTGGAATCAACCTAAATATCCATCAATAAGGGACTATGAAATTATTCTCAAACATAAAATGGGATGCTATGCAATCATAAAAAAATGAAAAAGCTCATTATATTGTTTCAATATGTAACAATCTCTAAAATATAATTCAAGTGAAAAAAAGCGAAGTGCAGCAAAGCGCATGTATAATACTGTATCATTTGCATAAAAACTGGAGACAAAAATGATACAAGAAATTGGTGGAAGGGCGGCAGAGGTGGGAAAGAGACTTCACTGTATGTCCTTTTGAACCTGCAACCACATGACTATATTATCCGCTCAAAACAAAATTTTTTTATGTGAATCAAGGCTTGGAGATGCAGCTAAAAGGCCCCACCCTTTTTCCTCACTGCCTCAAGGTTGGGAGGAGAGAGGCAGGAGTTGTAGAGAAAGGGAGCAGCTGGCTGAAAAGGACCCACCTTACTGCTGTCTAATTTCTTTACCTCCTCATTGACCCCTATGATAAGCCTCACCATTTAAAAATGCTTTCATATCTCTACTTTTAGCAATATCTGCCCCTTCTTTCTTCTGCTCATCCTGTCCTAAGGAGAGAAGGGTGTAGACCAAACCATTCCAACCTTATTCACCTTTTCACAGCGCTCAACTCCCCTGGCCGCCTTTCCTCATCGTGGGAAGTCAGAAACTAATCAATACGGGAAGAAATGCAATTTTCTCTGTCACACTTTCCCACTTAAAACTGCCTTAGGACCCTCTCTAACCTCCCAGATCCCATGCAACCATCTTAGAGAGGGGCACCACCATCCATACAGTTGTCCAAGACACAAACCTGGGGGCCACTCTCCACCAACCACCACTGAATCCTATTAATTTTACCTCCTAAAGGTTTCTTGAATCCATATACTTCTCTCCATTTCTTCATCCACTCCCTTGTCCAAGCTAGCAACTTCTTTCACCCAACCTACTTCAGTGGCTTCCCAACTGGTCTCCTCACATCTACAGCCATAATGAGCTTTTCAAAATGTACCTCAAATCACCTTACCTCCCTGCTTAAAACATTTCAGTGGCATCCCACTGTTCTTAGGCTAAAGATCAAAAACCCAACCCAGGGCCTGGAAGGCTCTGTGAGGTCTGCTCCCAACTGCCTCGCCAGCCTCACTGATTCTGCCCTCCAGGATCTGTGCTCAGACATAACCTTTTCTCAGTCTTCCCACCTCAGGCATCCACTGGGACAATCCTCTCCAACACCACACACTTCAACCACGTATCCTTTACATCTCCTATCAATCATCATTTCCTCAGGAAAGCCTTTCCTAAACCACTGGACTAGTCAGAGCCACCTTTTACAGGCTTGTACGGCACCATGTATCTTCCCCTTCAGCAGTTATCCATTGGAATTTTAGTTATTTGTGCAATTCTGATCATACTGCTATTCTATGTGGAGTAACAAAAAACGCTGCCAATTGAATTATGATACCCCATCGCTTTTTAAGATGCATTCTGACTTCATAAATGTTAAAACATGAGCCTTCGTATCAGTGAAATACAATATCTGCCACCCCCACTAGATTGAGTACTCTAAGAGAGCAGGAACTTCATCTGTTTTCACTCACCCTAATATCGTATTCCCACTGTATTTTCCTCACCACCCCCTACTGGTACAAAATAGGTGCTAATAAATATTTGTTGACTGAATGGTCTTGGCAAGGTCCCAAAAAACACAGGTGGAGGGCATTGGAGAGGCCTAGTAGTTACTCATAAAACACAGAATGTCAGAGCTGGAGGGAACCCTGGCACCACCCAAGGTGGTCCCCTCTTTTCAAATGAGTAAGCTAGGGAGGAATAGTTGGTCCAAGGCCCCACAGCCATTAGGGATATAGAAAAGACTGGATCCAATCTGTCCTCTAGCCCTCCTTCCTTAACAGCACAGTCCCTGCCACAGGAAGCACATCTGTTTCTTCACTCTAGTGTATCTCCCACAACCCATGTAACTAAATCTGCAAGGATCCCACATTTTCTTGCTTGAGAACCAACACTGGCTCCCTATTGCCCATCTTACAGAATATTTCATCTAACCATCAAAATCTTTTGACTAAGACCCACCCCATACTTTTCCTTGTTTGTCCTGATGCAATGGCTTCCCTCCTCCTCTTTGCACAGGAATTGTTAATTATCCACATGTGCTTTTTATTCCACTTTGTCTCTCACTTTCTTCAAGATGATCCAATAGTCACCTCCCTTAGGTTATCTTAATGACTATTCCCCACACATATACACATTCCTACCTACTTGTATCCCCTCAGGATAAATGCTGTACTCTTTTGCAGAATGACAAGCTACTGTGGGAATGTTTGCTGGGTGTTTCACATGGGACTTCTTGTCTCCCCAATCAGATGGAGCCTTCCCTACATTCTGAGATTGAGTTTTCTCATTTCAAACTTCTCCTGAGTGCCTAGTCAGGATTCTGTGCACAAAATGTTGTGATAAAATGCAGACTCATCCCTAACCTTATTAGATTTTTAAATACTGAATATCTATCCTAAGACAGGAAAACATGTGTGAGCGTGAGTGCCCAGACACATTTGCAAAAATTCTCTGAGCACAGACTAACTGTGACAGAGAAAGGCAGCATGGAAGAGGTTTGGGTAGCTGGGAAAGAAAACTGGGATGAAATACTGGAAAAGAAAAACCTACTTGTAGATAATTAAAAAAAAAAAATGTATATGACCATCCCAATTGAGACAGAGATCCCTGCCAGAATCCAAACACTGGCCTGTTTTGGACAGTTCCCCATAGAAGATGGAACAATGGGATAAATGTAAATTACTATGGAGTTCCAAAGCCCTTCCTTCCCTGAGCCTCCCCTGTGCGGTGTGCACCTACTTTCTTTCCTGAAACCCCCTTGCCCTTACCCATCTGCTGCAGTGCCCGTACAACTTTGGGCCTTATTACACTTCTGGATAAGAATCTTAAGAAGTAACCAGTGTGAGAGAGGACTATAAGAAAGGGGGCTCAAACAGAAGCAGCACCTTCCCTGGAACAAAAACACACTTTTGAAGGACAAATATTGTATGATCTCACTTACAGAAATTAATTAGAATATGAAAATTCAGTCAGAAACTATAATACAGGTTGCCAGGGGCCAGGGTGGGAGTTGGAAAGGGGGAATTAATGCTTAAATGGGTACTGAGCTTCCATTTGGGGTGATGAAAAAGTTTTGTTACCAGATGGTAGTGATCATGGCATGACATTGTGTAAGTACTTAACACCACTGAATGGTATATTCTAAAGTGATTAAAGTAGAAAATTTTAGATTGTATGAATGTTACCAGAATAAAAAATCTTTAAAAATCACAGAACTGTACAACATAAGAGTGAATACTAACTTGTAACAAAAGGTACCACACTCATGCAAAGTATTAAGAGGGAAAACTGCACATGGGGCAAGGGGGAGGGGAGAATATGGGAACTCTGTATGTTCTGAATGATTTTTCTATAAACCTACTTCTCTAATAAAAAGTAAAAAGAGAGGGAGGGAAAAATCAAACAAACAAAAAAAACCCACAACCAAAAAAAACAAACCAACCAACCACACACTTGTGGGCTGGGGTGAAGAGACAGTTGACCATCTAATCATGTGTTCACTTGTGCTAGTGGAAGGCAACCCCTTCACACCCCACCCGGCCAAGAGGCAATCAATTCTTTCAGCCTCCACATCTAAGGGGGCATCCCAGAACTAAAGGAAGAACAAAAGCAGAAAAGGACAAGAATGGAGAGAAAGAAGGAAGAGCAAGGAAAGGGGGGAACTAATAATATCTAATAGCTAATATTTATTGAGCACTTATTATGAGCCAGATACCATGCCACTCATTTAATCCTGCGAATACCATCCAGAGGTTATTATTCTTCCCATTTTGTTGACAAAGAAACTGAAGTTCAGAGAGATCAAGTAACTTGCCCAAGGTTCCGAGAGATTAAATGGCAGAGGCAGGATTGGAATCTGAGCAGTCTAACATCAAAGCAGTCTAACACCAAAGCAGTCTAACACCAAAGTCAACTACCCAAAGCTGCCTCCCAAATAAGATGATGGTCGAGGAAGGTATTTCTTACACCCCAAATCTTGAACAATCCTAAAATCCTCAGAGAGCCAGCCAGATGATCTCAAGGTCTGTCTGGTCTGACTCACTCCCTGAAGGGATTTGTTCTATCTACCTACTGCCCTTCTACAGATGACTCAAATAGCTCCAGCCCCTTCCTCCCTAAATCCCAAGACCAACTTAGTTCCCACTCCCCCATACCTGCCTATTCCTCCTGCTCCCCCATATTTGCTGCCTTACTAGAAAAGATCTTCTTGTTGCCTCCCTCTGATCCCGCCTCCTCCTCTGCAGAACAGAATGTTACTTCTGGTCTTCATCCTTCTTGGTTTAGGTCCCAACCTTCTCCTCTACTAAAGAGTTCTCCTATTCCTCCTGCAGGACTCTGGAGGCACTGGCAAGGGTGCAGGACTGCAGGCTTTGTGCTGCCTACCCCCCCCCCCCATATCCCAGGGGATTTTCTCCAGCCCAAAGCTCAAGGCTTCCCCTCCATCTTCATCCTTCTTTCCTTCCTCCACATCTTAGAAACCTTCCTCCTGAACCCCTTCCTTAAGAATTACCCTATTTTGAAGTTGGAAGAGATCTGAGGTATCATTCTCATGCATTTTCCCTTTTTTTTTTTTTTAAATCATTGGGAAATCTGAGGCCCAAAGAAAGGTAATGACTCACCCAAGGTCACACATAGTTCCTTACACGGTTTGTTGACAGCAGAGCCAGGGCTGGGACAATGGGCCTCTGCTGTCCCATTTCTTGGACCACCCAACACTGGGTGGGAGACAGGAGCCTCTCTTTCCTCAGTAGCCCCCTCCCCTTATCAGGAGAAAACGTCTTGCAAATGCGGGAAAATAGAGGAGGAGATTTCCAAGTGGTCTTAGGGGACACCCAACGGCTTCCCCGAAGGGAGCAAGCACTGGGTCTGGGGGAGAGGCATGTCGCACGCCAAAATTCCATAAGGGAAAACTGTGGTCCCCACCTCTACCCTTGTCCAGTGGTTCCCACATCTCCCGCCTCCTCTCTTCTTTCCCGATCTTTCTCCACAAACCCACCCTTCACTTCTTCCTTCCCCCTCCTCACCCAGTCCCGCAACTCTCGTCCCCCAGAAGCCCCTCTTCATCCTCCATCATGGCCTCCCCCCGCCCCTTCTCTCCCCCAAATCCCCGCCCCCATTCCCCCTCCCAGCTCTCTCTCCTAACCCCTCATCCCCTCGCGCCCGCTCCCGGGATCCTGGGTACCCACCCCGGGTGGCTTCCCCCGCCGCACCCCCTCGGCCCCCAGCCCGGGGCCGCAGGTGGCGCTGTTGGACCCGCCCCGGTCCCCTCCACCCCCGCGCGAGGACATTACCATGCCAGAGCCTCCGAGCAGCTGGGCCTCAATCAGCCCACCGCCAGTAAAAAGCCTCTCTGATTGGCCAGGTCGCAGCCGAGAGGCGGGGCCAGTGGGGGGTCACACCCCTTCGTGGCCAAGACTTAGGTTGCTCCCGCCGACAAGCCGGAGTCCTCAACCTGCCCGGTGCGTCGGGGCCCGGCCCCGCCCCCCGGTGCGGAGGGCTGGGCCCCGCCCCCGAGCCGCCGGGTCCGCCCACCCGGGGGGCATGGCGCAGCTCTTCCCCGGCTCCGACTGACCCACGCTGAACAAAGAGAAGCGGACCCGCGGGTTCCGGTTAACTCCGAGCGCGTCTGCAACTTCTGCGTTCCCGTCCTTCCCGCCCGCTGAGCTTCCCCGCTCTCCTGGCGCGTCGGCCCTGCACGGGCACTCGGAGCATCTAGATCTCGATCGCTCGCTCCAAGTACCGGGAGCTGGCCCGAAGCATTCATTTCATATATAGCGGTATTTTTGCATTTTCTAATTTGATGGGTAGTTATTCTTAGCACTTTTAAATTCATTCAGTCAGTAAATACTTATTTTTGCGCCTGTTATGTGTCAGGAATGTTCCTGGCATTGGGCATACACCAGTTTTCTTAAAAATGCGGACAAAATCTCCAAAATCCCTGTCCTCATGGAGCATAAATACGTGTCCCTCACGTGACCCAGAAGTTATTTCTTTGGGGCTCTGGCTTTCACACAACCATGAACTAGAAGAGAGCCCAGTTTTTCATGGGTATTAAAAATGTGACATAGCTTTTCTGCTATCAGCTCCCAGGAAGCCAAGGTGCAACTTTCCTTCTTCCCCGCTCATCCGACACCAGCCGCCTGGGGACTTGCCGCCCAAGTTCAGTCCAACAAGATCAGAGTCCTGTGTCTGAGGTGCACGGGTGGGAAAGTCACTGCTAACCACTGCCCTGACCGCCAAGATCTGCTTCTTGGGTCTGTCTCCTAAAAGGTTAGTGATGACACCCCTAAGGTTACTAGTGACTGGAAGGGGTCCTAAGGATTCTGCTGAAACAGACCATTCAGCAACAGACAGGCCCAGATTGAAATGGTACTTCTTTCTGCCTTCACCCTGATCATCTCAGACCTTTTAAAGAACCACCCAAAGACATAAAGAAGCTGAAAAACATTAAGCACAGTGGAAATAACACTTTTGATTAGAGTGTCAACATTGCCCAACAGAAGTGGCACTGATCTTTAGTCAGAGAACACTATGGAACCATTAAAGAGATTCTGGGGATTGCCCAGTCTGTGGGCTGCAATTATTGATGGCTGCCACCCTCATGATATCATAGATGACATCAACAGTGGTGCAGTGGAATGCCAGCTAGTTAAGAACCATAAAGGGAAATATTTCAATAAAGGATTGATCATTTGACAACCAAAAAACAAAAACAAAAGTGAGATAAATATTATGTGTTGCAGATAAAACCATACCCCAAAGCTATTTAAAGAATATGCAGAAAGTTTCAGAGCTGGTTCACTGCCAGGGCTCCAGGCATATAGGTGGAGAAAAGAATTGAATACCTTCCCACCAAAATCTGGGTAAAGATGCTTCCTTTTCCTTTATTCATCAACACTTATCTGAGCCTGAACTCTGCATCTGTGTTGTGGTGGGTACCCGGGGTACCCACCTGAGCCAGGTCCCTGCTTACAAGGAGCTTAAAGTCTAGCAGAGGAGAGTCAGGAAAACGACTAACACCAAGTGGAAGCCCTGAATTAAAAGTGACAGGAGGAGGAGAAGGTGGGAATTCATAGTTGGGGGCCACTGTAGAGAGAAACTTCACTATAGTTTAATCACAATACTTAGATGTTCCCAAATGAGGGCCTAGTCCTGTGGTTTTCACACTGCATCCTTGAGAACAGAGCAAAAGTGGTTCAGAGATTCCATAAACTTTTATCAATCACATTTTATTTTTAAAATGCTTTTTCTTTTGTTTTAAATGAGATGTTTCTTAGGATACACAGACACTGTATTTTAAAGAGTCAAATAATTGATAAGACCTGTTAAGCACAGCTGAGCCCTGCCCCCATTATTTTCCTCTCAGGCAACCATTTTCAGCTCTTTTAGTTGTGTGCATTTACCTCCTCATCTCTGATTCTCCTCCAGCTACATCCCTCCCCATAGGAGGACTGTGGAAATAAATAAAGAACATTCACACTATAGTAAAGGCTATTCAGAGCTTGCTGTAGCAAGGGAGTCAGCTACCATCAGTTGCCTTTGGAGAGATTCAGAGGCTGCCAGAGGAGTGAGAAAACTTTACAGTAGGAAAAAGGGGAGACTTCAAGTATGCCCTGATTGGAGGCTGTTGTCTTGGGGGCGCTAGACGTGGGCTTAATAGAAGCAAGGTATCCTATGTGATTGGTTAGGGGAACATATTTGGCTTTCTCGGTCCTAAATTAGAAGCAGTGGCAGAAAATAGGGACAGTTGTCAGTTAATTGATTAAGTTCTGGCTATTTGGGGTCAATTGTAACAGAGATTGATTTCCTGGGATGTTTGTTGTAGATAGCGGCCAGCTTCCTGGACCAATTGTTCCTGGTCTGATTATTGCTGATAGTGGGTCAGTTTTCTGCTCAGCATCCATTTGTATATTCAGCCTCTCAAGTCCAAGGGAATAGGCCCATCCAAATCCCACTTACCACCTGCTTGACCATATTCAGAGTACCTGGGACCCTGGAATTCCCTGCCCAAATGGGCTCTAACCTCCTTCCTGGGGCTGCACTTGCTTCTTCCTTGGATCGCCCCTACCCCCACCCCTGGAGACCTTGCTGATGGTGTGGGCATCTCTAAGCCTGAGGGGTAACCAAGGGGCAGCTATTTGCCGCTAGGGTGTCCACAGAACCCTGTGTGAGACTCTCTTGACATAGGACAAAGCCAAGGGCAGAAGGGAAGAGGGTCAGGCAAGACCCAGGGGCTGGGGTTGCCATTTTCCAGCGTAGAACTCTGAGGAGTCCAAAAATTCTCATTTCAAACCTGGCCTTCCAGGTCCTAATGAAGGTATATATTTTTTTCTATTTTATTGATTTGTACTCTTCTCTTTATTATCTCCTTCCTTCTGCTTATTTTGGGTTTTTCTGTTCTTCCTTTCCTAGCTTCTTCCTCTAAGTACTGCTTTAGCAGCATGCCACAAATTTTAATATGCCATGTTTCATTTTCATTCAATGAAAATGTTTTCTCATTTTCCATATGATTCTTCTTCAACCCATGGGTTATAAAGAAGTTTGTTGTTTAATTTCCAAATATTTGGGGATTTTCCAGATATCTTTCAATTATTGGTTTTTAGTTTAATTACATTGTGGTCAGAAAACATATTTTGTATTATTTTAATCTTAAGTTTATTGATACTTGTTTTACGATCTGTCTTGGTTAATGTTCCATATGCACTTGAAAATAATTTGTGTTCTGCTGTTGTTAGTGTTCTATAATGTCAATTAGATCACGTTGGTTGATAATGTTTTTCAAGTCCTCAATATCTTTACTGATTTTTTATCTACTTTTTCTATCAATTCCTGAAAGAGAAGTGTTGAAATCTCCAACTGTAATTGTGGATTTATCTATTTCTCCTTTCAGTTCGGACAGTTTTTTGTTTCATGTATTTTTTTTAATTTAATAAAGTTTATTTTGAAATAAATTCAAACCTACAGGAACAGTTGCAAAGACAGTATAAACCCCATACATAGAAATCGAGCATACCCCGATCCCCCTCCCCCCAATACCCTGATCCACCACCTTTAACATCCTGTCACACCACCATTTCTTTCTTTCTTTCCCTCCCTCCCTCCCTATCATCCATCATCTATTGCTCTGTCTTCTGAACATATGAGAGCAAGCCGCACACATCCTTGAAAAAACAATATAATTCACATATTCTTTTATGCAATCCCATTAAACGCAGCTAAGCAAAGCTTACATTCTATATTTCCTTTTTTTTTTTTTCTGTATGTCCCATCTGTGTCTCTTTGAGCCTCCTGTCCTCCATCCTCAGATGCCATCCAGGATCATCCTTAGCATTTAATTGTCATCTATTTAGACTTTTTTTTTTTTTTTTTCCAATTGTGGAAACATATATACAGCCTAAATCTTCCTATTCCACCCCCTCCCTAGCATCCCATTAGTGGGATTAATCACATTTAGAATGTTGCAATGCTATCACCTTCCTACCATCCCTTTTTAGAAGTTTCCCTTCACCCCAAACAGAAACGCTACACTCATTTTTTTTTTTTTTAATTAAATTCAGTTTTATTGAAATACATTCACACACCATACAATCATCCATGGTATACAATCCACTGTCCACAGTATGATAACATAGTTATGCGTTCATCACCACAATCTATCTCTGAACCTTCTCCTTACATCAGAAAGAACCAGAACAAGAATAAAAAGTAAAAGTGAAAAAAGAACACCCAAATCATCCCCCCATCCCACCCCATTTGTCCTTTAGTTTTTATCCCCATTTTTCTACTCATCCATACACTAGATAAAGGGGATGTGATCCACAAGGTCTTCACAATCACACTGTTACCTCTTGTAATCTACATTATTATATAATTGTCTTCAGGAGTCCAGACTGCTGGGTTGGAGTTTGGTAGTTTCAGGTATTTACTTCTAGCTATTCCAATACATTAAAGCCTAAGAGGTGTTATCTATGTAGTGCATAAGGATGTCCACCAGAGTGACCTCTCGACTCCATTTGAAATCTCTCAGCCACTGAAACTATTTCGTCTCATTTTGCATCCCCCTTTTGGTCAAGAAGATACTCTCAGTCCCACGATGCTGGGTCCACATTCCTCCCCGGGAGTCATATTCTGCATTGCCAGGGAGATTTACACCCCTGGGAGTCGGGTCCCACGTAGGGGGGAGGGCAGCAAGTTCACCTGTCGAGATGGCTCCGTTAGAGAGAGAGAGGGCCACATCTGAGCAACAAAGAGGTACTCAGGGGAGACTCTTACGCTCCATTACATGCAAGTTTAGACTCTCCTTTGTGGTAATGAGCTTCATAGGGGCAAGTCCCATGCTCAAGGGCTCAGCACATCAAACTGCCAGTCCCAATGTTTGTGACAACATCAACACCAGTCCAGGTGAGGATGTCCAACACATCTGCACCTCCCCCAGATCCTCGGGGCTGGGGAGGGGGAGGCTGTAAATGTATTTTTTATTATCTGCCCCAATTACTCTGGGATGTGTCACTATTTCACTCCAGCCTATACTAAACTACCATATCTCACTTCCTATTCAAAGTTCCATGCAATTGTGGTGTTTGAACAAATCGACTGTAGAGTTGTACCGTTTAGAAAATTTAGATCCTGTACCAAATAGATATCTATTCCCTTGGTCTCATATGGAAGTTGAAGTTTTAAAACACAATCAGTTTCAACCTTTACCCTTTGGCCTGGCTTGCCCTGGTCTTAACCAGATCTGCTTCATTCATATCACTAATTGAAGTCTGGGCTCTTTTTCAGCTTTTTTTTTTTTTTTTTTGACAGTGGCTGTATGCACTAATACTGACATTCATATCTGCCGAGCTCTAGCTCTGAGTTTCAGGTGTCTCAGAGATATGCATTGTTCCAGAGACCAATCAGGTTATACGCTAGGGGATCAGCATCTCAAAGTTTAGAGTTAGGCATTACAATTCAGGGATAGAGTTAACTGCTGTAAGAGCTTACAATCTAGGGACTATTACAATTACTATGTCCACGTTAGGCTATGTTCTAAGATTCAATTCTGAGTTTACACATTGTAGTTAGTCCATATTGGTGAGGCATCATCCCTCTCACCATGTTTTCTCCAACACTTTTACTCCTATATATATATTTTCCTACAATTTTATAGAGTTATATTCACATACCATGCATTTATCCACAGTGTACAATCAGTTGTTCATGGTATCATCATAAAGTTGTACATTTATCACCACAATCAGCACTTGAACATACTGATTACTACAAGAAAAATTGTTTGTTTTTTTTTTTAGCAATAAGAAAAAAATGATAAAAAGAAAAATAACATGTCATACAATACAATATACTAGTAAGGACAGCAGATAACACCACTACCAAGAATCCCATATTCCTCCCCTATATCCCCCTCTCATATACATTTAGCATTGGCATATTGCCTTTGTTACATTTAATGGAGGTATATTACAATGTTACTGTTGACCATAGACTCCAGTTTGCTTTGATTATGTTTTTTCCTGAGTACCATCCCCTTTTCAGATTTCTACATGGTTGACATTCATTTGCTTTCCCACATGCAAAAACATTTTTATATTTGTATATTTAGTAACAGTCATTGGCCACTCCAGTTTTGCCACGTTATACAGTCCCAGTCTTTATCATCTATCTTTACCTCTGGTGTCATACATTCTCCTATCCCACCTCTTTCAGCTTTACTCACAGACATCTTTGTTCAGTGTACTTACAATACTGTGCTACCATCACACAGTATTATGCTATCTATTTCTGGATCTATGCAATCAATCCTAAACATTCTGTAGTCCTTCAGCATCAAATGGCTGATCTCTGCCCTCTTTCTATCTCCTGGTTGCCTGTGTTGTCAGCTTTTAACTCCCAAAGTTTGTTCATTAATGTCTATTCATATTAGTGAGACCATACAGAATCTGTCCTTTTGTTTCTGGCTAACTTCACTCAACATAATGTCCTCAAGGTTCATCCACATTATTACATGATCCATGTCTTTGTTCTGTCTTACAGCTGCATAATATTCCATCATGTGTATATACCAAAGTTTGTTTATCCACTCGTCCTTTGATGGACATTTGGGCTGTTTCCATCTGTTGGCAATTGTGAATAATGCTGCAGTAAACATCGGTTTACAAATGTCTATTTGTGTCTTAAGTTTCAGTTCCTCTGAGTATATACCTAGCAATGGAATAGCTGGATCATATGGCAAATCTATATTTAGCTTCCTGAGGAACCTCCATACTGTCTTCCAGAGTGGTTGCACCATTCTACATTCCCACCAACAATGAATAAGTGTGCCTCTTTCTCCACATCCTCTCCAGCACTTGTCATTTTCTGTTTTTTGGATAATGGCCATAGTGGTAGGTGTGAGATGATATCTCATTGTGGTTTTGATTTGCATTTCCTTAATAGCCAGTGAAGTTGAGCATTTTTTCATATGCTTTTGAGTCATTTGTATTTCCTCTTCAGAAAAATGTCTGTTCATGTCTTTTGCCCATTTTTTAATTGGATTGTTTGTCTTTCTGTTATTGAGATGCAGGATTCCTTTATATATTCGGGATATTAAACCCTTATCTGATATGTGGTTTCCAAATATCAACTCCCATTGTGTAGGTTGCCTTTTTACTTTTCTGACAAAGTCCTTTGATGTACAAAAGTGTTTAATTTTGAGGAGATCCCATTTGTCTATTTGTTACTTGGTTGCTCGTGCCTTGGGTGTGAGGTGTAAGAAACCACCTCCTATCACAAGATCTTTAAGATATTGCCCTACATTTTCTTCTAAGAGTTTTATGGTCTTGGTGCTAATGTTTAGGTCTTTGATCCACTTTGAGTTAATTTTGGTATAAGGTGTGAGATGGACATCTTCTTTCATTCTTTTGGAAATGGATATCCAGTTCTCCAAACACCATTTATTGAACAGGTTGCTCTTTCCCAGTTGCTTCGGCTTCACTGCCTTATCAAAGATCAGTTGTCCATAGATGCGAGGGTCTACTTCTGAACACTCAATTCGACTCCATTGATAAGTATATCTGTCCTTATGCCAGTACCATGCTGTTTTGAGCACTGTAGCTTTGTAATATGCTTCAAAGTCAGGTAGTGTGAGACCTCCCACTTCATTCCTCTTTCTCAAGATATTTTTGGCTATTCGGGGCACCTTACCCTTCCATATAAATTTAGTTATTGGTTTTTCTATTTCTGTAAAGTAAGTTGTTGGGATTTGAATTGGTATTGCATTGAATCTGTAAATCAGTTTAGGTAAAATTGCCATCTTAACTATATTTAGTCTTCCAATCCATGAACATGGTATGTTCTTCCATTTTTTCAGGTCTTGTTCAATTTCTTTTAGCAGTTTCTTATAGTTTTCTATGTAAAGGTCTTTTGTGTCCTTGGTCAAGTTTATTCCTAAATACTTGATTCTTTTGGTTGCTATTGTAAATGGGATTTTTTTCTTGATTTCCTCCTCTTGTTGCACATTACTTGTGTATAGGAATACTACCGATTTTTGCGTGTTGATCTTGTAGCCTGCTACTTTGCTGTATTCATTAACTAGTTCTAGTAGCTTTGCTGTAGATTTTTCTGGATTTCCTACATATAGAATCATGTAATCTGCAAATAGTGAAAGTTTTACTTCTTCCTCTCCAATTTGGATGCCTTTTATTTCTTTTTCTTGCCTAATTGCTCTAGCTAGAACTTCCAGCACAATGTTGAATAACAATGGTGATAGTGGGCATCCCTGTCTTGTTCCTGATCTTAGAGAAAAAGCTTTCAGTCTCTCCCCATTGAATGTGATGTTAGCTGTGGGTTTTTCATATATTGCCTTTATCATATTGGAAAAGTTCCCTTCTATTCCTATCCTTTGAAGTGTTTTCATCAGGAAAGGATGTTGAATTTTGTCAAATGCCTTTTCTGCATCAATCGAGATGATCATGTGGTTCTTCTGCTTTGATTTATTGATGTGGCCTACACTCATTTCTTAACTCCCGATTGCCCCTTCCCCCACTTCTTGGAACCCCTACTCTACTTTTCATCTCTATGGTCATATTCTCTGATACTTTCTTTGTGTTTACCATGGGGCTTAAATTTAACATCTTAAATCTATAAGAATCTTGTTTTACTTTGATACCAACTTAACTTCAATATGACACATAAACTATGTTCCTACACTCCCTCATTCCCCCACTTTTATGTAGTTCTTGTCAAAAATTGCATATTTTACACTGAGTCCAAAACCACTGATTTATCATTACAGTTTATGTATTTTAGATCCTGTGGGAAGTAAATAGTGGAGTTACAAATCAAAAATACAGTAGTATTGGTATTTATATTTACCATGTGATCTTTAGTGGTACCCTTTATTTCTTCATGCAGTTTCAGTCAGTTGTTTAGTGTCCCTTCCTTTCAGCCTGCTCAACTCTCTTTAGCATTTCTTATAGGACTGATCTACTGGTGGTGAAGTCCCTCAATTTTTTTCTCTGTCAGTAGGGCTCCCTTTAGTATCTGAAGTAGGGCAGGTCTTTTATTAGCAAAATCTCTCAGCATTTGTTTGTCTGTGAAAAATTTAAGCTCTCCCTCAAATTTGAAGGAGAGTTTTGCTGGATAAAGTATTCTTGGTTGGAAATTTTTCTCTCTCAGAGTTTTAAATATGTCATGCCACTGCCTTCTCGCCTCCATGGTGGCCGCTGAGTAGTCACTACTTAGTCTTATGTTGTTTCCTTTGTATGTGGTGAATTGCTTTTCTCTTGCTGCTTTCAGAACTTGCTCCTTTTCTTCAGTATTTGACAGTCTGATCAGAATATGTCTTGGAGTGGGTTTATTTGGATATATTCTATTTGGAGTTCGCTGGGCATTTATGCTTTGTGTATTTATATTGTGTAGAAGGTTTGGGAAGTTTTCCCCAACAATTTCTTTGAATACTCTTTCTAGACCTTTACCCTTCTCTTCCCCTTCTGGGACATCAATGAGTCTTAAATTTGGACATTTTCTTTTATCTATCATATCCCTGAGATCCATTTCGATTTTTTCAGTTTTTTCCCCATTCATTCTTTTGTTCTTTTCTTCTTTCCTTTTCTGTTCTGTGATCCTCGAGGAGGCTGAGTTATTGTTCAACTTCCTCTAATCTTGTATTATGAGTATCCGGAGTCTTTTTAATTTGGCCTACAGTTTCTTTTATTTCCATAAGATCTTCTGTTTTTTTATTTACTCTTGCAATTTCTTCTTTATGCTCTTCTAGGGTCTTCTTTATGTCCTTTATATCCTGTGCCATGCTCTTGTTGCCTGTCTGTAGTTCTTTGATTAATTGTGCCAAGTACTGTGTGTCTTCTGATCTTTTGATTTGGGTGTTTTGGTTTGGGTTCTCCATATCATCTGGTTTTATCATATGCTTTAAGATTTTCTGTTGTTTTTGGCCTCCTGGCATTTGCTTTACTTGATCTGTAATTTGATAGAACTGCAGCTTGGTGGCGTACACTTTCTCTAACTAACCAGCAGAAGGCGTCCATGAGTCACCTATTCCCCTCAAGTCAGTTCTCCCCCACTTTGTCTTCGTGGTGTGTGGGGGTCTGATTCTTGTGGGGTCCAATTGGTGCACCAAGTTTGGGTGTGTTGCTGGTGCTGTCCGCCCTGAATGTGGGGAGTGTATCTGGGTGGTTAGGCAGGCAGGGCAGCTTTAATAATCAAACCTCCCAGATGTTCCCAGAGATTTAAGGCTGTTGCAGGAGCCTAAGCCTTCACTTCAGTCTTTCCACCGATTGTCTCTGCTGCTGACCCACAAGTCCTTGGTATTCGCGTAGGGTCCCTGGGATTTCCAAGTGGTTCCCCCTTCCCTGCTGTGCTCTTCCAGAACCTCTGCTGACGGAGGGCTGCACCACGTCACAAGTGTGCACCGGCCTCCAGGGAAGCCCTGGGCCGCCGGGCTGTGCAGGGGTGTTCCCAGCCCGCTTCAAAGATGGTTGAATGGGACATGTTAACTTCCCCCTTTTCGCACAGCTCCACCCTCCCAGCTCCGGGACAGTCAGCCGTGGGTGTATTAAAGGCCACTGTCCATGGCCGATATTGTGGTTTGTGTGTAGTGCTACGGGAAAGATTCCCCGTCACACTGGGTTTCCTGGCGCGGCTCTGGGCTTTGGGCCTGGCCCCGGGCAGGAGTGTCCCCTGCCCCAGGGGAAACAGCTGCAAGTCGTGCGATTTTTTCTTCTTTTGGCTCCCCTTTGCTCCCCTGGCCCCGAGACAACCAGTAGTGGGTGTGGGAAGGGGTATCCTCCACGGCAGACACTGAGGCGTTAGCCCAGCCTGCTCCAGCCGTGCTTCACTGCACACTCTCCCGGTTGCATCCGCAGCTGCTCCCAGGCTTTTTTTTTTTTTAAAGAACTACTCCATCTCCAAATGCCAACCCACCATTTCCCCACACTGCAGCGTGGCTGAGGGACTTTCAGCCGACTCACTCACTCGTTTCAGAATGCAGACTCCCAGTTTCACAAAATGCAGTCTCTGTGGCTTCAGCAGACCTTGTCTGGCTGATGCATCACTGGAACTGGTGTTCTGGGTCACTTTCTGGTTTTTATCTAGTATTTTTCACAGAGGTGTCTTTTTGCCCTGTCTTGCCTAGCCACCATCTTCTTTTCATGTATTTTTGAAGCTATGATATTAGGCGCATACACATTTAGGATTGTTTTGTTTCCTTGTTTAATTGACCCCTTTATCATTATGGAATGCCCCTCCTTCTTTATCTTTGCTAATATTTCTTGTTCTAAAAGCTGACATAGCTCCTCTAGCTTTCTTTTGATTATTATTAGTGTGGTATACCTTTTTACATTCTTTACTTTTAATATATCTGTGTCTTTATACGTAGAGTGTGTTTTTGCAAAACAGCACTATGGGTCTTGGCTGTTTTGTTTTTTAATAAAATCTTATAATCTCTATCTTTTAATTGACTTGTTTAGGCCATTTATATGTAATCTAATTATCAATATGGTTAGGTTTAAATTTCTAATCTTATTGTTTGCTTTCTCTGTGACTCATCTGCTACTACCCCCTACTTCTTTCACTGCCTTCTTTTAGATAAACTGACAATTGTTTATAATTCCATTTTATCTTCATAATTGGTTTATTAGCTATACTTATTTGGTTTTTTTTTAAAGTTATTACTCCAGAGTTTACAATACTTATCTTTTATTTATCATATTCTGTCTTCAAATAATATACTCCATGGATAGTTTAAGAATCTTACTGCAGTATATTTCCATCTCCTTGCTCCTGACCTATACTACTATTTTCATACATTTTACCTCTACTTAGTTATAAAACCCACAGTGCATTACTATTATTGTTTACGCTACATAGACAATGGTGTTTTATATTATAATTTATTACTGTTTCTTTTTTTATAATTTTTTATTAGAGAAGTTGTAGGTTTACAGAAAAATGATGCAGAAAATACAGAGTTCCCATATTATTAACATCTTGCATTAGCGTGGTACCTTATTATAATTAAAAAAACATATTATTATAATTGTTCTATTAACGAGAGCCCATAGTTTACATTAGGGTTCACTGTGTTGTACACTCCTATGGTGTTTTTTTTTAAAGTTTTTATTCTAGTAACATATATATAATGTAAAATTTCCCCTTTTAACCACATGCAAATATGTAATTCAATGGTATTGATTACACTCACAATGTTGTGCTACCATCACCACCATCAATTACTGAAACTCTTCCATTCTCCCAAAGAGAAATTCTCTACCAATTAAGCATTATTTTCTCATTCCTTGCCCCAGTGCTGGTCCCTGGTAACCTCTACTCTAGTTTCCGACTCTATGAATTTGCTTACTCTGATTATTTCATATCAGTGAGATCATACAATATTTGTACTTTTGTGTCTTGCTTATTTCACTCAACATGATGTCTTCAGGGTTCATCCATGTTGTTGTGTGTATCAGAACTTCATTCCTTTTTATGGCTGCATAATATTCCATTGTATGTATATACCGCATTTTGTTTATCCATTTATCTGTTGATGGACACTTGGGTTACTGTCATCAAATTATCTTTTAGAGAGATTTAAAAATGAGGAAAAAAAGTATTTTATGTTTACTGACATAGTCACCATTTCTGGTTCATTTTTGCATATGCGTGTAGATCCAGATTTACATTTGGTATCATTTTCCTTCTACCTGAAGGCCTTCCTTTAACATTTCTTGTAGTGCTGATCTGTTGGCAATGAATTCTCTCAACTTTGATATGTCTGAAAAAGTATTTAGCCTTCATTGTTAAAAGGCGCTTTTTTTTTTTCATTTTTTATTGTGGAATGTAACATATATACATAAAAGTGATAACTTTTTCAAAGTGCAATTTAACACGTAGTTAGAGAGCAAATTTCAAAGAATGCTATGGGTTACAGTTCCACAGTTTCAGTTACTTCCTTATTGTGAAATATAACATATATACAGAAAGGTGATAACTTTCAACATACAATTTATTGAGTAGCTTTAGAGCAAATTTCAAAGAATGTTATGGATTACTGTTCCACAATTTCAGTTATTTCCTTACTGTGAAATATATATGCAGAAAGGTGATAACTGAAAGGCTTTTTTGAAAGACTTTTGCTGGATATAGAATTCTAGGTTAACAGTTATTTTCTTTCTGTACTTTAAAGATGTTGCTCTACCATCTTCTGGCTCACAGTGTTCCTGGCAAGTATGCTGCCATCGTTATCTTTTTACTCTGACAGCTTTTAAAATTTTCTTTATCACTCGTTTTCAGCAATTTGATTTTTATATATTTTGGTGTGTTTTTCTTTAGGTTTATGCTTCTTGAAGTCTTTGATCTTCTTGGATCTGTGGGTTTACAGTTCTTATCAAATTTGGAATATTTTTGGCCATTATTTCTTCAAATTTTTTTTGGTCCTTCCCTTTCTCACCTCTTCTTCTGAGTCTCATTTAAGTGTATGTTAGTCTATTTGATATTGTTCATGTTTTGTCTTTTTCTCTCTTTGCTTCATTTTGGATAGTGTCTATTACTGTATCTTCAAGTTCCCTAATATTTTCTCTGTCATGTCTAGTCTACTTTTAATCCCATTTAGTGTAATTTTTCATTTCAGAGAAAACATTTTTCCCATCTCTAAAAGCTCCATTTGGGTCTTTTTTATATCTTCCATTTCTCTGCTTATCATGTGTTCTGGTTTGCTGATGCTGCCGTTATACAAAATATCAGAAATGGATTGGCTATTATAAAGGGGGTTTATTTGGTTACAAGTTTATAGTTCTGAGTCCATATAAGTGTCCAAACTAAGGCATCAGCAAGAGGATACCTTAACTGAAGAACGGCCAATGGTGTCCGGAAAACCTCTGTTAGCTGGGAAGGCACGTGGCAGGCATCTGCTGGACCTGGGTTGTGTTTCAGCTCCTCCCTCAGCTCCTGTGGGTCCTTAGCTTAGCATCTCCAAACATCCTTCTATCTACAACTCCAAGCATCTCTCCAAAAGTCTCTCTCAGCTGTTCTTGGGGCGTTTTGTCCTCTCTTGGCTTCTCTGGAGCAAACTCAGGGCCAGCATCTCAAAGCACTGGCAAGCATCTCTTGCGATGTTTTTCTGTCTTCCTGCTCTCTGTGTGAGCTCCCTTTAAAGGACTCCAGTAAAGTAATCAAGACCTACCCTGAATGGGCAGGGTCAAATCTCCATGGAAACATTCAATCAAGAGTTCACACCCTAATCAGAAAGATTAATAAATCTGCCCTCACAAGACTGTATTAAAGAATATGGCTTTTGGGGGGACCCAGTATATCCAAACCGGCACATCATGCATATATTTTCCTCTACCTTTTCAAACTTATGGAGTTTATAATAGCTGGATAACACGCTTGTCTGCTAGTTGCATCATCTCTGTCATTTCTGGATCTGTTTCTATTGATTGGTCTCCTGGTAATGGTTTTTTGTTTGGTTGGGTTTTTTTTTTGTTTGTTTGTTTGTTTTTTTTTGCATACCTAGAAATTTTTTGATTGGTTGTTGGGGATTATGAATTTTACATTGTTGATCACTGGCTTTTGTTGTATTCCTTTAAGTATTGGGGAGCTTCTCTCTGGGGTATAGTTATGTTACTTGGAATCAGTTGCAACCTTTCAAGGTTTGCTTTTAAGCCATGTTAGGGCACATTCAGAACAGCCTTTAGCCTATGGCTAATTTAGCTCCATTACTAAGGCAAACCTTTCTGAGGGTTCTACACTGTACCCCATGTATTTCGAGGTCTTTCCACTCTGGCTTGTGAGAACACAAACTATTCCCAGTCTTGTGGGAGATCCTGAAATTGTTCTGCCTACTCTTTTTCTGCTATTTTTTTCTCCTGGCCTTAAGGAATTTACTCTTATGCATGTGCACATCAGTCTCCAACCAAAAACTCAGATATCCAGAGCCCTTACTACCTGTTCTAGTTTGCTAATGCTGCTGGAATGCAAAACACCAGAAATGGATTGGCTTTTATAAAAGGAGGTTTATTTGATTACACAGTTACAGTCTTAAGGCCATAAAGTGTCCACAGTAACACATCAACAATCAGGTACCTTCACTGGGGGATGGCCAGTGGTGTCTGGAAAACCTCTGTTAGCTGGGAAGGCACGTTGCTGGTGTCTGCTCCAAGTTTTGGTTTCAAAATGGCTTTTTCCCAGGATGTTCCTCTCTAGGCTTCAGCTCTTCAAAAATGTCTCTCTTAGTTGCTCTTGGGGCGTTTGTCCTCTCTTAGCTTCTCCAGAGCAAAAGTCTGCTTTCAAAGGCTGTCTCCAAAATGTCTCTGTAAGCTGAAGCTCCCTCTCAGTTCCAGTGCATTCTTCAAAGTGTCCCTCTTGGCTGTAGCTCCTCTTCAAAATGTCACTCTCAGCTGCACTGAATTCCTTCTGTTTGTCAGCTCATTTATATGGCTCCAGTGATTTAATTTAGACCCACCCTAAATGGGTGGGGCAACACCTCCATGGAAATTATCCAATCAGAGTCATCACCCACAGTTGGGTGTGTGAGAAACAAGCACTATTCCTAAAAAGGAATAAACGCTCACCTGATTGTGGAGAAGAAAAGAATTTATTCACGGTCTTGCAAGAACGGATGCCCAACCAAAATGTGGGGGTTGGCACGCAGAACAATTGATTCAGCAGTATTTATCCCCTAAACCTAACCACAAGTCCCTCCTCTGTTTCTCCATTGGCTGGATACTCCAGAGGTTACATTCTATTCGACAAGCCTAACTAGCCCGCCCAAATTGGAAACATTTGAAATACCTTTCCCTTGGAAATTTGCAACATTAGGAACTGTTGGAACAAATCCCCACCCCTGACTATAATGGTTATGCCCAGGCCTCTTTAGAGCCAGTGGGGGCTAGTTTGGTAACAAGTTATGAGGCTATTTTGAGAACCTCTATTCCAAGGCTCCACCCTGCAAGGATAGTAGATACTGGGCGGATAAGCAGGGGGACTGACTGTGGATAGTGGGTGGATAAGCAGGGGGACTGACTGTGGATTACAGTTTGTCTTTTTAACCTTCTACCAATTCCTTAACTGCCCCACCCTGCTAGGCACACCTGTCCTGTGTGAAAGCTAAACTTAGTTTCATTCTCACAGGTGGGGTGCATCTCCGGAAACAACCCAATCCAAATGTTCCAACTTAATCCCCACCAATATGTCTGCCCCCACAAGATTGCATCAAAGAACATGGCTTTTGGGGGACATAATACATTCAAACCAGCACACTACCCTACAAATTCTAGCCACTTTGGCCTTTCCAATTCCTGTATCTATATCCTCATCTCAGCAAAACATTTGGACTCTGTTTTTGCTCTTCCTATCCCTGTTCTGGCTTGGAATCTGTCTCCAGGTAGTAAGCTAATGTGATTAAAGGGCTCACCTTATTTGATTCCCTTCTTTCAGGGGAGGGAGAAAATTTGTTGTTCAGTCTGAAAAAACATTATTTTGTACATTCTGTTCAATTTTCTAGTTGTTTAAGACAGGAGGGTAAATCTGATCTCTTGTTATTCCATCTTGTCTAGGAGCAGAAATATCTGGTTTGCTTTTTGTTGTTGTTGTCAAATGATCCTTTATTGAAATATTTTCCTTTGTGGTTCTTAACTAACTGGCATTCCACGACACCACTGTTGATGTCATCTATGATGTCATGAGGGTTGTGGCCAACATTGCAGCCCACAGACTGGGCTAATGGTTCCAGAGCGTTCTCTGGCTGAAGATTAGTGTGGTATCTGTTGGGCAATGTTGACAATCTCATCAGAAGTAATATTTCCACTGTGCTAATGTTTTTCTGCTTATTTCAGTATCTGGGTGGTTCCTTGAGAGCTTTGATGATCAGGGAGTAGGCAGAAGGTACCACCTCGATCTGGACTTGTCTGTTCTGAATGATCAGTTTCAGCAGAACCCTTAGACCCTTCCAGTCACTGGTGACTCTGGTGATGTCACCTCCAACCTTTTTAAGAGACAGACCTAGGAGGCTGATCTTGGGGGTCAGGGCAGACATGGCATTGACTTCCCCACCAGTGCACCTCAGGTACACAACTTTGATCTTGTTGCGGCGAACTTGGGTGGCACTTTGTGAAGTCAGCACTTTGCTCAAAAAACCAAACATTACCAATAGCCCAGAAGCATCCTTTGTGCTCCTTTCCTCTCCCAGCAAATATACCACAATTTATGTATCCTAATGTTCTGGTTTGCTAGGCTGCTGAAAGCAGATAACATAAAATGGGTTGGCTTTTCACAATGGGAATTTATTAGTTTACCAGCTTACACTTTTGAGGCTGTGAGAATGTCCAAATCAAGGCATCATCAAGGCAATGCTTTCTTCCCAATAACTAGCTGCCAATGATCCTGGATTCCTCTGCCACATGGCAAGGCACATGGTGCTATCTGCTGGCTTCTCCTGTCTCTTCCAGGTTTCGTTGCTTTCGCTTCTTTTTCTGTGGCTTCCTCTTTCTGTATTCATCCCATTTATAAAGAACTCCAGTAAGTGGATTAAGACCCACCCTAGGCCATGCCTTAAACTGAAGTAACCTCATTAAAGAGTCCTACTTACAATAAATTTACGCCCACAGGAATGGATTAGCTTTAAGGATGTGATTTGCTGGGGTACATAACAGTTCCAGTTTCAAACCACAACACCTAATATTTATAGGCATTTGAGTTTAAAAAAAAAAAAAAAAAAAAAGCCCTGCATTCTGTTTCTCCCTTTCATGTTTCTGTTTGTCTCAGGCCTGCTCCTTACTCACACTGGTATCATCCTGGAGCCCAGAAGGGCAGGTACCCTACCCTACCTCTCTGGTCCCTTGTGTAGGTGAAAAAATGGTCTTGTCTTTTTTTCTCTCAGTGGCTAAATCATCGCTAGTGGTTCTTCTACAAAAACCCCTAGGCCTGAGCCCCGATCCCCATTCTTCCTCCCACGCCCCCTCCAGTAGCTTCCAGGAATCCTCACCTACCCTTGACCACATGTTCACAATAATGGCTTTCAGATCCAGGCTTCTCTAGAGCAGAAGCTGTGGAGGCAGCACTTCTCTCTGAGACCTGGACTCCTGCAGAGTCTCTTTTATGTTGGAACTAGAAGGATTCAGAGATTTCTCTGTGGATGTGGCCATAGGGTTGCAGGGGGACATGGACACTTGAGGACTGCACAGAGCAGGACCAGAGACTAGTGGACAGAGACTCATGAGGGCTGGGCATCTTAGCAGAAGCAACTTGAATAAAAGCTGACAACCACTGATAAGAAGCCGTTCCACTTTCTCAAGGACAAAAACATAAATCCTCACAAGAAGGAAGGGAAGGAGAAGGGGGAAGGGATGACTCCTGAACTCCAAGGAGACTAAATTTTAAGCTGGAAATGGCTGAGTGTACCATGAATTGGCAAATTTAAGTTTTCTGTCATCAGAGGAAATGGAAGCTTGTGAGCCAAGTAAAATGTCAGTTAATAATGATAATAATATTCTAACCAACATTCAGTAAGTATTTACTAGATAATATACGGCTTCTTTTGGAAGGAAGAGAAGAGGAAGGAAGGGAGGGAGGGAGGGAGGGAAGAAAGAAAGAAGAGAAAGGAAAAAAGGCAAGAGAGAAAGAAAAAGAAAGGACCCCAGACTGGGAGTAAAGGGAACCAGCCTGGAGTTCTGACTCTGTACCAGCTCTGTAACTTTAGGCAAATCTCATAACCCCTCTGAGCTTTTGTTGGCTTGCACATGTTTGGGAGGACGAGTAAGTTATTTGTAAATTACAACATACTCTGAAATCATAAGGGATTAAAGGATCATGCAGTGTCAGATAGATGGATATATAGATAGACAGGTATCCATAAACCAAGGTGTGAGTGCCTCAAAGACAGAACTAGTTCTCACTCACTTCTGAATCTTCAGCACCTAGCCCCATGCCTGGCACATAGAATATTGCCAGTAAATGTTTTCTGAGTGAAAGAACCAAAGAGAGAATTAAGTTTGAATAACGAATGATAGTATGTGAAAGGCAGGTGAATGTCAGGTGACAAGTTACTGGAAGACATGACACAGCTAAAGACTGAACTTACGTTTAATTCCACATCTGTTAAATGCAAATACTTTTCATTAGCAAGGAAGAATAGTTTGCATGTATATGTATTTGTGATTACATTGTCATTTATTCACTCATTCAATAAGTGTTTATTAAGTGCCAGGCATAGTTGTATGTCCTGGGCATACAGTGGTGTCCATTTAAACTGTTTGTTTCACAAAGGCCTCTTGATGTACACCAGTGTTCATAACATTATTCACTATAGCCCAAAGGCGGAAACAACCCATTGTCCATCAGTAGATAAACAGATAAACAAAATGTGGTATATACATACAAAGGAATATTATTTGGGTGTAAAAGGAATGAAATGCTAATGCATGCTACTGTATGGAGCATTCTTCCAGCCACACTGATGATGTCACCAGGGAAAGGAGGGTCAGTTGGAACCCAATGTCTGACAGTTATGGGAGGAGCTGTGGCTGGGCAGAGGGTTCCCAGGAGCCACCTTGGGGCCCTAACCCCAAAGCAGCTAACATCATGTCCAGGCCTGTGTGCCAGAGACCTGGGACATCTTTGTGACTGACCAAGTGATCCAAGATGGAGGACAACGCTCCACAGTTGGTCACTCCCACATCTGTGAAAGCTATCATCTCAAGGATTGAGGCTGCCCAGCTAACTCGGGCTCAGGAGGTAGCCACTGAGATGAGGGAGGCACCCTTCTATTGGGGTCTGTTATAGAGGCTGGGGACTGATCCCGGATTTGGGCAAGATTCCAGCTCTGGGTCCTCAGGGGTCCTGGGATGCTTGGCTCTCTAGGTTTGCAGATAGATTAGTATGAAATATCCACCTCCTAGTCTTGGCCTCTGCAGGGCTGAGCTGGAATCAAACCACTCCCATGAGGTAGGGCTGGGAACCAGAAGGGAGCAGACCAGAGGGAAGGGTCAAGGATTCAGGGAAAGAAGCAGGAAGTTCTGGGATAACACTGAGACATGTAGCAGTTGTTCCTAAGAGGACAGGCCATGAGTTCTTATTTTGGGGTCTGCTCTGGCAACCTGTCTTGAATCCCCAAGCTGGGCCCTGGAAGCTTGCAGGGCCCAAAGGAATGGTCAGAGGCTCCAATCACCCTATACATGAGCTTCCACTACATTTTTTATTTGAGCCTCTGATCCTGAGTTTCTTATTTTTCTAATCTTCCTTTGTCTCTGGATCTTTGTGAGGAGAGAGATTCAGAAGCACTTAGCAAGTCCCTGAAATTCTGAATAGATGTTTGCTGTGGTTTTTAGTATTTCTTTCCCTTCCTGACCTGATCTAATAATAAAAATAATATTAGCCAACTTTCATGTTATGTGTGAGGCACTGTTCTAAGTACTTTACAAATATTAATTCATTGATCCTTACAAAAACCTTGTGACTTAGGTACTGTGATGATCTCTACTTTATAAGTAAGAAAACTGAGGCCCAAAGAGGTTAAGTGACTTTCTGAGGTCACACTGCTAGCATTCTGGCTCCAGAGTTCATACCCCTAAACATTACAATCTGCTACTTCCCATATAGGATATTTCTACCCAGCTCTCAGACATCTTGGACAACGTCAATTGTGTCATCAACTGTTTCCAAGAAGAATTAGGATATGACTTTAAAAAAAAGGCAAAATCTCACCAGACGGAGCAAAAGGGCAAGAACAGATTCATCTTGCTGGAGAAAATTGCCTCCTTCTCCAGAGATGTTAAGACTAAAGAGAAGCACCTGTATGAAATTCTCCACTGGCTGGGTGACTGGGGTGAGTTTGCAGGCTGGGTGCAGTCCTGAGGGTGGGTGCCTTCCTCCCCAAATGCTGGTCCCAGCTTGCTCAGTCTCCTTCTTTCCCCACCCTAGGTCAGCATTCACTAAGAGGGGAGTTGGGGTGCAGGGGAGCATGGGACACACCACAATGCCCCTCCCCCAGTGAGACATTCTACAACGTCTGTCACAACATATCATCCCTACTCCCCAGAAGAGGCAAACATATCATTGTCCAAATGTAATAGGTTGTGGCTAGCGACATATTTGATGAAGTTTAAGACATCTCATTTTTTTTAGCAAGATAAAAGCTACATTTAAAACTACATTAGCTTATCTCAGGAATACAAGGGTGATTCAACATAAAATCATTCAAAGTAATACACCACATTAATAGAATGAAGGGAAAAAAACATGCAATTATCTCAATTGATGCAGAAATGCCATTTGACAAAATCCAGCATGCTTTCCCAATAAAAACACTCAGAAAACTAGAAAAGGGCATATGTAAAAACTCTCAGCTAACATCATACTTAATAGTGAAAGTGCTATTGTCAGGAATAAGACATGGATGCCCTCTTTTACCACTGCTATTCAACACTGTAATGGAAGTTCTAGCCAGAGCAATTAGACAAGAAAAAGAAAGAGAAGGCACCCAAATGGGAATGAAAGAAGTAAAACTATTTCTATTTGCAGATACATCATCCTATGTATAGAAAATCCCAAAGAATCCACAAAAAAGCTACTAGAGCTAATAAATTCAGAGTGTGGCAAGGTACAAGATCAACACATAAAATCAGCTGTGTTTTATACACTAGCAATGAACAATATAAAAAAGAAATCAGGAAAATTATTGCATTTACAATAGCATCTAAAAGAATAAAATATCTAGGAGTAAATGTAACCAAGAATGTAAGAGACTTCTACACTGAAAGCTATAAAACATTGCTGAAAGAAACTGAAGAAGACCTAAATAAATGAAAGATATCCATATTCATGAATTGGAAGACTTAATATTGTTAAGAAGGCCAACTGATTTTCGACAAGGCTGCCAAGTCCACTCAATGGAGAAAGAACAGTCTTTTCAAAAAATAGTGCTGGGAAAACTGGACATCCACATACAAAAGAATGAAATTGGACCCCTACCTCATACCATATATAAAACTTAATTAAAAATGGATCAATTACCTAAATATAAGAACTAAAACCTAAAACTCCTAGAAGAAAACATAGGGGAACATCTTCAGGACCTTGTATTAGGCAATAGATCCTTAGACTTTACACCAAAAGCGTAACAACAAAAGGAAAAATATATAAATTGGACTTCATCAAAACTACAAACTTTTGTGCATCAAAAGATATTATCAAGAAAGTGAAAGACAACCTACAAAATGGGAGGAAATATTTGGAAATCATATACAGGCATACCTCATCTTACTGCACTTTGCTTTACTGCGCTTCACAAACATTGTGCTTTTTACAAATTGAAGGTATGTGGCAACCCGGAGTCAAGCAAGTCTACTGCAGCATTTTTCCAATAGCATTTGCTCACTTCCTGTCTCTGTGTCACATTTTGGTAATTCTCACAGTATTTCAGATTTTCTCATTATTATTATATCTGTTATGGTGATCTGTGATCTGTCATCTGCGATCTGTTGATGTTACTACTGTAAATGTTTTGGGGCACTACAAACCATGCCCATATAAGACAGCAAACTTAATTGATCAATGTGTGTGTTTTGACTGCTCCACTGACCAGCCGTCCCCTGTCTCTCTCCTTCTCCTCAGGCCTTCTTATTCCCTGAGACACAACAATATTGAAATTAGGGCAATTAATAACCCTACCATGGCCTCCAAGTGTTCAAGTGAAAGGAAGAGTCACACATCTCTCACGTGAAATCAAAAGCTAGAAATGAATAAGCTTAGTGGGGAAGGCATGTCAAAAGCCAAGACAGGCCGAAGGCTAGCCTTTTGCACCAGCTAGCCAAGTTATGAATGCAAAGGAAAAGTTCTTGAAGGAAATTAAAAATGCTACCCCAGTGAACACACAAATGATAAGAAAGCAAAACTGCCTTATTGCTCATATGGAGAAAGTTTCAGTGGTCTGGATAGAGAATCAAACCATACAACATTCCCTTAAGCCAAAGCCTAATCCAGAGCAAGGATCTAAATCTCTTCAATTGTATGAAGGCTGAGAGAGGTGAGGAAGCTGCAGAAGAAACGTCTGAAGCTAGCAGAGGTTGGTTCATGAGGTTTAAGGAAAGAAGCCATCTCCATAATGTAGAAGTACAAGATGAAGCAGCAAGTGCTAATGTAGAAGCTCAGCAAGTTATCCACGAAATCTAGCTAAGCTAGTTGATGAAGGTGGCTACACTAAAACACCAGATGTTCAATGTAAACAAAACAGCCTTATATTGAAAGAAGATGCCATCTAGGACTTTCAAAGCTAGAGAGAGAAGTCAAGGCTGGCTTCAAAGCTTCAAAGAACAAGCTGACTCTCTTGTTAGGGGCTAATGCAGCTGGTGACTTTAAGTTGAAGCCAGTGCCCATTTACCCTTCTGAAAATCTAGGGCCCTTAAGAATTATGCTTAATCTACTCTGCCCATGCTCTGTAAATGCAACAACAAAGCCTGGATGACAGCACATCTGTTTACAACATGGTTTACTGAATATTTTAAGCCCAAGGAATAAAAGATTCCTTTCAAAATATTACTGCTCATTGACAGTACACTTGGTCACCCAAGAGCCCCAATAGAAATGCACAACGAGATGAATGTTGCTTTCATGCCTGCTAAAACAACATCCATTCTGCTGCCCATGGATCAAGGAATAATTTTGACTTTCAAGTCTTATTATTTAAGAAATACATTTCACAAGGCTTTAGCTGCCATAGACAGTGATACTTCTGATGGATCTGAGCAAAGTCAATTGAAAGCCTTCTGGAAAGGATTCACCATTCTAGATGCCATTAATAACATTCATAATTCATGGGAAGAGGTCAAAATATCAAATGAACAAGAGTTTGAAAGAAGTTGATTCCAACCCTCATAGATGACTTTGAGGGGTTCAAGACTTCAGTGGAGGAATAACTGCAGATGGGGTGGAAATAGCAAGAAAACTAGCAATAGAAGTGGAGCCTGAAGATGTGATTGAACTGATGCAATCTCATGATAAAACTTTAATGGATAAGGGGTTGTTTCTTATG
Source organism: Choloepus didactylus (assembly GCF_015220235.1). Classification (NCBI taxonomy): domain Eukaryota; kingdom Metazoa; phylum Chordata; class Mammalia; order Pilosa; family Megalonychidae; genus Choloepus; species Choloepus didactylus. Next base: position 85,876,063 of record NC_051314.1, read on the forward strand.
GATGAGCAAAGAAAGTGGTTTCTTGAAATGGCATCTACTCCTAGTGAAGATGCAATGAACACTGTTGAAATAACAACAAAGAATATTAGAATATTAGTTGATAGAATAGCAGCAGGGTTTGAGAAGATTGACTCCAATTTTGAAAAAAGTTCTATTGTGGGTAAAATGCTACCAAACAGCATCGCATGCTACTGAGAAATCTTTCATGAAAGGAAGAGTCAATCAATGCAGAAAACTTCACTGTTGTCTTATTTTAAGAAATTGCCACAGTCACTCCAACCTTCCTTCAGCAACCACCACCCTGATCAACACAGGGGCAAAACCCTCTACCAGCAAAAGGATCATGACTTGCTGAAGGCTCAGATGATGGTTATAATTTTTTAGCAATACAGTATTTTTTAATTAAGGTATGTTTATTTTAAATTAAGTTATGTTTATTTTTTTAGACATAATGCTATTGCACACTTAATAGACTACAGTATAGTGTAAACATAACTTTTATTTGCACTTGGGAAATGAAAAAATTCATTTGACTTGCTTTATTGTGGTAGTCTGGATACCTCTGAGGTATGCCAGTATCTGATAATGGTTTACTATCCAGAATATATAAAGAACTCCTAAAACTCAACAACAACAACAAAAAAGATAAAGAACCCAATTAAAAAGTTGGCAAAGTTATAGTGTCATACATTTGTTCTGGTTCATGAAAGAGATTTCTAATATTTGTAAAGTTAATCACGGACATTGCCCACCACAAGGTTCACTGTTTTATACATTCCCAACTTTTAACTTCCAACTTTCTTTCTGATGATATACGTTGACTCTGAGCTTCCCCTTTCCACCACATTCACATACCATTCAGCACTGTTAGTTATTCTCACAACATGCTACCATCACCTCTGTTCATTTCCAAACATTTAAGAACATTCTGCTCATAATAAACAACTGCTCCCCATTCTTTAGCGTTGTTCTATATCCTGGTAGCTTATATTTCATGTCTAAGAGTTTACATATTATAATTAGTTCATATGACTGAGACCCTGCAATATTTGTCCTTATGTCTGACTTATTTCACTCAGTTTAGTGCCCTCAAACTTTCATCAACTCATTTTTTTAAGTCGTTTTTGTTCACACACAATACAGTCCATCCTAAGTAAACAATCGATGGTTCCCTGTATAGTCACATGTTTATGTATTCACCACCCTCACCACTATCTGTATAAGGACATCTCCATTTTTTCCACAAAGCAGGAGGAAGAGTCAAAGAAAATAGAAAAAAGAAAAAGAAAAAAGAAAGAGAAAGAAAAAAAAAAGCAAATATGTCAGCTAGAAAGCAACAAAAGGAAAGATAGCCTTAAACTAAAGTATAATAAAGAGTCAGACAACATAACCAATGCCAAGAGTCCCATACCCCTCCCTTATGCCCCCCTCTTATATGCATTTAGCGTTGGTATATTAATATTGCCTTTGCTACATTAAAGGAAGCATAATACAATGTTTCTGTTAATTATAGTCTCTAATTTACATTGATTGTATTCCCCCCCCCCAAAAAAAGTAGGCAAAGGACTGAAATAGACGTTTCTCCAAAGAAGATCTTCAAATGGTCAAAAAGCACATGAAAAGATTATCAAAATCATTAGCTATCAGGGAAATGCAAACAAATCCATGGTGAGATACCACTTCACACCTACAAGGATGGCTATTAGAAAAAAGGAGGGGGTATAACAAATGTTGAGGGGGCTGTAGAGAAATAGGAACACTTGTACATCGTTGGTGGGAATGTAAAATGGTGCAGCTGCCGTGGAAGACACTTTGGCAGCTCCTCAAATAGTTGAACATAGAATTACCATCTGACCCAGCAATCCTACTTCTAGATAAATATTCAAAGAATTGAAAGCAGGGATACTTGTACATCAATTTCATACCAGCATTGTTTACATTAGCCGAAAGGTGAAAACAACCCCAGTGTCTATCAACAGATGAACGGATTAAACAAAATATGGTATATTCACTCAATGGAATATTACTCAGCTGTAAAAAGGAATGAAAGGCGATGAATCTTGGAGACGTCATATTGAGTGAAAGAAGCCAGACATGAAACAACAAATTTTGTATGATTCTACTTGTATGAAATATCTATAATAAGCAAATTCATAGAGACAGAATGTAGATTACCAGGGGCCAGGAAGGATGTGGGAAAATGCGGAATTAGTGCTAAATGGGTACAGAGTTTCCATTTGATGAAAAAGTTTTGGTAATGGACAGTAGTGAGGGTAGCACAGCATTGTGAATGTGATTGCAACTGAATTATATGCTTGGGAGTGGTGGGAATGGGAAGTTTTATATTGCATGTATGTTACTACAATTAGAGAGAGAGAGACTGAAGAGACAATGACAACTAAAGGCAATACATGATCCTGGACTGGATCTAATAATGAAGGGAAAAAGTGCCCAAAAGGACAAGTGAAAAAATTGGAGTATAGACTGTATGCTTATCAATATAGTTCTTAAACTTGATATCTATACTTAATGTAGTTATATAAGTTAAATGTATATGGAAATATTAAGTGTTAAAGGAGCATGATATATAACCTACTCTCACATGTTTTAGAAAAGATTAGATAGATATAGAAGGAATGATACAAAAATGTGGCAAAATGTTAATGGTTGGTAAATCTGGGTATCTGGGTAGCGGGTATATTGGAGTTCTCTGTATTGTTTTTGTATTCTTTTTTGCAACTTTCCTTGTAAGTTTGAAATTATCTCAAAATAGAAAACTAAAACAAAAGTTGGGTATTGGATGGTGGTGATGGTAGTAAAATAATGTGAATGTAATATCACTGAACTGTACACATGAAAATGGCTAAAATGGGAAATTTTGTGTTGTATATATGTTACCAGAATAATTAAAAAAAAAAATAGCTATTTTATGGAGGAACTGAGTGTCCCTTACTGCATGGATCCTGGGTCAAACAGAACTGATGACAGCTGTGAAAAACTGGACAGCCATATGGATGGGGACCAGCTGTGTACAGCCCTGGGGCCATGTGCTACCTATCACCCATTCATTTGAGCATCATTCTGTCACTGGACCTCAGTCTGCTGTGAGGTGTGGAGGATGCTGCAATGTTGGAGGAAGATGGTTTAGGACTATGCTCCTACACACACACACCCTCACCCCCCACAACTGCACTGTGGCCCCAGGAACTAAGCAGGGCTATTTAGTCCAGTCAATTCATTTAATTGTCTAGATATTATCCTAGGCAATGGGGATAGAGCAATAACAAGACAGACATGTCTCTGTCCATATAGGACAACAAGATTATTTAATGTCTATTGTGTATTTTCTACCTGGCAGGCTCCATGTTAATCATTTCACATGTATTATCTTATTTAAGCCTCACTCAAGGAAGTTAAGGCTCAGAGGATTAAGTGTCTTGCCCAATATCACACAGCGAGTAAGAGGTGAAATCAATCCAATCTCAGGTATAACCCCTGTGCTGTAGGGCTGCTTGGGGCTCCCTAGAGGACAGACTCTTCTCAACCTGCACCTCCAACTCCTTCTCCAGGTGACAGTTTGACCTTTGAGATCAGGAACAGGAAGAGTGAGAAGGAAGAGGAAGCCCTGGATGAATGGATCGAGGTGACGGAGAAAGTGCTGCCTCTCTCCCTCATTGCCACCAAGGGAGGCATCGAGTCTCTCATTTCCCTTTGCTCCACTCTCATTGAAGAACAAAAGAAAAGGGCATTGAGTAGGTTCCGAGAGCATCAGGGAGGCGGTTGTGTGGGGGTGGATGGATGATATTCTCAGGGGAAGAAGTCACACTCGGGGGTGTATGGGGGTCTTTCAGACCCTCCTCCATTACAAAAGCTTTATCTGAGAAGGATGAGCAGTGGTGAAGGGGTGGCGTGTTGAAGCCAAGCTGAGCAGCAAGCAGTTCCACACTCTCCCTCAGGGATGGAGGTTGGAGTGATGTGGAGGCAGGTCCCTGCAGATATTCCTGGAGCTGTTCTGGGGAACAAGGTTAGCAGTCCAGGAATGCTGGCATTTATAACTATCCTTTCCTCACTTCAAAACCTAGCCACAGCACCAAAATGTCTGGCAAGGCTCAGCTGGATGCTCTTCCAGAGCTCTTCCAGATGTGGCTGCTCCAGAACTGGTCAGTCAACAAGGCTGAACCTTGGAACTTTTCTCCTATCAGCCCTAGAAGGGACCTAAGATTATCTAATGCCTTCATTTTTGCAGAGGAGAAAGTTGAAGCTCAGAGATGAGAAGGTACCACAAAGAAAGCTGTGGCAAGGCCAAGCCCTGTGGTTTTCTGGCTTCTTAGTCCTTTTCATGCAACTCGAGAGCATGGGCTTCAGTCAGACAGACCTAAGTTTGAATCCCATCTCTGTCAATTTCCGGCCGTGTGACTTTGGGCAAGTTACTTTATCTCTCTGAGCTTTAGTTTCCTCATATGTAAAACGAGGAGGATACTGCCCCTCTTTGACGCAGTGTGAGGTATCTGGCACCATGCCTGGAACAAGCTCAGGGCTTAAAAATCAGTAGCTAACGTTAGCATTTTATCACTCTGATTCTCACTGGCTAGGTTCATTAACAGTTAAGCAAGGTCGATTGGGAGGTGGGGGAGAGGCAGGGAAAAGTGGATGAGGAGACAATTTCTCCTACAATCCTTACCACATTATGTCTTAAAATATAGTTATCTGTATCCCTGATTTATTTCCTTGCTGGATTACAAACTCCTGGAGAGCAAAAGCTGGGTCTTACTCATTTATTTGTAGGGGTATTTATTGAGCATTTACTAAGTGGCTGGTACTGTGCTTGATCTAATTAAGTCCCATGTAGTAGATGCTATGATTACCCCTATTTGTCAGATGGGGAAACCGAGACACTGAAAGATCAGGAAACTTGCCCAAGGCAAATGGGAAGAATGGGATTCAAGCCCAAGTTAAATGATTCCCAAGTCCAAGCTCTTAATTAACCGCTAAGCCCTGTGACCTCTCTGACAATACCAGCTAGATGCTAGCTTGCGGTCAATGTCGCTTAATTTCCATATTTCATTTGGCCCCTCATCCAAAGTTAGCCACTGTTTTTTTCTGCCAGTGATGTTCACTGAATGGGCAAATGGATAGATGTTCCTAGATAAGCATTCCATCAGCTTACTGTCTATACATAGGCAGTCCAAAGGGGTACAAAAGATCTGTGAATGGGTGTGAATACAGCATGCACATTCCATGTTCATGTACATTTTCCTGGGGAGAGAATCCACTGCTTTCATCAGATTAACAAAGGAGTTAATTACCCTCCAAAATGGCTAAGAAAAAAAGATTAAAAAAAAAAAAAACCACACATGAACAGTTACAGGGTCATGCAATAAATTCTCTAATATACATGGTAGAAAGGGAAAGGAAGGCTTCCCAAGTGTTTGGAATCTATCAGGTGGGCTTCTGGAGTTTGGATAGTTGGCAATAGGGAGCCAAATGTAAATGTTGAGGTTGGGAGGTGGCATGATCAGAAGAATAATCTACTCCAGGGGAACAGAGGGGATCAGGAGTATGTTGAATTAAACTGAAGTGGATTGACTAGTCCCAGGCCCCTCCAGGTCCTGCCAGGGCTGTGGAGCTGGCAGAGTCTGAGGGGTAAGCTTTGGGCTCATTCTGGGCCTGGTAGAGATCTCTCCTGACCAGCTTGCTTGGCCTCACATACAGCCCCTGCTCCTTATTCTTGTCAAATCCCTAAGAGGGTTGGATGGGAATTTGGGCCAAACAGGGTAAGGAGAATCTGTATTATCCTTGAGTCCCATGAAAGTTTGTTGCTTTTGTTCTTTCCACTTCACCCAGCATCGAAGCACACCTTCTGGCAGGGCTGGCAGGAAAAGAGCCCACAAAAATCTCCACCCCACCCTCAGCCACTGAGCCCAGAGGAGATGCTCCAGGACAAGCACACCACCTGCACAAGGGTTTCTGAGGTGAAGTCCATGCTACAGGAGCTCCTGGACTCCACCATGTTCAACAAGGGGGAAGTCAGAGCCATCAGATATATGTCTGCCATGTTGGAGAACCTCAACAAGGCCTTGATTCTCCAGCACAAGGAGAACAGGACCCTTGAGAACAAATATAGGTACATGCAAACAGAGATGACTAAAGAGCTCAGCAGTCAGAGGTTGTACTTCCAGAAGTCCCTCCAAGCCCTTGAAAGCAAAAGGGATGCCCTCTTGAAGCAGGTAGAAATTCTAGGGAGAAAGTACCATGACCTTCTCTTAATGAAGTATGCCTTAGAGTTCCAGCTGAAGAAGGCTCAGACTGCTAGAGGTCAAGCCACAGCTTCTGTAGACTACTCAGGACCCCCTAAGAAAGAGGAGAAAGAGATGCTTCCAAAGAAACAAACAGCCATGGGGGAAACCCAACAGGAGACCAAGAAGGAGGAGAAGGTGTTTTCACCACATTCCCCAAGTCCCATGACCACAGCCTGGGACAGTAGTGATACATCTTCAGCATATCCGCCACTTTCTACCATAGCCACACATTCAAGGATTGCCGATATATACAGAAGCAAGGACAGTGAAAGCCTTAAACCTGTATTGCCGCCCTCGGGGGATTATGAGTTTCCTAAAAAATGGGAAAGACCAGTGACAGAAAGTCCAAGCCACAAACATGCAGACCAGGAAGACTTCTTCCAGGAAGAAGTCCAGGAGAAGGACGGATTCCAAATTAATGTCCATTTAAGGAAACAGCCGAAACAGCTGACCCCAGACAGCTCCGGTAAAGTGTCCTTGGAAAGCAGGGTGGAGCACTGGGAGGAAGAACTCAGCTGGCAAAAGCGGAAGCAGCAGTGGCTGGGGGAGGAGGAGATGTGGCTGCGGCGGCAGAAGCAGTGGGCCCTGCTGGAGCAGGAGCACCAGGAGAAGCTGCGGCAGTGGGAGATGGAGGAGGAGCAGAGGGAGCAGCACCAGAGACTTGTCCAGCCAGAAAAGAAGCAAGGGAGCCCAAGGGGGGAGCCAAGGGAGGATGCAGACAGGATGATCTTCATGACCACCAGTCAATGGAGGGACTTGGAGAAATCAGAGCCATCAATGGTTCCTCCTCCAAGCCGCGTCCAGTCAGCTCACCAAGTCAGGAGGTCATACTTGCCCAGGTCTCCTAGTGTCCAGCAGCCCACCCCAGTAAACCGGAGGACCATGAGTTCTGCTGAGTCTACTCTGAAAACACGGGCCCTCCGCGTTCCCACGAAGCCGAAGAAATCAGCCTCCTTTCCTGTCACTGGAATATCCATTCGAAGGAAGACCCGGCCCTCTTTGCAGACATCCCCAGTAGCTCCTAAAGAGAAGGTATACCAGATAGACCTGGAGGCCCAGAGGAAGAACTTACAGCTCCTGAGTGGGGAAGCTGGGTTGGGGCTACCCCACTACCTACACGGCAAGGCTTTAAAGCTCACCACCACCACCATGGAGCTGAGCTCGCTCAGGCTTCAGTACCTATGCCATAAGTACATCCTCTACAGACGCTTCCAGAGCCTCCGGTAAGGTTGGTCCCACTTAGCACCCATGCGGCCACCCACCCACACCAACTGCAATGTGTGGACAAACTGAAACCCAATGGGAGAGGAGAAGCAAGGGGCAAGGGGGGATGGGGACAATCACCCCAGTCCAGGACAAGGGCACCCTGAGGGAGGCGACAAGCAAAAGATTTTTGGCCTCAAAGCCATGGGCAATCCTTGAGGGTATGGGTAGTGGGGCACTTGCATATTGATTTCCCTTTGGTTGGCTTTTCTCCAAGCCCACTTCCCTATTTCTTCCCCTCTTCCTATCACCCTGTCCATAACCCTACCTAACATGCTCCCCCCATTTTGCTTTACTTTCTCTTCCTGTTCTCAACCCAGCCCCAAGGCTCCTCACCTAATACCGCCTCCCACTTCTCTGCTTCCTACTTTCTTCAGCTCTCATCAACCTCCATTTCTCTTATTGCTCCCAGGAATTACAGAAAAGAGTCATCCCTTGTTAACAGACTTGGGGAGAGGAGAAGGCCTCTCCACCACTAAATCACTTCTCTCTTCCCAGACAAGAAGTGATCAATCACATACAAATCATGCGAGAAACTGGGGCTACCTACAAGGCCCAGAACCTGTACATCTTCCTGGAAAACATTGACAGTCAACAGAACGTCAGGCTGCAGGCCTGGACCAATAAGCAGAAGGCCTTGGAGGAGAAGCGCCGGGAGTGCCTGAGCAGCATGGTGACCATGTTCCCCAAGGTGGGCCTCCCGTCCTGCCACCTCCTTGGGGTGTCAGCAAAAGAAGCACGGTCAGTCGGGGTGGGGCCAGGAAATGATCCAGCAGGGATGTGGGGTGTGACTAGGGGCAAGAGGCAGGGGAGAGAGGAGGTGAAAGCCTCTGAACCACAAGTGAAGGCAGGAGGTGACCTGTGTATAAAGAAAGGTAAGTCTCCAATCTATGCATATGAGGAGACGCTGAGAGAAGGACCCTTCAAAAGGAGCTATGGAAGAAAGAACCTTCTGGAGGTATGGAAGGTAACAGACTCCTGCAGTCCTGACTTTGTCCTGGGATTCCTTCTCCCCTGTACTTATATTTGCTCTGCTCCTGTCGGTTCTGGTTGCTCTCCAGGCTTAGTGGACAGCTGTCCTCTATGGAGTGACCTTCACCCTCATGCTGGGGACTCACTTTGCTTCTCTCCTAGGTCAGCTCCCCTGTTTTCTGGGTTCTAGGTGTTTCTTGGTTTACTTCCTTGTTTTAGTGCAACACCTCCTCTAGTTACTTCCTGACAAAGGGTGCATAGGAGGTAAAATCATTGACCCTGGCTCTCTGAAAATTTTATTTAATAGCTACCCTCACTCTTTTATAAAAAAATTTTATTGTGGTAACAAATATACAACACAAAATTTCCCATTTTAACCACTTTCAAGTAAACAATTCAGTGGTATTAATTACATTCACAATATAATGCCACCTTCAATGCCATCCATTACCGAAACTTTTTTATTACTCCAAATAGAAACTGTATCCATTAAATATTAACTCCCCACTCCCCCTCCCCACACCGCTACTTTCTTGTCTCTGTGAATTTGCATATTCTAGTATTTCATATAAGTTAAATTATACAATATTTTCCCTTTTGTGACTCAGCATGATGTCTTCAAGTTTCATTCATGTAGTGGCATCAGGCAAATCCAAAGACCTTAGCGAGGAGGTTTCTCCCAACGCAGTTTCCTATCACCATATACAAGTCCTCATAATCTGTAGGTATCTCAACTGGTCAAATTGGTTTTGAGGTTGAGAATAAGAGGGACCATTCTTCGAATTGTCAAAGAATGGCAATTCTTTGAAATGGTTGGGAGGGGTCCCCCAGCTTCTTGCCCATAGCCTGGGTCAGAGCTGGATGAAAGGATATCCAAAACACTCCAGGCACAACCAGGAGTCATGCCAGGAACTCAGAGAATGCCCTCATGAGTTCTTCCTGGGATCCCTGGGTTTCTAATTGGAAAGATTCCCTGGACCTTATCCTCTCTGCTCAGCCCTGAGCCTGGCAGGAGCACCAACCATCAGGCAATGCCGCCTTGTGCCCTAGAGAAGGGATAACCTCCTGTCTCCCTGTTCCAGTTTGCTAGAGCTGCCGTTATGCAAAACCCAGATATGGATTGGCTTTTATAAAGGGAATTTATTAGGTTACAAATTTACAGTTCTAAGACCATAAAAGTGTCCACACTAAGGCATCAACAAGAGGATACCTTCACTGAAGAACAGCCGATGGCATCTGGAACACCCGTCAGCTGGGAAGGCTTGTGGCTGGAGTCTGCTCGTCTTTTGCTCTTGGGTCATGTTTCAAAATAGCTTTTTCCAAAATGTCTCTGGGCATCTGTCTTACTCCTCTCAGTTCCTCTGCATCCTTGATTCTTTCTCCCAGGACATTTCTCTCTAAGTATCTCGGGGTCCTCTCTTAACTTCTCCAGGGCAAATTCTAGGCTTCATTTCTTAGCTTAGCCTCTCCAAACGTCCTTCTGTCTGCATCTCCAAGCATCTGTAAGCATCAGCATCTGTGTTGGTTCTTGAGTTCTCTTAAACACTCCAGTGAACTAATCAGTATCCACCCTGAATTAGTGGGGTCAACACCTCCATGGAAATAATTTAATCAAAGGTCTCCCCAACAGTTGATTAAGTCACTTCTCCATGGAAACACTCAATCAAAAGTTTCCACCCAACAAGACTGAATTAAAAGATCATGGCTCTTCTGGAGTGCATAACAGTTTCAAACTGGCACACCCCCTGATGCCTCTCTGCTTGTTCCTCTAGCTCCGTCTGGAGTGGAACGTCCACCTACACATGCCAGCGGTCACCTCCCCAAAGCCAAGGAAAAGCAAGTCGCCCCCAGCCTTACCCCGGCGCATCCACTCCAGAGGCCACCCTGGCAAGCGACCCCTGGAGCACTTTACACCCAAGCACTGGGAACACGTGCCCCTGCGGATGGCCCGGTAGGTGTCGGAAAGCTGAGAGGGCAGCCAGCTGGATGGGTGGGGATGCCAGATGGCAGGGAGCAGGAGTGGCCAGACTGGGGAGACTGGCAGCTCAGGGAGTACACAGACACACAAAGCTTGCAAGGTACTTGTCTTCTCAGCTGCCCTGCCCAGCTCCAGCCCACTGACCCAGAGGGTAATGTGTATGTGGGTTTCAGAGGCCAGCCTGGCCCAGTGTGTTTCCAAGGATGCAACTGAAAGACTTTGTGGACTCACAGCTAAGAATTTACAACCAAATACCCATCTGGCACCTGCCATTAGTCCACCCATATAAACAAGCCTGATCTTTCCCACCCTGTGACCCTCAGGCTTAAAAAGAGGCAAGTGTGAGCCTTTGGGCAGCCAAGGAGACCTATGTCCAAACCCACCCTAGTGTGACCTGGTTCATGTATGTGCCTAAAAGCCCAGGCAGAGGAGCCCCAGGGTAGTGAGACTTAGAGTTGAAGGGAGGGGTGAGCAAGAAGGGCAGTGAGAAACTGTCTTTGAGAAGGGAAGAAAACAAGGCCCAGTGTCTTGGGCTTTGTGTTCCCAGAGAGCCTGTTGCTTCTCAGCCTCTTTGTGTGTCTAACTCTTGTCTCTTTTACTGATCTCCCCACCCTCTAGCCAACAGGGAAACCAGATGGAGGTCATCTGGAAGACTGATGTGACCTCTTCCAGTCACCCAATAGAAAAGAAGACCCCTACCAGCCTGCTCTGGGACCAGCAAGGAGGGTACCCAGATATTCCCCGTCTGTTGGCATTGGATGTGCATTCCTCCTACCACAAAAGCTTGATGTCCCTCAAGGCCCGGTAAGGTGCAAAGCTGGATGGCCAGACCGTTAATCTCGATTTGGGGACCTGCCCACCAAGGACAGGGGCCAGAGTGCACCCTGTCCCTGTTCAAGGCCCAAGAGATCGCTTTCCAAATGTTAATGGTGACTTCATTTATTGTACCCCATCAACAGAGAGATGCGTATATGCCTCAACCAATCATCAGACATCAGCTTGGGTCCCCATGCCAGCACCATGTGTTTTCTCTCAAAGGACTTTAGAATCTCTGGAGATCACTGCAAAAGCTTTTCCTTCACACTTGTTCCCTGGGTTGCATGTGAACTGCTAAAGAGTCGTAACTCAGCCTAGGCCTGTGGGTAGCTCTTAGGGAGAACCAGGTATAGGAATGGAGGGGTGAGGACCATGAACAGATGAGAAATTCCAGACTTGGGCCTGGGCTATCTTTGGAGGTTTCCTTTCCTTTTGGCCTTCAAGAACTGTCCCTGAGAAGAGCAGCTCAGGAGATGGAAGCAGGACTTAGTGGGCAACGTTTTTCTGGGTAGAAAAGGTTCAGCTCTCCTTTGCCTCTTTTGGCTTGAAGAGGTCTCTCTTAAAGACTGAACGCTCTTTCAAGGATCCTTTCTAGATGACCAATCCCATCTTCCTCTTGTGGCCCTGGCCGTGCCCCAATAAAATTCTCTTGACACCGAGAGGGCACAGGTGTCCGCCAGGCTAGGCCAACCAGAACCAAGAGCTGTCAGCTGCTGGTGCTGCCCCCATCCTCCAATGGGACTGTAAGTGGCAGCATCAAAGAAAGCCAGGCCCTGGCTGAGCCTTTGCTACAAAATGGGCTGAGAGTCCCAGCAGAACATTAGCATTATAACCTACCTGATACCTAGATACCTGGTTTTTAATTCCTGAAGAGTTTCCAAGGTGGGGTGTGTGTGTGTGTATGTGTATGTGTTTTGTTAATGAGTTTGTTTGTTTTTAACTGGGGAATTTGGATATAGCAGATAGAATTGAAAATAATCCAAACACTGGGTGACAGAACTCAGCAACTCAGAAGTCAGCTGTGGCTTTCGCCCACTGAGATTTAGCTAGATCTGCCCAAGGGCCTCTCCACAGTGTTGGCTCTCCTCTCTGGCCACTTCTCTCTCTGCATCCTTGCCAGAGCCTGGGCTTTGCCCAGCATCTGATTGAATCTGAGGCCCACCCCCTTTGTTCTTCTCACACATACATCTTTGCATGTACATGTACACGTACCTCTCGACTCCAAGTATTTCATGATTTTAGTAACTTTCTGAAAATTTAAGGGGATTACAGAGAAAGGGATTCATATTGAACAGCTCCAAACAGCAGCTCCCTTTCTTTCCTTCTCTCTTCCCCTCCCTCTCTGATGTAAGATGCAAAAATCAAAATGCCTTCATGTCTCAAGCAGAGCTGTTCCACCCACACCCAGGCCTCCACTGGGATCTCAGCTTTTAGCCTAAGCACTTATCAAAATATTGTTCCCGACAAAGACAGCTTCCCCTTTCTAAGGGAATTTAGGTGAATACAATTTTCTTCCTAATTTTCCAACTCTATACAAATTTATTCATTTTACCACACTACCAGGCATAGAGGCAAATACTTGTTTCCACTGTCTTTCTCTGCATCCCAGGTTGGCACTACCTACCTTGGCATCAGACTGGCCCTCGCTGTTTCTACATTGTCTTGGGATCCTGTTTTATGGCATGAGGATTTGCCCCTCTTTAACATAAATTCTCTGATGCTGCTGGGGCCACTGTTGTCTTGGGGTGGTGATGGTGCCACTTTCTTTGTTAGCATTTTGTGCTTGTATCCTTCTGGAGACAACCCTGCTTCCACTCCCCAAATCGCATCTTCTCTTTGGCCACCTGCCCGATCTCCATGCAGCCTCATATCCACTTGCTTTGTGGCTCCAGCACACTCACCTCTCTGTGGTCCTACCAACCTTGCCGGCAGCCCTGGCCAGTCTGTGCAGTTCACGGCATAGTCTAGTTTCCCTCCTAGGCTTGACCTCACACTGACTGCCCCATCTTCCTGGTCCCACCAGCACTGACAGCCTAGCTCAGAAACAGGCCTGCTGTGGTGTCTACTCAACATGTAGGGAATGGCTATTCATCTTCCCTCTGTGGTTTCAGACACCAAGAAGTCTGTGTCCTTTAAAAACCAGCACACCCCCTTTCCAAAATCTTTCCTGTGTTGTCTTTCTTATAAGCATCTCCCCTGGGCTTTCAGCCTGTAGGTAAGATGGTTGTGTGTGCGCACACACCAAAAGCTCCCTGCAGTTGGAGAAAGATTTTAAACTCGACTCTTACTGCCCAGCTCCCTTGTCCGAAGTCTATTCCTGCAAAGGTAAAGTATACATGGCACGCACGTGTACCCTGAGATCACACAAGCACTGATTCGCACAGATGCTCAGCACTCTAGAAACAGACAAGGCGGCTTATAACTTGGTATCTGGGAAAGAGATTAGGTGGGAGCAGGGAAGAAGAAACTTGGATGGGTAGGAAGGAGTGGAGAAGAGTGAGGGAAAGGAAGGCAAAGCATGCTGTGAAGGAAGACCAGAGGCAGGATATACAAGAAGAGAAACAGAGCCCCTGGGATTTAGCAGAAATGTAGCATTAAGCAGGTCCACATGGAGGTCAAGTCTGGGCCCGGTTCTGGGCTTGTCTCCCAGAGCAACCAGGGGAGCTCTGGGATGGGCTGGAGGGCCTCCCAGTCCCAGGGCTGGGGCTCAGCTGCTCCTCCACCTGTAACCGTATTAACTCTTTCAGCGCCTCAGCGACTCAAAGAAAGGAAAGCCAGAAATCCACAGACAAGTCAGCTGATCTTGTTTGCAAAAAGTCAAGTGAGTCACTCCCTGGAACCCTAAAAAGCCAGAAGGATAGAGACAATCTCAGCCCTCACTCCATCCCTTAGCCAGTGATTCTCAAACTTCAGTTCCCATGGGGGCTTGTTACAAATGCAGGTTTCCCAACTGGTGCTTTTAAACAAACACTCTGGGTGCTGCTGAGTGGTCCTAGAACTTTGAGAAATGCTATGTTCTTCCTTTAGTCCCCAACTGTATATTTTTAATAAAATAGAAGCTTGCTTGTTTTTTAAAAAAAAAAAATTTTATCTCATTTCTGAAACCCACACTTCCTCAACTCATTTTTGGATCCAGGCCCACAACCATCTGGACAGTGAACCGGGCACCAATCAGAGAGGCCTTCCCAAGTGCTGTCTCTGTCTTTTGGGGGCTGACAAGCTGCGATGGCCATGATTTGTGCCTGGCACAAAGCAGGTGTCAGTAGCTCTTCACTTGATCAGAGACATGGGCAAATAAGTAACTGATATACAGATGACTAGCAGGAGAGCTCAGAAGAACAGAACAAAAGGAGATCAAATGGGTGGGAGGCAAAAGTGAGTGAGGACAAGTGGGAAGGAATGGAGACACAGAGGCTCCACATCTAAACGGTCTGGGCTAAGGAAGCCATCTCTGGCAATCATCTGACAAATTCAGTTAAGGCATGACTCTCATTAGTTCATTCTGCAAACACTTACTGGGCACCTTCCCACCCTCACGCTTCCTTGCCCACAGCTACCTGCTGAGTCTCCCACTCAGTCACCATCCTCCGCCCTCCTTCTCCATTCATCCAGCCAGACCTGGCCTAGACACCAGGTATAATAAAAAGTCAAACAGGCAATGACCACTGACCTCAGAGAACCCTTAATCAGTGATTGTTCCTCAGGAACGGCACGTGTCCTTGCTTAAGGTTGAGACGATGGAAAGATGAGGAGGACGTGGGATGTGAAGAGCTGGCTCCGTGGATGATGTCAGTAGGGTTTGATTTCTGGGCCATGGCTTAAGGTATCGCAGGGTGCCTGGTGGGAGGGGAAGGGGAGGGGCATTCCAGCTGCAGGTCACACACCTGGCACAGAGGACAGCTGTGGCAATAAAGGGCCACTTCCAGTCTTCCAGGTCCCTATTCTTTGGAGGCCTCACCCCAATTGTAGCCGACATATTAAAATGCCCTCACATTAAACATATTGCTTTAAATAACTTGAAAGGGTTTTTATGACTTTGCTTTGGAAATTATGGGGCTATGAGTAAGTTATTTAATGTGTACTTGTTTGTGTCTTCTCAGCAATCATCATGCAGAGACAAAATCTAACAAGTTTTAGAAATGTAATGAGAATATTTTGAATGTTAAATTTGACAGGGAATTAAACTGACAATATTATGTTTTATAAACATTTAATTATTTTTAGTTTTTACATTTTTTGTATTGGCACCAACAACATTTCTAAAGGTTTTAAATGTTTTCATAGGCTCTTGGCATGTTCCTTAAGTTGCGTAGTGGCTAAACCTGCTCTTGATGATGGAGGTCTTTGACTGTATGGATGTCATCTAGAAGGCCCCCTGGCAAGCAAGCAGAGTGTCTGACAGATTCTTTTCTGGCTTTGCCAAAAATTTCATCTCCTTGAAGGCAAAGAAGGCCTGATGGGCCAAGATGTGAAGCCAAAAGGGTTGAAAACCAAGGAGATAAAAACATACAATTAGTTTTTTTCTAATGATGAAGTCTTTGATATAACACACAACCTCCTTTTTTTTCAGAGCAAGGTTGATGGATTTGGTCAAAGGTATTGCCTCCTCCCCTCAAAAAGACTCAGGGAAGCCGAGGCACAGGAAGGTGTATTTCTTGGAGTGTTTCTCTAGGCCAGATTTGGGGATTGGCCATAGCTCTGCTTGCCTCAGGGCCTCCAAACTGAGAAACCAACACCAAAGTAGAAGGGACAGGAGGGAAGAGTCTACTTTAGACCTGACTGTGACCTTCAAGGACGTGTTGGTGAGGTGGAAGGGACAAAACCTTTTGAAAAACCCAAAGAGCCAGGGAGGGGAAAACATGCAGGGGCTCATGAGTCCCCTGTCCTGAGGGAGGCCGACTTGGAAAAAGTCAGACAAAAGATTAGCATGACTCTATGATCTGACAGTCATCTTCTTAAAAAGAGAAGAAGAGGGTGGCTGAGCTGTAACTATTAACTAGGGACTTGGAAATAGCTATTTTGAAATGTTAAAGGAACTAGTCTAGTGGAAAAGGTGGACAACGTGCACGAACAGATCGAGAATATGAGCAGAGGGTAGAAAATTATTTTTTTAAAAAAAAGAATACAGTGGAAATTCTAGAAGTGAAAATTTTAATATCAGAAATGAAGAATTTCTTCAGGTTTATCAGTAAACTGAACAAAATCAGAGAAAAGAATCAGTGAGCTTGAGGAGAGGTCAATAGAAAGTAAGTAAATTGCAACACAAGAGAATAAAAACAAGAAAACCCAAAACTGAGAACTCAAGAGATATGGGACAATATCAAATGGTCTAACATTTGATATTCAATGTAATTTGATGTTCACTGTAATTGAAGTCCCAAAAGGAGAAGGGAGACAGAACAGGGCAGGAGAAATTCACTGAGAATTTTCCAAAAGTATCAAAAGACAACAAACCACAGATCCCATAAGCTCTGAGAACCCCAAGCAGGGTAAATACAGAGAAAAACATATCTTAGTACGTCATAGTGAAATTGCTGAAACCCAAGGAGAAAATATTTGAAAGCGGCCAGAAAGAAAAAAAAAAGTGACATAAAGAGAAAGGTAAGAAATAGTCTTCTCATCAGACACTTTGCCAGCTGGACATTCCTGAAGCCCAGCTGAATTCCTGTCTGACGAGTGCACAATATAGGCCGGTAGCATTCCAATACATCCCCCCATTTGGGGGCTGATATTAGCTTAGGCAGGTTTCTTTTACCTGCCAAAACAACAATTGGCTGAAATTGAACAGTGGCTCAACTGAGCCGCAATGCATCCTTTCAACAGCGCATGGGCTCTATTTCTCCTCAATTCCTACCCCTCCCTCTTGAAACACACCTACCCCCTCCCCTCTTTGCATAATTTGATGGTGGCTTCATCACGCCTCAAGACGACTGGTTTGGAGTTAGGAGGCGGCATAAGAGAAAGCTAGACACACTAGTCACTGGTTTGGCCACACCTCAAGGCAGGCCCTGGGATCTGACTGTTGCCCCAAACTCCTTTCCCAGAACTGAGCTGCCTGGAACCACCAAAGCCTTAGTCCAGCTGGTGCAGCTGTCAGGGCTCTGCCTAGGGTGTTGTCATTACCACTGGCTGCAGTGTCTGTGAGAGAGGCAATTGTCAGTAATTCAGGGTCACCATGGGATCAAGTAGATTCAGGTTTGGCCTCCATCCTTCTCACACAACCCCCTTCTAAGAGTAAGAGTCCTTGTTGCCTTGCTTCCAAGAAGAAAAGTCCTTTACCACAGGAACCACAAGGAGGCAGCAAAGTGCTTGATTAAGGGTCTCAGTTAGCCTGGATAAGGGAGGGAGCCTTCAAGAATTAAAAATATGGGAATTGCTGAAAAGATGAACGCAGTTGAGCCTGGGTGAGGTGCGTCTGAGAAGATGCTCAAGGGAGCTTGGAGAGCCAGTACGGCAAACATAGGGGAAAGAGACACGAAATTCCTGACCCAAGGCCTTTTGAAATCTTGATCCTGCAGATAATTGGCTGTGGCTGGAGTCTTCTCTGCCTCAGCCTAGGGCCACTTCCTCCTCACTTGACCACCCACCCCCAGCAGGTCCTCAGTTCTGCAGTCAGGGATCCGCCCTTGAGAATGATTCTTCAGGCAATCAATTTTTAGGACGTCCACCAAGAGACCCTTCCTGCAGCCTTCTCCAAACATACACCATCTCCTCATTCATTCATTCAGGAAATATCGATTGGGCACCTAATACTAGGGCACCACTCTAGGTGTTAAGAATATAGTAGTAAATAAAATATATATATATATTTTTTGAAAAGTGCTTTTAGGGATCTAACATTCTACTGGCAAGAACTAGTAAAATACATAGTGTGTCAAATGGTAAAAGGTACTATAGAGAAAAACACATTTCAGAAGAGGGATAAGGTGCTAGAATGTAGGGGTTACAATTTAAAATAGGGAGGTCACAGAAAGCCTCACCAGGAAAATGACATTTGAGTTAAGACTTAAAGGAGGTGATGAAGTGAGCCATGGCAATATCTGGAGGGCAAACTGCCAGGCAGAGGGAGAGCCTGAGGCACAGCATGCCTGGAACACTCAAGGTATAGCAAAGTGGCTGGCACGGGGTGAGTGAGTGGGAGAACAGAAGGAATGAGGTGGTAGGCCACTGTCTTAGTTTCCTAGGGCTGTGTAACAAATTACCACAACAGAAAGTATTCCCTCACCATTCTGGAGGCAAAGAATCTTTCCTTGTGTCCTTTTTTTTTTTTTTTTTAAATTATTTTTTTATTGTGAACTTTAACCTATATACATAACAGTGATACTTTCAGAGTACAATTTCACAGGCAGTTAGAGAGCAAATCTCAAAGAATGTCATGGGTTACAATTCCACAACTTCAGCCACTTCCATTATTGTAAAATATAACATACATACAGAAAGGTGTCATCTCTCAAGGTACAGCTCAACAAGAAATCACACAGGTAATTTCAAAAATTATGGGTTACAGTTCCACAGTTTCAGTTCCTTCCTTATTATGCAATGCAAGGTATATATAGATAGGCGAAGACCTTCAAGGAACAATTCAGCCAGCAGCTATAGAGTAAATCCCAAAGGATGCTATAGGCCACAGTTCCACCATGTCATTTACCTTCTTCCAGCCATTCCAACACCCCAGCATTTTATATATATATACACACACACATACACACACACACACATATAATATAAAGTTTCAGCACTTATAGACCTTTGTTCAATCTTATCTTGTTTGCTGCTACCCCTTCCCCTCACTTAATCTCTTTCACCATCTTCAGGGGTATCTAGGCAGTGAGCACCCTAACTTGTTCATATTGAAAGGGGGTGCTGACAGTATGGGGCAGGGGGCCACATCTGATAGTTGATCTTAAAGAGGCTATTGCCTCTGGGTTTTTGGACTTGTCAGGTATAGGAACACTCTGGTGGATTTGTTTCTGAAAGATAAAATTTAGTAAACACATCTTTTACAGAATCTTAGGTAGGTACCTAAGTATTTCAGGACTACTTTTGGTATGGGCCTGGCTTACTGTGGCCATTTGGGATGTCTAGCTGGAACTTGCAGAAGACAAACTTCCAGGATCCTTGTCTCTTTCCACCTAGCTTCTGGTGGCTTCAGGCATTCCTTGGCTTGTTGCAGTGACTCCAACCTCTGTATCTTCCCAACGCCGTCTTCCCTCTGTCTCTTCTCTTCTTCTAAGGACACCAGTCCTATTGGCTTATGGGCCCACCCCCTCCGGTATGCCTCATCTTAATTTCATGATTACATCTGCAAGGACCCCATTTCCAAATAAGGTCAGGTTCTGAAGTACTAGGGGTTAGGACTTCAAAATATATTTTCGGGGGGACACAATTCAACTCACAACAGCCACTGTAAGGGCTTTGATTTTTACTCTGAATGAAATGGGGAGCCGTTGCAACATTTTAAGCAGAGAAGCAAAATCTGACACTTCAAGAGCATCACAATGATGAGAATAGGCTGAAGGCTGGGAGGGGGAAGCAGGGAGACTGGAATATGTAAACTATTGCAACATATCCTATCCCACTCAGAAAAGCTTAGTAAATGAGCCGCCTTCACCACCACCATCACAAAGCCTTGACTAATCCTCCCAAGATTCTCTACTCCACTTGGGGGCTTTCCCTGCCCCTTTGTTCATGCCTCTCTCCCACCACTGGTCAGTCACACCTTGGTTCTGGGATTATAGGTGGGCCTGTCCTCAGTCCCAATAGACCCTAAGCTCTTTAAGAGCAGGTACTCAGTTGTTTTCATAGCTATAGCTGCCCCAGCACAGAGGGCTGAGCACAAAGTAGGAAACAAGACAATCTTTCCACTTAAGTATAAAGATTCCATCTCTCCTTAGTTGAGTTGCCTTGCTTTTGCCTCTGAGGCATCTTTCTGGCTATGTCTCTGCCTGGGGAGCTACATTTCATTGTGTTTAATGCTCACTCACCATGACAGCCAAAATGTGGTCTGTTAGCCACACTTCACAGTTCCCCGGCACAGCCATGTTTCCACGGCTTGTCACAGGCCTGCGAAGACAGCCTGTCACAGCTGGGAGGAAGCACACACAACACGTTGTTTGCCAATGCTACTGGCCTGTCTGAGAGCAAATTAGATGGGTAATTATTTATTTATTCCTTTATTTATTGAGGACCTACTGTGGTGTCATGCTCTGTAGTAGGCAGTGGGGGTACAAAAGTGAATAAAATAAACTTTAAAGACACTCACTGCAAACATACATTGAGTACCTACTATATGCAACACCTGGTGTGGTTACAAAGCTAAACAGAACTGGGTTCTTGTATTTCAAGGACTCACAACCCGTCCATTGATCCATCCATCCACTCATTCAACAGCTATTTACTGAGTGCACTGTGCAAAGTGCTGGATGTGTAATGATAACAGTGGGACACATCCCTCTCACACTCCAGTATGGGAGACAAAGAAGTGATAGTGGGGAGCTGGCACATGTACCAACACAGCACAGAGTAAGTGTTGTAACAGAGGTACAAAGTGAAATTGAGAACAAGGGAAGTAGTTCATTGCAGTAAGGATTCAGAAAGGCCTTTAGGACTAAGTAAGATTTTAATAGAGTATTGAAGGATGGGTAGAATTCCCACAGTCAGCAGAAGTGGAGGAATCTAAGGGCATAGAACACTATTAAAAATGGAGGGTGTTTATGGAAAAGAAAGTGGTTGATGAGGCTGTAGTTCAATGGTCAGAAGCCAGGTGCAGTAGTAGGTAAATTGGGCTGGGATTGCATTTGGGATGGGCTTGACGGTCAAGCAGAGGAATTTCCTCTTGTAAGCAGTGGAGAATCACTGATGATTTTTGAGGACTGGAGTGGCAGTACCAGATTGGTGTTCTAGAAAGGTAGCAGTAGCACTGTGGAGTATCTAAAGAGTGGGTACAAGGAGAACAAGTAGAGAAGTAACAATGAAGATTTGAACTAAAGTATCATAAAAAACCAGCTATTATTGGATTTACTCGTTCATGCCCTTTGGCCTGCAAACATAGTTATTAGGTGCAAAATCTTGTGCTGATTAAAGGTAGGGGTGGGGCAGACAGGAAAAAATAAAGAAAAATAAAATCCAGTTTATGTCCTCAAGGATATTACAATCCAGTGAAAGACATAGACCAGTAAACCCTATCATACTCTTCCCCTGACTTCTGTGATGTGATTCTTTTGGTTTCCCTCCTACTTTCCCCATGCTCCTGTCTCCTGCAGAAATTCATTATCTTCTGCCTGTGTTCCTAGAGGTTGCTCTACTGTCCAGAGTTTCTCCTTTTCTCTCATGCCACAGGATATCCCAAGATGATTTCATCCTCCCCCATGGCTTCAAACATCAGCTATGTGAGTCCCAAATCTATCTACAATTCCAATCTCTCTCCTGAGTCATACAGCTGTATATCAAAACACCCAACTCAACTGGTTGCTCCCATTGGCACCTCCAGCTCAATTCATCCAAATTGAAACTCACCATCTTTCTTTCACACTCCCCAAACTTGCTTCTCCACTTGTACCCCCTCCCTCGATGCATAATTATCATTGTCCATCCATTGCCCAAGCTGGAAACCAGGGTATAGTCCATGTCTCCTCTGTTGCACCCCTACATCCAATCTATCACCAAGGCCTGTCCAGTCTACATGTTATCTGTCACTACCTCCTCGGTGACAACTGAGATGTGCTGATTTGGAGCTGTTATGTACCCCAGAAGAGGCCATGTTCTTTTAATCCATTCTTGTTGGTGCAGACCTAGTGGGTGGCACATTTTGATTAGGTTGTTTCAATTGAGATGTGATCTAGCCCATTCAAGGTGGGTCTTAATCCCTTACTGGAGTCCTTTGTGAAAGGATAAAAGACAGAGACATTTTGGAGAGAGCTTAGACAGAGAAACACCCTGGAGATGCTAAGAGAACCAACAGACACTCAAAGAGAAAACCACTAGAATAAGAAGCAATGAAACTTGGGAAGAAAGGACCAGCAGATGCCAGCCATGTGTCTTGCTATCTGACAAAGGAACCCAGATGCCAGCAGCCTTTCTTCAGAGAAAGTATCCTCTTGTTGAAGCCTTAATTTGGACATCTGCACAGCCTTCGAATTGCAACGTGTAATTTAATAAATCCCCATTGTTAAAAACCAAACCATAGAGGCGGGGCAAGATGGCAGACTGGTGAGCTGTATGTTTTAGTTACTCCTCCAGGAAAGTAGGTAGAAAGCCAGGAACTGCGTGGACTGGACACCACAGAGCAATCTGACTTTGGGCATACTTCATACAACACTCATGAAAACGTGGAACTGCTGAGATCAGCGAAATCTGTAAGTTTTTGCGGCCAGGGGACCCGCGCCCCTCCCTGCCAGGCTCAGTCCCGGGGGAGGAGGGGCTGTCAGCTCCGGGAAGGAGAAGGGAGAACTGCAGTGGCAGCCCTTATCGGAAACTCATTCTACTGATTCAAACTCCAACCATAGATAGACTGAGACCAGACACCAGAGAATCTGAGAGCAGCCAGCCCAGCAGAGAGGAGACAGGCATAGAAAAAAAACAACACGAAAAACTCCAAAATAAAAGCGGAGGATTTTTGGAGTTCTGGTGAACATAGAAAGGGGAAGGGCCCTGAGGCGCATATGCAAATCCCGAAGAAAAGCTGATCTCTCTGCCCTGTGGACCTTTCCTTAATGGCCCTGGTTGCTTTGTCTCTTAGCATTTCAATAACCCATTAGATCTCTGAGGAGGGCCCGTTTTTTGTTTTTTGTTTTTTGTTTTTTGTTTCATTTTTTTTTTTTTTTTTTTAATCCTTTTTTCTTTTTCTAAAACAATTACTCTAAGAAGCCCAATACAGAAAGCTTCAAAGACTTGCTATTTGGGCAGGTCAAGTCAAGAGCAGAACTAGGAGAGCTCTGAGACAAAACGCAATAATCCAGTGGCTGAGAAAAATCACTAAACACCACAACTTCCCAAGAAAAGGGGGGTGTCCACTCACAGCCATCATCCTGGTGGACAGGAAACACTCCTGCCCATCGCCGGCCCCATAGCCCAGAACTGCCCCAGACAACCCAGTGTGACGGAAGTGCTTCAAATAACAGGCACACACCACAAAACTGGGCGTGGACATTAGCCTTCCCTGCAACCTCAGCTGATTGTCCCAGAGTTGGGAAGGTAGAGCAGTGTGAATTAACAAAGCCCCATTCAGCCATCATTTCAGCAGACTGGGAGCCTCCCTACACAGCCCAGCAGCCCAGAACTGCCCTGGGGGGACGGCACCCACCTGTGACATAGCACAGTCATCCCTCAACAGAGGACCCGGGGTGCACGGCCTGGAAGAGGGGCCCACTTGCAAGTCTCAGGAGCCATACACCAATACCAAGGACTTGTGGGTCGGTGGCAGGGACAAACTGTGGCAGGACTGAACTGAAGGATTAGACTATTGCAGCAGCTTTAAAACTCTAGGATCACCAGGGAGATTTGATTGTTAGAGCCACCCCCCCCTCCCTGACTGCCCAGAAACACGCCCCATATACAGGGCAGGCAACACCAACTACACACGCAAGCTTGGTACACCAATTGGACCCCACAAGACTCACTCCCCCACTCACCAAAAAGGCTAAGCAGGGGAGAACTGGTTTGTGGAGAACAGGTGGCTCGTGGACACCACCTGCTGGTTAGTTAGAGAAAGTGTACTCCACGAAGCTGTAGATCTGATAAATTAGAGATAAGGACTTCAATTGGTCTACAAATCCTAAAAGAACCCTATCAAGTTCAGCAAATGCCACGAGGCCAAAAACAACAGAAAATTTTAAAGCATATGAAAAAACCAGACGATATGGATAACCCAAGCCCAAGCACCCAAATCAAAAGACCAGAAGAGACACAGCACCTAGAGCAGCTACTCAAAGAACTAAAGATGAACAATGAGACCACAGTACAGGAGATAAAGGAAATCAAGAAGACCCTAGAAGAGCATAAAGAAGACATTGCAAGACTAAATAAAAAAATGGATGATCTTATGGAAATTAAAGAAACTGTTGACCAAATTAAAAAGATTCTGGACGCTCATAGTACAAGACTAGAGGAAGTTGAACAATGAATCAGTGACCTCGAAGATGACAGAATGGAAAATGAAAGCATAAAAGAAAGAATGGGGAAAAAAATTGAAAAAATCGAAATGGACCTCAGGGATATGATAGATAATATGAAACGTCCAAATATAAGACTCATTGGTGTCCCAGAAGGGGAAGAAAAGGGTAAAGGTCTAGGAAGAGTATTCAAAGAAATTGTTGGGGAAAACTTCCCAAATCTTCTAAACAACATAAATACACAAATCATAAATGCTCAGCGAACTCCAAATAGAATAAATCCAAATAAACCCACTCCGAGACATATACTGATCACACTATGAAACACAGAAGAGAAGGAGCAAGTTCTGAAAGCAGCAAGAGAAAAGCAATTCACCACATACAAAGGAAACAGCATAAGACTAAGTAGTGACTACTCAGCAGCCACCATGGAGGCAAGAAGGCAGTGGCACGATATATTTAAAATTCTGAGTGAGAAAAATTTCCAGCCAAGAATACTTTATCCAGCAAAGCTCTCCTTCAAATTTGAGGGAGAGCTTAAATTTTTCACAGACAAACAAATGCTGAGAGAATTTGCTAACAAGAGACCTGCCCTTCTGGAGATACTCAAGGGAGCCCTACAGACAGAGAAATAAAGAAAGGACAGAGAGACTTGGAGAAAGGTTCAGTACTAAAGAGATTCGGTATGGGTACAATAAAGGATATTAATAGACAGAGGGGAAAAATATGACAAACATAAACCAAAGGATAAGATGGCTGATTCAAGAAATGCCTTCACGGTTAGAACGCTGAATGTAAATGGATTAAAATCCCCAATTAAAAGATATAGATTCGCAGAATGGATCAAAAAAAATGAACCATCAATATGTTGCATACAAGAGACTCATCTTAGACACAGGGACACAAAGAAACTGAAAGTGAAAGGATGGAAAAAAATATTTCATGCAAGCTACAGCCAGAAGAAAGCAGGTGTAGCAATATTATTCTCAGATAAAATAGACTTCAAATGCAGGGATGTTTTGAGAGACAAAGAAGGCCACTACATACTAATAAAAGGGGCAATTCAGCAAGAAGAAATAACAATCGTAAATGTCTATGCACCCAACCAAAGTGCCACAAAATACATGAGAGAAACACTGGCAAAACTAAAGGAAGCAATTGATGTTTCCACAATAATTGTGGGAGACTTCAACACATCACTCTCTCCTAGATAGATCAACCAGACAGAAGACCAATAAGGAAACTGAAAACCTAAACAATCTGATAAATGAATTAGATTTAACAGACATATACAGGACATTACATCCCAAATCACCAGGATACACATACTTTTCTAGTGTTCATGGAACTTTCTCCAGAATAGATCATATGCTGGGACATAAAACAAGCCTCAATAAATTTAAAAAGATTGAAATTATTCAAAGCACATTCTCTGACCACAATGGAATACAATTAGAAGTCAATAACCATCAGAGACTTAGAAAATTCACAAATACCTGGAGGTTAAACAACACACTCCTAAACAATCAGTGGGTTAAAGAAGAAATAGCAAGAGAAATTGCTAATATATAGAGACGAATGAAAATGAGAACACAACATACCAAAACCTATGGGATGCAGCAAAAGCAGTGCTAAGGGGGAAATTTATAGCACTAAACGCATATATTAAAAAGGAAGAAAGAGCCAAAATCAAAGAACTAATGGATCAACTGAAGAAGCTAGAAAATGAACAGCAAACCAATCCTAAACCAAGTACAAGAAAAGAAATAACAAGGATTAAAGCAGAAATAAATGACATAGAGAACAAAAAAACAATAGAGAGGATAAATATCACCAAAAGTTGGTTCTTTGAGAAAATCAACAAGATTGACAAGCCCCTAGCTAGACTGACAAAATCAAAAAGAGAGAAGACCCATATAAACAAAATAATGAATGAAAAAGGTGACATAACTGCAGATCCTGAAGAAATTAAAAAAATTATAAGAGGATACTATGAACAACTGTATGGCAACAAACTGGATAATGTAGAGGAAATGGACAATTTCCTGGAAACATATGAACAACCTAGACTGACCAGAGAAGAAACAGAAGACCTCAACCAACCCATCACAAGCAAAGAGATCCAATCAGTCATCAAAAATCTTCCCACAAATAAATGCCCAGGGCCAGATGGCTTCACAGGGGAATTCTACCAAACTTTCCAGAAAGAACTGACACCAATCTTACTCAAACTCTTTCAAAACATTGAAGAAAATGGAACACTACCTAACTCATTTTATGAAGCTAACATCAATCTAATACCAAAACCAGGCAAAGATGTTACAAAAAAGGAAAACTACCGGCCAATCTCCCTAATGAATATAGATGCAAAAATCCTCAACAAAATACTTGCAAATCGAATCCAAAGACACATTAAAAAAATCATACACCATGACCAAGTGGGGTTTATTCCAGGCATGCAAGGATGGTTCAACATAAGAAAATCAATCAATGTATTACAACACATTAACAAGTCAAAAGGGAAAAATCAATTGATCATCTCAATAGATGCTGAAAAAGCATTTGACAAAATCCAACATCCCTTTTTGATAAAAACACTTCAAAAGGTAGGAATTGAAGGAAACTTCCTCAACATGATAAAGAGCATATATGAGAAACCCACAGCCAGCATAGTACTCAATGGAGAGAGACTGAAAGCCTTCCCTCTAAGATCAGGAACAAGACAAGGATGCCCGCTATCACCACTGTGCGGTCGCAGCTAGGTAGGGGCGGGCACCCACGGAACCTTCTGCTGTCAGGTTTACTTTGTGGGTACCGGTGGAGGCTCTTCCCGGAGGCGAGGGCGAGGCGGGGGACTTGGCCGAGTCCCCGGCGGAGGCGTGCAAGGTGTGGAGGGCGGCGAGGGAGAAAAACGAGACACTCTCCTTACAGGGGGGTAGAACAAAAAGCCTTTATTCAGGGGTGAGCACAAGTTATATAGGCTGGCATAGAGGGCGGGGTTGGTGTAGGGGTGTAAGGGCCTTAAATGGTAATGCTGAGGGGAGAAAGGCTAGGATTGGTTCTGAGAGGACGCGGAAGCTGTTTGCCGCGGGCAGGAGTTGCTCTGGCAACGGTGCATGAGCACTGGCGGTGGGGGAGTTGCTCTGGCAACGGGGAGTGTGTGGCAAGATAAGGGAGGCGGTTTTCTCCGGCAAGCCTCCTCCAATGGTTGTATTTTGGGTGAGGAAATGGGGCCTGCCTCCGGCCTCACTTTCTCAGGCCCGGGGGGCTGTGGAGGGCGCTACCGCCCGTGCCCACCACCCTCCCCAGGGGCTGATCAGGTCCCCCGGCCCAGGCCCGCCAAGTCGAAGCACGTAATCAGTATCCCGCACCACTGTTATTCAACATTGTGCTGGAAGTGCTAGCCAGGGCAATCCGGCAAGACAAAGAAATAAAAGGCATCCAAATTGGAAAAGAAGAAGTAAAACTGTCATTGTTTGCAGATGATATGATCTTATATCTAGAAAACCCTGAGAAATCGACGATACAGCTACTAGAGCTAATAAACAAATTTAGCAAAGTAGCGGGATACAAGGTTAATGCACATAAGTCAGTAATGTTTCTATATGCTAGAAATGAACAAACTGAAGAGACACTCAAGAAAAAGATACCATTTTCAATAGCAACTAAAAAAATCAAGTACCTAGGAATCAACTTAACCAAAGATGTAAAAGACCTATACAAAGAAAACTACATAACTCTACTAAAAGAAATAGAAGGGGACCTTAAAAGATGGAAAAATATTCCATGTTCATGGATAGGAAGACTAAATGTCATTAAGACGTCAATTCTACCCAAACTCATCTACAGATTCAATGCAAGCCCAATCAAAATTCCAACAACCTACTTTGCAGACTTGGAAAAGCTAGTTATCAAATTTATTTGGAAAGGGAAGATGCCTCGAATTGCTAAAGACACTCTAAAAAAGAAAAACGAAGTGGGAGGACTTACACTCCCTGACTTTGAAGCTTATTATAAAGCCACAGTTGCCAAAACAGCATGGTACTGGCACAAAGATAGACATATAGATCAATGGAATCGAATTGAGAATTCGGAGATAGACCCTCAGATCTATGGCCGACTGATCTTTGATAAGGCCCCCAAAGTCACTGAACTGAGTCATAATGGTCTTTTCAACAAATGGGGCTGGGAGAGTTGGATATCCATATCCAAAAGAATGAAAGAGGACCCCTACCTCACCCCCTACACAAAAATTAACTCAAAATGGACCAAAGATCTCAATATAAAAGAAAGTACCATAAAACTCCTAGAAGATAATGTAGGAAAACATCTTCAAGACCTTGTATTAGGCGGCCACTTCCTAGACTTTACACCCAAAGCACAAGCAACAAAAGAGAAAATAGATAAATGGGAACTCCTCAAGCTTAGAAGTTTCTGCACCTCAAAGGAATTTCTCAAAAAGGTAAAGAGGCAGCCAACTCAATGGGAAAAAAATTTTGGAAACCATGTATCTGACAAAAGACTGATATCTTGCATATATAAAGAAATCCTACAACTCAATGACAGTAGTACAGTCGGCCCAATTATAAAATGGGCAAAAGATATGAAAAGACAGTTCTCTGAAGAGGAAATACAAATGGCCAAGAAACACATGAAAAAATGTTCAGCTTCACTAGCTATTAGTGAGATGCAAATTAAGACCACAATGAGATACCATCTAACACCGGTTAGAATGGCTGCCATTAAACAAACAGGAAACTACAAATGCTGGAGGGGATGTGGAGAAATCGGAACTCTTATTCACTGTTGGTGGGACTGTATAATGGTTCAGCCACTCTGGAAGTCAGTCTGGCAGTTCCTTAGAAAACTAGATATAGAGTTACCATTCAATCCAGCGATTGCACTTCTCGGTATATACCCGGAAGATCGGAAAGCAGTGACACGAACAGATATCTGCACGCCAATGTTCATAGCAGCATTATTCACAATTGCCAAAAGATGGAAACAACCCAAATGTCCTTCAACAGATGAGTGGATAAATAAAATGTGGTATATACACACGATGGAATACTACGCGGCAGTAAGAAGGAACGATCTCGTGAAACATATGACAACATGGATGAACCTTGAAGACATAATGCTGAGCGAAATAAGCCAGGCACAGAAAGAGAAATATTATATGCTACCACTAATGTGAACTTTGAAAAATATAAAACAAATGGCTTATAATGTAGAATGTAGGGGAACTAGCAATAGAGAGCAATTAAGGAAGGGGGAACAATAATCCAAGAAGAACAGATAAGCTATTTAACGTTCTGGGGATGCCCAGGAATGACTATGGTCTGTTAATTTCTGATGGATATAGTAGGAGCAAGTTCACAGAAATGTTGCTATATTAGGTAACTTTCTTGGGGTAAAGTAGGAACATGTTGGAAGTTAAGCAGTTATCTTAGGTTAGTTGCCTTTTCTTACTCCCTTGTTATGGTCTCTTTAAAATGTTCTTTTATTGTATGTTTGTTTTCTTTTTAACTTTTTTTCATACAGTTGATTTAAAAAAGAAGGGAAAGTTAAAAAAAAAAAAAAAAAAAAGGAAAAAAAAAAGATGCAGTGCCCCCTTGAGGAGCCTGTGGAGAATGCAGGGGTATTCGCCTACCCCACCTCCATGGTTGCTAACATGACCACAGACATAGGGGACTGGTGGTTTGATGGGTTGAGCCCTCTACCACAGGTTTTACCCTTGGGAAGACGGTTGCTGCAAAGGAGAGGCTAGGCCTCCCTATGGTTGTGCCTAAGAGCCTCCTCCCGAATGCCTCTTTGTTGCTCAGATGTGGCCCTGTCTCTCTAGCTAAGCCAACTTGAAAGGTGAAATCACTGCCCTCCCCCCTACGTGGGATCAGACACCCAGGGGAGTGAATCTCCCTAGCAATGTGGAATATGACTCCCGGGGAGGAATGTAGACCTGGCATCGTGGGACGGAGAACATCTTCTTGACCAAAAGGGGGATGTGAAAGGAAATGAAATAAGCTTCAGTGGCAGAGAGAATCCAAAAGGAGCCGAGAGGTCACTCTGGTGGGCACTCTTACGCACACTTTAGACAACCCTTTTTAGGTTCTAAAGAATTGGGGTAGCTGGTGGTGGATACCTGAAACTATCAAACTACAACCCAGAACCCATGAATCTCGAAGACAGTTGTATAAAAATGTAGCTTATGAGGGGTGACAAGGGGATTGGGAAAGCCATAAGGACCACACTCCACTTTGTCTAGTTTATGGATGGATGAGTAGAAAAATAGGGGAAGGAAACAAACAAAGGTACCCAGTGTTCTTTTTTACTTCAATTGCTCTTTTTCACTCTAATTATTATTCTTGTTATTCTTCTGTGTGTGCTAATGAAGGTGTCAGGGATTGATTTGGGTGATGAATGTACAACTATGTAATGGTACTGTGAACAATCGAAAGTACGATTTGTTTTGTTTGACTGCGTGGTATATGAATATATCTCAATAAAATGAAGATTAAAAAAAAAAAAAAAAAAAAAAAAAAGACATAATGCTGAGCAAAATAAGCCAGGCACAAAAAGAGAGATATTGTATGTTACCACTAATGTGAATTCTGTGAAAAATGTACAATGTTTTATACTGTAGAATGTAGGGGACCTAGAGATACCAATTAGTGGAGGGGGAATGATAATCTAATAAGAACAGATAAACTATGGAGGGTAATCTCAGTGTTATGGGAATGCTCAGGAATGATTATGGTTTGTAAACTTTCTTGGATATAGTAAGATCATGTTGGAAGCAATAGAGTTATTTTAGGTTTTTTTTTCTCTTATTCCTTTGTTTTCTTAGGGGTTGTTAATTTTCTTGGGGTATGGTAGGAACATGTTGGAAGCAATGTAGTTATTTTAGATTATTTGTTTTTCTTACTCCTCTGTTTGGACATGGTTTATTAATTTTCTTGGGGTATGGTAGGAACATATTGGAAGCAAAGTAGTTATTTTAGGTTATTTGTTTTCCTTAATCCATTGCTTTGTTTGAAATGTTGTGGGGTTTTTTTGGTTGTTGTTTGCCTGTTTGTTTTTAATTTTTTGATAAACAAAGTTAAAAAATTGAAAAAAAATCAGTAGAAAAATGGGAGTAAAAACTAAATGACAAATAGGGTGGGATGGGGGGATGGTTTTGGTATTCTCTTTTCACTTTTATTTTTTATTCTTATTCTGATTCTTTCTGATGTAAGGAAAATGTTCAGAAATAGATTGTGGTGATGAACGCATAACTATATGATCATACTGTGAACAGTTGATTGTATACCATGGATGACTGTATGGTTTGTGAATATATTTCAATAAAACTGAATTTAAAAAAAAACAAAACAAAAAAAACCAAACCATTTCTGGTATATTGCATTCCGGCTGCTTTAACAAATCAAACCACAAGGTGATTAGGTATTGGCCTACTCTAATTTAAGCCACCAACTAGTTTTACTCTTTCAATCTGTGCTCCAAACTAGGCCAGAGAGATCTTTCTAAAACGCAAATCTCATACCACACCCCTCCTTAAAAATTTTTTAGTTAATCCTTTATTTCTCTTAGGATAAAGTTTAATCATAGGTTATAAAGCTTTCTGTAACAGCTTTTCAGCTTATGTTCCATTGTATGAATGTACCATACTTTACTTAACTAGTCCTTTAATGATAGATGTTTGTTTTCAAACGTTTGCTACTATAAACAATGCTATAGTTAATAACTTTGCATATATTTTGCATGTGTGCAAATATATCCGGTCAAAAATTACATGCATTTGTAATTTTGACCACTATTGACAGTTTATAGCTCTACCAGCAATGCATAAGAGTACCCTTTCTCCATAACCATACCAAGGGTATATTGTCAAATATTTCGATTTTTTTGTCAAAATATAGGTGAAAAATGATACCTAAATGTAGTTTTAATTTTCAATTTTCTTGTGAGGGTGAACATTTCTTCATATGTTTAAGAACCATTTATATTTCCCTTTCTGTTAACCATCCCATTTTCTTATTGAATTTTTGTTCTTATTCATATTGATTTGTAGGGATTTTATATATATCTATGAAGCAAAGTAGTCCCTTTATCTATGATACAAGTTGCAAATATTTCCCTGTTTATCATTTGTCTTTGTTTATAGTGTTTTTTGCTCTGCAGAAATTATAGATTTTTATGCCGACAGAATTTCACTCTTTTTTTTATGGCTTTGGGAAATTTTGTGTCATTCTGAAAAATATGTTCTTCACTGTGACATTATAAATTTATAGT
Source organism: Choloepus didactylus (assembly GCF_015220235.1). Classification (NCBI taxonomy): domain Eukaryota; kingdom Metazoa; phylum Chordata; class Mammalia; order Pilosa; family Megalonychidae; genus Choloepus; species Choloepus didactylus. Next base: position 85,908,792 of record NC_051314.1, read on the forward strand.
TTTACTCTTTCATATTTATTTAAACACAATTGATTCATATGGATTTGTTTTAGTGTGAGGACTGGAGGAGAGATGCTACATTGTTTTTTTCCTATTGTATCGATAGTATTCATCTTTTCCATCCTGATAGACAATGCCATCTTTATTATATACTAAATTCTTAAATGGTTTGGCTCTACTCCTGGACTCTTTGTTTTGTTCTTTTGATCAAATTGCCTCTGCATGTGCTAGTTTCCCCTGGATTTTGCTATTTTAATTATTATAGCTTTTTTAAAAAAATTAGTTTAGCTTTTTGTGTTTTTATATCTGGTAGCGCTATTCCCCTCTCATTAACCTTCTTTTTCTGAATGTTCATGACAATTCTTGATGTACAGTTTTCCATGTGAACTTCAGATGCAGCTTATGTAGTCTGTTGGTATTTTTATTAGATTGTGTTAAATTTATAGATCAATTTATGGAGAGCTGACATCTTTATGATACTGAAGCCTTCTACCCCAAAATAGGATATGCCTTTCCATTTATTTAAACCTCCTTTTATGTCCTTCGATAACAATTTAGTTTTTGGCACCTATATCTAGCATATTTACTGTTAAGATTATTCTTGGTTAGTTTATTTTGTTATTGCTACTGTAAGAGATACATTTTATTCCATTATACCTTCTAATTGACTGTTTTCATCAGTTTTTATATATTATTTCTACCCACTTTGCTAAAATCATCTTATTGTTTCCATTAGTTTTTCAGTTGATGTCTTTGAATTTTCCAGGTAGGCTATCAAAAATAAATAATGATAATTTAATCTCTTCTTTTCCAGTTTTTATATCTGTTCTTTATATTCTGTAATTGTGTAGGGCAGTACCTCCAAAGCAATGTTAAATCATAGTCACAGGGGCCATTCTTGTCATATACCTAACTTTAATGGGAACAATCTAGTATTCCCTCATTAAGCATGATTCTGGCTTTGGATTGAGACATGCAAATTTTGTCATAGTAAAGGAGTTAGATATTCTTTCAAGTTTTGTCTAATCCTGTAACCTGGGGATTGATATTTCAGAGGCTTTTAACCTATGTATGAGAATCTTCCTTTGCAGATGGTTTCTCTTCCCTTAGGGAAAAAACAGCGTGCAGATACCCAGCATTTGTTGACTTAAGATGCATTCTGATTCCAAAAGTAATTTTGCACTGGTCAACAATTTTATTAAACGTGACTCCCTAGGAAGATAAAGTAGTCGAGCCAACAGCAGAAAGATCCTAGGTCCTCTGACTTAAGTCCAGAGGTAACAGCCTTTGGTGAGAGAGAAACTGGTTCTGCTCTATTGGACAGAAGTGGGGAGGGGCTGTGCTGTCAAAGTCTGGATTCTAGACTTGAACACCAAGCAGGAGACACTGAGATCCAAGCCCTAATACCAGTAACAACAGCTAACATTTTTGAACACTGGCTATATATCACCTACTTGTTTAAGTACTAAGTGACATTCTTCAGAAACATCCTATGAAGTATTTCCCCACGGATGACCAAATGGAGGCACAGAAATAGAAGTTGCTCAAGGTCACAAGCTAGTAGGTGATTTAAATCTCTGCTAGAGCAGAGATTTAAAAGCAGGCGGGTTGACTCCAGAGCCTGTGTTCTTAACCACCATATCCTAATCCCCCAGGAAAAGGGGCCAGGGCCCCCCAGCAGCTGAGCAAAGTCCCAGAAGGAACCATGAATGTGGCCTTCATTGTAAGGCACAACATCTGTCCTGGGGAAAGAGTGCCAGGACTGCAAAAGAACCAGGGACAGTTAATTGGAGGAGGGATGACTGGTGCCCTTGCTAGCTTTTCTTTTTTATCTACAGTGCTCTCTTTTGGCTCTTTGCTGGCTCTTCCTCTACCTTACCTTAAATGCTGGAGCGCCCTAGGCATTAGGCTGGGGCCTTCTTTATTCTCCATCTATGCTCTCTCCCTAGACAATCGCATCTAGATCTTCATGAAAATGACTTCCTAATGTACATCTCCAGTTCAGGCCTCTTCCCTCACCTCCAGACTAAGGTTTCCACTTCTCAACTCAACAAAGCCACCTGGATACTTCCCAGGCATCTCAAACTTAACACGTCTAAAAGGGAACTCTATTCCTGCCCTGATACAAACTAGCTCTTCCCGTTGACATCTCCTTTCAGTAAATGTATTTAACAAATGTATTCAACGAATATTTTATTAAGCGTCTAATACAAAACAAAATAGATGAAAATCCCTGCCCTCACAGACCTCATATTCTCCTGGTGGGGCACAAACAATAAACAGAAAAAAATAAGTAAATTACATCACACATTAGAAGCTACTGAGTGCTAAGAAGGGAAGCAAAGCAGGGAAGGCGTAATGAGTACCCGGAATCGGATGGAATTTTAAAAAGGGTAGTGGAGTGGGCAAGTGAGAGGAGCAGGAGATAAGTTCAGAGAGGTAAGTGTGTGTGTGGGGAGGGGGGGTAGATCAGGAGTTGTTACCCTTGGGAAGATGGGTAGCCCCTGGAGGATTTTGAACAGAGGCATGACATCAGCAGCTTTCCATTTGAATAGAAGTATTCTGGCTGCCAAGGAGAAATTGGGGGAGAGGCAGTAGAGATGAAGCAGGGATCAGGTGAGAACTAACAGATAATGGGGGTTTGGACCAGGAGATGAGGGAGGAGCTGGTGAGATAGAATCAGATTCCAGATATATTCTGGGAGGGGATGCACCATCCACCCAGTTTTTCAGGCCTAAAATCTAGCTCTTATCCATGATTCGTCCTTTTCACTCATATCCCACATCCAATCCATTAGCAAGTTTGTATGGTTCTACCTACAAAATATCCCTCAAAATGACTATACCCATTGTCACTGCCCTCACAACCCAACTAAACTGCTACTACCTCCTGTCTGGATTGCTTAAATAGCCTATTTTCTGCTCTCCCTGCTTCCTTTTTTTTTTTTTTTTTTCTAAACTTTTTATTTTGAAATACTTTCAAAGTTACAGGACAGTTACAAAACAATACAAACCCCCCACACATAGAACTCCAACATACCACTACCCTCTCTTCCAGATACCCAGATCCACCAATTTTAACATTTTGCCACATTTACTGTATCTATCTACATACCTGTCCATTTTCCAAACACTTGAATATAGGCTGTATACATCATGCTCCTTGAACACTTATTACTGCCAGGTACATTTCCTAAGAATAAGGATATTTACTTACGTAACCATCTTAAGTGCAGTCAGTTATCAAGTTCAAGAAATTTAACATAGATATACAGTCTATATATAATTTTTTCATATGTTTGAATAATGTCCCTTTGAGCCTTTTCTCCTCCCTTGCTAGTTCCCATCAGCATCTTGTAATGCATTTAATAGTCATTATCTCTTTAGTTGCTCTTTCTTCTTTTTTTTTAATTATCAGAACATATACAACATAAACTTTCCCATCTCAACCACTCCCAAGCAAACCATTCAATGGGGTAATAACATTCACACTTTGTAGTACTCTCACGACCTTCCATTTCTAAAACTTTCCCACCTCCCTAACCAGAAACCCTACACCCTTTATGCATTAACTCTCCACTTCCGCTGCCCCACCTCCACCCCTTACCTCTCTGATCTTATCTCCTGCTCCTCTCACCCCTGGCAGCCTGTATTCTAATTTCTGTCTCTATGAGCTTGCATATTCTGATATATTCTTTGTAGTTACCGTGGGGCTTAAATTTAACATCCTAAATCTATAACAATCTCGTCTGCTTTGGTACAAGCTTAACTTCAATAGTGTACACAAACTACGTTCCTATACCCCTCTGTCCCCGCCTTTAGGTAGTTATTATCACAAATAACATTTTATACATTATGAGTCCAAAACCACTGATTTATCATTTTATATATTTGAGATCCTGTTGGATCTACAACGTTCTGTAGGAGAGCTTGGTGAGCTGTCATCTACACGCAGGGCAAAAGCAAGTTCTGGGACGATGGTGAGTCCCTCAGGCCAATACCAGAAGGACTGGGCTAGACATACACACCCCCAGCAAGTGCACAAGCGTTACTCTACTCCCTCCCAAGACTCGCTGGAAGCACCCAGCCAGTGAGGGGAGGGGCCAGCCAGGACACCACAGGATCCTACTGCTTTTAAGTAGACTGTTTTTCGATTCAATGCTCAAACTGTTACTGTAGTCTGTTTTCTGGAGCTTTGAGAAAGATGTTTCTGCCATTTCTTGCTGGTTGTTCAAAACTTGGGGGTGGTGTGGGGGGGGGTGGAGCCCTGAAGTGTCCCACTCTGTCATCTGATCCTGATCAGGGTGGGTGGGGGTCTATCCTCTCTGCTTCTTCTGTTGCCCCCTACAATCAATTCTTCACAAACAGAGGGATCATTTTTAAAAATTAAATAATCTCATAGCATGCTGCCCTTGCTTGGAATCCTTTCAGAGCTTTCCAATGCACTAAGAATAAAGACCAAAATCCATACCATGAACTACAAAGGCTAATGTGATCTGCCCCCTGATGACCTCTCTGTTCTCATCTCCTTCCCTGCTCCAGCCACACTGGGCTCCTTTCTGTTCCAGAGAACAGAGCTCTGTTGCTGGAACTCACCAAACTCTCTCCTGCCTCAGAACCATGCTGTCCTCTCTGCTGGGGACACCCTACTCCAGCTCTTTGCATGGCTGCTCCCTTATTAACTGTCAAATCTCAGCTCAACTGTCACCTCCTCAGAAAAGATCTCCCTGATCCCATCCAGTCCACCACACTGCCTCAGAAAATAGGTACATGTATGTTAAGCAAGAGCACAGGACAATAAATGAAGTGGGGACTCTTGAAGCAGAGGACTATTCTACACTCTTGGGGCCAGAAGAACCAGTCTCCCATGTGGCACTTGAATTCCCTGGCAACGTCCACATGACATGTGCTTGACACCTCCATTGAGGGGGCCCACCCTAGATGCTGGACAGCTTTGGGGTTGGATCTTCCTTCTTCTGAGCTGAGCTGTGTTTCTTTGGAACTCTAAACTTTTGTGCCCCTCCAGCGCAACATGAAAGAAAAAGAACCCAGCTTTTACAGTCTTTCTGGGCAGCTCTTAGCCCAGTCTAAGTCCTGGAGGGACCTTTTCCCATGCCAAAGTTCCCTCCAGGTCACTATCCTCTGAAGGCGCTTCCATTGGGCCTCTCTTTGATCTCACAGAGCATAGAACTGCCTCTCACCCCCACCCCAGCAGTCCAGGTGGGATTGGGTTGATGCGGCCACGTGGGCACCAGCTCCTTCCTCTTCCCAGGGCCTCCATCTCCTCCTTCGGCAGCAATCTCCCCGCCCCTTCGGTAGGCCGCATCTCCCCAGCTACAGCGAGCTCCTGAACATTATATCCCCATCTTGTGCTTAGCACAGGGCCCGACAGAAAGTAGTGTCTCTAAATTGCTGGAAGAATCAAACTCAAACAATGTATAACTCTTCTGGGAAACTCTTAAATGCCACAGTACCTCGCGGGAATTCAGAATTCGAAATCGACTACGAAGCTTCGCTCCGCCCCGCCCCTCGCCCCGCAGTCACTGAGCCCCACCCAGCCAGGCCTCAGCTTGCCCCGCCCCTACCACTCTCTCGCTCGGTCTCGCCGCTCAGCCCATTCCGCCCGAAGCCTAGCCTTCCTTTAATCGTCCCCCTGGCTGGGTAGCCTCTCTAGTGCCTATAATTCCTGACGTCTCTCTACAAGCCTTCACTTTCGACTATTAGCAAAACGGTGACCCTCTCACCATATTGGCCACACCCCGTCAACTCATGTTCCCGAAACAAACCGGAAGAGATTGACCAGCCCCTAGATCGCAGACCTGGAAGTAGACGTATCTCACGGAAGCTGGGTTTGGCCCTGCGGTTGCTGCCGTCGCCACGGAGAAGTTGTTGGAGCTGGCAGCTTAGGAATGGTGAGCTCTCGCTGTTCACGTCTGAGGGTTCTGGACGGAGTTGGGGGTGAAAGGGAGTTTCCCAGAGAGCCGCCGAGGTCGACCCCCCCCGCCTAAGTTTTGGGGCCCCGCCCCGGTGGGGGGGGCCGAAAAGCTGCGCATGCGTGGGCCGAACCTAGCCTGCGGCTAGGCCAAGTTGGTACGCATGCGTAAATTGGCGTCCTGGAGGTGGGGTGAGAATGGACCCAGAGTCGCCTTCCTCGCTTCACCGCCAGCTGGTGGGAATTAAACCGAGGCTACGAAAGCATCAGAGTTCACTCCTGTGCTTATTCTGAGTTGCGGCGCTAACCTCATCACCCGTCTCATCTGAATCCCTGAGAAACAGACCTGAACTGACCGCCCCCCTCCCCCTTGGGTGTGCACTCAGGGAGAATGGGGAGGAGGGCTTAGATTCACACTCAGTTTGTCGGCAGGATCGGGTCTCTTCCTCCTCTCTCCGGTGTCACGATTCCCAGCCGTATCCTATGGAGCGGCATGATAAGCGCACCTGGGGGCAGGGCTGACGCTCTTGTCAGATGGGGTGGAACCCGCTAGCGGAGTGCCCCCGAGAGTCCTGTGACGAGCTCTCCAAGGGTTAGGAGTGGGGACCCCAGGATGGTTGATATTTACGCAGTTCCAAAATCCCATTTTTTAGCTGACACAAGGTCCCACCCACTAAATCTTTAGCCAACGCTACAAATGAAAAAAAAAAAAAAGAAAGAAAAGAAAAGAAAGATGGATTAGTTAAGAGTCCTATCTCCTTTTATTTTTCCTTAGTTTGTTCTGGGTTGGAAGGGGAAGGGGGTGTGCTGCTGACCTTAATAAGCAGCTGAGGAAAAGAAAAAGTGAACCAAGAATACCTTGTTTCTTGCTTGCTTAATCTAGAGACTACCGGTAGCATAGAGGGGTCAGTGAACCCCCCTGAAACAGTGTATGTTTGCATATTTTTCTGGAGTCCATCGCTTTTATCATATTCTCAAAAGTGTTGGTGACCTTCAAAAGGCTGCTGGTTTATATTGACAGAATAGGGCCTTGTGCCTTTTTCTCTCACTGTATGTTCTCTAGCTTATGAGACCTGGGGCAAGGGGTGGGGGTGGCGGCAATGTTAAGCAGTTAGGCTGGCCAGTTGGAAACCTGAGCCTCAGGTAGTCACATTTCTCCTTTGCAGAATCTCCTCTCGGCCTCTAAGCTCACCTGGTCAGAATCCTTCTATGAGCTTGTGGGACCCTTCCTCCTAGCCCCGTGGTTTGGAACCAGTGGCTTTGGGACTGTAAGAGGATGGACAAAGGTAGTATGAGGCCGGGCCAGCTCCCCAAACACTCGAGCGCCAAGCATCTGCTGATTCCACCCTGTGCCTGGCACGTGTCTTTTGGTCCTGGCTGGGCATTGCCACCTCTCCCTGGGCCAGCACCACCCACATACCTCTCAGCAGAGGCCACAGTTGACTGACTTGCTGTTGAGCTGCCGCTTTTTGGCATGGCTGTATTTTGATGGCAGAGTGAGCAGTTATGCCCAGAGCCCGGTGTGTCAGCATCACCAGTCTGACCTGAGCACCATGTGCTGCACGACATGACACGTGGCACCGGGAGAACTGCCCAGCATGGAAGGTCTGGGCCAGGTCTGAGCCCAGATGGGATCTGGATGGCCAAGGAAACCCCAGCTTAAAACCTCAAGTGTCAAGGAGACAGGGGAGGGGCCAGGAGGGCTGGCAGGGGAAGGGGGCTGAGCAGGGGTCCCATGTGCAGAACCTGAAGGTCTGTTACATACTTAGGAATTCTGAGTTCACCACTCCTTTTGTTCTAGATTCTCAGGGGCTGCTAGATTCATCCCTGATGGCATCAGGCACGGCCAGCCGCTCAGAGGATGAAGAGTCGCTGGCAGGGCAGAAGCGGGCCTCCTCCCAGGCCTTGGGCACCATCCCTAAACGGAGAAGCTCTTCCAGGTAGTAAGGGTTTGGAGGGGTGGGTACTAAGATATATGGCATTAGGCACTGCCTGCATTTGCCCTGTTAGGCAGGGCTACCTGAGCCCCTCTGGGGCCTAAATGTTGGAGAGCTTCATGTTTTTCCTGTCCTTACCATATCCCTCCCTAAAGGACCAAGGACAAGGGAGGGAGAATTTAGGCCGTTGTTTTGAAATCTTTGTGGTGCAATACCATGCCATCTCGGAGGGATGGGACATAGCAGTTCCATGCCCCAAAGACTGAGCCTGACTCTGTTATAAAGCGAAAATGGACCCAGAGCCAGGAACATGCTCTGATTAGAAGGCAGGGTGTGTGTGGGTTCTGTGGAGTGGGTAAGGGGTGCTCACTGGGCAGGACCCTCTCTAGGTTCATCAAGAGGAAGAAGTTTGATGACGAGCTGGTGGAGAGCAGCCTGGCTAAGTCCTCTACCAGGGCGAAGGGGGCCAGTGGGGCAGAACCAGGCCGCTGTTCAGGGAGCGAGCCCTCCTCCAGTGAGAAGAAGAAGGTGAGGGATTGGGAAATGTGAGGGTTTGGAGGCAGATTCTGTGTTTCCCCAGAACCTTTGCTGGCTGGCAAGAGCCCTGCAGAGGAGGCTTGTGAGAGGACCAGGCTGCCCCAGCCCCAACCTCAGAAGCCTCCCTCCTGGGAGCCCATTGCTCCCTACCCTTCTTTCTCGCTGCTCCCCCACCCTGCCAGTGCATCCTGTATCACATTCCGTGTGGGAGGCATGGAGCGTGTATCTATTCTGGGAGCAGGCAGCCTGTTCCCAGCATTGCTGGGTGTAAAAATAACCCCCAGGTGGCATTGCTTTGGCCCCAGACGCTATACCAGCAAGAGTGTTTTCCTGATATCTATACCCACCCCCGACTCTGGGGCTGAGGTTGCCATCAGAGAGAGGAGACCCCACGTAATCAAGGGGCTGTGGGTAGAAGCAATTTGAGGGAGTAGTAAAAGGGGGAATTCTGAGCCTCTTGCCTGTGTTTCCTGTTGCTAGGTGCTACAGACTTCATAAAGTTCTAGGCCCAAAGCCCCAGCCACGCTGACACTGGCTTTGAGTTTACTCTGTTCCAATCTCTGCTCAGGTATCGAAGGCCCCCAGCATTGCTGTGCCTCCCAGCCCAGTGCCTGCTCCCGGACTCACCAAGCGGGTAAAGAAGAGCAAGCAGCCACTTCAGGTGACCAAGGATCTGGGTCGCTGGAAGCCTGCGGATGACCTCCTGCTCATCAATGCTGTGTTGCAGGTAGGGCTTCCCACCACAGGCTTGCCGCCCCCTCCCCAGCCTCCAGTTCCCAGCCCCCGAACTAGCTCAGCAGCACTCTTGGGTGGCAAGGGAAGAGTTCTTCCCAGCTCCAAAGCTGGAACCATCCTCTCTGGGGCCTTGCAGACCAATGACCTGACATCTGTCCACCTGGGCGTGAAGTTCAGCTGCCGCTTCACCCTTCGGGAAGTCCAGGAGCGCTGGTACGCCCTGCTGTACGATCCAGTTATCTCCAAGTAAGTGGGGCTGGCTCCAGCACTGGGGAGGGACTGGGGACACCAGATCTCAGCTCCTGGAGCAGAGAGAATTATACAAGGGCCCAAGGGAGGGACCTGGGAGCCAAGGTTCTTGGGACTTTGCCTGCTCTGAAATGCTCCTGAGGCTTGCCAGTCTTCCAAAGGAAACGTCTTCATGCCTCCACCCTGCTGGTCCTGGATGATGCCATAATCCAGGGGAATCTGAAAAGCAGAGGAAGTAGCGCAGGAGAAAACTTGCCAACATGAACACCAGAAGTGTGTGCAGTGTTGCTTGGGGCAGGTCACCTCTCAACCTTTCCCCACCGACTTCCCGCAGTGTCTTCCTCCATTAGATGATGGAGTTGGACCTGAAGAACACCAAGGCCCCAGCCAGCTCCAGAGGCCAGGGTTCCAAGTAAACCCGCACACACGCAACACGTTCTTCCTCCTCAGTTTCTTAATGTAATGTTTGTAGAGTTTGGCTGGGTACATAATGCCCTCCTCCTCCTCCTTCACAGAGCCCGGCACCACTTACCCTGTTATACCAAGCAATGGTCAGGGCTCAGCTCAGGGGAATGGAAGGTGATAGGCAGTGGCTGGTGGTTGCAGCTTTGGCCAAGTAAGGAGGAAGGTCTTGGGAAGGGAGCAGCAGCTGGTCTTAGGATCTACCCCAGGACTGGGCCTCCAGAGGGTTGTGCCTTTGAGTCTCCTTTACTTGGTTGAACACAGGAGCCTCAGTTTCCTAAGTTGCCTGCTCATTCATTTGACAAATCCACGAGGCCAAGGTACTGTGTTAAGCCTTGGGCTCTTCCTGTCTGGGTTCTGTATCTCCAAGGCCTGCAGGTCCTGGGGAAGTAAGGAAACCCAGATTGCGTGACACCCTCCCCTACTGCCCTGACCTCTGCCTCTCCCTCCCCAGGCTGGCCTGTCAGGCCATGAGGCAATTGCACCCAGAGGCCATTGCAGCCATCCAGAGCAAGGCCCTGTTTAGCAAGACTGAGGAGCAGCTGCTGAGCAAAGTGGGATCGGTAAGGCTGAGGGCTAATAAGGTTAAAGATCTGAGCAGGTTGGAGATCCCTTCTGGGGAAAACTGCTGGGGTGGGGTGTCCCACTCTCTGGGTAGACTGGGGTGTGATATTCAGATGAAGGTACATCTTCAGGGGCCTTTGTGGACAGGGTTCTTGAGAGGAGCCAAGCCTGGCTCCCTGAGCGACTGTGTCTATCCCCTCTTCTAGCTCCAACTAGTAAGGTCTGGTTCCAGGGGTATAGAAGGGAGGAACAGAGGCAGGAGTGAAAAAACCCAGATGCCTAGAGCATGTCTTTTGCCCTCCAGACCAGCCAGCCCACCTTGGAGACCTTCCAGGACCTGCTGCACAGACACCCCGATGCCTTCTACCTGGCGCGCACGGCCAAGGCTCTGCAGGCCCACTGGCAGCTCATGAAGCAGTATTACCTGCTGGAGGACCAGACAGGTAAGCGCCCCAGGAGCTGGCAGCACGCTGTGCAGGTAGGTGAAGTGGTCTAGGCACAGCTGTCCTCAGGTGCCATGTAACAGATGTCTCAGGGGCTGTGTCTTGTTTACCTCTCTTTCCGACAAACACTACTTTCTCCTAGAGGAAGGGAACCAGGCTGGAATGGTCTTCAGCATCATGGTAAGGGTAGCCAGCATTGCCTGGAATCCTAGGCAGAAAGTCTAAATAGCAGAGTTGTCTGCCACTTCTGGGTTTTTTTTGTTGTTGTTTTGTTCTTTTTCGTTTGTTTGGTTGGTTGGTTGGCCGGTTGTTTTTTCTTGACATATTTTACCATAACATAAATAACGTGCTAATATAGTCTCCATGGATCACATTCAAACATGAGTAAAATGAGAAAGTTCCCTTTAGTGGACACCCTCCCCTTTGTTCCCTTCCCTAGAGATAATAACCACTTTTTCTAAGGTGCTCTCCCCCTTTCTCTCCCTCAGCAGTACTTTTCGCTGCCTCTCTCCTCCCAGCAGGCACTCGGGCTGTCAGGCTGCCTTCAGGCCACTGAGAAGTCCCCATTGGGATGTTACACCCAGTCCATCTGTCTCTCCTTTTTCCCAGAGCCGGAATACCCTCTGCGTCCTCTCTTCCTTCACCCACAAAACTCTGGTTGTCCTAGTGACAAATATTAGTCAGGCAGTATGATTAAACTGCAGGGAACTCTTCAATGGAATTCATGGTTCAGGCTCCGAGTTTCCCAGGGCAAGCCTGCCTTACCTGTACTTTCTAAATGTTATCATATGTTGCCTCCTATGTTGTTTTTCATACTGTTCTGAAAATGAAGCTTTGTACCCTGCTGCTTTAGTTTGTGCCTTTCACCTTACTACCAGGGTCCTATAGTTTCTGGTTATTAAAGGACATTCTTACAGGAGGATTTTTAAAAATCTATTTATCAGAAGGAGGCCCTATTTTTCTATCCTAAGGACTCCCAAATTCAGTGCCCAGGGAGCAGTCCTCTCTACTCCTGCAGACTTGAAACCTCTTATTCTTCCCCCTGGGGTTCAGATCTCACTAATTCCCACAGAGAGAATGGGAGCTTAAGTTTATTTTTGCTGCTTTAGCAACAAATTAGGTAGCTCTTTTGTCACTATTTTAGAAGCTTCTTCCTAATTTGTAAGTTTACTTGTGTAAACTTGTTAACTTATTTGTAAAAGCCTTAACTTAAGGATTTAACTTTTTCAGAACTTCAAGAATGATCTTATGTGGGGATTTGATTTCTCCTTTACTAGTTAGAGCTAGGATTCCCTAGGATCAGGGAGTATACATTCTTAGGTGCCAAGCTGATTATTTGATTGATGAAATTTGGGGCAGCTCTGGGGGGTTGGAGAGATGACCCCCACAATCTCTTGTCTCCCTTTGCAGTCCGATCTAAGGAGTGGGAGGAAGAGGTGCATTTGTGTTTCCTCCACAGCCCCCCACCCTTGCTTCCCTGGCAGGGAGTGATGACACCTAAGGTGTCATGTTCTGTAGCTAGTGGGAGCTGCTGCAGAGCAGAGAGACTGCAGTCCTGGGAATAGCTGGCCTGAAGGCAGAGGTTCTCAGATTTGTTTTGGCCCCCAAACCTTTTACGTTTTGACTAGGGGAAAAAAAACAGGAAAAGTTACATGAAACGGTATCTATCCTGAACATGTCCAGTGGACTCAGATATTAACTATCCTATTCCATTTCATTTTTTGAAAGAATGGAATTAATTTTTTGACCCATTGATGGTCTATGACTCACAGTTTGAAAAACACTGGCTTCAGGCAGGGCAGCTCCTCACAGCCACATGCTTAGTGAACGGGGACGAGGAAGGCACGTTCCTCTCAGCCCCTCGTTGAGCGTGGCAGAAGTTGTTGGCGAGCCTGTGATGTGGTGGAAGGAACAATTTGGACTTGGAACCTGGAAAGCAGGATTTGAATCCTGGCTGTGTCACAGCTATGGTCAGATAGTTTAACCCTCCTAAATCTGTGCCTTCATCTGTAAAATGGAGCTAATATTGTGTAGTTCAAGGGTATATAAATGAGAGCCCTCCACACACAGAAAAACTGACCAAAGGTCAGTTTTTGTTTCTTTCCCTTTCTAGAACCACCTCTGCCCTCGGCTAACCCCAGGAATGCTTTATGCCAAATTACAGTGCAGCTTACTGTGGTACGCACTCCATTACCTACTCCAGGTCAGCTCTTAACTGCTTTCAGCACTACACACATGCTCTCTCCTTACAGCTTGTGCTCACCTAGTTCAGTTGTCAGCTCAGCAGTTTAGGATTGAGCAGGTGAGTTGGTGCTGACCCTTCCTCTGTTCTTTGTTCAGTGCAGCCGCTGCCCAAGGGGGACCAAGTGCTGAACTTCTCTGATGCAGAGGACCTGATTGATGACAGTAAGCTCAAGTGAGTGGCTGGGACCACGGGCAGGGTGAAGAGCCGAGCCTCTACCATTGGGGAAAGCTGCCTGGGCCACCCAGCCCTACCACTCCTGTCTCAGTGCTGCTGGGAACTGAGCCTGGCCGTAGACTCAACTGCCGGGTCCCAGTTGTAGCTGTTGGTGCTTGGTCTCCCTGACAAACCCCCTCCCTTCCCTTTGGGGCCCTCTGGACTCCTCTGTCTTACCTGTATCCCTACCCCAAGCTCTGGGAAGGAGGCTAGGCCAAGGCTGCAGGAATAGCCTTCTAGGCACTTGGCCCAAGGGGCCCAGGGATACCCTCATGAGCCAAGTAGTGTCCAAATGGTGATGGCAGGTGAGCTGGAGGTGGAGCCCAATTCATCTCCCTCTACCTTCTCACCCCTCAGGGACATGCGAGATGAAGTCCTGGAACATGGTGAGTGTGCCCTGGTGGGGACAGTTGAGGGCGTGGAAGTTCGTGCCAGAGTGTAGAAGACCAGTACGAGGTACTGGGAACCTCAGGATGTCCCTCTTTACCATCCCGCCTCACCCCAGAGCTTACAGTGGCTGACCGGCGCCAGAAGCGAGAGATTCGGCAGCTGGAACAAGAACTGCATAAGTGGCAGGTGCTGGTAGACAGCATCACAGGTGAGGAGACCAGGATGGTCATTCTTTCCCCCCGGAGCCCCACCCAGAGCTCCTCCCTAGTAGCTGGGTAGCCCCCTCCCCAGACCCCTGGCTCCTTTTCCTCAGTAGACCTTGCCCCACTTGCTGCCTTCCACCCTCCCCTGTGGCCTGAAGGGGTGAGCTCTTTCCTAACCTACTCCTCCCCCAGGCATGAGCTCTCCAGACTTCGACAACCAGACCCTGGCCGTGCTGCGGGGACGCATGGTGCGCTACCTGATGCGCTCCCGCGAGGTGAGGGAGTTCCTGTCCCCACCTTTCCTGCTCTGCCCTCCTCCCTCAGCTCTCCTTCAGCCCCTTTTCTATGTCTTGTCCTTATTCTCTTGTTTTCCCTTGGCCTGCATGAACCCCCTCACCCCACTGCTTAGGTCCCAGCTTTCACCTGTTCCATTTCCCCAGATCACCCTGGGCAGAGCAACCAAGGATAATCAGATTGATGTGGACCTGTCTCTGGAGGGTCCAGCCTGGAAGATCTCCCGGAAGCAAGGTACCTCCCACCCATCCCTGCCCCCAGGAGGAAGCAGTGTGAGGTGTCCTGCCCAGCCTCTCACTGCCCTTCCCAGCCCCGGGTTTGTCTCTGGGAACCTTCATGGACCAGCTGAGACGGGCCAAGGGGCCGGCATTTCAGGATCTCTTTTATCTGGGGTCCAAGGTGCCTTCCAGCTCCTGGCCCCAGGAGGCTGCTCTGGAGGCCGAGGTGGTTCATAGAGGCTTCTGGCTCTCTTTTGGCCTTTCCCCCCCAACCCAGCCCCTTCGCCACCCTCTACTTCCACAGGTGTCATCAAGCTGAAGAACAATGGTGATTTCTTCATTGCCAATGAGGGTCGGCGGCCCATCTATATCGATGGACGGCCTGTGCTGTGTGGCTCCAAATGGCGTCTCAGCAACAATTCTGTGGTGGAGGTGAGCTGGGTGGAGAGAGGTGGAAAAGCCAGGAGGAGACTTGGGGTGTGGTGACCCAGTAAGCAGGCCTGGCCCTGAGTCCCACCACGCTGTCCTGAGCCAGCCTTCTCTCGCCCACAGATTGCCAGCCTGCGATTCGTCTTCCTCATCAACCAGGACCTCATTGCCCTGATTCGGGCCGAGGCTGCCAAGATCACGCCACAGTGAGGGGTGGTGGCAGGGCCCCTGGGCGCTCTTGGCCTTGGTTCCCCTGCCGTTCCAACCCCATTGAGCTATGACGTCAGGCTCCTGGAAAACCCTTCTGCCAGAGTGGGCAGCAGGAGGCCCAACTGCCGGCCCATTGATTGGAGCCTTTGTGGGAGGGTGGGGCTGGCCGTCAGGAAGCCAGGTAGAGGCTGGGCCCCTTCGGCTTCCCTCGGGTCAGAGCCCCCCCTCCTCCCTCTCACAGACCACCCTTCTCCCTCTGGATTTCCATCTTCACTCCTGTCTCCAGCTGATTGGCTTTAGACTTTTCCTTTATTGTTTTTCTTTGTAAATAAAAAGCACTGAGTTCCAAAGGTAGTTTCTTTTATTATTATTTTTTTTTAATATAAAAAAATATGGGGACAGGTGAAGGTAGGGGCACATGCAGGGGATGACAGAACCCCCTCCTTGGCCTCAGGCCTCTCCCCCTCAGCCTGCAGAGGGGAGGGGAGGCGGTCCGAGGAGCAGGCTGAGGAGGGCCGGCCAGGAGGGGCCCAGGATTCCTAGCCCCGGGGCCTGCCTCTGAGCTCCAGCCCACCCTCTGCTGAGGGTCCTCAGCCAGGCCTTCACTCTCAGGCTCCCTGCCCTGAGCCAGCCGGCAGCACAGAGTCGGGGTGGCTGCCCCTTCCTCCACCCTGAGGCTGGGCACAGCGGCAGATGGCAGCATGTCTGGCAACAGAGTTCTCGGGTTGGCAGTCAGACCCCCGTGCCTTCTTCCTGCGTCCACTGGACTGTGCCAGAGCCGTGGCAGCCAATAAGCACCATCTCCAGGCTATGGGGGTCCCAGGGCAAGGCCAGGCCCCCGGACCCTGGTGGGGGCTCTCCAGTGCTGGTAGCCTCAGCCTGGCTCATGGGCTCTGAGGGCCCAGTCCTAGCCCCTTCCTCGGAAGGGGGAGGTGAGGCAGGGGTGCTGGGTTCAGGGCAGAGTTCTCCTGAGCCAGGGTGCTCTGAGTCTGAGGCAGAGGTCCAGAATGCCGTGGCTCGAGGCCAGGGGGAGCTCTGAGAGGCTGGGGGGCCCCAGGGCCAGGGTACTATGAGGGGAGAGGGTCCCGGGCGAGGGTGAGGCCAGGTCCCGCTCAAGACAGAGCCAGCTGGGGGCTGTAGGCAGTAGGAGGATGCTCCAGTGTCCACACACAGAGGCTGCAGGAGCCCAGAGGCGCTGGTGGGGTACGGCCCCTCCGCGTGGGGTGCCAGGACGAGCTGCACAGCCTGCCGAAGCGACTGCAGGCCCTCCCGCATCTGCAGCACCTGCTCCGACAGCTCCATCACCTGTGGGAGAGGTGGGGGGAGGTCCAAGTGGAGTCAGGGACCTCATAACAGCTACACCCCCGGCCCCGCCCCCCCCCCCCGCCTCCACCTTGGCCCTCACCCACCGCCTGCCGAAGCTTGTCCAGTGTGTCTGTGTTCCTTGCCTCGCTGGGCCCAAGGGGGACAGTGAGCAGGCCATTCTCTGGGGACAACAGGATGGGGTATTCAGCAGGTGCCGGTAGGAGGAGAAGGTGTGGGGTCACGGGCCCCTGCCCAGGAAGGACAGACTGTCTAGACCTGGCAGGGCCTGACTCCAGGCACGACCACTGGCTTCTAGCCTTGCCCAAATTGCTGACTTTTGCCCTAATTGCCAAGGGCAGAGAAAACACCTCCCACCAGCCCTTGGTCACACTGCTCAGCCCTCCCCTGCCCCTCAGGAAGTG
The DNA here is from genome assembly GCF_015220235.1 of Choloepus didactylus. NCBI lineage: Eukaryota > Metazoa > Chordata > Mammalia > Pilosa > Megalonychidae > Choloepus > Choloepus didactylus. The sequence goes on from NC_051314.1 coordinate 85,925,579, forward strand.
ACTCTTCGTACCTGTCTCTTGTGCTGCCCTCCAGGGAAATGGTCATTCCTAGGAACTCATTGCCTCGGCCAGCCAGTTCCCAGGGCCACCTGGCCTGGGGCCAGTTTCATTTGTGGGTCCCAAGCCCTTTACCCACCTCACCCCCCCACCCTCCCAGTGAGCCAGATAATGTACTGTTTTAGCTACACCTTTGTTAACTGCATTATTTTATTTAACATGCACAAAAACCCATTTTATAGACAGGAAGCTGGGCTCAGAGAAGCCAAGATCACAGTGCTAAGAAAACCAATAGGGAAGTCCAAACCCAGCCACCAGGGAGGGCTAACACCAAGGTGCTGGTCTCAACCACCAACCCCCTTCCCAGCAGTGCAGAGGAGGGTGAGGGGAAGAGGGCTTCAAGGGAAGCTTTGTACCCTGCCAGTTAGTCTCTAACACTGAAGGTTCAGATTCACCAGCCATGAAGCTCGCGGGCAAAGAGGCTGCCTCCCCCACCTGTCCCACTCCCCAGGCCCCTGTACCTGGTCCAGGGGAGGGGCTGCTGCTACATTCCAGGCCAGACTGCCCCACACGGAAAGAGAACTTGGGCTGGTCGGAGCCACAGCCGTCCTCGATGCCATCTACTACCCTGTGGACCCAGGCACCAGGACAACAAATCAGTCGACAGGCAGCCACTGTGGTGTTACACAGGACAGGATGGCTGCAGGAGCCCAGAGCTGCACCAGGGGGACCTTGGGCCCCCAAAACAAAGGTAGCAAGTAGTCCCCTTCCCCAGGAGACTGTAGTTGAGCTGGGGAGCCAAGCTTGAGTGACATGAAGCAGCCAAAGAGTTAAGAGCAGTGTACGGCCATTCACTGGACAGGAGGCCTGGTGGAAGCAGGGAGGATGGACGAATCCAGGAAGGCTTCCCTGAGGAGGCAGGCTTGACCCCGGCAGGCTGGGAGGGGTTAGGCTGGAAGGATGGACATCCAGGGCCAGGGCCGGGTGTGCCTGGTTGGAATCCAAGCCTTATCACCACCCTTGCTGCCCTGGGGGCTCAGGGAGGGCTTGCTCACCTGGGGCTCAGATCCGGGGGCACATTCCATGGCATGGGGGGTAGGCGCAGTCCCTCCAGGCTCCGTGGGTGAGCAGAAGGCCCTGCCTCAGCCAGCGACGAACCCGCCCTGCCTGGCCGCCCTCTGCCGCCTAGACGGGGCCGGGGTGCAGCTTGACGTGGGGATAGCAGCTTGGCAGCCGAGGATGAGGAGGTGCAGCCAGGGGACAGCAGGGGGCTGGAGGGTTCATCAGCTGGGGCTGGGGAGGACCCAGGGCCCGGCTCCCCATCCGTCTCCTTCTCCTCCAGCGTGGACATGAGGGTGTTGTCACCGCTCAGGGAGCTGGTGTCTGCCTGGGGACAGTGGGGACAGGGAATTGGTGCACAGGAGGCCACTGCCCGGCCCTGCTCACTTTCCCTGGCCAGGCCTCATCTCCCCAAAACACCTGGGATCTGCATCCTGCAGAAGTGGCAGAGTCAGGAGGTGTGACCTGCTTTTCTATTGCTACCACAAAGCCGCCAAGCCCTGGGGTGTTTGCTGCCCCTCACAACTCTAGCCAAGTGTGGACAAACTACCTCTCTCCTTGCTCCCTCAAGCTGACTGAATCTTCCAAGAGAAAACAGAACTAAAAACTGGTTTGCAATTAGTGGCATCATCCAGGAAAAATCCAGAGCCCCTTGGAACAGTCCTGAAGAAGCAGGGGAAGTCTCAGGGCTCTCTTCAGAGACTGGCTGTAGGGCTAGCGCCCTGTCCTTGCCCTGCCCAGTTCCCTCCACCTGCGGCCCGGGAGGCTCCTGGCTGCTACCAATGAACTCCACCTCCCTCACTTAAGACTTTGCTCTGGACAGGGCCAGGCTGACCCAGATGCGCCAAGGAGAGCAGGGGGGTGGGGGTGGGAGGATAATGGTTGAGCAGGGTAGGGCTGGGGTCCTAAAAGATAAGTGCTTGGGTATGAGGGACCAGGAGGGTGCAGACCCTTCCCCGGATGGGCTGGGGCATTTCCCCACCCACAGCCCCTCCACAGACGTTGACCTCTGCCCCTAACCAGGTTCCCCGGCACCCCCAACCCCTACCAAGCATGCACCTGGCACCCTCACCTCCGCAGAGCCTCCCCCAGCACCCAGGTTGTAGCTGAGCTCCCCTCGGAGGCCACGGCTGAAGCGTGGGGCAAACTCGGGGTACAGAGCGAGGCTCTCATGCAGCCCAGCCAGCTGCAGACACTGCAGGGCGCAGTAGGTCAGCCCCTTCACGTCTGCATTGGCCTTCACCACCTGCTCCCGCCGGGGCAGCTCACAGCCGATCAGATCGCCCTTCCCTGGGGAGAGGAAGCAGAGGTCAGCCAGCCTCGACGCCCAGCAGCAACGAGACGTGAGGCCAGGTGAGCAGGGGGCTGGTGAGCTCCCACTGGGGCAGAGCTGGGCCTTTTCGGCTGGACACCACTGGGGGGCCGTAGGGCCAGGACACAGAGGAGCAGAGAGGCCCGGGTCCCGGCCTGACCCTGGCTGCCTACCTCACTGGGTCCCCACACAAGCTTGGGTTGAAGACTACTGAGCCCCAGATTCCCAAACAGATGCAGGACCAAAACCACTGGGCTGAAACACATCAGAACTTTAGCTCTGAGAGACTGTTACCCACACTGGCAATAGATTGTAGTCCTCTGGGAAAGTTAGAACAATCAGACTCCCAGGCCCTAACCATCCCTCCAGAGTCAAATTATCTGCGGGAGACCCCATCATCCAATACGTTTAGAAGCTGTGGCATAGCTTGTCCAGGGACCAATGTGTGGAGCCAGCAGTTTAGTGTGACACCCCTGTGGCACTTCTGAGTTAGACGGTTGTGGCTGAGTTACTGCCTCTTCCAGAGCCCTGGCTATCTCATCGATAAAATAGATCCTGTGCTTAACTGAGTCTATGAAGCTTTCTTGATCTTACCAGAAGGTGTCAACAGAGGGTTTTCCCACCACCAGGCTGAGACTGCCACCTGGCTGACAGCGATTATAAAATGGCATTGATTATCATCTGCATCCCAATCTCAGAGATGGTAAATTGCGGGGAAAAAATACGAGTCAAAGAGTCAATGAAATAGTCTCTCAAGCCCAGCAGGTCTATGGGCATGCAACCCGGCCTTGGATGGAGCCCTGAGGACCCTCACAAGGCAGCGCAACCCAGTGCCAGGCAGTTCACATGATCAGAAAATATTTCCTTATCTGTAAGAAAAAGCTGGGTGGCTGCCATGCCCTCCTGTGGTCCGCATCACACACTGAGCTGTGAGGCCTTTTGCTCAAACCTAATTGTAGAACGCATCGCTGTTAAATTTTATTTTCTTGGTTCCAGGCCATGCTTCTGGTTCCTTCTGAGAGCTGTTTGGATCTTAATGTGATCTTCTGATGAATGAGCTCCCTCTCCTCATTTGTGTCATCTGGAATAGGATAAGCATGTGTTTTTGTCTTTATCCAAGAGGTGAGATAAAAATGAGAAACAGGACAGGACCAAGGACAGAGTCCCATTCCACTGTGGTCTCTGGGGCCAGAAATTGTTCCCTGTGTGGACATCTCAGTCAGAGCCTCCAGGCTCAGCAGGTCAGATTCTGGAAAGGTCCTCATGGCACCAGCCACCAGCCCAGCTCTCCCCATCTTGCCTTCTTCCTCCCTCACAACTGACTTTGCATGTGTTTAGCCGAGGTCAGTTTATATGGAGATAGGAGCCCAATCAACATCAGTGCAGAAGTGAGCCTTAGCTGCCAGGAGCAGGGCTGGATGCACCAGGAGGCTGCCGTTAAGGAGGCAGATGAGAGAATTAGGGAGATGAAGGCAAAGCAGAAAACCAGGTCATGATCGGGGCTGGGGAACCAGGCCTTTATCAGGGTGTCCAGAGCCTCAAGTCAAGAGGAGAAACAGTTCATCCAAAAACACGTGGGCATGGGCAGGATGGATCAAAAGTGTCATAAGTCACAGTGCTGGGGACATTCTGGAAGCAAGGGTCCTGGACACAGGCAGTGGCCTTTCCTGTGGCCGTCTTAACAACGAGTAGTGAACGTGGCTCTTCTGAGACTTGGCTTCCGGCAGCAAAGAGATGTTCTTTGAGAACCCATGCCAGCTTCTGGCTGCTGCTGCTTCTTCTCCAAGCCTGAAAGCCATCTGTTTAATAACCCACTTTACAATCTTGCTTTGGAATGACCAGTCTGCAATTGTCAAAATCTGTCTCTGCCCTCTTGAATCTCTACGGTTCTCTAGAATTTCCCAAGGATTGATAACTGTTTCTTCCCAGGTGGCCTGCTGTGGCCCCTCTCTGGGTTTTCTGCACATCGTGGACACGGGCCCACCTCCCCCCAAGTGCCCCTTGCCCTCTCTCCCACCCTCACAAACCTAGGATGGCAAGCACAGTGCCGCCCTTGAGCACCTCCATGGAGCCGGAGCAGACAAAGTAGAGGGCCTGGAGGGCGTCGCCTTGATGGATGAGGTACTCGCCGGGCGTGCAGAAGGCGGGCCGCAGGGCCAGGGACAGTGCCCTCAGGCAGCCGCGGCTGGCCGCCTCAAACAGGGGCAGCTGCAGGACCTCCTTGTGCAGGTGCATGGCAATGTCTGCGCGAAGCTCGTCCGGGAGGCTCTGCAGCAGCTGCAGGCAGGAAGGCGGGTGGCGCTGGGGGTGGTAGAAGGCGGGGAAGCCTCCCACCAGCCCCTCTCCACCTGGCAGGCCTCAGGGGCAAGTGGCTTTGTGGGAGGGACCTTGTGGCCTCCCCTCCCAGCATCACACACCACACAGGGTGCAATCAGCCAGGGGGCTGTCTCTGCCCTGCTCTCAATCATTCCAGCCCCCACCATGAGCCACCCAACTTTCCTCCTCTAGGCCTCAGTCTTGGGATGTCAGTGAGCACAAAGTCCCCAAACCTAAGAAGGGTGGGAAGGGCCTCTGAGCTTTCTTGGCTGCCCTCTTTCCGGTGCTGATGCTCTCCCCTCCCTGTACCCCCACCTCCCACCGAGCTGAAGCAGAGAGGCCAAAACTCTGCATTCCTCACCACCCCACCTACACACCTGGTCATTTTAGGCCAAGTCTAACGCCCTGAGGGGGCCAGGGCTAGAAGGGCCAGCCGCGGAGGCCCGTGCCGCACCTCAGTGGTGTCGATGCCATTGTTCACGGCCCAGGTGGCCTGGAAGTACTCGAGCATGCGCTGCTTGAGGGGCTTGGGGATGCGATGGATGCGGATGTAGTCTCGCAGGTCACGCGTGCGGCTGTGGTACAGAAAGCGGCGGGCGTACATGCGCTGGATGATGGCCGTCACGTTCCCAAACACCACCGCGTGCATCAGGGCTGGCGGAAGGTGGCGAGAGGCGGTCACCTAAAGGACCCAGCCTGGCCGGCCAGACCCCATGCCGCACACGACTGTCCTCTGCCCACCCCTGGCAGGCTCCTAGGCAAGGCCCTCGGGCTGCAGCCCACAGCCACCCCCTAAAGCAGGACCTCTGGCCAGGGCCCCGCAGGAGGTGGGAAGGGCGGGCCGGGAGGCGGGGGCGGGCCGGGGCTCACCGCCGATGAGCATGGTGCAGATGGAGAAGATCTTCTCCGTGTCTGTGTTGGCGGACACGTTGCCGAAGCCCACGCTGGTGAGGCTGCTGAGTGCGAAGTAGAGGGAGGTGATGTAGGCGCTGCGGAGGGACGGGCCGCCCAGGAGCTCCAGCCCCGTCCCGTTGGCCTTGTTGCTGCCGCTGCCGCTGCTACAGTTGTCGCTCTGGCCAGAGCTGTTCCCTACATCCGGGCTCTGGCCCACCAGGTAGTACGGGGTCTCCAGTCGGCGGGCCAGCTCCTGCAGCCAGCCTGGGGAGGGAGCGAGGGAAGGGCCTGAGCAGGCAGGGCACTGCTGGACTCTGGGTGCGGGGTGCCCTCCAGTGCCCCCTGGGGTGGGGACCATGCAGATGCAGATTCATCCCCCATGGCTTCCCATCACTTTTCCCCTTTTCCTCTGCCAGCCCAGTGTGCCTCTATCCACCCCCTCACTCCACTTCCTCATGTTCTAGCAAGACAAGCACATGAAGAAAAGGTTGTCTTCTCCCCAGACAGCTCCTGTTGGCGCCAAGGAGAGAGCAAGTGTGATGCCCCTGTTTCTGGTGGTGCCACTAATCCTGGGTAATGGGACTGATGGAGGCTCGCTGCACTCAGCCACAGCCTCATCCCGGTAGCCGGTGGGAGACCAACTCCTCTGCCCTTTCCGCCCTGACTCCTCCACTTCCTCTGAGCCCGCCTGCTCAAGGCAGTCTCCCTCTCCACTCCATTCAGACTCATCCCAGCCCATGACCACCCAAACCACCCAAACCCACGCACATTCTCCAGCACCCCTCCAGGAGTTGTGCATACACACTGCCAAGGCTACACATATGCCCTCCGCAGTCAAAGCATCGAGGATGCACGTGTACACACAGTCATGCAAGCACTTTCACAGGTGCCCAGCCACAGCCACTCACGCGGGAAAGGCCTGTGCACACCTGGGAGACAGACAAGGGCACGCAGGTGCTTGCAGGCTGACGCATAGAAAGGGTGGGACACACGTAAACACAAGGGACAAGATATACACACTCAAAGGCCACAGCCAGGCAGACACCTGCACACACATACAGACGAGGCACACAAAGGCACACAGAGGCCCTAAGCACACATGCAGACGCAGGCCAGGCTGGGCCACTGGATGGTGGCTAAAGACTGTGCCATCTCCCCCTGCTCAGCCCTTGCCTTAACCCCACATCCTCTGGCCTGGCCTTGGCAGGGGTGGGGATTCATCCCAGGGTATTTCATGAGCTCATGAGGGCCAGCAATCACTAGCCGATGGGTTGTGGGAGTTCTAGGGTGTACGATGGAGATTCCAAGGCCTCCAGAAATCCCAGAGGTCCTGGTAGAGCTGGGGGTCATGGGCAGCAAGGGAGAGAGGGCAGATTGGCAAGTCTAGAGTGGAGATCCAGGAGTAGCACAGGACATGAAGCTGGGGATCCCAGGCAGCAGGGCCACCCCACCTCTCCATGTTGCTCTGCCCCCACCTCAACACACCCAAGACCCCACCTCTGCACCCTTCCCAACACGTATTCTGGTCTCTGTGCTCCCCACATCCTCCTCCCATCCTTACATCCATTCAGCAACCTCACACACTGTGTCAGGAGCCAGGGGACCCCCAGGGACTTGGGGCAGGTTCAAGTTCTTAAGGAGCTGATAACGTAGGGTAGCAGCTACATCCCAGAGAGGCACAAGTCCTGGGTGCCACAGGAGGGGGTGCTGTGAGCCAAGGCTGGAAGTCTTCCTGAAAGAGGTGACATTTATGCTTGGCCTTAAAAGATGGGTGGGTTTTTGCTACATAGAAACTCAGAGGGGATCACTCCTGATGGAGGGAAAGTCATAAGCCAAATCTGGAGGTCGATGTTTTAAGATGAGTACAGGCAAGTAGCTCAGTTTGGGATAATGTGGGATTCACACTGGGGGGCATCAAAGTCCAGACTAAGGAATTTGGGGAAATGTGTTCAGGCCTGAACCAATTGAGGATTTGCCCTCGTGTAACTTGAGGTGTGCTGGGAGAATAAAATGGCATGTACAAAACTTTTCAGTCATTATTTAGTTGGGCCTCTGAAGGTGAATCCAGCTGCCAGGCTGGGGAGTGGGTGAGAAGAATGAGACGAGGGTGGCAGAGGGGCCTCTCCTCTCCTTCCTGGGGGGCAGCAGCAGCTCCTGGGGCCAGCATAAGCTGTTTTGGGAGCTGGGGACTTTCAAACCTAGAAATGCCTCAAATTTAGCAAAATCTGGACTGGTGGGAATCTGGGGAAGGAATTTTGTGTCCACACCATGGCCGGGCAGGGGAACCAAGGTGTGGAAGCCTCGGAGAAGACGCCTCCACCAGACTGGGCCGGGCCGGCAGGAGAGCTGTCCCCCTGCTAAGGAGTCTTCTCCCCGTGCTGGGCCCTGGGAAGTCTGGGCTTGGCTCTAACAGGGTGGTGGTGGGGGATAGCTTCCATGGAGAAAGAAGGGGAGATGATGATGTGAAAGACTTGGACGCTCCCCAAATGTGGACCTGTAGCAGCCCCGAACAGAATGAAGCCACCCTGGAACTTGGAAGAAAGAATTACCATGGCTATCTATCTGTAATAGTCAGCTTATCTCCACATCCCAGGGCCAGCAGAGTGGGCCCTGAACCCTCCCCAGCCAGGAGCCAATGGTGCTCTCCATGGCAGCTCAGCAGCCCTGGAGAGGTGTCTGGAACAGACAGCCACATGGACTCAAGGTCAAGGGTGTCTGGGTCCTGTTATGGGGCAGGTGGGGCTGACCTGAGGAGGCGAGTGTCTCACCCACTGTGGGTGGGGGAGAGAGACGTGGTGATGGCGTGGTTTCCCCACTATCCATTTCACGCCCCAGACTTGGTGTTCACTGGGTGCTGGTCTGACCCCTGAGCAGCCTCACCACAGATTCCCTCTGGGCAGGGCAGGCACCAAGGAGTGCTCCGGATCCGTGTGCTCAGCAACTAGAGCACAGGGTGTCTCCTAGTGGGCCCCCTGGGGTACACACCGGTCTCAGGTGAGCTTGGTGAGGGAGGGAGGATTTGTAGGAGGCTGGCAGTCCCAGGAACTGATGGCACCAGGTTTCTAAGGCCGCCGCTGGATGCCTGGTGACCCCACCAAGGAACAGAGAGTCACGAGAGCTGGCCTCTCATCCTCGGACCAGAAACAAGTGCTAAAAGGTAACTGGGAAGTTGACAGAGGGCAGGATTTGGGAGGAAGAAAGTAAGTTCAGTTTTGGACCTGCAGGTTACTGGGAGTTAGAAATAGCTGGAAATGAAATTTGGAGTTAGAAAAAGGATGGGAGTTGAGCTGTTCATATAGTGGTACCAGTGGAATCATGAAGGGAGACAGAGGTGAAGGGGAAGGAGAGAGTGGAGGAAAGGCCCGCAGGAGATACCTGGAACTTGGGGGGCCGGAGGAGGGAGAGGCCCAGCTCCTGAGGCCTGCATTGCACAAGGCAGAGACCTAGGACATTTCAAGAGTGTGTGGTTAGCGGGGCCAGTGCTACAGGGACTTCAAGGAAGATGAGGGTTTGGCCCCAGAAGGTCACCATGACCTTCTGGGTGACATATTTGGTGGCACGGTGGGGGCGGAAGCCCTCCTGGCAGGAGTTCAGACGTGAGTGGGAGGTAAGCAGAAGGAGGCAGCTGTGAAAGTGGAGGTGAAATGAAGGAGAGCGAAGACACTGGTGGGATGCAGAAAAGGCTGGTTTTCAAGCTGAGAGAGATGGGGACTGGAGGTGAGAGGAGGGACCAGAATGGGGCAGGGGTCCGGGGAGCCAAGGCAAGCTTTAGAAAGGGTCACGGGAAAGCAACAGGCATTAGAGGCACCCTGGAGGACAGTGGCCCAACAGGGCAGGGGCTGAAGGGATGTGACAAAGGTTTGACCATCGGGGGAGCTGGGGAGCAGCTGGGCTCAGGGCAGTATCTGAGGGGGGAGAGGGAGGCCTCCCCCAGGCAGCTCACCAGGCTTTCTCCACAACCCCAGTTGCTGGAGAACAGACTTGCCACGTGGTGGCTCTGTCACACTCACCTGCACACACTCCAGCCCTACATTCTTCTCATACACACATGCCTACTTGCACACGTTCCTCTGACACACGCATACCATGGCACAGTCACGCATGCCTACTTGCGTGCACACTCCTGACCCCTGCTATCAGCACACAAACGTACCCGACAGGCCTGCATTTCCCTGACGCACACACACACACCTGAGTAGACGCAGTCCTCTGACACAAATGTCCCACCCCATCCCCAGCCCCCCAAAGGGGGCCTGCAGTACCAATCTCGGGCAGCTCGGATTCGCTGCTCTCGATCTCCCGCTGGCCGATGTAGAACCAGACGCAGGCCACCCAGTGGGCGAGCAGGGCAAACACGGCCATGAGCAGGGTCAGCACCACGGCGCTGTACTGTGAGTACCGGTCCAGCCGCGGCAGCAGGCGCAGCAGGCGCAGCAGCCGGACGGTCTTCAGCAGGTGAGCCCCGAAGTACTGAGGTGAGGGAGGGAGGGTCACCGCTGGGCCTGCCAGATCCCCCAAAGCCCACCCACCCGGCCCAGCCATACTGACCACGTTGACCTTGAAGGCGTGGAGCAGGTCAAAGGGCAGTGCCGCGATGACGTCCAGCAGGAACCAGGTGGTGACGTAGTGGAGACAGATGGACTTGGGGGCAAACACGACCTGCCCCGACTTGGACACGAATGTGGTGCGGAAATTCAGGACGATGTCTGTGGGGAATGCAAGTGGGAGCCAGCACAGGGTTGGGGTTGGGGGTCACTCTTTCTTGGGGTCCTGCTCGGGTACTTGACTCTGCCCAGGGCCCTTTACATCCATCGTCTCAGTTCTCACAGTAACTCTACAGGCCGACACTCCCTAAATAGGCCTACTTTAGGGAGGGAGAGATGGAGGCTTGGGAGGCTCTGGGGCTGGCTCAACACTGTATAGCACATTAATGGTAGGCACATTTTTGCAGCCTGGGTCTGAACTCAAAGCACAAAGGTCACAGACAGGTGTGTAGGAGGCGTCCCTGGGGAGGGCAAGGGGGGCACTTGTGAGTCCCTGGAGGCCATGCAGACATTCGCTGTCAAAGCCTGAGGGGCAGCCTGGTCTGCGGGAGGCTGGGCCTGGCATGGGGTGAGGTGAGAGGCATCGGGGCCCATACCAAGGATGAAGAGGACCTCCACGGCCAGGTCGCAGACACTGGGGGGCCCGCGGGCTGCACTGGGCTCCCGGGCTGTGCTCACACACACGCTGTAGGGCACGGTGACAGCCACGTAGAGTGTGGCGAGCAGGATGAAGCCATCCCAGGTGGCCCGCAGTGCCCCGCAGTGCAGCAGGATGAAGGGTGACTTCCGGATGGCGGCTACTTTGTACTCCGGCAGGTTTGGCTTCTCCCCAAATACACCCTGGTGAGGCAGGGCAGGTCCAGGCAGGGAGGAAAGGAGACCAGCCCAGGCTGAGTTCGGATAGTGTCCAGAACGGGCGTCCCCTCCTTCCGCTCCCTGCATTCTCACAGCAACCGCTGACAGAGGCAGTAGAGTACCCATTTTATAGACCAGAAAACTGAGGAACAGGGAGGTCAAGTGACATCGCTGGGTCACCCAGCTGCTTAGGGGAGGAGCCTGGATTGCACTAAGGCCCATGACTATTCTCTCCATCAGCCCACGGCCCCGAAGTGCTGTAGCACCCAGTGGGGCCCTGGACACCTCTCCCACCCATTTCCCCTCCCCCATCTCCTCAAGGCTGCACACGGGCGTGCGCACGCGCACACACACACACACACACACACACAGTCACCTTGTTGAGCTTATGCTTGCCCTTGGGCTGCTTCTGCAGGTGCCCTGACAGGTGGTAGAGCACAGCCCGGCTCCGCCGCCGGTTGGCATTAAAGCCTTTGGCTCCTGCCCGGCCATATCGGCGCCGGCCACCGCCTGCAAAAGAGGGGCCCATGTGGATGACAGGGGGCCTGCCCCTATAGCCCAACACAGAGTCTTGGTGTAGGACACCAGTTGCAGGCCCGTAGAGTGGTCTGTTCAGAGTTGGGGGCTCAGGCATTCCTCTTTCCTGGTCACTTGCCAAGCCCAGCAGTGGGCAGTCCCATGGGTGCTCACAGACACTGTCCCCAGGGCCTGCTTTCAGGAGAAGAGGACCAGTGTGGGGCAGGAGAGGCTTTCCATGGCAGAAGGCCTGGGAGTGGGAGAAGAGGTAGTCCACGGGGGTGGGGGTTGGGAGAGCTGGTAAAGGCCCTCAGGCAGAGGTGCAGATGCTCAGAGGAGGAGCCCAGGGACAGGCGCAGGGGCCAGGGGGTGATACTAAAGACTTAAACGCCGAGGAGAGGCAGACCCAGGGCTGGGGGTGAGGGAGCAGGAATGGAGAGCACCCCCTGTACCCCCAAGCAGTGAAGGGGCCTAGGAGCAGCTTTTGATGACAGCTTTGTGACCTACCCAAAGTCCTGCCCCAGTCCTTGGGGGAACAAGAGGGGAAAGAACCCAAGGACTTAAGAGGGCTCTGGCCAGGTTCCCCCAGTCAGCCTTGCCGTAAGAGAAAGGCACGGGGCCTGCATGCCCCCAGCCAGGTAGGTCTGAACTCAGTCTCACTAACAGGTCAGAAAGCGGCACTTCACAGACACTAGTGGAATTGGTTTGCTGTCAGTTTCTTAGTAGAGTTGACTTTTAAAAACTCTAACTTCATCTCAACCAGTCTTCTGGTCTAAAGGTTTCCACACCTGGGCATATAGAGATGAGGGCGGCACAGACCTCTCAGCTGACCCAAGTGGGAGTCGATGAGTCCAAGAGGTGTGGGGAGGACTCAGGAAACTCCGAGCTTAGAAGGGGGGCCAAGGTTCCTCCCAGACCCGAGATGCCCAATACCCCAGGCACGGTAGTCAAATCAGTGGCCCCACAGGCACCCACCTGTCTCCTTCCAGCTGTCAGGACCCCCTCGGTTCTTGGTGTCACTGATGTCCTTGTGAGAGACCAGGAAGAGGGCCACCTCCCCTTTCTCATTCTTTATGGGTATCACATCCAGGAGACACCAGAATGGGAGCCCTAGGCACACAGACAGACTCAGCCCACCTCCCCTGTCCCCAACGATGGAGGCCCTGACTCCACTGGCAGCCCTGGTCAAGTCATGAATGGGCTCCCAGGCCTCTCCTGGGAAGGGAGTGGCAGCCTGAATTCCACTGGGGACAGGGCTTGACAGAATGGGGTGGAGGGAAGGCAAGGGAGAGCATAAATGACTGTCAGATAATGTGTATTAGAGATTTGTCCTGTGTAGACAGGAGGAAGTTGTTCTGCTTGGGATAGGAAATCCAAGATTGGAAGTTTAGTAGAGGCTGAAGGTGGGGTGAGGATGGAAGAGAGGAGGGACCAGGGATAAGAGAGGGGTGGAGGAACAGGGGATGGAAGGTGAATGAGCGTCTGGGAAGACAGGGAAATGGAGAAGGTGGGAATGGAAAGCAGGAGGGGACAGTGGATTGTGTAGTGCCAAGCTGGGTGAGATGGCAAAGGGGAGGCAGGCTGGCCAGGTGATCCTCACCACTCTTCCGGTATAGTATCAGCTCAGCCTTGAATTCCTTGTGCTCGTCCAGGGCCTTGCAGATCTGTTGGCGGACGAGCTCACTGGTGTCGGGCCCATAGAGGAAGGAACAGGCACAGCCTCGCTGCATGACCTCAGCCCGGGAGAAACCCGTGAGATCACAGAAGCCATCAGAGCAGTAGACCACGGGGAACACCCCTGCCACCTGGGCATTGCCCAGCACGAAGTTACTGTCTGCAAGAGAGCACCTCTTAGAGGGGGGATGGGGTGAAGTGGTGAGAGGAACCTACCACCCCTCCTTTCCCAAATCCCAGGGATCCTGGGTGTGTGAAGGGTTAGGGTGAGGAGAGAAGTTTGTGAGTGTCCTTTAAGGGTCCACTCCTAGCAGCGTGTGAACAAGTCAGCACATGTGGATACTGAGGTTGGTGAAAGCAGCCCTGTGTGACTGATGACACACAGGGAGTGTGTCCTGACTGCTGGGGGTAAGGTGTGGGTGGGGTTGCCCAAAGGAGGACTGAACTACCAGCTCTAGGCCAGCCTCAGCCCCACCCAGCCCTACCTCTGCCAGGCTCACCCACCTGCCAGGTACTCAGGTTGACAGGCTGGTTCCTCCCACTGGGACCCACCTGGACTGGGAGGCAGCCTAGGCCACTGTCTATCCTGTCTTCTCTGAGCCCCAGCTACCTGGCCTGGCTGAGGAATTGGAAATGCAATCAAGAATGGGGGTGTAAGAATGGTGGCTGAACATTGGAGCCTGGAGCCAGGAATGTATTGAGGAGTGGGGTGCGCTGAATCAGCAAACTGCAGGAACCAAGCACAAGGCAAAGCAGATGGAGGAGCCTGGGGGGAAAGGGGGGGGGCTCAGTGATGAGCCCATAGAGGAGACCATGGAGGACGCTAGGCAGGGAGCTGGGAAGCCCCACTGGGGATGAGTGTGAGGGAGGAGGGAGGGGGCTTTTACGACTTCTTTGTGCTCAGAGCCCCGACCGGATATCAGGACCCAGAAGAGCAGGTCGACTTCTCCAAACTCCCCCAGTCCGTTTGCAAATCTCTTTACTAAATCTGATTTTTGAGCCCTCCCGACTGTCCCTGAGCACTGTCTTCCCTTTCCCCGCCAGTCCGAGGAGGGTAGTCGTTGGGATCATGCCAGGCGCAGGGACCGGATGGGTTAGTTTGACTAGGGCCGGATTCGCGCCCTGAGAACTGAGTCCTGGGCCCCAGTTCTGATCGTTTTGTCTGGAGACGTGTTGACCCTTAATCCTTAGGGGAAACGGCGCCTGGAAGGAGATGGTGGTCCCAGCTTCAAGCGGGCACCGGGGATGGTGAGAACAAGCGGGGTGCGAAGCCGAGATACAGCGGTGCAGGACAGGTAGGAACCCTGGCCGGGGACTGCTCGTGGGAGAGAGTGAGCGGGGAGAGGGTCGGACTCACGCGTGCCGTCGAAGCGCGTAGCGATGGTGTCCAGAAAGGTGTTCTGCGGAGCCAGGAGCCCCCGCATGGCCGGCATCTTAGGCGGCCGCGGCCGCCCGCCCCATCCCTCCGGGGCGCGGGGGCTCAGCGCCTGGGGAGGGTGCCCAGCTCGGCCGCCCCCCGCCGGGCCCCGCGCCCCCTAGCGCAGCCGTCGGGGGGCAATGCCCAGTCGGAACTCGCAGGCCCCGCCAGCCGCCCGCGCGCGAGGGGGCGTCCGCGCCGTCGGGTCCCGGAGCATGGCGCCCGGCCCCTCGCGCCCTCGCCACCCCCGAGCTCCGGGCCCCGGGAGCAGAGCCCGCGGCGCTCGCCGCACTTCCCAACCGCGGCAGCGCTTTCCGTTTCGGCTGCGGGTCGGCTCCCGCTTGGGCTCCGCTCGGCGTAGGGTCCCCGCAGTTCCCTCCGTCTGTCGGGGAGAAGCGGCAGTCTCCCTACCTCCCGCGCCTGCCGCCAGCACCGGGGTAACCATGGAGACGGGGCACACCCAGTCAGGGCCGCCTCCTTAAAGGGACAGGCCTCCCGCCGAGGGATACCCCTCCCCTCGGGACCTCGGTGGGGGCAGGGGAAGCGACGGCCTCCTCTTCTCCGCCACGCGGGCCGCCCGGGCGAACCCAGCCGCCCCGCCTGCCCCTTGGAGCAAGATGAGCAAGCGCCTGGTCCTGCTCCGGCTGACTCAGCGGCAGTGGAGCGATGTCTTGCTCTGCCGCCTGGAGGTTCTCAAAGAGCCTTCTAGCGGCCTCTCCTCCCCGGGAGGGACCGGAGAAAGACTCGGGACGGGAGACGTAGGTTGTAGAGGATGCTTTTCCCGAGGGGAAATGTAATAAGAAAGGGAGACTGGGCAACATGGTGGAAGTGGAAGTGGTTGGCCGGGTGATTGGGAAGATTGGGGATTACTCCTCCCTCCCCCTGGAGGGGCTCCAACTGCAACGCGGGAGTGTAAAAGATGTGGCGCGGGGTGGGGGTGGGGGGGCGGTGTTGGACACAGTTTCTGGGTATTTAAGTCTTCCTTAGCCTCAACCTGACCTTCTGGAAAATGGATCGAGCTGTTACTAGGGAGATGCCGCTGCAGGCAGTAGCTGTCATAGAATTGGCAGGTGGGTAGCCCGGGGAGAAGGGTTCAGACTCCCCTTGTGTGCGCCGGGGAGATGGAAAGGAGGGAGAGTAGGAGCGCCCTGGGCCCTTGTCTCTTCCTTATATTTTTCTCAAGTATTTGTCACCTTTTGCCTCTCTCAGGCCCCGCTGGAGGGTTGGGTTGCAAATGCTGGTGACAGGTAGAGGTCAGACAGTGGCAAGAACTTCCTAACCTTGTGCATGTGGGTCCTTGCAAGAGGGGAGGGAGAAAGGCCGAGCCCTGTCCCCGCCCCCACCCAATGCTGGAGAACTGGGTTCTATGCTGGAAGGGGAGCTGCTCAGGGATGGCTGGAGGAACCCTCCTCCCTCTCCCCACAGCGAGGGAGTGGGGAGGAGGGGCCGGGCCGGGCGGAGCTGGAGCGGGGCCCGGGTCTGCCATCTCTGACTCGTCTCCTGCTCGGGGTCCGTCCCCCAGCCCCGCGCTGCCAGCGCCGCTCCTCCTCCCTCCCACGATTTGCCAGCGAGCGCCGCTGCCGCCCGCGCCCAGCAGAGCCGCCGAGGCCAAAACAGCAATTTGTTCCCGAGCGGGTGAAGCGGGAGGCGCAGCACCCCTACCCTTGAAAAGACACGCCCACAGTCACCAGCATCGGAAAGAGGAGTGTCGCTCTATCCACCCACCCTCATCAGCGACGAGGGCCAATGGTCCAGACACCTGTATTTAAATGAGCTGGTGCTTTGGAGAGAAAACGAAGGAGCGCCCCCTCTCCCAGTACTCCGGATCCTAGAATCTGGCTCCCAGGACCGGGAATGACCCTGAGGAGTACGCAGATCATGCTTCCCCCATCCCATCCCTCCCCACAACCCTGGATGGGTCCTGGATTGCAAAGCAGCACCCTCCTCTAGTGCTCCCTTCCAGGCGACATTCCAGCCTTCTACAAAGGAGAGGGTGCAGATTAGGAGTCAGCTCAGTTTAAGAGATGGGATGGCTTGTGGTTAAAAGAACCCACCGACTTGGGGACCAGGCTTCCTACGTTTGAATACAGCTCTGTGTGATTTTTTTAAGGCAAGTCTTTAAACTTTGCCCTGACTCAGTTGTCTCATCTGTGAATGGGAGTGAGAATAATAACCGTCTCAAAGGGTTGCTGTGAGGATTAAATGAGTAAACGTATAAAAGACCTAGAACTGTCTGATACTTGCAGGATGTAAACGTTTACTAATATCTGATTTTGAGTCTCATAGGGGCTCTGTGAAATAGGGTAGATGCTACTTTTACACTCCATTTTACAAATGAGGAAACTGAGGCAGAGAGAGAGGTGACTTGCTCAAGGAAATAAAGTTCCAACCCCAACAACCTCCCAACCCCAGGATCAGGATTTGCCCCACTTCAGCATAGCTGTCTCCTGCTAGGATGTCCCAGAAGGAACCTCAGGCTAGCTAGCTGTGTGGCCACACAGGCGACCAGTCATCTGGGGTTGTGTATCATGTCCAGGAAGTCTTAAAGAGTTACTCCTGTAAGCCCCAAGGCTTCCAGCTCACCTGTCTGGGCTGGTTTGGGGGCATTAAACCAAACCAGACCCTTTGGGTCAGGGTGAGCAGGAGGTAGGATGGACTGTGTGTGTGTGTGTGTGTGGGGGGGCGGTGCCCCAAGGAATTACAATAGCTTACATTACTGAGCTTTAACTTTGTGCCAGGCACCATGCTAAGTGCTTTCCTTGGATTATCCCATTACACTTCATGATAACTCTGAGATAGTTACTGTTGTAAGTGCCAATTTACAGGTGAGAAAATCGAGGTGACAAGGTTAAGTACCTTATCCAAGATGTACTGCTTCTTCCAGCTGCTCCAGACACAAGGTCTGGGGCATGTTTTGGTGCCCTGGTCTCCACTTCCAAGAAAAGAAAATACATCAGCATTTATTGAATATTATGATCACTCTTCTCATCTGAGTGAAAACAGCAGTCTGTTCGGCCTTTAAACCCTATCCCTGGTTGCCCTTCAAAGAATTAGTGCGAATATGTTTACAGTGTGGGGCTGCAGGCACCCTTTCCTCTATAGCCTGAGGCAAGGAGTTCTTTCCATTTAGGTGAGTGCAGGGGTAGGCTCCCAGCCCACTCTCCTCCCTCCTCAGCTTCACCTAGTCCCTCAGAAATTCCTGCCAGGCCTGACTTGTTTATATAGGTTCCTTTAGTGCTTAGTGATTAATTTCCTGCCTCCTTCTTCACCAACTCCCGCCCCCACCACAGCACATACATACACAAGGGCAGTCGCCCAGGGTTAGGAGACACTAAAATGGGGGTTGGGGACAAGATGAAAGTTGAATAAGGTACTGGGAAGTTGGGGACTACTGGCCTCCTCTGTTACCTCCTTTTCCTCTTCCCTCTCCCCAATTCCTGACTCATTCAGGCCACGGTGGGGAGTCACAGGGAGGGGAAGGTTGAGGGGGAGCCCTGTTCAGAGACAGCTCAAAGCCTTTGTCAACAAGAAGAAACTCAGGAGGCTGCATTTTGGAGCTACTGTGGGAGGCCTGTGGGAGTATTATCTACAAAAAGGAACAAGGAGTGAAGAGAAGGGAAGAGCAAAGCAGGAGAAAAAAAAAACCCTCAAGACACAAAAGATGGAAAAAGCCCCTCCCTCCCCACAAAGCACAGCGTGGGGGCAGAGTCAGACGCTGTGTGCCGGGGTGAGAACAGGTGGCTGTCGAGGAACAGAGCCCAGGTGCCCTCCTCTCTTCCCACTCCCTCCGCCCTCCTTCCTGGAGGCGCCCAGGCTGGCTTTCCCTGCCGATTCCACCAGAGGCCAGGCTCTGCTTCTAACGCTGTGTTGTGTGATGGGAAAATCATGGGCTTTTAAGTCGGACAGGTGTGGGTTCAAATTTTAGCTCTGCCATGGACCAGGTGAGTGACCTTGGGCAGGGGCGACTTAATCTCTCAGAGTATCAGTTCCCTTGTTTGTACAACGCATCTTTCTCAAACGACTGCTGAATTAAATGAGATAATGCTGTAAGGTAAATGGCAGCCAACTGGAAGCTTAGTAAGTGGTAGTGAAGTTTATTAAAAGTCCGGTCCCACCTCACCCTCCAGCACTTACCCCAGCTCTGGGTGCTGGGACCAGTGGAAATGAGCACAGGATGAAGCCTCACTGAAGGTTTCCCATTTGAACCAAAACAAAACTTCTGGGAATAATTCAAGGCCTCCAGTAACCGGCCACCGCTTGGCTGTCTAATTTTAGGCTAGTTCCTTTTCTTGTAATGGAGGATCCTTGCTGGAGTATGAGTAGTTCACAATAAACTTTCACACAAGGGAATCCTGGGAGGTACATGGTTTTATTTACAGATGAAGAAACTGAGACTGAACGAAGTTATATGTTTCATGGCTAGTAAATGGAAGAACTAGGCCTTGAAGCTAGGTCTGAACCAAGACTGGACAAGGTGGACAACAAATCATCACTGCACCATGCTGGTGGGGTGCTTTGTCCTGTCCTTTGATAACAGCCTGATCAAAGGGAGCAGCAAGGCCATTTTGGTAGGTGGTCAGACACTGGTCTGGAGTGAGTGCCCCCTGAGAACAGTGACTCTGAACATGACTCCATGAAGATACTGCAGGTGACTTTGGCACCCACAGTGAAAAGCAGGTCCCTCCTCCCAGGAGGGAAGGGAAGGGAGTGTGCCTGGCCTCTGAAGAAATCTTCTCATTCTCTCAATCTGTGTGTTCTAGCAGCACCAAAAACCAACTTTGTTTGAAATCAAGTTATAAAGAAACCCTAACTGGGTTAAGTTGAAGACAGGCATAAAAAGGAGACCTGAATTTTCTCTGAGGAATCAGAGTGGGTGGTATTTGCTCCTGCTGTTTTGACAGCAGTGAAGGGACGGGAGGGCAGGAGAACAGTTGTGCTGGTGGTGATGATAGGCAAGTTTCCTCACCTAGAAAAATCTTCAGATAGCATTTCCTACTTCTTGGTACAGGCGCATCAAAGCAGATAAACTCTCTCATCACCTGTATGGAAATAATGTTCCCTGGCTTTCCCCTGGGTAGCCCTGGCCCCAGCTTCACTCCTGCATGCTGCTGCTGTGGTGACTGTGTTTACTGAGGTCAGCTCCATCAGCATCAGGCCTGCCCTACCCAGATGGCTCTGAAACTGGGGATGAGGGTGCATTCTTCTGGCAGGCCTGGTAGAGAGACAAGGGGGGCGTGGAGCTGACCAGACTGGAGCAATAGGTACTTAGAGGAGAAAAGCTACAGGGAGATTAGGATTACTGAAGTTTTGCATTTATTTTTTGGTTAATAAATCAGTATGGCAGGAGATAGGGGAAGTCTTTTTTACATACACTGTAACACAGAAGGAGACAGAAAAGCAAGGAGTTATGGTGAGAGAACAGTCAACTTATCAAAGATTAGCTTAGACACTTGGGGTATTCTGCAGCCTCTGGTTAGATACCTCCTCATGCCCCTCCATTGTACAGTTCAGGAAGAGGTTCAAAGATGTTATTTGTCCAAGGTCAGTCAGTCACACAGCTACCAAGGTTGTGAAGCTGGAAGTCAAATCTGTCTCAAAAGCCCAGGGTCCTTGCACTCTACCATATTGCCTGGCCACAAGACAGAGCTTTTAAAGGTTTAAGAAGAGCTCCTTGAGGAAAGAGCTAGAACAGTCTCCCATTTTAATTCACCTCAGGATTTAGCATAGTGCCTAGCACACAGTAGATGCCTCAATAAATGTCTGAACAAAAGAATGTGCCCCTATGGCTAAAACAACCAAGAATCAAGCTTCATTAATTTTAATGTATATTGTGCTGGTTAGCAGCATTACTGGGCCAGTACCCTGAACTCACTGGAGAAAAGTGATAAAATAGTTCCCTGTATCAGTTGGTGATCTTCAAACATGTGCCATTTTGGACACCTGTTTCTTCCTTTTCATGAAATCAACTGTCATAGAGATACCAATCTTCAGCAGGTGGGACAATAGAGTGGGGTGACCCCTATACACCAGAAAGGCAGACCTTCATTTCATCCAGTCAAATGGCAGGATTTCCAGGGACAAGTCATTACCCTAATGACCCCCTCAAGAATGTAGGTTAGTTCACAGATTGACAATCATGCACCCTGGGTTTTCCAGACCACAACCAACCTAAAACCTTTTATCCCATTTTCTCCCATACACACATTCATACTCACCAGATTGTACTCTGGTTTGGGATTCTGCAATTATGAGATGACCGTATCTATAAACCACTGAACAAATGCCTGATCAGCCATCGGCCATGGGTCAGGCAGAGGACCCTGCCCTTAAAGCGATGCTTCCTTCACTTCACTCACAAGGGACTGCCTGGATCTTTCAAGCAACAGTATTAACTTATATGACTTTTTCCTGTATGTCCTGTGTTTTAGTTATCTTTCTCTCCCAAACTTCCAGCTCAAAGGCTGTACAAAGCACTACCAAACACTGTTGATGAGACAGTGTAAATCCATGCAGCTTTAAGAGAACTTAATCCATATTTATATGACCCAGCAATTCCACGTTTACTTAGCAATTCCACTACTAGGAATTAATCTAAAAGATTACACCCTCACAGTGTGGAATGATACATGTATTATGGAATGCTCATTGCAACACTACTTGTACTAGCAAAAAGCTGAAAATGATCATTAGATACTTGTTAAACTAATTATGATAAATCTATACAAAGGAATAACTTGCAACTACAGAAAGAGTAAGGTACATTTATATTTATCGACATGGAAGGAGGTCCAAGCAGTATACATTTCTCATCTATACTTGTACAAGGATAGAGAATCTTCAGAAGAAACTTAACAGTAGTTGCTTCTGGGGAGGAGGCAAAGGTCCAGAGTGGAATGGAGGATTACTTTTCATCATATATTCTTTTGAACTCTTTGGACATTTTACCATTTGTATATACTGCTTTTTCTTAAAAACAAACAACCCTACCACCACCACCTAGTTCTACAAACAGAAGTGAAAAAAGCAAGTTGTATAAGAGTACGCATAATATGATTTCCATTTATGTAAAATAAAGAAAAACTGTATTTGCTTGTTTTGGTTTAGAAAATTTCTGGAAAGATATACAAGAAACTTACCAATGATTGTTTGGGGGGATTGGAACAAGGTAAAGGAGGGATTTTTACTTTCCACCATGTAGCCATTTATATTAAACAAACAATACTCTGTATTACTTTTTCTAAAAAGTGAGATTTAAAAATTGCCACAAATTAAGGGTCTAGGAAATACTTGATGTTCATAACGAAGCCATGTTAATTTAAATTTACCTCTCAAGTGGCAAATAATTAATTGACAGGACTAAGCAACAGAAGTCCCAGTTCAATGTCTAGATTGGGGAAGGTCAAGGCATTTATTTGTCTGTAAAGGGAAATAGAAAAAGAAAGAGTGAATGATGGTTAGGTAGGGCATCTTTGGGCTTTGGGAAACCCAGAGATATTATGGAGAGCAAGGAACATGTTGCAAAATTCAGACTTAGGTAAACCTAACTCCTAACTTCTTTTCACTGAAGAAAAGTCAAACTGGCAAATTTAGGAGTAGAATATCTGCATGAGCTCCTATATGAATGAGGACTTCAGCATATTAAATTTTTTAAAATTACAGAAAGCATGAAACAATATTTTTAAAAAATCCATGCATATAGGCACCTATATACTTTTAAAAAGGTCTAGGATGTATGCCAAATTATTAACAGTGGTACCCTTGAGGAGTGGAATGGGAAAGTGAAAAACTTTTCCTTTCTGTTTTCACATTTCTGTATTATTTAATATTTTAAATACTACTTTTGTAATTTAAAAAATGCAAAAAAAAAAAAACTTCAGAATTTTTAAACTTTTTGTGGCATAGGAAAAAATCTTCAAGTATTTTTCTATAAGGGGATTTTAATTCCAACTTTAAGGAGGTTTTGATAAACATGTGGGTTCCCATTTGGCTGGCTGGGTTACATACAGTCTTCCCTGTTTATAGGGATAGACCACATAATCCTTCAAGGTCATTTCTGTCTCTGGATTTCCTACAAAAGATAGGTTAGCTTTTTTCCCTGGCACCCAGAAGACTGATGGTGGTACTGGACAAATTCCTCAAAGTGAGGTTATCAGCCCCTTGGAAAGTGGCTTCCCAGGATTCTTTAACTAGTGTTTTCTTTACTGCACGACAAACACGTGCACACACACACTCAATATGTTCAGCAAACCTGAACCCTGGCAGCTCAGCTTCAGTCAAAGAGCCAGGGGAAGCCCTGAGGCAGCTAAGTTCTGCATGGCTGCCACTTACAGTCTGGGCTTCAGCCTTGGGAAAACATAAGATGGAGAAAGAAAAAGCTCTGCTGTTATTAAATCATAGATGCTGGAGGCAGGTGTGGGGTGAAGGGGTCTGGCACCAATGCCACCTGCTACATACAGAAGCCCAATTATATTGTTACACTCACCACTCCTGTCAAGGGACAGGGAGTGGGGAAGAGGGTGCCCATATAACCTTTGGTTGCCCGGGAGAGCTGCTGGCAGCTGTGGTTTTTCGAAATTGGTAAGCTCTCCTTTGGAAAGTCCTACAATCCTTTCCCACAAGGAACAGCTGCATTTGCTCGTCTTGCCTTTCACATTTTAATTTGGTTTTGACGCTAACCAGCAGACAAATGACTTGGGAATCAGACACCCTCATTTAAGCCCAGAACAAGCTGTCCAAGTGACTTCTACCCCATGAGGCCCAAAGAAAAACAGATAATGAAATGAAATCACTTGCTGCCATGAAACAAATGTGGGAACATTTATGCAGTGTTTTTATTCATTTAACTATAAAGACTGCAGCAATTTTTTGATGGGTAACACCTTAGATTAACACTAATTATTTTGCTATAAATTTAGTTCAGGATAAGAACAGAATTCAGGGAAGAGGGAAAAGAAAAAAATCTCCAAACATTTAAACAGAGAAATTTTTTTGTTGTTGTTTAATTAAATGCTACCTTCCCATAGACTTCTCTGGTCTGCAGTCTAAGATAATAGGAAACCAGGCTTTGGGCATTCTGATGAAACTGCAGGTTAAGCTACAGTGCCAAGTTGGGGACTGAAACCCTGATTTGAGTGTCAAATCTCAAATTGAGTGTCAAATCTCTCTCAAAAAACATTTTGAGAGTAGAGGCAAATTCTCAAATGTTTCCTAGAGTTCTCTCTTTTTCACCAATTAAATTTTCCCTTTTCTGGCTAATCCAGAGCACAGTCCCCTCACTGTCTTTCCTAGTCACACTGTCTAGAGGGAACCTGGCAGGCATTTCTGGCTTCTGCCTAGACTGAAAAGGCAACAGGGTAGCTCTGATCCACTTCCCTCAGAGACAGCCTAAACAGTGGGGAGTTGCTCAGTAAGGCCTCTTTGGGCAACTGAAAGGCCTGATGCACTGGGAAGAGCGCTGCTTACTCTTGGGAAACCTGGCAACAGTTATCTCTCATTCCTGGTGGAAATGGCCAATCAGAATCACCTTTTCACTGGGAAAGGTCATGGGAAAAGACAGCTTCCCCTTTAAAAAGGTTAAGGAGGAAATGAGAAGATCAAAAATATTTAGAATGGCACAAAAAGTGATATGCATAAACTTCTTTTTGTTATTAAATCTAACTATACGTCTTCTAAAGTCCAGTTATCAAGTTGAATTGTGTGGGATAGAAGAGTGGAGTCAATTTGAATTTCCCTCAAGAGTTCATGGCTTCAGGCTGAGCGGTCCTGGGTTTGCGCTGGGGGAGCCCCTTTTTGAATGAGGGCTTGGCCTGGCTAGGCTCCATGCTGGCTCCAGTTCCACTGGTCCCTGCAGAGTGAGCCTGGCCCTGCTCACTTATGTTTCCTGGTGCCTGGAGTGGAGCACTCTGATACCTGGAACTAGATGAATACCATGAGCTATTTCTGTAACGACCCACACTGTCATGTCGCCCTTGGTTCATGGGGTTGTTGGACTTTTGGCCTTGTGGCCTGTAGCCTTGTCCTCCTCGTCTGTTCCCCGGCAATGCCTAAGGATAAAAGAATACAATGTTCAGAGCACTCTGGCATTATGGTACTCTGTCTGTTCCAGTTCAGCTTATAGGAGTATTCTGAAAGCATAATTGTTTATCCCATGCATGGGACTTAGTCATCTTTCAAGATTCACAGATAGAATTCTGCCAACCAGTTTAACCTATCCACCACTTCAGAATTAATCAATCCTTCACCAATCTTTTCCCAACTTTATCCCTAGGCTCTCCTCCACTGAAAAGGAGTGCACTTTTTTTTTAAAAAAAACTTTGAAAAATGTAAAACAAATGGTTTATAATGTTTATAATGTAGAATGTAGGGGAACTAGCAGTAGAGAGCAATTAAGGAAGGGGGAACAAGAATCCAAGAAGAACAGATAAGCTATTTAACGTTCTGGGGATGCCCAGAAATGACTATGGTCTGTTAATTTCTGATGGATGTAGTAGGAACAAGTTCACTGAAATGTTGCTATATTATGTAACTTTCTTGGGGTAAAGTAGGAACATGTTGGAAGTTAAGCAGTTATCTTAGGTTAGTTGTCTTTTTCTTACTCCCTTGTTATGGTCTCTTTGAAATGTTCTTTTATTGTATGTTTGTTTTCTTTTTAACTTTTTTTTTCATACAGTTGATTTGAAAAAAGAAGGGAAAGTTAAAAAAAAAAAAAGAAAAAAAGAAAAAAGACAAACAAGGAAAAAAAAAAAAAAGATGTAGTGCCCCCTTGAGGAGCCTGTGGAGAATGCAGGGGTATTCGCCTACCCCACCTCCATGGTTGCTAACATGACCACAGACATAGGGGACTGGTGGTTTGATGGGTTGAGCCCTCTACCATAAGTTTTACCCTTGGGAAGACGGTTGCTGCAAAGGAGAGGCTAGGCCTCCCTGTATTTGTGCCTAAGAGTCTCCTCCTGAATGCCTCTTTGTTGCTCAGATGTGGCCCTCTCTCTCTGGCTAAGCCAACTTGAAAGGTGAAATCACTGCCCTCCCCCCTACGTGGGATCAGACACCCAGGGAAGTGAATCTCCCTGGCAACGTGGAAT
Source organism: Choloepus didactylus (assembly GCF_015220235.1). Lineage (NCBI taxonomy): Eukaryota > Metazoa > Chordata > Mammalia > Pilosa > Megalonychidae > Choloepus > Choloepus didactylus. Next base: position 85,951,244 of record NC_051314.1, read on the forward strand.
ATGACTCCCGGGGAGGAATGCAGACCCGGCATCGTGGGATGGAGAACATCTTCTTGACCAAAAGGGGGATGTGAAAGGAAATGAAATAAGCTTCAGTGGCAGAGAGATTCCAAAACGAGCCGAGAGATCACTCTGGTGGGCACTCTTACGCACACTTTAGACAACCTTTTTTAGGTTCTAAAGAATTGGGGTAGCTGGTGGTGGATACCTGAAACTATTAAACTACAACCCAGAACCCATGAATCTCGAAGACAGTTGTATAAAAATGTAGCTTATGAGGGGTGACAGTGGGATTGGGAATGCCATAAGGACCAAACTCCACTTTGTCTAGTTTATGGATCGATGTGTAGAAAAGTAGGGGAAGCAAACAAACAGACAAAGGTACCTAGTGTTCTTTTTTACTTCAATTGCTCTTTTTCACTCTAATTATTATTCTTGTTATTTTTGTGTGTGTGCTAATGAAGGTGTCAGGGATTGATTTAGGTGATGAATGTACAACTATGTAATGGTACTGTAAACAATCGAAAGTACAATTTGTTTTGTATGACTGCGTGGTATGTGAATATATCTCAATAAAATGATGATTAAAAAAAAAAAAAAAAAAAAAAAAGTGAAGGTGAGGAAAAAAAGCCTTTACACTGCCAAATAAAAAATGTAGAAGAACAATGAAAAAAAAAAAAAAAAAAAAAAAAAAAACTAATGCTGGGCACAAGAAAGCTAACAAGGAAGAAAGAACAAAGAAAATATACATTCAAGCTCTCAGTTTGGTTAAGTATCTTATCACCTCTGAACTTTGCAGATCATAAGCCATTTGTAAAGATAATTCACATCTGGAATAATAAACATCATGGTCTGCTTTGCTATATATCATAAACCTTAGATTAAATCATGGTACTGTGCCATTCAGTCTATCTTTCACATTACAACCCAGAAAGCTTATGATAGGGGATTTTATATTTGTTCCCCAATTCCAAAGTTATATCAGGTCTGAAGAGTTCCTAACAGCAATGCCATGAAATGCTCTAGTAGTAGTTCTTCAAAGAAAGGAAAAGAAACAATGGATTGCTCCTCAACTTTCTAGTGTTTGCCAGCCACCCCCACCAGGTTTACTCTTTCTTTGTGATATATTCCACCCTGTTCTTCTAGGGAGCTGCTGCTTTTGGATGCACTCTGGTGAACCTGCCACTTGTGGTGCTTGTCTACCTTGAGATGGGTGCATGACTCCCAGTGTGACTAATTACCAGGCAAAACTACCTACAACAGCTAGGATCACTGCCAACATAAGAAAGTCAGCAGCTCTTGGCAACAGGAAACCTGAACTGGCTGGTGGTCTGGAACATATACACCAAATGCTTTTTCAAGAACTGAGGCTGGCAGGATTCAAAAGCAGTGTGGAAAGGAAATAAAAAAAAAAAAAAAAAGGCAGGTAATATGCTGGACTATCAGCATTTAAACTTTGACAATCTGGTGGCTTTTCTTCCTAACTGGCTCAGTGTGGAAGCTAGGTTACCTCCCGATGAGGCTGATAGGGCCGGCCACTGGAGTTTGCTATGGCTGCAGGAGTCTCTCCTGGTGCAGAGTTTTTCTTATTAGCACTTATAAGGCTGGGAGCAGAGGCACAGGTGGAAGAGGAAGCAGCAGAGGCATCACTTGGGCTGTTCAAGGACACAGATGTAACTGAGCTGCAACGGGATCTGGTTGAATAGCTGTTCTTTGGATGGGACACTGAAAAAGAAATATGAGGAATATGTGATCAAATGATGAAAGAGCATGATGGGTAAGGCTTTTCCTCTTTGTCCAGTTCACAATGAGCTATTAAGATAAAGAATTGTCTGCTAGAATTATCATAAAGAAAAGCCTAAAAAAGGGATAATAGGAAGGAAAATGTCCCTCTGCCTTCTTTCTCCTCTGCCTCCAAATCCCCACTGCTTCGGTAAAGGAATTCTAGAAACAGGAGAACAGTTTTGAGATCAAAGTTACCCGTCCCCCCACTGACTAATGACTTCTTGGCATTTCCTACTATCTAAACTTCTGGCTACGCTCTAGCAGCTGACTAAGGCTGGGAACAATAGTATGGGCCATATGTTCAATTTCCCAGGCAAGGAGAATTCTAAAGTACAGATTTTGCAAAGAAAGAAAAAGGTAAATAAATTAAAACTTCCTTAAATCCTTCTTTAAAAAATTTGCAAGATGCAAGGAATAATCAAAATTAGCTACGTATGTACAAAACTGGTCTTTACAATAAACATCTATCTTCCCAAGTTTCTTTCATTCTGAAAAAAAAAAAATCCCAAATTCAAAATACCAATTTAATGGAAAAATATTAATATTTTCAATTCAAATTTCACCAGAATCTAGTGGTTTAAAACTATCCCCCAGATTTTTTCTCTTGGCTTCAAGCCTGGACTAATGATGAGCTCACAATCACTACCTTAGGCTCCATATTTCACTTTTATATTGAGACAGAATGAACAAAGGAGCTGAGCTCAGGGCTTGGCTAATGTGTCACTACAAACTCTCACCTTAGCGGTACCTCCCCACCCAGCCTTTAATGGTACTACGTAAGTGCCTTTTAGGTGTCAGGCAAAGCAGGTAGCATTATCTCCATTTTGGAGAGGAATAAAATGAGGTTCCAAGAGGTTAGTGCAGAGTCAAGGATTCAAACTTGGTCTGACTCCAGAGCCCCAGGCTCTGTACACTATAAATCATACACCTCTCAACTCAGCAGAAAATAATAAAAAAATAAGATTTCACTTTTAGAGAGATGGAAAAAACTCATCCTCAGTGCTCAAAGCACCTACAGTTACTAACTTCCTAAGTATCCCAGGGTTATTTTTCATAAAAACAAATGAACAAAAGTGTAAGAGGCACTGAAGAAGAAGAAGCCAATCAGCACTTCAGTCTCTAATAAGTAGAGGATGGTCTTCTTATCACCGTCTTCCAGAACACAGACTCTCCCACCTCACCTTGTCCAAACGAATCAATGCTCTTCTTTAGGGTTTCTACATCACAGGTGAACCGGGCTACTCGTCCCAGATCTTCATCATATTTACGTTCACTAACAAAGTGCTGGAGAAAGGGCAAAGAAAAGCCTCCAGGTTAGATAAACATTATACACGGAATCTAAGGCTTGCTCTGCACAGATAAAACAGATGATTTAACTTCTTTTTATTGCTTCCAAGTTTACTAAATAGCTATCATATTACCAATGCTGGGTAAACCATCAAATTCACTTATTTTCTTAAGACCCAAAGATAGGTCTATTTGGGAACTTTATGAAATGCTACATGATGGTCACAACCCTTTAGGTATTATCAAGAGAAACTGCAGAGAATGGAAAACGGAGATGAATTTATAGTAGACAGCCATTTTTCTACTGTTGGCTATTCTCTACACTGTCCTATTTTAGAAAGAAGCAGAGGCAGCAAAACTGCTCAGAAGTAGGTGAATAGTCAGTTACAATGACAATCCTATTTAGATAGAGGGCTTGGTGTTCTTGAATAGGAACTTCCTTAGGAAACCCATTTCATTTCTTCATAACCTAGGTTTTATTAGTCCTTGAAATAGGAACAACTTTTTAAGATGGAAAATCATTCACATGAAAAGTCAACTTTGCAACTAAGAAGAGTTTATGCTGCAAGTAATTTTAATCCTATTAAGCAGACTGAGCTGAGAAGCAACCAATCTCTTGGGTCAAAATTAGCTATACTATAGAAATTGTGGGACCAAAAACATGTCAGGAATAAAGTACTTCTAGGGGTCTATTTCAATAGACAATGTCTAAGGTAGCCTGGAATAATTTTTTCAGATAAAGAAGAGATGAGAAAGAAAAGTTAAAGGCTAGATATAATTTAGGAGAATAAACTCCTCAAGCAGTCTTCTTAACTAGGGGTGGTCTAATCTTACATTGGATTTTCAAGGAGCAGAATCAAATGCAGCAGAATCCTGAGGATGCATCTAGAAGCACTGACAGGGAAAGGAGATATAAAAATTACCTTTGAGCCTTCAAGCTCTAAAGATTTAGAGTATATTGTAGCTTAAGAAAGCACATGAAACTCTTGTAACAAAGCCCAGAGACATGTAACATCAGTCTGAGATGAATTCTGAAACAAATTCTAGGGTTTGTTGAGCCAAAGACACAAGAGGAATGACAGAAATAAAATGATCTGGAAATAAAAGACATTTAAATTGCACAGCACCCACTTCAGTACACTAAAAACGTGGAAACAGATCCTTAGTCAGCCTGCAGAAATATTTCTAGCAGCTTTTCAGCCACGTGGGAAGGAGAACAGATGAAGACTATGAGAGCCAGAATCTAATTCCAAAGGGGTTTCCGGCTTCTCCCCAATAGTTGAATGAGACTGAGTGGCATCAGTGTGTGAAAGACTTTCTATAAAATGTATTAATATAGTTTTAGTTAACCAGAAAACAGTAACTTAAAATTTGCATCGTTGGACTATTTCACCCCAACTTTATAGTCTAAGGGGAAGGAGTGAGAGGATAGTAATACAACATAGGTTTGTGTAAAAGACTGGGTCAGAACGATAACAAAGATACTTGTAGGTCCAAGATGACCTCCCATCTATGATTTTATTTTACAAACGTCATTGTATAGCCTCTGCAGCAAGTGTTCCTCTCAAACATGGCAATAAATCTTACATATTCTGAAAGAGAAGAGGTTAAGGGCTGAGAAGTAGAGAAGGTTAGTCCCCTCTGCTCATATTTAGAGCACCAGTGTCCACAACCATCTATGAATACCCCAACCTCTCTTGGGTTTCCACGCTTGATTACTAAGGGAACACCTTCTTCAATATAAGAATTTAAAAGGCATGAGTGTTGAACCCAATAATCTTTATAAATAGATAAATATAATCAACATCTCAAACTGCTAACTTTTCTCTATGAAATCAGAATTGACCAACCATTATTTCCTGAACACCTACTATGTGCCAAGGCACTGTGATATACTGGGGATACAGCAGTTTTTTCCAAAGTACACAATCTAATGGGTTAGAGAGATAAGTCAAATAATCTAACACACAAAATTATAACTATGCCATAAAAGCACAGAACAGGGGGATAATGATAGGGAAGTCAGGAAGGATGAGTAGTTCAAAGATGACTATGTGTACTAGGGGGAGGTGGGAGGGTAAACAGTGTTCTGGACACATGGAAAAGCATGTGCAATGGCCCTCCATCAACAGGGAACAGGACGTATTTGTGGAAAAGAAAAGCCAGTATGGCTGGAGTACAGAGAACAAGGGGGGCATGGTGTGAAATGAGGAAGGTGATTGTTTAGGGCCAGACCATGCAGAGCCCTTCAGGCCATGTTAAAAATTTTAATCCTTATCCTAAAAGCAACGGAAAGTTTTAAGTAGGTCCGTGTAGTGTGAGGAACAGATAAGGAGGAGTGCAGAGGGTGGGGCAGTGGCAAAGTGGATGGGTAGAATCAGTTAACAGGCTATCTCAGAAGTCCAAGCAAGAGATTATAGTAGAGTGGTGGAGATGAAGAGAAAAGGTCAGATCTGAGATTGATCAGGAGGTCAAATGGACAGGGTCTGCTGATAGACTTATTGTGGGAAAAGGAGAAATTTCCTAAGATTTCCAGCTTGGACAACTGGATAGACGACAGGACATTTACAGAGAAAGGGAACCTGGAAGAGGGCCAGGTTTGGAAGAGAAGATCATGAGTTCAATAGTATGGCCATGAATTATGGATATTTGTTAGTTTAGTCCCCCCAGAGAAAGAAGAAAGGCAGAAAAGAAGGAAGTTTACTTTAATATCGGCTCTGAGCTCAACCAATTGCTCCTCTGACATTCGAACAGCCACCTCAGTCATCTTCTTCAGAAGTTCGGCTTTCTTTTGTCGGCTGAGCAAAATTTCCACTGTAGAGGAAAAGGGAAGAATAAGAATCTTATGCTGCTGCTAAGTAGGATAAAGAAGAACTAGCAGTCTTGCAGTATGCATTTGGAGAGTCAAAGGTTTGGCTGCCTACCCACTGGAAAATGAAAACACCAAAGGTCCTGTTTCCATCTTCTGGAGGGTGTCTCAAGGCAGGTAAATGGTAAACATTTCTTATGAATCATAAATTATTTGACATTTTTCTTTCTCCTCTTCCCAGTAAAAAAAAAAACTTATCAAGAAGCATATAAATTGAAACAGAAAAAGGCACACATGATAAAAAAAACATTCATCTAGAATAAATGGGTATAAAATGAAAAGTAAAGGCATCCTTCCTACTTCTGACTTTGTGGTCCCCTCCCCAGAGGAAATCACCATTAACTGTTTCTTACATATACTTCCAAATATTTTCTATGCATATGTAACACATCCATACATACATATCCTTTTTTTCACCTTCCTCATTCATTCTCCTTCCTTTAACTTAGCTTTTATCACTTAATATATCTTGAAGTTCATTCCACAGTAATACATCTGGACTGCCCTCATTCTGTTTAACAGCTACCTAGTAGTCTACTGTGCGGATATACTACAATTATTTACCAAGTTCCCTAATGATGGATATTTAGATTGTTACAGGCTTTTAAGAAGCACCTTCTTTGCTATCCTCCCTGATGTATAATCAGATATGACCATGGAGGAAAAGAGATAATCGGGAATCCCCCAGGGAGAGAGCCAGAGGCCACAAAGGACAATGGGCAAAGGAAATCCATCCAGAAAGCAGATGAAGGGCAGGAACTCTCCTATTTCTGCCCAGCAAAATTTGATTAGCGCTGGAGTCCAGTGACTGCTGTGTGTTTCCCAATTTTCCAAGTGGAAATTTTTACTATAATGATCCTCTTCTTTCTCTATGTAATATCAGAAGTGGGGACATTTAACTCTTCTTTTAGTTTATGGGACCCCAGACCAAGAATGACATATCCAGACCTGTATGATCTGAATATCACCTCTAAGTCCTAGACTTTCAACTAAATATATTAACTAGATGAGACTTTAGGGGTGCTGCCATTCAAGAGAAGGGGAGTATGTTCTCTCTTTTGGGAAAAATGTTGTGAAGCTGAATGGGTGGACTGTAGCAAAGACTGTTATTTGACCAAAGATCCATTCTCCCCTTCTTCCTTACTATCAGAAATCCAGTATTGCTGGTTATTGTTTTCGTTTGCTAGCTGCTAAAACAAATACCATACAGTGGGTTGGCTTAGCAACAGGAATTTATTGGCTCACAATTGCAGAGGCCAGAAGGCTTGGGGTTGTTATCTTCTGGCTGGCTGGCAATCTTTGGGGTTCCTTGGTTTTCCTGTCATGTGGCAATGCACATAGTGGCGTCTTTGCCTTTCTCTTCTGGGTTCCATTGACTTCGGGCTTCTGGCTGCTCTCTGTGGCTTCTCTGTGTGCCCAATTTCCTTTGTTTATAAGGACCTCAGCCATATTGGATTAAGGCCCACTCTCATTCAGTTTGGGTACACCTTAAATAATAATATCTTCAAAGGTCCTATTTATAAATGGATTCATAGCCATACTAGGAGTTGGTACCTGAATATGCCTTTTGTGGGGGACATGATTCAATGCCCAACAGTCTACCCTCTGGATCCCAAAAAGACATGTTCTTCCATAGGCAAAAGACATTCATTCCATCACAACCTCCTAAAAGCCTTAAGTCATTTCTGTAACAATCCTAAGTAAGAAGTCTCATCAAAATTGGTCATGGATGTGATCCACCACCCTGGGGCAAAATTCCTCTGTCTGATGAACTGGCGAAAACCAAAAAACAAGTTATCTGCTTCCAATATACAACGGTGGCACAGACATAGGATAAACATTCCATTCCCAAAGGGGGAAATTGGAAGGAACACAGGGATCATGGATCCCAAACAAATCTGAAACCCAGCAGGGAAAACTTCATTAGATCTTATGGTCTGAGAGCCATCTGAAGCTTGAACCTGATAGAGCAGCAGCTCCACCCCTTCCAAGTACTTGCACAGTAGCTAGGCTCTCCCCAAACACTGGGGCATAGGCCCCACCCTTTCTGAGCATTGGGATGGTGGCCAGGCTCTCTGTGAACACCTGGGAACAAGCCCCACTATTTCCAAGCATTGGGGTGGCAGACTCTCCCTGAACAATGGGGCTCAAGGCCCAACTCCTCAAGCACAGGGGCAGATGGCCTTTCCCCTCCAAGCAGACTGGTAGACCTGCCTTTCCCATACACATGGGTGGGCCCACTTTTTGGCCTGAGTAGATCTCTTCAGCTTTCATGGTTCTGTTCTTTTGTTTCATCCCTTCTCTGTCCCTGTCAGTCCAGGCTAGCAGTGGCTCTGCTCATACAAATTTTGTAAAAACTTTGTCAGCTTTGTGCACAGTTCAAGCAGGTCCAAACCATCAGACAACAGAACCTTCCACAGATCCTTCCTGGATAACTGCATTTCCAGTTTTGACTTCCACTGAAGTGGATGACTGAGTCCATGTTCAGACATGGTTTTTCAGTTAAACCCTCACAAGGAGCCCTGTCCTCTGGGAAGTTACTTTCCCAAAGCTCAGGAAGGTCCCTGATAGAGCTGCTTCTAGCCTTAGTCTCAGAGCACACTATCTGGAAAGGCTGAGAATTTTCAAAATCATCATCTGCTGGTTCCCTGTGCTTATGAGTTTAATTTTCAGCTTATTCCTTTCCTCTTGTATTTTACTATATGCTGCAAGGAGAAACCAGGCTGTATCTTCCACACTTAGCTTGGAAATCTCCTCAGCTAAATATCCAAGTTCATCACTTTCAAGTTCTGTCTTCCACTCAACATCAGAACACAATTTTATCAAGTTCTCTGCCTATTTATAACAAGAATCACCTTTCCTTAAGATCCCAATAACATATTCATCATTTCCTTCTAAGGCCTCATCGGAGGTACTGTTAGCATCCATATTTCTACGAACTTTCTTCAAAGCAATTGCTCTATCAAGCACCTCAAAATTCTTCCAGTCTCTACCCATCACTCAATTCCAAAGCTGTTTCCACATTTTGAGGTATTTGTCATAGCAGCAACCCACTTCTACTTCTACCCATTAAAAAATGTTTTAGTTTTCCTAGCTGCTAAAACAAATACCATACGATGGGTTGGCTTAACAATAAGAATTTATTGGCTCACAGTTTCAGAGGCCCAAAGGCTTGCTTCCTCCTATGGTTTGTATCTTCTGGCTGGCTGGCAATCTTTGGGGTTCCTTGGCTTTTCTGTCACATTGCAATGCACATGGCAATGTCTTCTCCTTTCTCCTCCGGTGGCTTCTGGTTGCTCCCTGTAGCTTCTCTGTGTCCAATTTCCTCATTCAGTTTGGGCACACCTTAATTAATAATATCTTCAAAGGTCTCATTTACAAATGGGTTCACACCCACACGAGGGGTTGGTACTGGATCATGCCTTTTGTGGGGGACAGGAGTCAATCCCCAACAGTTACCAATGTGCTTAGGTAAAAAATCTACATGTCCTGGGTTTGCTACAGATAAGATGGTCATGTGATAAAGTGTGAACATTGAAATATAAGCAGAACTCATGGGACATAGTTTATGGGAAAGCTCCTTTGCAGAACTCATGGGCAGAGTTTACAGAAAAGCTCTTTAAAGGCATCTTACTCAGTTGGCATCTACCATTTTGCACTCCTCAACTGGAACCTTTGGAGCTATCTTATGATCACAAGCATACTCTAAGTAATCCTGGGTAGAAGGATAGAAGAGCCTGGGTCCCTAATATCATCCTGGAGAGGCCCTTCCAGCCCTGGAATGCTTACCTCTGGACTTTTCATTTCATGATAGAAAAATAAAGTCAAATTTATTAAGGTCACTCCATTACAAGTAGTCAAACTCAATCCCTAACTGATATACATAGAATCCTATAACCTACTAAGAAATTAGCCAAATTTATGTTAGAAAAATAATTTTTTAATCTTTATTAAAAAAATAAAAAAAAAAACATTTCAAACAAAACAAAACAAAGAAATAAGAAAAACAAATAACCTAAAATAACTACATTGCTTCCAACATGTTCCTACCACACTCCAAGAAAATTAACATTGCAGAGCATTCTCATATCATTAAGATTACCCTCAATATCTTATCTGTTCTTATTAGATTACTGTTCTCCTTTCATTAGTAGGTCCCCTACACTCTACAATATAAGACACTTAGGAAAACAGAATTTTCAAAGAGCTACATCAGGTAATACAGAGAACTGAATGCCTTTGGCAAGTTTACTTAGCCTGATTGCTGTACAGTCCTTTGGGTTGCTCATACTTATATCAAGCATGGTTACTCTATCAGGACTATTTCCCAATAAATTAGGAAAATGCTTACAAAAGTTTCTCAACTCCAAGGCCCAAACATTTACAAATGATCTATTGGTCTGATTCCCAAAATAAAACCTATCTGCTATTTGGTATCAACTTCAGCTTCTCTCAACTCTAGAATTCTAGGATTCTAAGACAAAATTAAAGACTTCAAAATGGAGAAAATATTTGTGAAGTAAAGATTTCTACAAATATCAAGTAACTCAGAGGATATAATTACATAACCCGGACACCAGACAACTTACCTCTTTTTCAATCAATTTCTTCAACTATGAAATGAAAGAAATTTTAAAACCTATCTCCAGTGAACATCGTATGTGAATAAATGTGAAAAACCATGAACTGTAAAGAACTATGAACATACAAATTATTTAATAAACTTATAATGTGTAAAAATGAAAAAGAAGCACCTTCCTGATAGCATTGATAAGTGAGTAATCAATAGTGTCACTGAGAATCAGGATTTTCAGCATGAAGAAAAGAGATAAAGATATAGAATTGATGAAGTTAACCAAAACTCTAGCTCTGAATTTGATAAAATAGAACTGGTCATGAGTTGATAACTGGTTGAAACTGGGTAATGAGGATTCATTTTATTAGGCTCTCTATTTTAAATATATTTGAAATTTTCTATAAAAGATTTTATTAAAAAGCATCTTCTGAAAAGTAAGGACTATATCTTCTTACTAATTTAATTTTTCACCTTCAACAAGAGGATATACAAGTGTAAGAATGGATTGAGACTGTTAAATTTATAAATTTCAGGATACCACTATTGTAAATGAAATCTCACCTCTGAATAACAGTGGATAACATTTCTGCTGTATATTCAACATTTCAAGTTAAGATGGATCAAATCCTTTGAAGTTTAGTGCTTCAAAGATGCCTCCTCTGGCCCATGACCACAGACACAAGTGTAACTGTGATTCATCATCTTGACCTGACCCAGCATTTCTATTCCTAACAGTTTGAGAGTGGGTTAAAAGAAAAAACCTTCCTAGTTATAAACCAGGCATTCAAAGCATGAAGGTAAAATTTGCTGTGGAAAAGCCCTAAATCAATGCCATTGTCCAAGTTGCAGTTGATATTCCCTTCTTTTCATGTAGTCGTATGTCTTTAACAAACACCTAACAGAAATTACCAAATTTTTGAGACTCTATTCCTGCAGGAACTAGTTTAATAAGCTTCCAAGGAATCCCCAATCATGGTATCCTGGTCCCTCAAAACACTGACTTTTCCCTCAATCACTGAAAACAAACACTGAATGAAGACTGTTCCACTAACCAAGAAAACAAGGACGATTCTGATGGGACTGATAGGAATGTATACATTCAACTGTAGGCAACCTGATAGAAGTTGTCTCTGATTATTGCCAGAGAGTTTTTCCCCCAAGTAGAAAAACCCAATGGAACTGTTTAATCACTGGAGGAAAAAACAAAACAAAACACCTACAGCAAAATAAGACACCTGCAGCACAGTTTATTTTTCTAAGATTGATGCTGTGGTTCCTAGAGTAAGGTAGTGGCAGACAACATGATACAGTGTCTTGAACACTGAACTCCATGTTTAAAATAGTAAAATTTGGAAATATTGCTTGAAAGGATTCATAAGCCAGTGCAGTACAGCTTCTCAAGATCGTTTAAATATATAAACTCTTATCATGGGATTTTCATTGAGCTTCTGTTATGGGGCGTGGGAGGCGGGTACCTACTATCGGGAAACATTTTGGGAAGTTTTAATTACAGATCACTCTTACTTGCTTCAGCTTTCACTTTGTCCATTTCAGCAAGCAACGCCACTTCCCGGTCCATTAAACTAGGGAAAGACAGCAAAGGAAAAAAAGTTTGATCAGAAACTCAAACACAGAAACAGCACATTGTTAACAGTGGAGAAAGACTTATGAGTTTGTCCACTAAAAGCACACTACAAAGTAAACACTGTATGGTCCACATGAAAATTCTGATGTGTCACTCTCAACAAAGAACACGTCAAGGATTTTCAACAAATTAAACAGACCTAATTCTCTTTTATTTCTATAGTAGACCAGTAGTTAGAATTCCAAGAGCTGAGAACCAGTAGATGGCAGTAACAAGTTACAAATCACATTTTTTGTGAGTTCTGTTAAAGCAAAAGTCCTTGTGGAAATTAGCATGTACCTCACATATTTTTTTATTTTATATTTTGGTCTAGAAAATTTGACAGCTTTGCTTCTAATGAATTTTCACAGGCAATCCCCTGACTTGGCACAGTAAATTTATCCACGATTAGGATCAATGTTTTAGCACAGTTGCATCAAGTCCACTGACACTTTAGTTCTTGGAATGCAGAGTCAAAAAATATACACAAACACACACTGTGCTAGTTTCTGATAAACATTTAATTCAGAAATATGGAATCAAAGGTTTCTGGAAGGCTTTTTACAGAAAGGAGACATTAAATGGGAAATTAGAGTTTTCTCCACTACTAATTCAAATGGTTTGTAGGCATATAAAGATCTTCCATGTCCTCTTATCGGAGAGTCCACTCCCTCGGTGTATAAGAAGATAGTAGGTTACCCTAGTTTCCCACATTTGGACGCAAATACTTTTCCTTACCATATCACTTTAGCTTGGTGGTGGCAAAATCAAAACTCAAACCAAACAGAAACAAAAGCCTAAAATGTTAATACCTGTTCAAACATGAAATGTGCCAACTTTCTTCAAATTTAGAATTCATTCTGAGTTCTCTTTTTGAATGGGAATAGAGCTATAGAGCCAATAAAAGTTCCACTCTTGCTTCTGGTTATAAAAACAACCAAATATGAGTGTATACACACACACACACACACACACAACTAATTCAGTGTAGCTCAATATGTAGTTATATTAGTGCAGAGTAGTTACAATAGAGATTACAGTGTGAGATACACAAAAAAAATAATATAAGGCAGGATCATTTTCTCAAGGAGCAAAACCCTTTATAGGGAAGTGCCAGAGAACAAAGGTTTGATAATCATGCATGAGCTTAATAAAGTTATTAACTACTCTAATTTGGTTGGCATATTAATCCAAAAGCACCAGACTAGAGAGAAGAAACAATTGGTTTGAGGTAACCATACGTTCCTAAGAAAACATTTCCCAAATTGCAATAATAATGGCTCCAACAACTTTCAAGCAGCATTTTGGAATACCTAAAAGGCAAAATTAATACACACTGTGACAGGAGCTGCTGGGCCTACGCTTTGATATTACCTCTCTTCTGCTGCTGAATAACCTTAAGATGCAGAAACTGTGTCCACTAGATGACAAATTCTTCGTCTCTGACAAAAAATTTGTAAAACATTAGAAGACTTCTGCAAACAAGTAAGCTTTTTTACAGCCTACAATCTTTATGAAAAGCAGAATGTCACATGACACTTCTCAGCAAAGGAAAAAACTGCTACACTATCATAATCAGACTTCTTTGTGTTGATATGATCTATTTCATTGTGAATTTTTTTCCTGTGAGAATGAGTAGCATCCATTTAAATTAAATATGTTTTTTGATGACTCATTTGGTTATAAAAAGTGACTCACATGGCAGTACATGAACCACACAAACCCTCCATTAAAAATACTGTATAGTTTCATGCCAAAAAACATTGAGAAATAAGTACTTTTATTTCTTTTCGTTTGCTATTTATGTTGTCATCTATAAACAACATCTACTGAAGGGACTTGTGTGATTAGTCCAGCATTAAATAGACAAATCTATTGGTTAACTGAGGTTTTTGGAATATCTTCTCAACGAATGTATTTTCTCAGAATGTTCTTAAAAGAACATTTCCATTAAATAGTCACAAGACTTTAACATACGAAAATGAATAAATGCTAATACATAATAATTTTCTTATTAAAAGTGTATTACATAATGTATTACAGTTGTATAAAAGATTGTCATTTTAGATCATTCCTGCCAACACATTTAGTGGTGACATGTCATGATGTTTACAATTTCCAAATGGCTCCACCAAACACAAGTACAAACACACATTGATCATTGTTCTATAGTCCTCTCAAATTTTCTGTATTTTTGAAAGGTTTCATAGTAAAAAGTTGGGAAAATAAGTGCGTCACCAAATAGAGAAGGTGGGAAGTGTTCAAAAGTAGAAATTAGGTCAGGCATAAGTATAAACAGCAAAAGCAATTTTAAGTTAAAAATAACATTTACTGTAATTCAACTTCCTAACAAAGAAGCTTAAACTAAAGTTTTTCATTCGTTCCGGAGATAAACAGTAGTTCTACTATGGATCTGTTGCCAAGAGATTCAAAAATATCTGTGGTTTGAAGTAACAGTTTTTAGATGCCATCACTGCAAGTAATGAGTCCTCTCAGAAAGTAATGAAAGGCTCATTCATACTGCCAACCGTTCTGTTACCTTGCTAACTCAAATACCTAAGGTCAACAAGCTTGCAACTACTCTCTCAAGGCTTTCCTGAATGGAAATAAGCCATAATAAGCATCTGGTATACTGGTTTCCAAAACAGGTCTATCTAATGAAATCCAGCTAAATATTAACGGGACCTTGCTAAGAAAGACACTAGGTCTTTTTAAGCCTGGTCCTTATACAGTGTAGAGAATTTCTATATCCTTTCTTCAATCATGAATGACGGTTTTGGATGACTGGTCACTGCTACTAAGGGAAAAGACTGCTACCTGTCTGGATGTTCTCTCCCAGAACTCGTAACCACTTTAACATTTGCATATTCCACAGCATTTGTGTAATTTAGTTGCTCAGAATAGTAGCTCCTGCAGTGTTATTGGTCATATCTCCATGACATATTGTGTGTGCATCATTTGAAGCAAGCCCTATAATTAATTAATTTAGCATACAACTTATTGATTTCAGTTCTTCAGTAATCCTTTGGTACCAAAATATTTTAAATTATCATTTGTTCAAGGTTCTTGCATTAGAAAACAATTTTATATTGGAAACACAACTCTGGTAACCCCACAGCCAATTATTTCAAGGAATAATACTCTAAACTACTCAATAATGTTTTTAGAAAAAATTTGTACTTGATTTTTTTATCTTCATTTTATTGAGATATATTCACATACCATGCAGTCATACAAAACAAATCGTACTTTCGATTGTTTACATTACCATTACATAGTTGTACATTCATCACCTAAATCAATCCCTGACACCTTCATTAGCACACACACAAAAATAACAAGAATAATAATTAGAGTGAAAAAGAGCAATTGAAGTAAAAAAGAACACTGGGTACCTTTGTCTGTTTGTTTCCTTCCCCTATTTTTCTGCTCATCCATCCATAAACTAGACAAAGTAGAGTGTGGTCCTTATGGCTTTCCCAATCCCACTGTCACCCCTCATAAGCTACATTTTTATACAACTGTCTTCGAGATTCCACATTTTATTTATCCACTCATCTGTTGAAGGACATTTCGGTTGTTTCCATCTCTTGGCAATTGTGAATAATGCTGCTATGAACATTGGCGTGCAGATATCTGTTCGTGTCACTGCTTTCCGATCTTCCGGGTATATACCGAGAAGTGCAATCGCCGTATCGAATGGTAGCTCTATATCTAGTTTTCTAAGGAACTGCCAGACTGACTTCCAGAGTGGCTGAACCATTATACAGTCCCACCAACAATGAATAAGAGTTCCAATTTCTCCACATCCCCTCCAGCATTTGTAGTTTCCTGTTTGTTTAATGGCAGCCATTCTAATCCGTGTTAGATGGTATCTCATTGTGGTCTTAATTTGCATCTCTCTAATAGCTAGTGAAGCTGAACATTTTTTCATGTGTTTCTTGGCCATTTGTATTTCCTCTTCAGAGAACTGTCTTTTCATATCTTTTGCCCATTTTATAATTGGGCTGTCTGTACTATCGTCATTGAGTTGTAGGATTTCTTTATATATGCAAGATATCAGTCTTTTGTCAGATACATGGTTTCCAAAAATTTTTTCCCATTGAGTTGGCTGTCTCTTTACCTTTTTGAGAAATTCCTTTGAGGTGCAGAAACTTCTAAGCTTGAGGAGTTCCCATTTATCTATTTTCTCTTTTGTTGCTTGTGCTTTGGGTGTAAAGTCTAGGAAGTGGCCGCCTAATACAAGGTCTTGAAGATGTTTTCCTACATTATCTTCTAGGAGTTTTATGGTATTTTTTTTTTTTTTTTTTGTAACAGCTCAACCATAATAGTTTATTTCTTCTTTTTTTTTTTTAATCATTTTATTGAGATATATTCACATACCACGCAGTCATACAAAACAAATCGTACTTTCGATTGTTTACAGTACCATTACATAGTTGTACATTCATCACCTAAATCAATCCCTGACACCTTCATTAGCACACACACAAAAATAACAAGAATAATAATTAGAGTGAAAAAGAGCAATTGAAGAAAAAAAGAACACTGGGTACCTTTGTCTGTTTGTTTCCTTCCCCTATTTTTCTACTCATCCATCCATAAACTAGACAAAGTGGAGTGTGGTCCTTATGGCTTTCCCAATCCCATTGTCACCCCTCATAAGCTACATTTTTATACATCTGTCTTCGAGATTCATGGGTTCTGGGTTGTAGTTTGATAGTTTCAGGTATCCACCACCAGCTACCCCAATTCTTTAGAACCTAAAAAGGGTTGTCTAAAGTGTGCGTAAGAGTGCCCACCAGAGTGACCTCTCGGCTCGTTTTGGAATCTCTCTGCCACTGAAGCTTATTTCATTTCCTTTCACATCCCCCTTTTGGTCAAGAAGATGTTCTCCATCCCACGATGCCGGGTCTACATTCCTCCCCGGGAGTCATATTCCACGTTGCCAGGGAGATTCACTCCCTTGGGTGTCTGATCCCACGTAGGGGGGAGGGCAGTGATTTCACCTTTCAAGTTGGCTTAGCCAGAGAGAGAGGGCCACATCTGAGCAACAAAGAGGCATTCAGGAGGAGACTCTTAGGCACAAATACAGGGAGGCCTAGCCTCTCCTTTGCAGCAACCGTCCTCCCAAGGGTAAAACTTATGGTAGAGGGCTCAACCCATCAAACCACCAGTCCCCTATGTCTATGGTCATGTTAGCAACCATGGAGGTGGGGTAGGCGAATACCCCTGCATTCTCCACAGGCTCCTCAAGGGGGCACTACATCATTTTTTTTCCTTGTTTTTCTTTCTTTCTTTTTTTTTTTTTTTTAACTTTCCCTTCTTTTTTAAATCAACTGTATGAAAAAAAAAGTTAAAAAGAAAACAAACATACAATAAAAGAACATTTCAAAGAGACCATAACAAGGGAGTAAGAAAAAGACAACTAACCTAAGATAACTGCTTAACTTCCAACATGTTCCTACTTTACCCCAAGAAAGTTACCTAATATAGCAACATTTCTGTGAACTTGTTCCTACTATATCCATCAGAAATTAACAGACCATAGTCATTTCTGGGCATCCCCAGAACGTTAAAAAGCTTATCTGTTCTTCTTGGATTATTGTTCCCCCTTCCTTAATTACTCTCTACTGCTAGTTCCCCTACATTCTACATTATAAACCATTTGTTTTACATTTTTGAAAGTTCACATTAGTGGTAGCATATAATATTTCTCTTTTTGTGCCTGGCTTATTTCACTCAGCATTATGTCTTCAAGGTTCATCCATGTTGTCATATGTTTCACGAGATCGTTCCTTCTTACTGACGCGTAGTATTCCATCGTGTGTATATACCACATTTTATTTATCCACTCATCTGTTCAAGGTCATTTGGGTTGTTTCCATCTCTTGGCAATTGTGAATAATGCTGCTATGAACATTGGCGTGCAGATATCTGTTCGTGTCACTGCTTTCCGATCTTCCGGGTATATACCGAGAAGTGCAATCGCCGTATCGAATGGTAGCTCTATATCTAGTTTTCTAAGGAACTGCCAGACTGACTTCCAGAGTGGCTGAACCATTATACAGTCCCACCAACAATGAATAAGAGTTCCAATTTCTCCACATCCCCTCCAGCATTTGTAGTTTCCTGTTTGTTTAATGGCAGCCATTCTAATCAGTGTTAGATGGTATCTCATTGTGGTCTTAATTTGCATCTCTCTAATAGCTAGTGAAGCTGAACATTTTTTCATGTGTTTCTTGGCCATTTGTATTTCCTCTTCAGACAACTGTCTTTTCATATCTTTTGCCCATTTTATAATTGGGCTGTCTGTACTACTGTCATTGAGTTGTAGGATTTCTTTGTATATGCAAGATATCAGTCTTTTGTCAGATACATGGTTTCCAAAAATTTTTTCCCATTGAGTTGGCTGCCTCTTTACCTTTTTGAGAAATTCCTTTGAGGTGCAGAAACTTCTAAGCTTGAGGAGTTCCCATTTGTCTATTTTCTCTTTTGTTGCTTGTGCTTTGGGTGTAAAGTCTAGGAAGTGGCCGCCTAATACAAGGTCTTGAAGATGTTTTCCTACATTATCTTCTAGGAGTTTTATGGTACTTTCTTTTATATTGAGATCTTTGGTCCATTTTGAGTTAATTTTTGTGTAGGGGGTGAGGTAGGGGTCCTCTTTCATTCTTTTGGATATGGATATCCAACTCTCCCAGCCCTGTTTGTTGAAAAGACCATTATGACTCAGTTCAGTGACTTTGGGGGCCTTATCAAAGATCAGTCGGCCATAGATCTGAGGGTCTATCTCTGAATTCTCAATTCGATTCCATTGATCTATATGTCTATCTTTGTGCCAGTACCACGCTGTTTTGGCAACTGTGGCTTTATAATAAGCTTCAAAGTCAGGGAGTGTAAGTCCTCCCACTTCGTTTTTCTTTTTTAGAGTGTCTTTAGCAATTTGAGGCATCTTCCCTTTCCAAATAAATTTGATAACTAGCTTTTCCAAGTCTGCAAAGTAGGTTGTTGGAATTTTGATTGGGATTGCATTGAATCTGTAGATGAGTTTGGGTAGAATTGACATCTTAATGACATTTAGCCTTCCTATCCATGAACATGGAATATTTTTCCATCTTTCAAGGTCCCCTTCTATTTCTTTTAGTAGAGTTATGTAGTTTTCTTTGTATAGGTCTTTTACATCTTTGGTTAAGTTGATTCCTAGGTACTTGATTTTTTTAGTTGCTATTGAAAATGGTATCTTTTTCTTGAGTGTCTCTTCAGTTTGTTCATTTCTAGCATATAGAAACATTACTGACTTATGTGCATTAATCTTCTATCCCTCTACTTTGCTAAATTTGTTTATTAGCTCTAGTAGCTGTATCGTCAATTTAGCAGGGTTTTCTAGATATAACATCATATCATCTGCAAACAATGACAGTTTTACTTCTTCTTTTCCAGTCTGGATGCCTTTTATTTCTTTGTCTTGCAGGATTGCCCTGGCTAGCACTTCCAGCACAATGTTGAATAACAGTGGTGACAGCGGGCATCCTTGTCTTGTTCCTGATCTTAGAGGGAAGGCTTTCAGTCTCTCACCATTGAGTACTATGCTGGCTGTGGGTTTCTCATATATGCTCTTTATCATGTTGAGGAAGTTTCCTTCAATTCCTACCTTTTGAAGTGTTTTTATCAAAAAGGGATGTTGGATTTTGTCAAATACTTTTTCAGCATCTATTGAGATGATCATTTGATTTTTCCCTTTTGACTTGTTAATGTGTTGTAATACATTGATTGATTTTCTTATGTTGAACCATCCTTGCATGCCTGGAATGAACCCCACTTGGTCACGGTGTATGATTTTTTTAATGTGTCTTTGGATTTGATTTGCAAGTATTTTGTTGAGGATTTTTGCATCTATATTCATTAGGGAGATTGGCCGGTAGTTTTCCTTTTTTATAGCAACTTTGTCTGGTTTTGGTATTAGATTGATGTTAGCTTCATAAAATGAGTTAGGTAGTGTTCCATTTTCTTCAATGTTTTGAAAGAGTTTGAGTAAGATTGGTGTCAGTTCTTTCTGGAAAGTTTGGTAGAATTCCCCTGTGAAGCCATCTGGCCCTGGGCATTTATTTGTGGGAAGATTTTTGATGACTGATTGGATCTCTTTGCTTGTGATGGGTTGGCTGAGGTCTTCTATTTCTTCTCTGGTCAGTCTAGGTTGTTCATATGTTTCCAGGAAATTGTCCATTTCTTCTACATTATCCAGTTTGTTGCCATACAGTTGTTCATAATATCCTCTTATAATTTTTTTAATTTCTTCAGGATCTGCAGTTATGTCACCTTTTTCATTCATTATTTTGTTTATATGGGTCTTCTCTCTTTTTGATTTTGTCAGTCTAGCTAGGGGCTTGTCAATCTTGTTGATCTTCTCAAAGAACCAACTTTTGGTGATATTTATCCTCTCTATTGTTTTTTTGTTCTCTATGTTATTTATTTCTGCTTTAATCCTTGTTAATTCTTTTCTTCTACTTGGTTTAGGATTGGTTTGCTGTTCATTTTCTAGCTTCTTCAGTTGATCCATTAGTTCTCTGATTTTGGTTCTTTCTTCCTTTTTAATATATGCGTTTAGTGCTATAAATTTCCCCCTTAGCACTGCTTTTGCTGCATCCCAGAGGTTTTGGTATGTTGTGTTCTCATTTTCATTCGTCTCTATATATTTAGCAATTTCTCTTGCTATTTCTTCTTTAACCCACTGATTGTTTAGGAGTGTGTTGTTTAACCTCCAGGTATTTGTGAATTTTCTAAGTCTCTGATGGTTATTGACTTCTAATTGTATTCCATTGTGGTCAGAGAACGTGCTTTGAATAACTTCAATCTTTTTAAATTTATTGAGGCTTGTTTTATGTCCCAGCATATGATCTATTCTGGAGAAAGTTCCGTGAGCACTAGAAAAGTATGTGTATCCTGGTGATTTGGGATGTAATGTCCTGTATATGTCTGTTAAATCTAATTCATTTATCAGATTGTTTAGGTTTTCAATTTCCTTATTGGTCTTCTGTCTGGTTGATCTATGTATAGGAGAGAGTGACGTGTTGAAGTCTCCCACAATTATTGTGGAAACATCAATTGCTTCCTTTAGTTTTGCCAGTGTTTCTCTCATGTATTTTGTGGCACCTTGATTGGGTGCATAGACGTTTACGATTGTTATTTCTTCTTGCTGAATTGCCCCTTTTATTAGTATGTAGTGGCCTTCTTTGACTCTCAAAACATCCCTGCATTTGAAGTCTATTTTATCTGAGATTAATATTGCTACACCTGCTTTCTTTTGGCTGTAGCTTGCATGAAATATTTTTTTCCATCCTTTCACTTTCAGTTTCTTTGTGTCCCTGTGTCTAAGATGAGTCTCTTGTATGCAACATATTGATGGTTCATTTTTTTTGATCCATTCTGCGAATCTGTATCTTTTAATTGGGCAGTTTAATCCATTTACATTCAACGTTATAACCGTGAAGGCATTTCTTGAATCTGCCATCTTATCCTTTGGGTTATGTTTGTCATATATATTCTTCCCCTCTCTCTATTAATATCCTTTATTGTACCCATACCGAATCTCTTTAGTACTGAATCTTTCTCCAAGTCTCTCTGTCCTTTCTTTGTTTCTCTGTCTGTAGGGCTCCCTTGAGTATCTCCAGTAGGGCAGGTCTCTTGTTAGCAAATTCTCTTAGCATTTGTTTGTCTGTGAAAAATTTAAGCTCTCCCTCAAATTTGAAGGAGACCTTTGCTGGATAAAGTATTCTTGGCTGGAAATATTTCTCACTCAGAATTTTAAATATATTGTGCCACTGCCTTCTTGCCTCCATGGTGGCTGCTGAGTAGTCACTACTTAGTCTTATGCTGTTTCCTTTGTATGTGGTGAATTGCTTTTCTCTTGCTGCTTTCAGAACTTGCTCCTTCTCTTCCGTGTTTGACAGTGTGATCAGAATATGTCTCGGAGTGGATTTATTTGGATTTATTCTATTTGGAGTTCGCTGAGCATTTATGATTTGTGTATTTATGTTGTTTAGAAGATTTGGGAAGTTTTCCCCAACAATTTCTTTGAATACTCTTCCTAGACCTTTACCCTTTTCTTCCCCTTCTGGGACACCAATGAGTCTTATATTCAGACGTTTCATATTATCTATCATATCCCTGAGGTCCATTTCGATTTTTTCAATTTTTTTCCCCATTCTTTCTTTTATGCTTTCATTTTCCATTCTGTCATCTTCTAGGTCACTGATTCGTTGTTCAACTTCCTCTAGTCTTGTACTATGAGTGTCCAGGATCTTTTTAATTTGGTCAACAGTTTCTTTAATTTCCATAACATCATCCATTTTTTTATTTAGTCTTGCAATGTCTTCTTTATGCTCTTCTAGGGTCTTCTTGATTTCCTTTGTCTCCCGTACTATGGTCTCATTGTTCATCTTTAGTTCTTTGAGTAGCTGCTCTAGGTGCTGTGTCTCTTCTGATCTTTTGATTTGGGTGCTTGGGCTTGGGTTACCCATATCGTCTGGTTTTTTCATATGCTTTATAATTTTCTGTTGTTTTTGGCCTCGTGGCATTTGCTGAACTTGATAGGGTTCTTTTAGGATTTGTAGACCAATTGAAGTCCTTATCTCTAATTTATCAGATCTACAGCTTCGTGGAGTACACTTTCTCTAACTAACCAGCAGGTGGCGTCCACGAGCCACCTGTTCTCCACAAGCCAGTTCTCCCCTGCTTAGCCTTTTTGGTGAGTGGGGGAGTGAGTCTTGTGGGGTCCAATTGGTGTACCAAGCTTGCGTGTGTAGTTGGTGTTGCCTGCCCTGTGTATGGGGCGTGTTTCTGGGCAGTCAGGTAGTGGGGGTGGCCCTAACAATCAAATCTCCCTGGTGATCCTAGAGTTTTAAAGCTGCTGCAATAGTCTAATCCTTCAGTTCAGTCCTGCCACAGTTTGTCTCTGCCACTGACCCACAAGTCCTTGGTATTGGCGTATGGCTCCTGAGACTTGCAAGTGGGCCCCTCTTCCAGGCTGTGCACCCCGGGTCCTCTGTTGAGGGATGACTGTGCTATGTCACAGGTGAGTGCCGTCCCCCCAGGGCAGTTCTGGGCTGCTGGGCTGTGTAGGGAGGCTCCCAGTCTGCTGAAATGATGGCTGAATGGGGCTTTGTTAATTCACACTGCTCCACCTTCCCAACTCTGGGACAATCAGCTGAGGTTGCAGGGAAGGCTAATGTCCACGCCCAGTTTTGTGGTGTGTGCCTGTTATTTGAAGCACTTCCGTCATACTGGGTTGTCTGGGGCAGCTCTGGGCTATGGGGCTGGCGATGGGCAGGAGTGTTTCCTGTCCACCAGGATGATGGCTGTGAGTGGACACCCCCCTTTTCTTGGGAAGTTGTGGTGTTCAGTGAATTTTCTCAGCCACTGGATTATTGCCTTTTGTCTCAGAGCTCTCTTAGTTCTGCTCTTGACTTGACCTGCCGAAATTGCAAGTCTTTGAAGCTTTCTGTATTGGGCTTCTTAGAGTAATTGTTTTAGAAAAAGAAAAAAGGATTAAAAAAAAAAAAAAAAAAAAAAGGGCCCTCCTCAGAGATCTAATGGGTTATTGAAATGCTAAGAGACAAAGCAACCAGGGCCATTAAGGAAAGGTCCACAGGGCAGAGAGATCAGCTTTTCTTCGGGATTTGCATATGTGCCTCAGGGCCTGAGCTCTGCCCTTCCCCTTTCTATGTTCACCAGAACTCCAAAAATCCTCCGCTTTTATTTTGGAGTTTTTTGTGTTGTTTTTTTTCTATGCCTGTCTCCTCTCTTCTGGGCTGGCTGCTCTCAGATTCTCTGGTGTCTGGTCTCAGTCTATCTATGGTTGGAGTTTGGATCAGTAGAATGAGTTTCCGATAAGGGCTGCCACTGCAGTTCTCCCTTCTCCTTCCCGGAGCTGACGGCCCCTCCTCCCACGGAACTGAGCCTGGCAGGGAGGGGTGCGGGTCCCCTGGCCGCAAAAACTTACAGATTTCGCTGATCTCAGCAGTTCCACGTTTTCATGAGTGTTGTATGAAGTATGCCCAAAGTCAGATTGCTCTGTGGTGTCCAGTCCATGCAGTTCCTGGCTTTCTATCTACTTTCCTGGAGGAGTAACTAAAACATACAGCTCACCAGTCCGCCATCTTGCCCCGCCTGTGTACTTGATTTTATTTGTTGAATACCTAAAACCTACTTAGTCTAATTCCACTAGCCAATCAAAACTGAGATTCAAGCAAAGCCAATGCAAGCACCTTTTTTTTTTTCCTCTTTGAAGACACTTCCCTCCTTCCCACATAAAGGAACCAAGAAAGAGAATTGCCAAACATTTTTATTGGCATAAAATTAACAATGGTTTACATGTTCTATAAAACGACATGCTCCCGGTACTTGCCTTGTTGGAGTAGGGAACACCCATCTGGGCTCAAAACAAAAACAAAAACAAAAAACACCCTTTCAGTAGCCAGATCAACACATTGGGACACAAATGAATTGAAAGAACTAGGTTGTTAAATCAAATTTGGATGCTATGAGAATTTTGATAGGTCCCCCTTTGTAAGGGGCCCTTTGCAAAGCATGTTGACATGTTACTTTATGTTTAATGAGTCTGAAGTAGCATTTAAGAAGTTAGAAAATAAACCTAAGTCATGGTTCTTATGGGACAGGCCATCAACAGAGTAACCTTGCTTTCTGTTCCTATTCTATCGTCAAAAATACCTTGATTCTAAAATAACCCTAGAGATCATACGACTCAATGATCATATTTTATAATCTGCTTAGGAAAACAGGTCCAGTAACTATCTAGATTATCGAGGAGTATGTTGTTCAAGTTTCTGTTTGGTAAGGAAAAACAGCAAGGGGAGTGGCCACTAGATTCTCATTTGAAATCATGATTTTTTTTTTCCTATTGTTCTTTTATACTTTTTTTTTTTAATTACAGAAGTTGTAGGTTTAAAGAAAAATCAAGCAGAAAATACAGAGTTGCCATATATGCCCCTCCCCATTACTAACACTTTGCATTAGTGTGGTACCTTTCTTACAAATGATGAAAGAATATTATAATTGTACTATTAACTATAGTCCAGTTTACTTAAGGGCCCACTGTGCTGCACAGTCCTGTGGTGTATTTAAAAAATTTTTTTTATTCTAATAGCATATATACAATATAAAAGTTCACCTTTTAACCACATTCAAATAAATAATTCAGCAGTATTAATTGCATTCACAATGTTGTGCAACCATCCCCACCATCAATTACTAAAACTTTTCCATTACCCCAAACAAAAGCTCTGTACCAATTAAACACTACCTTCCCATTCTCTACCCTCAACTTGGCCTCTGGTAACCTATATTCTTTGGCTCTATAAATTTGCTTACTTTAATTATTTCATGTCAGTGAGATCATACAATATTTTTCCTTTTGTGTCTAGCTTACTTCACTCAATATGATGTCTTCAAGGTTAATCTGGTGTTTCATGGATCAGAACTTCATTCCTTTTCACATTTCCATTTTATATATATACTGCATTTTGTTTATCTATTCATCTGTTGATGGATACTTGGGTTGCTTCCATTTTGGGCTTTTGTCAATAATGCCATTATGAACACTGGTGTGCAAATATCTGTTCCAGTCCCTGCTTTCAATTCTTTTGAGTATATACCTAGAAGTGGGATTACAGAGTCATATGGTAACTCTATCCCTTCTGAGGAACTGCCAAACTCTTTCACAGGGGCTACATCATCTTATATTCACACCAACAATGAACAAATGATCCTACTTCCCCACAGCATCTCTAATGCTTGTTATTTTTGTTATGTTTTGTTTTTTAATAGTAACCACTCTACCGGGTGTGAAATGTTATCTGACTGTGATTTTGGTTTGCATTCCCCTGATGGCTAATGATGATGAGCATCTTTTCATATGCTTTTTGGCCCTCTGTATATCTTTTTTTGGAGACTGTATACTCAAGTCTTTTACCCATTTTTTAATTGTTTAGCTTTCTGCTGTTGGGTTGCAGGATTTTTCTCTATATTCTAGATAGTAAAGCCTTATTGCATATGTGATTTCCAAATATTTTCTCCCATTCTACAGGTTGTCTTTTTATTTTTGTGATGAAATCCTTTAATGTACAAAAGTTTTGAATTTAATGAGGTTCCATTTATCTTTTTTCTTTTGTTGCTTGTGCTTTTGGTGTAAGTCTAAAAAAACCATTGCCTAACATAAGGTCCTGAAGATGTTTCCCTAAGTTTTCTTCTAGTAGTGTTTTTCTTTCATCGAAGTTTAATAGCTCTGATTCTTATATTTAGATCTTTGATCCATTTTGAGTTGATGTTTGTATATGGTGTGAGGTGGGGGTCCACCTTCATTCTTGTTTTTTTTTTTTGCCCCCATTTTTCTACTCATCCATCCATAAACTGGACAAAGGGGAGTGTGTTCCACATGGCTTTCCCAATCACATTGTCACCCCTCATAAGCTGCATTTTTATACAATCATCTTCAAGATTTAAGGGTTCTGGGTTGTAGTTTGACAGTTTCATCCACCTTCATTCTTTTTTTTTTTAATTCATTTTATTGAGATATATTCACATACCATGCAGTCATACAAAACAAAGCATACATTTGATTGTTCACAGTACCATTACATAGTTGTGCATTCATCACCAAAATCAATCCCTGACACCTTCATTACCAGACACACAAAAATAACAAGAATAATAATTAAAGTGAAAAAGAGCAATTAAAGTAAAAAAGAACACCGAGTGCCTTTGTTTGTTTGTTTTTTTTCCTTCCCCCATTTTTCTGCTCATCTATCCATAAACTAGACAAAGGGGAGTATGGTCCATGTGGCTTTCCCAATCACACTGTCACCCTTCATGAGCTACATTTTTATACAATCGTCTTCAAGATTCATGGGTTCTGGGTTGTAGTTTGATAGTTTCAGGTATCTGCTGCTAGCTACTCCAATTCACTAGAACCTAAAAAAGGGTTGTCTATATTGTGCATTAAGAGTGCCCACCAGAGTGACCTCTCGGCTCCTTTTGGAATCTCTCTGCCACTGTAGCTTATTTCATTTCCTTTCACATCCCCCTTTTCGTCAAGATGATGTTCTCCATCCCATGATGCCAGGTCTACATTCCTCCCTAGGAGTCATAGTCCACGTTGCCAGGGAGAGTTACACCCTGGGTGTCAGATCCCACGTAGCGGGGAGGGCAGTGAGTTCACCCACCGAGTTGGGTTAGCTAGAGAGAGAGGGCCACATCTGAGCAACAAAGAGGTATTCGGGAGGAGGCTCTTAGGCACAATTATAGGGAGGCTGTGCCAGTTTGAATGTATTGTGTCCCCCAAATGCCATTATTTTTGTGGTCTTGTGTGGGGCAGACGTTTTTGGTGCTGGCTAGATTTGCTTGGAATGTGCCCTTCTCAGCTGTGGGTAATGATCATTTTGATGAGATGTTCCCATGGAGGCATGGCCCCACCCATTCGGGGTGGGCCTTGATCAGTGGAGCTATATAAATGAGCTGACTCAGAGAGAGGAGACTAAGAGAGTGCAGCTGGGAGTGATGTTTTGAAGAGAAGCAAGCTTGCTAGAGAGGAACGTCCTGGGAGAAAGCCGTTTTGAGGCCGGAGCTTTGGAGCAGACGCCAGCTGCCTTCCCAGCTAACAATGGTTTTCCGGACGCCATTGGCCATCCTCTGGTGAAGGTACCCGATTGCTGAGGTGTTACCTTGGATGCTTTGTGGCCTTAAGACTGTAACTGAGTAGTGAAATAAACCCCCGTTTTATAAAAGCCTATCCATCTCTGGTGTTTTGCATTCTGCAGCATTAGCAAACTAAGACAGAGGCCTAGCCTCTCCTTTGCAGCAAAAGTCTTCTGAAGGGCAAGTCCTGTGGTAGAGGGCTCAACCCATCAAACCACCAGTCCCCTATGTCTGTGAGCACATTAGCAACCATCAACTACCTTCATTCTTATACATATGGATACCTAGTTTTCCCAGCACCTTTTGTGAAGAATTATTCTTTCCCAATTGACACCTTACAAAAATCAGCTGGTCACAGATGTGAGGGCCTACTCCTGAACTCTCAATTCCATTCCATTGGTCTATCTGTCTGTTCCTGTGCCAAAACCATGCTGTTTTACCACTGTAGTTTTGTAGTAAGTTTTAAAATCTGGAAATGTTTAGTCCTACAACTTCGTTCTTTTTCAAGATGGTTTGGCTATTTGGGGCTCCTTAATCTTCCATATAAATCTGATGATTGGCTTTTCCATTTCTGAAAAGAAAGCTGTGGGAATTTAGATTAGGATTGCACTGAATTTGGGAACTGCTTTGGGTAGAATTGACATCTTTAATAATATTTAGTTTTCCAAGCTATGAACATGGAATGGCCTACCATTTAGGGCTTCTTTGATTTCTATTAGCAATGATTTGCAGTTTTCCATGTATAAGTCCTTTACATACTTGCTTAAAACTTATTATTAGATTATTTGATTTTTTAACTTACTATTCTTACATTATTTCTTTTAAGTTACTATTGTAAATGGAACTTTTTTTCTTTATTTCATCTGAAATAAAGGAAAGTGATTAAACTAGAGGAAGGGGTAGCAACAGATGATGGAATTTAACAAAGGATTATGAATACTGAATCTTATATAATTTTCTTTTCCTTAGTTGCTAGAGCATTTGAAAGAAGGAAAAAATTGAAATGGTGGAACTGCAACACATAGCATCCTTTGGAATTTGTTATATAGCTACTTGTTAAATTGCAATTTGAAAGCTATATTTTTTGTATCTATGTTAGATGTCACAATAAGGAAATGACTGGAACTATGGTACTATAACTCATAGTAACTTTGGAAATTTCCTATATATCTACTAGTTAAATCATACTTTGAAAGATATTACCTTTTTGTGTCTATGTTATATTTCAAACAAATAAGTGGGTGCTGGATTTTGACAAAGGCATTTTCTATGTCAATTGAGATGATGCTTTTTTCTTTTTCGTTCGTTCTATTAATGTGGTATATTACATTATTGATTTTCTTCTGTTGAACTGCTCTTGCATACCTAGGATAAATCCCACAAAATCACAGTATATAATTCTTTTAATGCACTGCTGCATTCTATTTGCTAGTATTTGTTGAGGATTTTTTGCATCTATAGTCCCAAGGTTCTGTAATTTTCTTTTCTTATGGAATCTTTATCTGGCTATGGTGTTAGGTTACGGTGATGTTTGCCTCACAGAATGAGTTAGGAAGTGTTCCCTCCTCTTAAATTTTTTGCAACTGTTTGAGCAGAAGTGGTGTTAATTCTTTGACTGTTTCATAAAATTCCCCTCTGAACCCAACTGGTCCTGGGCTTTTCTCTGTTGGAAGGTTTTTTTTTTTTTGTTTGTTTTGTTTTGTTTTATTTTTTTAATTGAGATTGTTCACATATCATACAATTATCCAAAGATCTGAAGTGTACAATCAGTTGCTCATGGTACCATCATATAGCTGTGCATCCACCACATTTTTTAAATCAATTTTTAGAACATTTTCATTACTCCAGAAAAGAAACAGAGACAAAAGAAGGAAACTCAAATCTCCCCATACCCCTAACCAGCCCCACACCCATTACTGATTCATAGTATTGGTATAGTACATTTGTTACTGTTGATGACAGAACGTTAAAATACTATTAACTGTAGTATATAGTTTGCAATAGGTATATTTTTTTCCTATACGCCCCTCTATTATTAACTTCTAGTTACAATGTCATACATTTGTTCTAGTTCATGAGAGAGATTTCTAATATTTGTAAAGTTAATCATGGACATTGTCCACCACAAGATTCACTGTTTTATACATTCCCATCTTTCAACCTCCAGCTTTCCTTCTGGTGACATACATGACTCTGAGCTTCCCCTTTCCACCACATTCACACACCATTCAGCACTGTTATTCTCACAATGTGCTACCATCACCTCTGTCCATCTCCAAACATTTAAGTTCACCCTAGTTGAGCATTCTGCTCATAATAAGCAACCGCTGCCCATTCTTCAGTCTCGTTCTATATCCTGGTAACTTATGTTTCATGTCTATGAGTTTACATATTATAATTAGTTCATATCAGTGAGACCCTGCAATATTTGTCCTTATGTGTCTGTCTTATTTCACTCAATATAGTGTCCTCAAGGTTTCTTCATCAACCCATTTTTGTTAAGATGGTTTTGTTCACACACCATACATTCTGTCCTAAGTAAAGAATCGATGGTTCCCTGTATAGTCATGTATTTATGTATTTGCCACCATCGCCACTATCTATGTAAGGACATCTCCATTTCTTCCACAAAGCAGGAGGAAGAGTCAAAGAAGGCAGAGAGAAAAGAGAAAGAAAAAAGAAATAGAGCAAAAAAAAAAACCATAACAGCTAGGAAGCACCAAAAGGAAATACAGCATTAAACTGAAGTAGAATAAAGAGTTAGACATCACCAATGCCAAGAGTCCCATACCCTTCCCCCATATGCCCCCCCATATGCATTTAGCTTTGGTATATTGTCTTTGTTATATTAAAGGAAGCATAATACAATGTTTCTGTTAATTATCGTCTCTAGTTTGCATTCATTGTATTTTCCCCCCAATCTCACCCTCTTTTTAACACCTTGCAATGTTGACATTCGTTTATTCTACCTCATGTAAAAACGTATTTGTTTCTGATGATTGATTCAATCTGTTTACTTGTTATTAGTCTGTTGATATCTTCTATTTCTTTATTTTTTTAAAAGGTCAATATTTATTATTTATTTAAATTTTCTTATGAAAATTTACAAGCAATGAAAAGCACAAATCTTCCATATATATTCACTGAAACCTTTCACTCAACAAAATATTTTTGAGATCCATGTTGTTACATATAACAATAGTATATGTTCCCTACATTTTTTATTGTGAAATTTAACAAACATACATAACAGTGAAAACTTTCAAAGTATGATTTAACAAGTAATTACAGACCAAATTTCAAAAAATGTCATGTTCCACTTTTCAGTTATTTCCTTCTAGCTATTCTAATACCCTAGGCTTCTAAAAAAACCTATTCATATAAAGATTCAGTATTCGTAATCCTTTGTTAAATCCTATCTTGTCTGTTGCTACCCCTTCTTTTGTTTAATCACTTTCTCGATCTTCAGGGGAGTCTAGGCAGAGACCACCCTAACTTGTTCCTATTGAAAAGGGGTGTCGACATTATGGGGAAGGGGGCTCCATCTGACTGTTGTTCTTAAAGAGGCTGTGTCCTCTGGGTTTTATGCCTTGTCTGGCATAGGAACACTGGTAGATTTAAGTTTCTAAGAGAGAAACTTAATGAGAAAACTTTCATAGAAACTCAGTTATGGACATAGGTATTTTGGGACTACTGTTGGTTAGGGCATGGTATACTGTGGCCATTTAGGATATCTAGCTGGAGCTTGCATGAGAAACCTCCAGGATACCCTCTCGACTATTTGAAATATCTTAGACACTGTAGCCTAATTTTTTACCTTTCTTTTCCCCCTTTAGGTCAAGAAGGTATTTTCAATCTCTTGATGCCAGGGCCAGGCTCCTTCCTGAAAGTCGTGCCCCATGTTGCCAGGGAGATTCACTCCCCTGGGAGTCATGTTCCACATGGGGGTAGGTTAATGAATTTATTTGATGATTTGGGCTTACAGTGAGAAAGGCCATTTCTGAGCAATAAAAGAGGTTCTCTGGAGGTGCCTCTTAGGCATAATTATAGGAAGGCTTTAACAGCCATAACTTCAACAAGAGCAAGTCTTAAGATTGAGGGCTTGACTTATTAAGTGTGGGGTTGCTAATTTCACATAGCATATACACAGCCCAAGATAAACAATTAAGTATCTCACATTATCTTCACTTAGTTGTACAATCATCACTCTCAATTTTTAACAATTATCATAACACAAAACATCCCAGCACACTTATCTGTCACTGATTATTCATCTGTAGTATTAGTGTAGTGCTGGTAAGATATTCCCATTAAATATAGTCTATAGTAAGTAATGGGTAGTTTTTCCATAAACCACTCTGTTGTTGACTCTTTGTACCAGTGTCATACCTTAGAAGTATATCATGCAAACATTTATATTTTTAGTGCTACTCTGTGGGTTACATGCCTTTAAACAATCAGTTTTGATCATATTCGCCTTCAATGCAGCACTGATACTTACAATCCCATTAACAAACCATAATCACCCCTGTCCATTTCTATAGCTTTAAGTTCACCCTCATTACCATGTCTGGACATATTAGGTTGCCATTCCCCCTTCTGTAGATTCTATCTCTAGGTCCCCTATATTCTACATTATAAGACACTGATTTTACATTGCTCAGAGAGTTCATGTTAGTGGTAACATACAATATCTCTCCTTTTGTGTCTGGCTTATTTCACCCAGCATTATGTCTTCAAGGTTCATGTTCTCATATGTTTCAGGCCCTCATTCCTCCTTACTGCTGCATAGTATTCTATCGTGTGTATATACCACATTTTGTATACCCACTCACCTGTCGAAGGACACTTGCATTGTTTCCATCTTGGCAATTGTGAACAATGCCACTATGAACATCAGTGTGCAAATGCCTGTTCGTGTCACTGCTTTCAGATCTTCTGGGTATATACTGAGAAGTGAAATTGCTGGATTGTAGGGTAACTTGGTATGTAGTTTTCTGAGGAACTGCCAAACTGTCTTCCACAGTGGCTGTACCATCATACATTTCCACCAGCAATGAATAAGAGTTCCAATTTCTCCACATTCTCTCCTGCATATTTCCTCTTAAGATAAATGTCTTTTCACATCTTTTGCCCATTTTATACTTGGGCCGTTAGTTCTACTGTCTTTGAGTTGTAGGATTTCTTTATATATATGCAGGATATCGGTCTCTTATCAGATAAATGGTTTCCAAATACTGTCTCTGATTGAGCTGGCTGCCTCTTCACCTTTTTCACAAATTCCTTTAGGTACAGAAGCTTTCAATTTTGAGGCGTTCCCATTTATCTATTTTTTCTTTCATTGCTTGTGCTTTGAGTGTAAGGTTCAAGAAGCTACCTCCTAATACTAAGTCTTGAAGATGTTTCCCTAAGTTATCTTCCAGGAGTTTTATGGAACTGTCTCATATTGAGTTCTATAATCCACTTTGAGTTAATTTTTGTATAGGGTGTGAGGTAAGGGTCCATTTTCATTCTTTTTGTTATGGCTATCCAATTCTCCCAGTCCCATTTGTTAAAGAGATTGTTCTGTCCCAGCTCAATGGATTTAGGGGACTCATCAAAAATCAGTCAACCATAGATCTGGGGATCTATTTCTGAACTCTTGATTTGATTCCACTGATCGATATGTTTATCTTTGTGCCAGTACCATGCTGTTTTGAATACCATGGCTTTATAATAGGCTTCAAAGTCAGGAAGTGTAACTTTGTTCTTTTTCAGAATGTTTTTAGCAATAAAGGCACCTTTTCCTTCCAAACAAATTTGATAACTACCTTCTCCAAGTCTGCAAAGTATGCTGTTGGAATTTTGATTGGAATTGCATTGAATCTGTAGATCAGTTTGGGTAGAATTGACATCTTAACAATGTTTAGCCTTCCTATCTATGAACATGGAAAATCTTTCCACCTTGTTAGGCCCATTTTATTTTTTTTAGTAAAGTTATATAATTTTCTGTGTAGAGGTCTTTTACATCCTTGGTTAAGTTTATTCCTAGGCACTGGATTTTTTTAGTTGCTATTGTGAATGGAATTTTTTTCTTGACTGTCTCTTCAGTTAAGTCATTTCTAGCGTATAGGAACATTAGTGACTTTTGTGCATTAATCTTGTATCCTGCCACTTTGCTGAACTTATTAGCTCAGGTAGCTGTGTTGTCAATTTCTCAGGATTTCCCAAATATAAGATCATATTATCCGCAAATAATGAGTTTTACTTCTTCATTTCCAATTTGGATGCCTTTTATTTCTTTGTCTTGCCAGATTTCTCTGGCTAGAACTTCTAGCAAAATGTTGAATAATAGCGGTGACATTGGGCATCCTTGTCTCATTCCCAATCTTAGGGGGAAGGCTTTCAGTCTCTCACCATTGAGTACTATGCTGGTTGGGGGTTTTTCATATATGCCCTTTATCATATTGAGGAAGTTTTCTTCAATTCCTACCTTTTGACATGATTTTATCAAAAAAGGTTGCTGAAGTTTGTTGAATGCTTTATCAGCATCTACTGAGATGATCATTTGATTTTCCTCTTTTGATTTGTTAGTATGTTATATTATATCGATTGATTTTCTTATGCTGAACCACCTCTGCATGCCTGGGATGAACCTTCCTTGGTCGTGGTGTATGATTATTTTAATGTGTCTTTGGATTCAATTTACAAATATTTTGTTGAGAAATTTTGCATCTATATTCATTAGGGAGATTGGCCTGTAGTTTTCCTTTCTTATAGCATCTTTATCTGGTTTTGGTATTAAAGTGATATTAACTTCATAAAATGAATTAGGTAATTTTCCATTTTCTTCAATCTTTTGAAAGAGTTTGAGTAGGAATGGTGTCAGTTTTTTTTTTGGAAAGTTTGGTAAAATTCCCCTGTGAAGCCATCTGGCCCTGGGCTTTTATTTGTAGGCAGATTTTTGATACTGATTGGATCTCTTTGCTTGTGATTGGTTTGTTGAGGTCTTCTATTTCTTCTCAGGTCAGTCTAGGCTGTCCATGTGTTTCCAGGAAATTATCCATTTCCTCTAAATTGTCTATTTGTTGGCATACAGTTGCTCATAGTATCTTCTTATGATTTTTTAAATTTCTTTGGGATCTACAGTCATTTCTCCCCTCCCATTTATGATTTTGTTTATTTGGGCCTTCTCTATTTTTGACTTTGTCAGTCTAGCTGTGGGTTTGTCAATCTTGTTGATCTTCTCAAAGAACCAACTTTTGGTTTGATTTATTCTATTTTTTCTTCAGCATTTGACCATCTGATCAATATATGTCTCAGAATGGGTTAATTTGGATTTATTCTATTTGGAGCTCTTTGGGCATCTTTGATTTGCATATTCATGTCACTTAAAGGGTTGGGAAGTTTTCCCCAACTATGTCTTGAAACACTCTTCCTAGCCCTTTCTCTTCTCCTCCTGGGACACCAACAATTTTTATATTTCTGTGCTTTATGTTGTCCATCATTTCCCTGAGATCCATTTCAAAGTTTTTGATTTTTTTCACCATTTGTCCATTTATGTGTTCACATTCCATTGCTCTGTCCTCTAGTTCACTTTAATCCTGTCTTCTGCCTGTTCAAACCTGCTGTTGTGTATCTCCAGTATATTTTTAATCTGATCAACAGTATCTTTTATTTCCATAAGATCTACTATTCTTTATTTACTCTTTCAAATTCTTCTTTATGCTCTTCTAGGGTCTTCTTAATTTCCTTTATGTCTTTAGCCATCTTGTTGAAGTTGTTTTGGAGATTTGTGTGTACTTCTTTAATTAATTGCTCCAAATTTTGTGTCTCTTCCACCTTTTTAATTTGTCCATATCTTTTTGGTTCTTCAGGTGCTTTATGATATTCTGCTGGCTTACCAATTTTCTGTTGGTAAGATTATTTTGGGAAACACAGGATTATTTGAGTATTTATATATAATTTGGCAGAGCTACTGCTTGGTGGAGTACACTTTCCCTGTCCTACCAGCAGATGGCACTCTTGAGCCACCTCTCACCCTCAAGCCAGCTCTCCCCCAACTTTGTTCACTGGGCAGGGTCCAACCAGGTGGAAATCCAATCAATTCACAAGTTTTCCATGTGCAGCTGGAACTGCCAACCCTGTGGGAGGGAATCAGGTCCTGTGCAGTTTGACAAGGAGTCTGCTCCAGGTCCTGGCAATTCCTGGGGCTGCAAGTGGACCACTCTGGGGCTGTGGAGCTGCACATCTCACCTTCCAGCTCAAATGCACTGCAGTCCCTGTCTGCCGCGCACGTGCAAGTCTCTTGGGTTGGGAAGGGGCACCTGGAGCTTCCATGCAATGCCCTTGCCTCTTGGGTATGCAAACTGTGGGCTTCCATGGAGAAACTGTGAGTGCAGTTACCACAAGGCCACTGAATTCTGAGTTCCCTCATGGGTCTCTCTATGGCAGGACTGTGAAGGGTTATCTTCCCAGCCAACTGCTGAGATGAGTGCAAGTAGCTTGGAAAGTTGCTCAGTCTGTGCTCGGCAGCTGGCTCTAGCCTCCAGTCCCTGGCATGGGAGTTCTTGGCCACAGGGCTATGAACGATTATCTCTCCAGCCAACTGCTGAGATGGGTGCATGGGACTTGGGAAGCTGTTCACTCTCCTCTTGTTGGCTGGCACCAGCTGCCATTCCTCAGCATGGGAGCTCTCAGCAGCAGGGCTGTGAAGGTTATCTCCCCCGTCAACTGCTGAGATGGGTGCACAGGGAATAGAAATCTGCTCCCTTCCATGTTCATCAACCAGCTCCATTCGCTCATCTCTGGCATCAGTATGGGTTGCACACTCTCATTGGTCCTTACAAACGCAGTCTCTCTGCTTTTCCAGCAAAGATCCCACTATGTGGTGTAGAAGTTCCTGCCTGGCTGGTGGCACCCTGGAACTGCTGTTCTAGAGTGCTTTCTGCCCTTTATCCAGTCTTTTTCATGGAGAATTTTGCTCTACCCCTCCTGATCTGCCATCTTCCCAGAAATCCTTCTATTTCTTCTTGAGTCAGAATAGGTAGATTGTGTGTTTCTAGGAATTTGTCCATTTCATCTAGGTTAATTAACTTGTTGGCATACAGTTGTTTATAGTATGCTCTTATAACCCTTCTTACTTCTGTGAGGTTGGTAGTAATAACCAACCTGATTTTAGCTTTTTTAGTTATTTGTGTTCTCTTTTTTCCTTTGTCGGTCTATCTAAAGGTTTGTCAATTTTATTGATCTTTACAAAGAACCAACTTCTGATTTCACTGATTCTCTACTGTTTTGTTTTGTTTTGAAATTCTTTATTGCCTCCACTCTAATCTTTCTTGCTTGCTGTTTACTTTGGGTTTGGTTTGCTCCTCTTTTTCTTGATCCTCCAGTTGTGAGGTTAGGTCTCAGATTTGAGATCATCCTTCTTTTTTAATATATTTAGAGCTATGAATTTCCCTCTCTGCACTGCCTTTACTGCATCCTATAAGTTATGCTATGTTTTGTTTTCATTTTCAGTTGCCTTAAGGTATTTCCTGATTTCTATTGTGATTTCTTCTTTGGCCCACTGGTTGTTTAAAAGTACATTAATTTCCACATATGTGAAATCCATGAATTTTCTAGTTCTCCCTCTGTTATTGATTTCTATCTTCATGCCATTGTGGTCAGAAAAGACCACAAAAAACATATAATTTAATGTTTTTTTAATTTACTGAGACTTGTTTTGTGACCTAACATATGGTCTATCTTGGAGAATGATCCATGTGCAGTAGAGAAGAATGTGTATTCTGCTCCTGTTGGGTTAAGTATTCTACATATGCCTGTTAGGTCTGGGTTGGATTAGAGTATCATTCAAGTCTTCTCTTCTATACTAATCTTCTATTTTCTGTTCATTATAGAAAGTGGTGTTTTGAAGTTTCCTACTATTAAGGTAGAACTGTCTATTTCTCCCTTCCAATCTGTCAGTTTTTGCTTCATGTGTTTTAGGGCTCTGCCATTAGATTTTTTTGTATTGTATCATTTTGAATTCATTCTCATTTCTTTCTGTATATATTTTTCATATATTTTCTTTGTGGTTATCATGGGGTTAAAATTTAATATCCTAAAACAATTTCAATCATGCATAATTTGATATCAACTTAACTACAATAGCATACACATACACGGTTCCTGTATAACTCCACCCCTCACCTTTTGTTGCACTTCTTACAAATTATATCTTTATACATTTTGCATCCCAAACCATAGACTTATCACTGTTTTTATGCATTTGCATGTTGGAACCTATAAGAAGAAAACTGGAGTTACATACCAAAAAACACAATAGCATTGGCGTTTATAATTACCTATATAGTTATCTTTACTAGAGATCTTTATTTCCTTATGCCTCTTTGATCCCTTGTCTACAGTTCTTTCTTTTCAGTCTGAAGAATTCCCTAGAGCATTGCTTGTAAGGCAGTTCTAATGCAGATGAACTCCCTTAGCTTTTGCTTATCTGGGAATGTCTTAATCTCTCCCTCATTTTTGAAAGACAGTCTGGTCAGATATAAAATTCCTGTTTGTCAATTGTTTTGTCCAGTGCTTTAAATATTTTGTATCATGCCCTTCTTGCCTCATGGTGTCTGATGAGAAATCAGCACTCAATCTTACTGGGATTCCCTTGTACATAATACGTTGCTCGTCTTGCAGTTTTCAGAACTCTCTCTCCTTGTCCTTGGCATTTGACTGTTTGATCACTATGCGTCCAGTATGTTTCTCTTCAAATTTATCTGTTTAGGTTTCATTGAGCTTCGTGACTGTGCATATTCATGTCTTTTATTAAATTTGGGCAGTTTTCTGCCATTATTTCTTTGAATTTCCTTTCTGCCCCTTTACCTGGTATCCTTTTGGGACTCCCACAATGTGTATATTTGTATGCTTGATGGTGTCCCACAGTTCTCTTAGGCTTTTTGCTTTTTAAATTCTTTTTTGTTTCTCCTCCTCAGCCTGAATCATTTCAATTGTCCTGTATTTGAATTCATTAATTTTTTCTTCTGCCAGTTCCAATCTCCTGCTGAAACTGTCCAGGGAACTTTTCATTTCAGTTACTATAGTTTTCAACTCCAGTATTTGTTTAGTTCCTTTTCTATCCCTTTATTGAGATTCTCATACTGTCTATTCATTGTTTTCCTGATATCCTTTAGTTCTTTCTCTGTTTTTCTCTATCTCCTTGAGCATATTGAAGATTATTTTTATAAAGTCTTTGTCCAGTATATCCAGAGCCTGGCCTATGTTGGTGGCTTTTGGGTTTTTATCTTGTTCCTTCGGCTCAGGTCATCATTTCATGTGTCTTTGTCCTTTAATCATTTGTTGCATGCTGTACATTTTAATATTTTAGAGTTTTAACTTTGGGGTTTAATCCCCAACCTGTCTGTTCCTTATGTTTATACCCAGCTAGTGATATGACAAAGATTTCCTTGAGTGCCAGGAGCTAACAAAAGAAACAAACCAATACAAATACACACTTGTAACAGTCTTCACTAATCGGCTGTGTTGGCTGGTGCTCTCCTTCAGAGTTCAGCCCTTCCACCAAGAAAATCAGTCCAAGGTGAATGCAAAGTGCAGCGTCCTCACCGTCTTTTTGGAGCCTGCGCCTTGTCCTGGGCTTGTGCTTGCTAGTGGCCTGAGGAATTCTCCCATTTCCAGGAATTTGAATATCCCTCTACTCATTATGAAATAGACTTTCTCTCCTTCCAGGGTGCTCTACTATATGACTTAAAGCTGGTAAGCAGCATTTGCCCCAGCATTTGACTTAATGTTTCTTACACTGCATTAGCTGTTTTCAAGCTGCTTCTGCCAGCAGGGCAAGTTCTAGGAGAGCCTGAGACGAATTTCCTAGTTCAATGTTTCAGGGTGCTCCTCGATTGACTGGCACTGCATACCCAGTATGTGTATAGGGATTACTGTGCTCTTTCCGGAAGAAGGCCAGGGAGCTAGAATGGGAGCACAGGCTGCATCACACCATGATGGGGAGAGGTGGAAGAAGGGTCAACAAGGGCACCAAGTGCTTTTCCTACCACTTTTAAAGTTGCATTTTCTTGACTAGGCACTTGCCCAGTTACTGCAACTCTTTAACTGTTACCCCAAGTTCTGAGGGAGATGGCTCTGTCAGTTTATGCTAGTTGTTCCAAGATTCTGTGGGGGAATGGCACCCTGGACCATCTTATGCCATCAACTTGGTCAAATTTTTCCCATGATTTTTTTTTTTAATACTCTGTCTGGAATAATTATGATACCAATATCTAATGCTCCATAATCAAGGCAGACATGTGTGACTAGAAAGTTAAAGATCAAGAATGAAGGAAAACAGAGATAATTGGTAAGACACAGAAAATCGCAGCATGGTACTGTGTAAAAGTGTCACCTAATTGACCAGGTGTGACTTTGGGTCCAATTTTTTTTCAGTGTCCAACTTTACTCATCTATAAAATATGCACAATACTACAAGAGATAGTGTTATACAGATAAGAGACAGTGTACATAAAAGCTAATACAGAATGAAAGCACAATAAATGGCAGCAATTACTAGTATACATCTTGATTTCTCAGCTTCAGCAGACTAGTAAAATACCTTCATATCAGCTCCAGCAATTCAGTATACATTCCGAATTCATTGTCTAGAAATATATAAATAAACATGTGTACACCCTAACATAGTGTAGACCATTACACAGATATTAATCAAACATAATTTAAGTGAAACTTATTACAAATTACTCTAACTATAATTATATTAAGCATATGTATGAGTATAGGTAAGAAACAGAGAAAAAAATAATATTTAGGTG
Organism: Choloepus didactylus; assembly: GCF_015220235.1. Taxonomy (NCBI): domain Eukaryota; kingdom Metazoa; phylum Chordata; class Mammalia; order Pilosa; family Megalonychidae; genus Choloepus; species Choloepus didactylus. The sequence goes on from NC_051314.1 coordinate 85,991,899, forward strand.
TTAAGGTGGTAAAATTATATGACTTTTATTTCTATTTTTTAAAAACTATTGTTGTAATTTTGGGTGATACAGTATAAATAAGAGGAAATAATGAAAATTTTAAAATTTCAGATTCCTCCATCAAATGCTCCCATTCTATCTCTCTGACTTCATCCCTCACTGCTTTTAACTATTACCCCTCAGCTCTAGCTACACTGTGTATAGTCCCTACAGGTCCCCTCTATGCCTTTGTTCATATCATACCTCCTAAATGCAGTGTTCTATCCCATCCCTTCTTACAAAGTAAACTGCATGCTTCCTCCAAGGCTTGATAATGATTCATTTCCTTCAAGAAATCTTTCTTAAATTATCCCACTCCACAGTGGCCTTTCTCTTAATCTTCACACTCTTCCCACAACAAAGTAAGATCCAACCAGAAGAATATGTAAATCGCAAGTCACTTCATGTTGTGATTTTAAAAGACTGATACAGGACCTTCTAAATGACCAAATCAAAAGAATGCTAAATATTTAGATGGGGTATTTCTTTTTATCATTTTATTTTAATGAACTTAAAAATACTTATAATTATAGGCTTTCATAGGCTCAGTCAAAATACTGGTGCTTCTCATTCTAACCCTGTTCCATAATAACTAAGTTCTTTAGTTCCTAAATTTCCCCACATTGGGGTTTCTCTCTTACATAGCCTTTGAGTTGAAGAGAAAATACTACATGTGACATGGACCAGCAGCCTCTAACCTTCCCAAGCTTTACTGGGAAAAGTGAGACATCACTGAAGTATTAAATGAAGATCACAGGTTATTGGATCAGAATATACAGATTCAAATATTGGATCTGCAACTTGTGGTGTCATATTAAGCAAATCACTTAATATAAGACTCAAATCCCTTTTCATTAAAATAGAAATAAAAATATCTACTTTGCAGTACAGAAATCAGAATAAATAAATCAGATAATATAACTGAATATGTTGGCTAAACATTCAAAACCTGAAGAATAATTTAAAACTATGAAGTGCTATGTGCATTTTTATATTACAATAATTTATAACATTATTAATACATTATTGCATTAACAATTGTTAATACACTATCACATTAACCCATTCCTTTATTTCTAGGCTTTGCAGACATTTTATTTTTAGAGGTGCTTTGGTTCATAAAATGATTCATAAGTTTTCAGCATCTCTATATGATATACAAACCTTTGGAAAATTGATGGTAACTTTACTTCACAGAAGAAGAAAAGAGAAGCTCAAACAAAAAGAAGTAACTTTTCTAATAATGAGAAATCAGCTAGCAAAAATGTCAAACTCGTAACCACAGAATTACATGACTTTGTGTGTCATATAATCTCAAATATCCTCATAGTCTTTTTCTCTTACCCATTTACTCCTTTTGATAACTGCCTTTTGACTTTCAATAAAACAGAAAGTTTTACTTTTATTTAAAAGGGAAGTTAAATGTGCATTCTGTTGGCAGTTTTCACCAACACATTATATGACAACTTCCAAAGTAGTTCATATACTCCAGTCTCATGTTCTGTTCCATATCATGCTCTTTAATGGCTGTAACCTTAAGTCAACTATCAGCTCCAACGTGTCAGAAAAATGTATTAATTAAAAAAAAAAAAAAAGCTAACTTGGGCTTAGAGATGATTATTACTGAATTGTCAAGGAGAACAGATTTTAAGTTTTTATAATGGAAGGATTTGGATTTTACCTTCCCATAGTTATGTGTCAGCTTTCATTTGGCATTAAAGTAAAAGCAGCTATATGTATAATTTCCCTAATGCCCTGTCAGGGATAATGTAATCTTACCGTTAGAAATCTGTTAGGACCCTCTGCTTTTCTTTTACATTATAACTAACATAAAAACATCTTCCTAAGTGACATTAACTCCAAGCTCTGGTTTCGTGCCAAATGGAGTTAGCCCACCTGCCAATTGTGTCTTGATGTAGCAACTACAAGAGGCAGTGAAATGAGGAAGTTTAAAAACCCAATCAGCCATAGAGAAGGGCTTTACACCAGCAGAAAAGGGCAGGTAATCTCTTTCAAGTTAAATTGATCTGGTTGCTATGCCTGCTAATCAATCCTAAATACACAGTTCCTAGGCAGAAAGCCACTTCATTTGACATTTATTGAAGGAGGCTCCCCTTGGCTGGGTTCCAACTAAGCAGGAACTCACAAATCTCTCTCATGTAACTGTTTCCTGGTTCTGCCCAATTCTAAATGAAATCAGATCCTGCGGGCTAAGTAATCAGTAAGCTGAGCAATCATGGAGACCAGAGGCTTATCAAGGCAAAGTTGTTCTGACCTACAGTTAGATCCTTATTCTTATCTCAATGAGCCAACAGTCTGATACGATAATAATCTGGGCCAAAGGGCATGCCATGGTGCTTCCTCCCAGAGGTTCAGACAGAGCAGAAATAGTTACCTATAAAAATTTCCAGAGTTGGGTCAGTTATGGAGAATTGGGTGAATTTAGGTAAGTACAGAGGTATAGGAGAGCACATCAGGCTGGGACGTGGCATTACTAAATACATGGAAGAGGAAATGTGAATGTTAGGTTTTGAGATGAGTAATCTAGCTGGAACAAAATTGTGTGGCAGAAAAACAGAAGATATGACATTAAGTTTCTAGCTACAAAACCTGAAAGGTGGAACCTGGGGTTTGGGATAAGCCATGGGTACGCTACTAGGTTAATTATTTACCCCTAAAAGTATTTTTTGGTTATGATGATTTAATAGATCCATCTATGCTTTGCAGATGATGAAAGCAGGGGACAGCCTATCAAGGGATGGAATGGGGATAGGGAATAGGGATTTAATGCTTAAATTGAACAGGGTTTTTGTTTGGGATAATGGGGGGGAAAAAGAAGTAAGGGTCAGCAACTTTTCTTCATTAATTTACTCCCTCCTGAATTCCAGAGAACAGGGGCATTGTGGCTACTTATACTCCCCGCTATCTCTTGTCTGCTGTGGCATGAAGTGACTAGACAAAGTTTATGGACACATACACAACTGGGAATGGCTAAAATAATCCATGACAAGCAAGAAAATGGATGGATGGTTGGGAGGAAGAGTGGTATAGGTTTTCTCTACTTATGAATGCTTCCTCTCATATTTCAGATCCAGACAGTTCTTAAAAATAAGCAGAGTGGACAGTCCTAAATCCCAAACATTAATCTTGCTGTTTGTCTTCCTATCATTTTAAAGTCCTTAAGGCTATTTCATTTAAAAAAAAAAAAAAAATCTCTTATAAAATGCAAATACATCCCAGAAAAGAGTTACGGTTTAACTATTAATCTTAATATCTATTACTTAAAAAAAAAATTGGTGTTCTAGGGAATATTAGAATATATTTATTCCCAAAAAGAGAGCCCACAATCAAATACACTTGAAAAACAGTATAATATAGCTCCCTCTTGGAAATTCACAAAGCCCAGTAGCATTGAAATGACACTGAGAAGACCTGTAGTAAAATTTTAAAAAGTATTTTCGAATCTCTTTAACTACCAAACCCTCGTTTCCCTCACAGAAGAAATATTAATACATTTTAAGAAATGGGTATTCTATAGAACAGTTTGAGAAACATAAAGTTAAAACAATTCAATGTTTAATACAGTGCACAGAAGAGACAACTGGGTTAGGGAGTGCTAGGAAGAATGAAAGGAGACAGAAAAGCAAAGACAGATCTTTTCTACTTTATAATTTTGTTCAAAAACATCATGTCATCGTTATAGGCTCCTAGTTTAAATGGAGGACCCTAATGTAAAGGTACTTCATCTTCTAAAAATTTTTTGGTCCCTCTTCCAAGCAATATTAATCTCAAGATCATTGCTAGAGCATTTTGAGTCCTCTACACCATTCATTCCCACACTGTGACCAAAAGAAGCAGAGCAAAGCAGAAAGCTAAATATACCATAGGATTTTTAAGTCTCTCCCCAGTAGTTATGAGTTGGGAATTAAAGAACTTGTTGATAGCCTGACCATCATAATAAACGATCATTTTTGTGCTACTGATAGCAAATGTAAAGTAACTTACCAGCTCTGAAGTTCAGCAAAAGCTTGTTTCATTTTCTTAATAGAGGTATCCATCTCTTCTTTAACTACAACTCGATACCGTGCAAGAGAGACTGTGCAGCGCTGGAGGTCTTTTACAGATTTTTCGATATTGGAACCTTGGGAAAAAAAACAAATATTAACAGAAAAAACGGAGCATAAGTAACTTGAAAGTTGGATCCCAACAGCTAAGCATATAGAGTAACAAGTGTCATGTGGACTAAAAATGTTTCCTAAATGGCCACCCCCTTACCCTCCTCTCCAAAAAATGATGTTTCATAGATTTAAAAAAAAAATTAAGTATCCTGGCTAAGACAGAGTAACAGGAATCAAATTTTTCATCTTTAAACAACTAAGGCATAAACATAAATACATATAAATATATCACAATGGTTTTCAGACAATGGACAAATAGGCAGTGCTTTTTCCAGAGAAAAAGGGAACAAATCAAGGTAAGGCCTAAGATTGCACCAAATTACTGTCTGCAGAGAGTTGCCAGGCTATAAAGCAGGAAGGAGAAATCCCAAACTGAACCTGGTAATCTCCCAGAGTTGGGGGACAGAGTTGAAAACTCAGATAGGCCAAGGTGGCTAGAATTCTCCAGGCACAGTACTGGAGTACTGGAGAGAAGAGAGTTACGCACACACACACAAATACACACAAAGCAGTGTACTCTACAGATCTACAGGGGATTCTGAGTATTGATCAGTGCATTCATGTGAGGGAACTACTTGATGCATGTGAGGAAACGACCTGAGACAAGAAAAAGAACTACCTGGAAGATGTAGGTGACCCAGAGGTCACCCAGAGTGGAAAACCTTGCAATACATAGGGTACCAGGTAGAGTATTTAGAGGTGTATCACTTCAGTCATGAGGCAAATTCACTCTAGACTAAAGGCTTCTTCTAGTTCAACCTTAAAAATCTTAAAAGCAAGCCTTCAAGGGTTTCCAAGTAACTTCACCAAGTCCCAGAACAAAGTACAAGAATATTTAATGAAATACAAAATTGTCTAGCAACTAACAAAGCAAAATTTACAGTAGATGGCATCCAGTAAAAAATTACCAGGCATAAAAGAAGCAGAAAAATATGACTCATAATGAAAAGTCAATCAGCAAAAATAGACCCAGAATGGCATATGAAAAATAGAGTAAATAAAATATTGAGAAGTTATTATACCCAGAAACCACATGTTCAAAAAGGAGGAGGAAAGCATGAACATGTCAGGAGACTTGGAAGAAAATTTAAAAGACCCAAATCAAACTCTAGAGATGAAAAAAATAATGTCTGAAATAAAAAACACACTGAATGAGAGTAATAGCAGTTAGACACTGGAAAAAAAATTAGTGAACCTGAAGATAGTCATTTTAGAAAACAGCCAAAATAAAATGAAACATGGAGAGAAAAAAGACTAAAAACAAACAAAAAACTATTTGAATAGCTACTAAATGTTCAAAACTCCTTAAATCATACGGTTTAATAGAATATACTTTTCCATGAGCATGTTACAAAATTGATAAAAAGTTCTCTATAGTACAGTTTGAAGCATTATATGTGAGGAAAACAGCTTTGTAGATAAAGATGAAATACAACTACCTACTCAACATATTTTAACCAGTTTCCAAGAGTTCTATTACCTTTTCTATATACTCCAATGTCAAAATTATATACACAGCTAATGAAAGAATCATGGGTCTACAAAAAGTTCATAATTGTGCCAAGAAACAGATTTTCAATTTTTTATTTAAATTCTTCATCTCAATTTGATCTCTTTAACTACCTAAAAGCTTTTAAGTATTGTGCCTATACACACTCCTTTATTTTTCCTTTCTGAATATTCTCAAATAAGAAACAAAGTAGGTATATCATAGTCTCTCCCATTATTGTGCTTCTGATAATGTAAGAAAATTTCAATAAAGCAAGCATTAAGCAGCCTAGGCTTGCTGCTCTGGAACAAGCTGAGGCTTATGTTAGAAAAATAAAATGGAGAGCTTTGCTAGTTAAAGAACAGTTTAATTTGTGGAATAGATGATTCAATAAAAAGCCACAGGTTAGAAATCTCCCTTACATTTCAATAACTTATTTATTCAATGGAGTGGATCACCATGCTTAGATATATATGATACTCAGAAGGGCTGTTCCTCTATCTGTTTAATTATTGGCTATTTATTTGTGTCTATTATAGTTAATTAAAAAAAAAAAAGTAAAGAGCTACCACCAGTCGATGCTCAGTACTTACTTCATAGAAAATGATCTTGTTTAAAGCTAGAGTCTGTCAGGTATCAATTAGAGCATGAAATTGTGAAAAGGAGTGAAAATATTTCTTTAAAATGTCGTGTCAGAGATGGTTGGGCTTCTTGCTGTTGAGTCAACCAGGAGATAAAAATGAAGGAAAGAACATAAAAGCATTACAGTAAAGCAAATAAAGGAAGCAAGTTAGTGTTAGCAGATAAGTCATCCTGGCAGTAAAGTTTGACTTTAATTCACAAACAGGATCTTTGTCATTGTAACAAGACCGCACACAATATCTAAACTGATGTCAGATGCCAACAGCATATACAGAGATGGGGAAGGGCTGCTTGGAAAACAGAGAAACTGTTACTTTTTGCCTTTCTGAAACCTTACCTATGGGAACAAAGAGATAATTCACCCTCTTTGGCTAAAAATATAGATTTTTAGTTTTTTCTCAGGGGTGGGCGCCTCTGATTTACCTAGCTTTTTGGTAGTAGAGGAGAGTGGAACACCATCTATCCCCAGACTGGAAAGCTGAAGTCCTGTGGTTGGTCTTGAGAGAGATTTGGCAGCATTCCTGGATTGCTGCGAATTCTGAGAAGAGTGCATAGTCAAAGGCTTGGTCTCAAAATCAGAGACACCATTCTCCAGCATGGATCCTGTCAAAGAAAAGAGGTAGTATTTTAGAGCACAATTTAGGGGTAAATCTATCAGTTTTAAGTATATATAAAACAGGTGAAGATGTTTTAGGCAAAACCTTGACTCAGATGGTTGTGAACAAATCATCTGGCAGAATAATAATCAGAATGAACTGGATATGGCTAACAGTAACTTCTGGCTTAGACAGCCCTAAGGAACCCTGAAAGAAGAAAGGAAGAGGAGTCTTTGTTAACCCATCTCTAGATAGGCTACTTCTTTCTTCTCTGGCAGTGGTACAAGGATGTGAAGCATGTCAACCTCACCAATTTCTGCTGCCTTCCATGAGTTATGTTGAAGAAAAGAGAATTTTATACTTTCACAGGAAAAAAAGAGTTTTAAAGCTTTATGGAGTAAAAAGGGCAAAAAGTAAATGAGAGGAAAATTAGTTCGGGGGTGGGTCGTGGGTGAGGGGAAGGAAGCCACTGTCTATCACTGGTTTGTGAGGTCAGTGTAGGTGCAATATTTTTTCTCTAAGTCTTTTTTTATGAATGAATCAATAAAAGAACCTCTAAAATTGACAGAATAATTATTAAATAGACATTACATTTAAAAATTCAGCAGCAAAAGGGCAAGGGGAACTAGATTAACAAATAGTAATTAAAAAAAAAATTTCAAAAGAGAGACATTCCAGTATCTTCCTAGCCCTCAACAAAAATGGTTAATAATAAAAGAAACAAATGAAAAATGTAAAAGATACTTGGATTTAGAACTAAAACTAACCCTAACTCTTTACTAGAAACTAACAGTCTAGTTTCCCTAAAAGCTGGGATTATAGTAGTTATTATATATTCTTCACTGCATTGGGTCTTAGAATAATAACATCATCATCTTTCTCCATATTTAAGTTTATAATTTTTAAATATCTTAACTTTCCCTTCTGCAGTCTCTAAATACTAGGGTACTAAGATACTTCTCTGTTACTAAGTCAGAAGAGTTCAAGACTGATTTAGACTAAAGTTAAAATATGAGACAATGGTACAAGAATTATATTTTTCTACATCTTTGATAATTATAAAATGTGACTTTCATGCAAGAAGTAACAAAAATTAAAATGTAAAAGACCACCTAGATTCAATTTATTGTTTGCTTTCTCTCCTAGGAGGTCCCTGTATTTCTCAATTGAATGTAACTTTTCAAAAACGTGTTAATAAACTCACCTGTTCTACCCAGCATATCTGGTGTGGCAGGCTCAGGATCCTCTAGTTCTCTGGCATCTATTGAAAGTGTCTCCAAACCTTCACTGAGTGAGTCCACAGATTCAGTGTCATTGATGGCACCGTTCACATGGTAACCATTAACACCACCTTTCTCTGAGGAAGGCACAGCATGCTCCCCTTGAATGGAAACTGATTTACTGGAATCTGGGACAGTGTTACTTGCTTCTGCTGCAGGTTTTGGTTTACTTTTCTTCTTTTTGTTCTAAGGGTTATTGAAGATTTTAAAAATAAGAAAAAAAAAAGACTCCCACAAGCCAGAGAGATAAACTCAAGCCACCCAATGGCAATCAATGCTACCAATTTCTTATATGTTCTTCCAGTAATTTAACACATTTTTATAAACAAGGAACTACTACCTGAAATAGCTATGTGTAAAATTCTATACTTTGGATAAATTTGAACACATAATATACAAAAATGTCTGCATAGCAAAAACCACCATAAGGAAAATCAAAAGGTAAGTGATAAAATATGAAAACTATGTGCTACTTATATTCAAACAAATAGAGAGCTGTAACAAAAAATAAACGAGAGAAAACAATCATCCAATAAAGAAATGGCATAGGATATAAACACATGGAATGAAGTGCAACCTCAGTCTAATAAGATAAATATAAAATAAAAGTCTATTACTGTATCATTTTTCATCTATGAGATTAGCAAAGGTCAAGAAGTTTGATAACACTCTAGGGTTGAGGGTGTAGGGAAACTGGCATTCTCACATATTGCTGGTGGAAGTGTAAATTGGTACTATCTATGGCAGTCTAGTAATACTTATCAAGATTACAAATGCACATATTCTTTGACCAGCAATTCCACTGCTAGGATTTTATCCTACAGCAACAGATACTAACATATAAGCAAAATGATAAATGCACAAGGTTATTCAGTGCAGTATTATCAATAAGAGCAAAGGATTGGAAGCAACCCAAATTTTGATCAATAGGGAACTGGTTAAATAAGTTATGATATATCCAAACAGTAGGATTATTATGTATTCATAAAAAGCAAGTAAGCTCTTTATATACTGAAATGGAACATACTTCAAGATATAGTATATGAAAAAAGAGAACAAAGAGGAGCTTATATATTCATATTTGCTTATATATGCATAAAATATCTTGGAAGATACATAAGAAATTGATAATACTGTTTGCCCCTGGGATGGGGAACAAATGGCTAAGGAATAGGTGGTATAAAGATGTTTCAGTGTATTAGAGTATTAACTTTTGTATCTTTTGAATTGTGAGCCACATGAATGTATTACCTAAGCAAATAGAAAAATTAAAACGAATAAAAAAGTCCTTTACCTTTATTTTGCCATCCAACAAATACTGGTAATAACTTAATTCTATCCCTAAGCCTAGACTGGCCTGTTCTAGCAGAAGCACTACTATTCTCCTGAAACTCTGAATATAATTCCCAGTGAATGAACATAGCCACTTCCAATTGGACTAATCCCAACAGTTAACTGGACTGGATTTGGGTATTTGGGACTGACAAACTGAAGCTATTTTTCTTTCTCTGACTGTTAAATTTGTGTTCTTAGGCACACATACTTTTCCAGTTTCATGCACACCCTAGATCACTAATAACTGATAATTCTGTGCCAATAAATTAAGAAATGGGTGTTCTCAAGAGCTCACATAGCTATCTATGATAGGGTGAAAGTAGAGGGAAGAAATTAAGCAAATAGTCAAAATATGATTACGGGGAGCTTCAGGGGAATCTGAAGTAGTAGTAACCCCCTTTTGGAAAAAATTTTCAAGAGTAAATGAGAACAAGCCTGGATGGTCAAGACATGACAGAAATAATAATGAAGTGATTTACAGTCATTAGGAAAGCATTCCACTATGGCCAATTGATTTCTGACAAGTGTGCCAAGTACATTCGATGGAGAAAGAATAGTATCTTCAACAAATGATGCTGGGAAAACTAGATGTACACCTGCAAAAAAAAAAATGAAGATGGATCCCTACCTCATACCATATACAAAAAATCAACTCAAAATGGATCAATGACCTAAATATAAGAAATAAAACCAGAGAACTCTTAGAAGAAAACAGGGGAAAATCTTTGGACATTGAATTTGGCAATGGATTCTTAAACTTTACACCAAAAGCATGAGCAACAAAAGAAAAAACAGATAAACTGGACTTTATCAACATTAAAAACTTTTGTGCATAAAAGGACATTATCAAGAAAGAGAAAAGACAACTTAGATAGTGGTAGAAAACAGTTGAAAATCATATATCTGAAAAGGGTTTAATATCCTGAATATATAAAGAACTGCTACTACTCAACAACAAAAAGACAAACAACCCAATTTAAAAATAGGCAAAGGTGGTGATGGTAGCACAACATCGTGAATGTAATTAATATCAGTGAATTGTATACCTGAAAGCAGTTAAAATGAGAAATTTTATGTTGTATATATGCTACCACAATAAAAAAGGGGGGGTCTCCCCCCTACATGGGACACGACTCCCAGGGGTGTAAATCTCCTGGCAATATGGGACATGACTCCCAGGGATGAACCTGGATCCGGCACTGAGGGATTGAGAAAGACTTCTTAACCAAAAGGGGGAAGAGAAATGAAACAAAATAAAGTTTCAGTGGCTAAGAGATTTCAAATGGAGTTGAGAGGACATTCTGGAGGTTATTCTTATATATTATATAGATAGCCCTTTTTAGTTTTTAGTGTAGTGGAACAGCTAGGAGGAAATACCTGAAACTGTTGAACTACAACCCAGTATCCTCGATTCTTGAAGATGATTGTATAACTTATAGCTTATACTATGTGACCATGTGATTGTAAAAACCTTGTGATTCACATTCCTTTCATCCTGTGTATGGACCGATGAGTAGAAAAATGGAAACAAAAAGTAAATGAATAATAGGGAGGGATGGGGTGGGATGGGATGTTTTGGGTCTTCTTTTTTATTTTAATTTTTATTCTTTTTTTTTTTGAGGTAATGAAAATGTTCAAAAATTAATTGTGGTGGTGAATGCACAACTATATAATGGTACTGTGAACAACTGATTGTACACTTTGGATGACTGTATGGTATGTGAATATATCTCAATAAAATTGAATTTAAAAACAAACAAACAAAAAAAACCACACAAAAAAGGGCAAAGGACTTAAATAGACAGTTCTTCAAAGAAAATACACAAATGGCCAATAAGCATATATGATCAGATGTGCAACATCATTAGTCATTAAGGAAATGCAAATCAAAACCACAATAAGTTACCACTTCACACCCACAAGGATAGCTATTATTTAAAAAAAGGAATTTAACAAGGGTAAGTGAGGATGTGGAAAAATCAGAACCCTGGTACATTGTTAGTGGGAATGTAAAATGGTGCAGTTGCTGTGGGAAACAGTTTGGTAGTTCCTCAAAAAATTAAACAGAATTACCAAATAGCCTGGCAATTCCACTTCTAGGTATATATCCAAAAGAATTGGAAAAAAGGGATTCAAACAGGTATTTGTATACAAATTTCATGACAGCATTATCACAACAGCCAAAAGGTGGCAACAGCCCAAGGGCCCATCAAAAGATGAGTGGATAAACAAAATATGGTATATACACACAATGGAATATTATTCAGACATAAAAAGGAATGAAGTTCTGATGCATGTGACAACATGGATGAATCCTGAAGACATTAGGCTAAATGAAAGAAACCAGACCCAAAAGGGAAAATATTGTTATGATCTTACCTATATGAAATAGCTGGAAAAGGCAAATTCATAGAAACTAAAAGTAGATTAGAGGTTCCCAGGGGTTGAGGGAAGGGGGAATGGGGAGTTACTGCTTAATGGGTAATGAGTTTCTACTGGGGGTGATAAAAAAGTTTTGGAAATGGATGGTGGTGACGGTAGCACAACACTGTGAATGTAATTAATGCCATTGTATCATATACTTAAAAATGGTTGAAATGGAATATTTGTAGTATATATATAGACACAATAAAATTCTTAAAATTTTTAAAAAAGAAAAGCATCCCAAACTTCAGCACTGCCCTAATAAAGGAAAAGGATACCCCAAACTGATGCACACAGTAATATGTTTCAAAGAGATGATTAAAATCCATAGGTCAAGCATTTCCTAAAGGAGCTATATTTAGTGAACAGGGCTGTGGAAAGCATCCTGAGCATAACTAGTATACATTAGGGAAAGCATTTTGGTTTTAACTGGATAAGGAGAAGGCAATGAGAACTAATATGTTAGGCATTGTATTAGATACTTGTATTTGTTAGGATTATTTTTTTATTTTAAAGATGAGCAAGAAGGCACAGAAAGTTAAAAAACACTCCCAGGCCACAAAACCAGTAAGCAATGGAACAGGGTCTAAATCACAGTTCTGTTTCACTCCACAGCCCAAGTCCCTTCTGTCTCCCTAAACTGAAATATCCAACCCCTTCACAAGGCACCTAATTAGTTATAGTAGCAAAGCTCCATGTTAGACTTACTATCATTAGGAGGCTACCACACAGTGAATGAAGAGTAGGAAACAGTTGTCAGACCTAAAATTCGGAACTGTTTTCACTCATGTATGATAGAATGATGGTGAAAACCACCGACTAGATCACTTTCTCTAAAGGAGCTTAGCTTCCCTTGACATGTTCTTTTATTTCATTCCATCAAATATTAATATCTCTTCAGCAACTGCACCATGGCTAAGTCACTCTGTTTCCCTCCTTACATCACAAGTAGACTGTGAGGCACTCTGTTAGACACAGCTGTGTTTCAATGTCACAGAAGACATTTTTTAACCACGTAAACTGAAGATGCAGATATAAACCATTTCTTTCAAATACTTTGGCAGAGCCTGAAATTTTATAATACAAATATCAACATCATACTTTTAAATTTAATTCATTTTTTACCTTCTTCTTGCCTGTTACTGTCCATTCTTTGAGTACTTCACTGGCACTACCTGTAAGAGAAACCAATTATAGATTTTCTCTCCTACCGCACATATAGTAAAACAGGAATTAGCATCTCTGTGTTTTGTAATCGCTGGAGAATTTCCAAAGCTCTTAATAGGAAAAGTCTCGGTCAAGTCTCTGACCAATACATCATGCTTACCTTCTAGAATACCTGCCTATTTAGCTCTCCTTCTCCACATAATTTCCTCAGTAAGTTCTTCCAGGACTATACCAACGTACCCTGGCCATTTGAAGGTTCTTTTATTCGTACATCTTAGACTGAATACAAAAACGTTGGGTTTCAACATGAGTGAGCCATCCCCTCTCCTCCAAGAGATATATACCACTTTGGCTATGTTGTTTTGCAGAGAGCTGAACATCTTACACTGCCTTAGTATTATAAAGAATATTAGTAGTATAAAGAAAACAGATGAAGAAAATTCTAACGGGATCTGTTTATTCTTATATAGTAAAGAATTAACATTACCCAAAGAGATCTGGTTTGTCCTCGTCTCCTCAGAGGTGATCTCTGGGAAGAGTGTCTTTATTTACCTAGGGACTTTGGCCACTGAACAGTCTAAAAATGTGATTTATAATGTGTATCTGCTCTAACTCCAGAGGGCCTGGAGACCAAAGGTCAGCCACATGCAGTCAACCACGGAGCCAGAATAAAAACTAAACATTGAGGCTCAGGTGAACCTACCTGGTTGACAACACTCCATGCATACATACTGTCACATATTGATGCTGGAAAAGTAACACTATACATGACTACACTGAGAGGACAACTGAAGCCCACATTTGATACTCTCCTAGATGCTGTCCTGTGTACTTCTTCCCTTGGCTGATTTTAACCTGTATCCTTTCACCATAATAAAACATAACCACAAGTATAACAGCTTTCAGGGAGTTTTGTGAGTCCTTCTAGCAAATTATTGAACCTGAAGGTGGTCTTGGGAACACCTGAACTTGCAATTGGTGTGGGAAGTGAGGGCAGTCCTGTGTGAACTGTACTCCTTCAAACTCAACTATGCAAACCTATATTAGCGAATTCTGAGACCTAATCAAATGTCATTGTTCAATGATGCAATGGCTTCAAGCAAATTTTTCTTAAACAAGTTATGTGGAAAGAAGTTCATAAAACACTCTTCAACTCTATAATCTTAAAGACTTTGTGATGTCTGTCATTCCTCTATATGTCAGATAAGCAAACTCAAACCTGCACATCTGAGTACTTGCCAGAGTCAAATTAAATGGTATAAGAGTCTGGAAGAGAATGTTGAATCCTTGCATTTGCCATCTGTTGCTGAGCCACCAAATCATTGCTTTTATCATTAAGAGTCTCTTAAATTCTTATCCAATCCAATTCCAATCAAGTTCCTTCTACCAATGGCCACATGATTTCATTAGAGAAAATTCTGAGTGAAATGATGGAGATTTTTTGGCTTGTCTCTTATTTCAGATATCGTATACCTTATGCAAGAATTACTTCTGGAGTTGAAAGAGGTATTTTACATAAGAAAAACGTCATAATATGTTATCATAGTTTGCTATGTAATATGTCAAACATTGGCTTGCTAAATGAATAGTATAAAAATCTGAACCAACTTCTATCTGAACAAATACAAACTTATAAAAACAATGATCTAGGATTACCTTCCATGAATGCTTGTACTGTTTTATCCACACAATTATCAAAGTGCTGCAAAACCAGGATAATTTCATTGTTGCTCTTATTGGGAACTATTGCACGCACTGCATTTATCTGGAAAAGATGATGGATGATTTAATTCTAGTATCAGTAGGTCATTTGGCAACTGAGGCCTATTACCAAGAATAATGAAAACAGTGACATTTTATTCTTAACAGTATGAATCACTTGTTATTGTTGATAAGAGCACATACAACCATCTCACCGAGAATGATCAACAGATGCATGTAACAGCATATGAAAAACAAATTTCAGTACTTATAAAACCAGAAAATTTCTAGAAATAGAAGATATGAGCTAGATTTTATTTCAAGAAAGGGTGATTTGTTTAATTTAGGTGTTAGGTATAAATTTAGCATCAAGGTTTTCTTATTTTTAGCATACTCTATGGAAATAACGTAGAAAGTTTAATGAAACAACTTAGATTTTTGTAAAACATTTTGAAAACATTAACACTTTCTATCATTTTATTATAAAGATAATTTATAGAGATAATTTAAATTAGCTTAAGTTATTTCAGGTATATAAAACATTTAGAAAACAATACTATGAACACCCACTATGTGATAACCAGTTTATGAAATAAACCAAGAGATGCAACTGAAGCTCCCATGAACCTCTCATATATCCCATTTCCCTCCTTCTCCCCCCCAGAATTTCCATCCTAAATTGGTGTTATTATTTCCATATATACTGCACTTTTAGGATGTATGAATCCATAAGTAATATATAGTAATGTTTTACATTACATAATATTATATCATACATATCTATGAACAATTTGCTTTTTTCATATAACACTCCTTTTAAGTTTTCCGTGCTCATAGATGGATTTCTTTTTCATTTATTTTAACTGCTACATAGTATTTCCATTATATGCATATACTCAAATCATGCTGTCTCCTGTTGATGGACATATATATTGTTTACAATTTTGGGCTATTATGAATAATGCAGTAACAAACATTCTTATGCCTATTTGCTGTTGAATCCCCAGGGCCTAAAATAATGCTGAGCAAACAATAAGCAATAAAGAAAATCAGGGAAATAGATGTTTTCTGTGAACAGTGAATGTCTCGACTATATATAACCACTAGAATTCCTGAACAACAGAACATCTATAATTTCATTAGGTAAGACCAATTGCTCTTCAAAGTAGATAGGCCAATTTTATTAGGTAGATCCTTAATTTTTTTATGATTAAAAAATGTAATCTAAAACATTTAATTAATGTTTTGTTTTCATTTTGAACCTCAGTGTTATATCCAGCAACCTCGATGAAGTCTTATTAGTTCTAATAACTTATTGCTCTCTTGGATTTCCTATGTAGATAATGGTATAATCCAAAAATAAGGGCAGTTTTTAAAATTCCTTTCCAATCCTTATAATTTTCTTTTCTTTACTTATTAGAGAGTTATGACTTTACAAAACAACCATGCATAAAACACAGGATTCTCATACACCACCCCACCTCAAGATCTTGCATTGGTATGGAAAGTTTCTTACTATTGAGGATACCACTTTTTAAAATAATTGTATTTTTTTCCGAACAGTAATTACCTCTGTTACAACTGATGCAAGATTATTAAAATAGTTCTATCATCCATTATTTACATTAGGTGTATTTTTTCCCATATACCACTCTATGAATTACCACCTTGTCATACATTTGTTATAACCCATGAAAGAAAACTCTTATACTTGAACTATTAACTGTAGTCTGTTGTCTACAATAGGGTTCACTGTGCTGTACAGTCCTATGATTTATCTTTTAACTTTTAAATTAAATATAAATATCAAAACTTTTATTAACTAGTAATATACATTCTATAAAGTTACCTCTCTTAACCACATTCACCTGTATAGTTCAGTACTGTTGATTACACTCACAGTAATATGCTACCATTACCACCATCCATTTCCAAACCTTTACTATCACCTTATATAGAAATTCTGGACAAGTTAAGCATCAACTCCCCATTCTCTAACCTCAATCTATTGCCTGGTAATCTATACTCTAGTTTCTAATTCTATGAGCTTGCTTATTATAGTTAGTTGATAACAGTGAGATCATACAGTATTTGACCTTTTGTGTCTGGCTTCGTTGAGTCAACAATGTCTACAAGGTTCATCCACACTGTCACATGCATCAGAACTTCATTCTTTTTTACAGCTAAATAATATTCCATCATATATATATATATATATATATCACTTTTTTAAAATGCAATTTTATTGAGATATATTCACACCATACAAACTACTCACAGTATATAATCACTGACTCACAGTATCATCACATAGTCCTGCATACATACCCATGATCAATTTTAGGACATTTTCATTACTCACTGCCCTTCCCTCCAGGTGCGACCTGACTCCCAGGGGTATAAAACTCCCTGGCAACCCAGGATATGACTCCCAGGGATGACTCTGGACCTAGCACCATGGGATTCAGAACATCTTCTTGACCAAAAGGGGGATGCGAAATGAAATGAAATAAAGTTTCACTAGCTGGGAGATTTCAAATGGAGTCGTGCGGACACTCTGGCAGACATTCTTATGCACTATATAGATAACCCTCTTTAGGTTTTAATTTATTGGAATAGCTAGAAGTAAATACCTGAAACTATCAAACTCCAACCCAGTAGCCTGGACTCTTGAAGACAATTATATAACAGTGTAGCTTACAATGGGTGACAGTGTGATTATGAAAACCTCGTAGATCGCACTCCCTTTAACCAGTGTATGGATGGATGCGTAGAAATAGGGTGGGATGGGGGGGATGATTTGGGTGTTCTTTTTTTACTGTTATTTTTTATTCTTATTCTTATTCTTTCTGGTATAAGGAAAATGTTAAAAAATAGATTGGGGAGGCAGGGCAAGATGGCGGACTGGTGAGCTGTATGTTTCAGTTACTCCTCCAGGAAAGTAGGTAGAAAGCCAGGAACTGCGTGGATTGGACACCACAGAGCAATCTGACTTTGGGCATACTTCATACAACACTCATAAAAACGTGGAACTGCTGAGATCAGCGAAATCTTTAAGTTTTTGTGGCCAGGGGACCCGCACCCCTCCCTGCCAGGCTCAGTCCCGTGAGACGAGGGGCTGTCAGCTCTGGGAAGGAGAAGGGAGAACTGCAGTGGCAGCTCTTATCAGAAACTCATTCTACTGATCCAAACTCCAACCATAGATAGACTGAGACCAGACACCAGAGAATCTGAGAGCAGCCAGCCCAGCAGAGAGGAGACACACATAGAAAAAAACAGCACGAAAAACTCGAACGTAAAAGTGGAGGATTTTTGGAGTTCTGGTGAACATAGAAAGGGGAAGGGCAGAGCTCAGGCCCTGAGGCGCATATGCAAATCCCGAAGAAAAGCTGATCTCTCTGCCCTGTGGACCTTTCCTTAATGGCCCTAATTGCTTTCTCCCTTAGCATTTCAATAACCCATTAGATCTGTGAGGAGGGCCCTCTTTTTTTTTTTTTTTTTAATCCTTTTTTCTTTTTCTAAAACAATTACTCTAAGAAGCCCAATACAGAAAGCTTCAAAGACTTGCAATTTGGGCAGGTCAAGACAAGAGCAGAACTAAGAGAGCTCTGAGACAAAAGGTAATAATCCAGTGGCTGAGAAAATTCACTGAACACCACAACTTCCCAAGAAAAGGGAGGTGTCCGCTCACAGCCATCATCCTGGTGGACAGGAAACACTCCTGCCCATCACCAGACCCATAGCCCAGAGCTGCCCCAGACAACCCAGTGTGACAGAAGTGCTTCAAATAACAGGCACACACCACAAAACTGGGTGTGGACATTAGCCTTCCCTGCAACCTCAGCTGGTTGTCCCAGAGGTGGGAAGGTGGAGCACTGTGAATTAACAAAGCCCCATTCAGCCATCATTTCAGCAGACTGGGAGCCTCCCTACACAGCCCTGCAGCCCAGAACTGCCCTGGGGGGACGGCAATCACCTGCAACATAGCACAGTCATCCCTCAACAGAGGACCAGTGGGTGCACGGCCTGGAAGAGGGACCCACTTGCAAGTCTCAGGAGCCATACGCCAATACCAAGGACTTGTGGGTCAGTGGCAGAGACAAACTGTGGCAGGACTGAACTGAAAGATTAGACTATTGCAGCAGCTTTAAAACTCCATGATCACCAGGGAGATTTGATTGTTAGAGCCACCCCCCTCCCTGACTGCCCAGAAACACGCCCCATATACAGGGCAGGCAACACCAACTACACACGCAAGCTTGGCACACCAATTGGACCCCACAAGACTCACTCCCCCACTCACCACAAAGGCAAAGCAGGGGAGAACTGGCTTGTGGAGAACAGGTGGCTCGTGGACACCACCTGCTGGTTAGTTAGAGAAAGTGTACTCCACGAAGCTGTAGATCTGATAAATTAGAGATAAGGACTTCAATTGGTCTACAAATCCTAAAAGAACCCTATCAAGTTCAGCAAATGCCAAGAGGCCAAAAACAACAGAAAATTACAAAGTATATGAAAAAACCAGACGATATGGATAACCCAAGCCCAAGCACCCAAACCAAAAGATCAGAAGAGACACAGCACCTGGAGCAGCTACTCAAAGAACTAAAGATGAACAATGAGACCATAGTACGGGATACAAAGGATATCAAGAAGACCCTAGAAGAGCATAAAGAAGACACTGCAAGACTAAATAAAAAAATACATGATCTTATGGAAATTAAAGAAACTGTTGACCAAATTAAAAAGATTCTGGACACTCATAGTACAAGACTAGAGGAAGTTGAACAACGAATCAGTGACCTGGAAGATGACAGAATGGAAAATGAAAGCATAAAAGAAAGAATGGGGAAAAAAATTGAAAAAATTGAAATGGACCTCAGGGATATGATAGATAATATAAAATGTCCAAATGTAAGACTCATTGGTGTTCCAGAAGGGGAAGAAAAGGGTAAAGGTCCAGGAACAGTATTCAAAGAAATTGTTGGGGAAAACTTCCCAAATCTTCTAAACAACATAAATACACAAATCATAAATGCTCAGCGAACTCCAAATAGAATAAATCCAAATAAACCCACTCCGAGACATATTCTGATCACACTGTCAAACATGGAAGAGAAGGAGCAAGTTCTGAAAGCAGCAAGAGAAAAGCAATTCACCACATACAAAGGAAACAGCATAAGACTAAGTAGTGACTACTCAGCAGCCACCATGGAGGCAAGAAGGCAGTGGCACAATATATTTAAAATTCTGAGTGAGAAAAATTTCCAGCCAAGAATACTTTATCCAGCAAAGCTCTCCTTCAAATTTGAGGGAGAGCTTAAATTTTTCACAGACAAACAAATGCTAAGAGAATTTGCTAACAAGAGACCTGCCCTACTGGAGATACTAAAAGGAGCCCTACAGACAGAGAAACAAAGAAAGGACAGAGAGACTTGGAGAAAGATTCAGTACTAAAGAGATTCGGTATGGGTACAATAAAGGATATTAATAGAGAGAGGGGAAAAATATATATGACAAACATAAACCAAAGGATAAGATGGCTGATTCAAGAAATGCCTTCACGGTTATAACGTTGAATGTAAATGGATTAACCTCCCCAATTAAAAGATACAGATTCGAAGAATGGATCAAAAAAAAATGAACCATCAATATGTTGCATACAAGAGACTCATCTTAGACACAGGGACACAAAGAAATTGAAAGTGAAAGGATGGAAAAAAATATTTCATGCAAGCTACAGCCAAAAGAAAGCAGGTGTAGCAATATTAATCTCAGATAAAATAGACTTCAAATGCAGGGATGTTTTGAGAGTCAAAGAAGGCCACTACATACTAATAAAACGGACAATTCAACAAGAAGAAATAACAATCGTAAATGTCTATGCACCCAATCAAGGTGCCAAAAAATACATGAGAGAAACAAGAGAAACACTGGCAAAACTAAAGGAAGCAATTGATGTTTCCACAATATTTGTGGGAGACTTCAACACATCACTCTCTCCTATAGACAGATCAACCAGACAGAAGACCAATAAGGAAATTGAAAACCTAAACAATCTGATAAATGAATTAGATTTAACAGACATCTACAGGACATTACATCCCAAATCACCAGGATACACATACTTTTCTAGTGCTCATGGAACTTTCTCCAGAATAGATCATATGCTGGGACATAAAACAAGCCTCAATAAATTTAAAAAGATTGAGATTATTCAAAGCACATTCTCTGACCACAATGGAATACAATTAGAAGTCAATAACCATCAGAGACTTAGAAAATTCACAAATACCTGGAGGATAAACAACACACTGCTAAACAATCAGTGGGTTAAAGAAGAAATAGCAAGAGAAATTGCTAAATATATAGAGACGAATGAAAATGAGAACACAACATACCAAAACCTATGGGATGCAGCAAAAGCAGTACTGAGGGGGAAATTTATAGCACTAAACACATATATTAAAAAGGAAGAAAGAGCCAAAATCAAAGAACTAATGGATCAACTGAAAAAGCTAGAAAATGAACAGCAAACCAATCCTAAACCAAGTAGAAGAAAAGAAATAACAAGGGTTAAAGCAGAAATAAATGACACAGAGAACAAAAAATCAATAGAGAGGATATATATCACCAAAAGTTGTTTCTTTGAGAAGATCAACAAGACTGACAAGCCCCTAGCTAGACTGACAAAATCAAAAAGAGAGAAGACCTATACAAACAAAATAATGAATGAAAAAGGTGACATAACTGCAGATCCTGAAGAAATTAAAAACATTATAAGAGGATACTATGAACAACTGTATGGCAACAAACTGGTACTGTAGAGGAAATGGACAATTTCCTGGAAACATATGAACAATCTAGACTGACCAGAGAAGAAATAGAAGACCTCAGCCAACCCATCACAAGCAAAGAGATCCAATCAGTCATCAAAAATCTTCCCACAAATAAATGTCCAGGGACAGATGGTTTCACAGGGGAATTCTACCAAACTTTCCAGAAAGAACTGACACCGATCTTACTCAAACTCTTTCAAAACACTGAAGAAAATGGAACACTACCTAACTCATTTGATGAAGCTAACATCAATCTAATACCAAAACCAGGCAAAGATGCTACAAAAAAGGAAAACTACCGGCCAATCTCCCTAATGAATACAGATGCAAAAATCCTCAACAAAATACTTGCAAATCAAATCCTAAGACACATTAAAAAAAATCATACACCATGACCAAGTGGGGTTCATTCCAGGCATGCAAGGATGGTTCAACATAAGAAAATCAATCAATGTATTACAACACATTAACAAGTCAAAAGGGAAAAATCAAATGATCATCTCAATAGATGCTGAAAAAGCATTGGACAAAATGCAACATCCCTTTTTGATAAAAACACTTCAAAAGGTAGGAACTGAAGGAAACTTCCTCAATATGATAAAGAGCATATATGAAAAACCCACAGCCAGCATAGTACTCAATGGTGAGAGACTGAAAGCCTTCCCTCTAAGATCAGGAACAAGACAAGGATGTCCGCTATCACCACTGTTATTCAACATTGTGCTGGAAGTGCTAGCCAGAGCAATCAGGCAAGACAAAGAAATAAAAGGCATCCAAATTGGAAAAGAAGAAGTAAAACTGTCATTGTTTGCAGATGATATGATCTTATATCTGGAAAACCCTGAGAAATCGACGATACAGCTACTAGAGCTAATAAAAAATTCAGCAAAGTAGCAGGATACAAGATTAATGCACATAAGTCAGTAATGTTTCTATATGCTAGAAATGAACAAACTGAAGAGACACTCAAGAAAATGATACCATTTTCAATAGCAACTAAAAAAATCAAGTACCTAGGAATAAACTTAACCAAAGATGTAAAAGACCTATACAAAGAAAACTACATAACTCTACTAAAAGAAATAGAAGGGGACCTTGAAAGATGGAAAAATATTCCATGTTCATGGATAGGAAGGCTAAATGTCATTAAGATGTCAATTCTACCCAAACTCTTCTACAGATTCAATGCAATCCCAATCAAAATTCCCACAACCTACTTTGCAGACTTGGAAAAGCTAGTTATCAAATTTATTTGGAAAGGGAAGATGCCTCGAATTGCTAAAGACACTCTAAAAAAGAAAAACCAAGTGAGAGGACTTACATTCCCTGACTTTGAAGCTTATTATAAAGCCACAGTTGTCAAAACAGCATGGTACTGGCACAAAGATAGACATATAGATCAATGGAATCGAATTGAGAATTCGGAGATACACCCTCAGATCTATGGCCGACTGATCTTTGATAAGGCCCCCAAAGTCACTGAACTGAGTCATAATGGTCTTTTCAACAAATGGGGCTGGGAGAGTTGGATATCCATATCCAAAAGAATGAAAGAGGACCCCTACCTCACCCCCTACACAAAAATTAACTCAAAATGGACGAAAGATCTCAATATAAAAGAAAGTACCATAAAACTCCTAGAAGATAATGTAGGAAAACATCTTCAAGACCTTGTATTAGGAGGCCACTTCCTAGACTTTACACCCAAAGCACAAGCAACAAAAGAAAAAATAGACAAATGGGAACTCCTCAAGCTTAGAAGTTTCTGCACCTCAAAGGAATTTCTCAAAAAGGTAAAGAGGCAGCCAACTCAATGGGAAAAAAATTTTGGGATCCATGTATCTGACAAAAGACTGATTATCTTGCATATACAAAGAAATCCTACAACTCAATGACGATAGTACAGACAGCCCAATTATAAAATGGGCAAAAGATATGAAAAGACAGTTCTCTGAAGAGGAAATACAAATGGCCAAGAAACACATGAAAAAATGTTCAGCTTCACTAGCTATTAGAGAGATGCAAATTAAGACCACAATGAGATACCATCTCACACCAATTAGAATGGCTGCCATTAAACAAGCAGGAAACTACAAATTCTGGAGGGGATGTGGAGAAACTGGAACTCCTATTCATTGTTGGTGGGACTGTATAATGGTTCAGCCACTCTGGAAGTCAGTCTGGCAGTTCCTTAGAAAACTAGGTATAGAGTTACCATTCGATCCAGTGATTGCACTTCTCGGCATATACCCGGAAGATCGGAAAGCAGTGACACGAACAGATATCTGCACGCCAATGTTCATAGCAGCATTATTCACAATTGCCAAGAGATGGAAACAACCCAAATGTCCTTCAACAGATGAGTGGATAAATAAAATGTGGTATATACACACGATGGAATACTACGCGGCAGTAAGAAGGAACGATCTTGTGAAACATATGACAACATGGATGAACCTTGAGACATAATGCTGAGTGAAATAAGCCAGGCACAAAAAGAGAAATATTATATGCTACCACTAATGTGAACTTTGAAAAATGTAAAATAAATGGTTTATAATGTAGAATGTAGGGGAACTAGCAATAGAGAGCAATTAAGGAAGGGGGAACAATAATCCAAGAAGAACAGATAAGCTATTTAACGTTCTGGGGATGCCCAGGAATGACTATGGTCTGTTAATTTCTGATGGATATAGTAGGAACAAGTTCACAGAAATGTTGCTCTATTAGGTAACTTTCTTGGGGTAAAGTAGGAACAGGTTGGAAGTTAAGCAGTTATCTTAGGTTAGTTGTCTTTTTCTTACTCCCTTGTTATGGTCTCTTTGAAATGTTCTTTTCTTGTATGTTTGTGTTTTTTTTAATTTTTTTTTTTCATACAGTTGATTTAAAAAGGAAAAATAAGTTAAAAAAAAAAATAAACAAGGAAAAAAATATGTAGTGCCCCCTTGAGGAGCCTGTGGAGAATGCAGGGGTATTGGCCTAACCCACCTCGATGGTTGCTAATATGACCACAGGCATAGGGGACTGGTGGTTTGATGGGTTGAGCCCTCTACCATAGGTTTTACCCTTGGGAAGACGGTTGCTGTAAAGGAGAGGCTAGGCCTCCCTATAATTGTGCCTAAGAGCCTCCTCCCGAATGCCTCTTTGTTGCTCAGATGTGGCCCTCTCTCTCTAGCTAAGCCAACTTGAAAGGTGAAATCACTGCCCTCCCCTCTACGTGGGATCAGACACCCAGGGGAGTAAATCTCCCTGGCAACGTGGAATATGACTCCCGGGGAGGAATGCAGACCTGGCATCGTGGGACGGAGAACATCTTCTTGACCAAAAGGGGGATGTGAAAGGAAATAAAATAAGCTTCAGTGGCAGAGAGATTCCAAAAGGAGCTGAGAAGTCACTCTGGTGGGCACTCTTACACACAATTTAGACAACCCTTTTTAGGTTCTGAATAATTGGGGTAGCTGATGGTGGATACCTGAAACTATCAAACTACAACCCAGAACCCATGAATCTCGAAGACAATTGTGTAAAAATGGAGCTTATGAAGGGTGACAATGGGATTGGGAAAGCCATAAGGACCACACTCCACTTTGTTTAGTTTATGGATGGATGAGTAGAACAATAGGGGAAGGAAACAAACAAACAAACAGACAAAGGTACCCAGTGTTCTTTTTTACTTCAATTGCTCTTTTTCACTTTAATTATTATTCTTGTTATTTTTGTGTGTGTGCTAATGAAGGTGTCAGGGATTGATTTAGGTGATGAATGTACAACTATGTAATGCTACTGTGAACAATCGAATGTACGATTTGTTTTGTATGACTGCGTGGTATGTGAATATATCTCAATAAAATGAAGATAAAAAAATAGATTGGGGTGATGACTGCATAACTGTATGATGGTACTATGAACAGCTTATTGTACACCATGGATGACTGTATGGCATATGAATATATCTCAATAAAACTGAATTTAATTAAAAAACAAAACAAAACAAAATAAAATATCAATTGTCCATAGATGTAAGGGTCTATTTCTGAATCCTCAATTAGGTTCCATTGGTCTATATATTTGGCTTTATGCAAATGTCATGCTGTTTTGACCACTGTAGCTTTATAACATGCTTTAAAGTCAGGAAGTATGAGTGCTTCAACGTCATACTTTTTTTCTCAAGATATCTTTGCTATTCAGAGCCCCTTATCCTCCCAAATGAATTTCATAGTTGGCTTTTTCATTTCTGCATGTAGGTGGTGGAATTTCCATTTGGATTGCATTGAATCTGTAAATTTATTTGGGTAGAATTGACATCTTAACAATATTTTAGTCTTCCAATCCAGGAACACAGAATGTCCTTCCAATTTATTTAGGTCTTCTTTAATTTCTTTTAGCAATGTTTTGTAGTTTTCTGTGTACAAGTCCTTTACATCCTGGTTTAATTTATTCCTAGATATTTGATTTTTTTTAATTGCTAATGTAAACAAAATTTTTCTCTTGATTTCCTCCTCAAATTCAACATTACTAGTGCACTACCGATTTTGCGTCTTAACCTATCCTGCCAATTTGCTGAACTTGTTTATTAGCTGTAGAAGCTTTGTTGAAGATTTTTTGGGACTTTCTCTATATAGGATCATGTCCTCTGCAAATAGGCAAAGTTTTACTTCTTCCTTTCCAATCTGAATGCCTCATTTGTTTTTCTTGCCTAATTGCTCTGGATAGAACTGCCAGTATGAGGCTGAATAACAGTGGTGACAGTGAGCATCCTTGTCTTGTTGCAGATCTTAGAGGGGAAGCTTTTAGTCTTTCGCCATTGAGTACAATGTTTTCTGTGCTTTTTATGTATGCCCTTTACCATGTTGAGGAAGTTTCCTTCTATTCCTACTTTCTGAAGTGTTTTTATCAAGAAAAAATGCTGGA
This sequence comes from Choloepus didactylus, assembly GCF_015220235.1. NCBI lineage: Eukaryota > Metazoa > Chordata > Mammalia > Pilosa > Megalonychidae > Choloepus > Choloepus didactylus. The sequence goes on from NC_051314.1 coordinate 86,018,500, forward strand.
AATTGTTGAATGCCTGAATGCCTTTTCTCCATCAATCCAGATGATCATGTGGTTTTTCCACTTTGATTTGTTAATGTGGTGTATTACATTAATTGATTTTCTTGCATAGAACCACCCTTGCATACCTGGAAGAAAACCTTTTTGATCATAGTGTATAATTGTTTTAATGTTCTGTTGGATTTGATTTGCAAGTATTTTGTTGAGGATTTCTGCATCTATATTCATTAGCGATATTGGTAGGTAATTTTCTTTTCTTGTGGTTTGTTTATTCGGCTTTGGTATTAAGGTGATATTGGCTTTGTAGAATGAGCTAGGTAGTGTTCCCTCTCCTTCAAATTTCTGGAAGAGTCTGGGCAGGATTGGCATTAATTCTTCTTCAAATGTTTGGTAGAATTTACCTGTGAAGCCATCTTGTCCTGGGCTTTTCTTTGTTTGGACGTTTTTTATGACTGATTCAATTTCTTTAATTTTAATGGCTCTGTGGAGGTCTTCTGTTTCTTCTGGAGTCAGTGTAGGTTTGTTCGTGTATTTCTCAGAAGACATTTATATTTTAACTACTGATAATTCACTACTTCCATCTACCATTTTGCTATTTGGTCTTTCTAAGTCTTACACCTTTTTTTATCCCTTAATTGAGTAGATAATTGCAGAAAATTTCCAAACACTTAAAAAAAGACAAAAATATGCAAATCAAAGAAGCCCAATGTACTCCAAATAGATAAATCCAAATAGACCCACTGTAAGACACACACTAAACAGACTGTGGGAAACCGAGTCTTCCATGTTGCCTAAGGCATATCTGGGGTGGTGACTTAGAGCCATGCGGGCCCACCCTGTAAAGATATGTGTCTTGTGACTATGACAATGACGTTTACCATTGTCCTAAACCTAGATTGTCCCTTCTGATATGCAACAGGATGTAAACATAGGTATCTGGTGGGCTCTCCCGAGCCTGAGGACATTTAGCATATACTCCCCGATCTTCTGAAATAAATAACTGGAGCAAAGGTGCATTATCGTCCACTTAGCATGAGATGCTGTGGGCCCCCTGCTCCCTTAATTCTTAACTTTGTGTCTGTGTCTCATTCCCGCGCCACCCTGTCAGCAACAACAGACTTTATTTTGTTTCCTTTCTTTTCCCCCTTTTGGTCAAGAAGGAACAGAAGAAAACTTCTTCAACATGATACAGGACATATTTGAAAACTACTTCTAACATCTCATTCAAAGGTGAAAGACTGAAAGCTGTCCCTCTAAGATCTGGAACAAGACAAGGATGCCCACTGTCACCACTGTTATTCAACATTGTCCTGGAAGTTCTAGCCTGAGCAATTAGGCAGGAAAAAGAAATAAAAGGCATCCAAATTGGAAGGGAAGAAGTAAAACTCCCTATTTTAGGGGACATGATCCTATATATATTGAAAGTCATGAAAAATCAGCAATAAAGCTAGTAGAGCTAATAAATGAATTTAGCAAAGTGGCAGTATACAAGACCAACACCCAAAAATTAGCAGTGTTTCTACACACTTGTAATGAACAATCTGAGGTGGAAATCAGGAAAAAACTAACTGCAACTAAAATAATCAAATATCTAGGATTAAATTTAAGCAAGGATGTAAAGGGCTTATACATGGAAAACTATAAAACATTACTAAAAGAAATCAAAGAAGACCTAAATAAATGGAAGGACATTCCATTCTCAAGGATTGGAAGACTAAATATGGTCAAGATGTCAAAACGTTTTACAGATTCAAAGCAATCCAAATCCAAATTCTCTGCAGATGGAAAAACCATTCATCAAATAGCTTTGTAAGGGTAAGGGCCCCAAAACAGCCAAAACTGTCTTTAAAAATAATGAAATTGGAAGACTCACACTTCCAGATTTGAAAACTTAGTACAAAGCTACAGTGATCAAAACAGCATGGTACTGGCATAAAGACAGATATACAGACCAAGGCAATTGAATTGAGAGTTCAGAAATACACCCTCCCATCTATAATCAACTGCTTTTTCACTAGGGTGCTGAGGCCATACAATGGGGAAAGAACAGTCTTCAACAAATGGTCTGGGAGAACTGGATATACATTTGCAAAAGAATGAAGATATCATATTGAATTAAATAAACCAGGCACCAAAGGACAAATACTGTATGATCTCATTTATAAGAAATAACTAAAATCTGCAAATTCATAAAGACAAAAAATAGATTACAGAGAACCAGGGGAGGGATTAGGGTGGAGAATGAGGAGTTATTTCTTAATGGGTACAGAGTTTCTGTTTGGGGTGATGCAAAATTTTCATAATGGATGGTGGTGACAGTTGCACAACATTGTGAATATAATTAATACCAGTGAATTGTATACTTGAAAGTGATTTAACAATAGGAAATGCTATGTTATATATATGGTACCAGTATAAATTTGAAAAGAAAACCAGTCATTGGTAAAATTTATACTAGTTCACCCTTTCCCTGAAGTTGAAATATTTTTAGGATCCCAATCTTATTCTAAGTTCTCAACTCCAATTCCTCACCAAGGACAAGCCCATGGCTTCATGGCCCTGTATGGTAAAACTCATTTGTTAGTAAGAGAGGCAAAACAACCCAGGGTTACCTAGCTCAGGCATATCATTTTTTTTTTAACTACTCTGATTTTTAGTTCCCTCTGTATTTTTGGCCTGTGATTTCCCTTACTTCTCATGTTCAACTATGTATTTAAAACAATGTATTTTTCATTCAGTATATAAGGAATGCTTTTAACATTATCTAGCCTGTCATACTACTAAAAGGAAGTACTTTTATAGATCAAGCAATAGGCTCAGAAAGGTAAAGTTACTCAGTCCAAGTAATAAGCAGAGCCTGTATTAGAACTAAGACATATTTTAGTACTCTTACTATCATAGCATTCATATCAAGCTATTGAAGGCTAAATTTGTAATATTTATTTTTGTGATAAGCAAAAACATAGCCTGACCACCAAATAATGGACTTCAGTAAACTTACAAATTCAAAGTTAAATTTAAGATTCAGATCACTAAAATGCTAAACGAACCAATTTATGTCTGTGACTCTATAACCAATAATATACTTGTTTTAATAGGACAAAGAAAATATAAAAGTTTTATGTTTTTCTCCACACAGTTAATTAAGAGTTTATATAAAACAACACATCAGGTTTTCTTCCAAAAGAATGTTCTTGAAAAATATGTTTCTGTTCTTGTTCTGAAGTCTACTGGACATAATCCTCTTTCAAGTGAAAAGAAGGATCCTATTATACTGTTCTCTAAAAATGTTGTTGAGTAAGATATACACTCAGCCAGTTCTAAAAAATAAATATTAAAATGCCTTCAAGAGAATTTAAAATGAATAGAGAGATACGCAATGAAAATCAGATTTACACTTAATAGGCTCTGATTCCATAAAACTTCATGGTATTTAATCTCTGATATATAACGGCATTTTCTATTTTGTTTTCAAAATTTCACTTTCTTAATGAATTTATGATAGTCCCTGATTTTATCAATATCTAAATTCTCTACTGACATTCAAGTTTATATCCACAGTAATTAGTCTTACCTTCTCTTTCATATTCTCAAAAGTTCCTCCCTGGGCCAGCACAGTATTGGACTGCAAATCAAATATGAATCCAGATATATCTGAAAGAATAAGAAGGAAAAACTATATTTAACACGATCGAACCCAACATGTAATTCATGCTCAAGATAAAGGGACCAAGATCAACTGCTTTTTTCCTATAAAATAGTATACAACAACTCAGTTGTTATTTGGCAAATTCTATTATATAATTAAGTGATAATTACCTTTGGAATTAAACTTATATCTTTTTAAATTATCCTACCTTAATTAAAAAGGCCCTCTAAAAAATGTTACAAGTAAATAGCATCCAGTGGTAAAATTTAATGCTAAAGAATATGAAAATGTGAGTGAGGATGGGGAGCTTCTGTAGCATTAATAATAATTAGTATTAATTATTAATAATAAAAATGTAAAAATAATAAACACAACTAATTTCCATCTTGTAGATTGTACCACACAAGTGTACTCCAAGAATACATTCATGTTTGTCTCCAATATAATGCTTTATATTGAAGCAATAGTACCCGAGTTTATCTTACCAGCGCAATATGGGAACACTTGGTTCAATGTGATTCATGCCAAAAATGATTTTGGCTTCTCTGTAAAGAAAAGGCTATCTGAAAATCTAATCAGTTTCTTTACCCATATGGAGTTGAACTATGTGATCTCTAAGATTACCTCAGCTTTAACACTCAACAACTTTGATTATTTTAATCTGATGAGACGGAATCCCAAAAAATCATTTAGAAGCGAGCTTTTACAATTGTGATATGTATACCTATCGTCTGGAGTATCTTAAGTGAAAATGCAGGTTTTGATTCCGTAGATCAGCCTGTGGCCTGAGATTTTTACAACCAGGTGATAATACTGGTTGACCCCTGCACCATATTCGGGAGTAGCTAGGAGTTAGAATTTCAACAAAACAAGTGAAAGGGTAAATTTTGACAAAAGGGTTTAAATAATAGTGTAATATTCTAGTATTCTTTCCAAATTCTTCTGCTATTACAGATATGTTTTAAATGAAGCCTCTTTTTTCTTAGCTTTTTTTAAATTAGAGAAGTTGGAGGTTTACAGAAATAATTAAATTCTCTTTTACATTTCAATCTTTATCTTGCGTCTTCAAATACTTTCTTGTTGCTATGGAAGACGAATCATTTCCAAGTTAGAATTATGACATTTTGGTACTAAAAGGAGAAAAGATGACATGAATAGACTCTATGCCTACTCCAAGAAAAATTATGCTTGCCAACTGCCAATGAACTACAAATTAATTTAGACTTAAATTCTGTAATACTGGCAGTTTCTCGATTGTTACCCAAATGAAAAATTAGATTGCACTTGCACAAAATGAGTATTTGAGTCTAAGTCCTCCAAATGACAAAAAATAATACGGTTAATTCCAAAAATCTTTATTAATTGAAAAGAGACACAGTATAGAAAGATAAAAATCCTAATAAAATGATCCTAGGTTTCAAACTCTTTATCCAGATACCTTCTCAAAATTAGTATAGATCAGCTAAATGATATAAGTTCACTATTCTACCATACCCTCCCAAAGAGGTATTAATGAGCAGTGAAATGACTCAAGAGACAACAGTAATCTGCTTATTGGAGAATGAAACCACTGATCACTAGGGAAAAGAGGGGACACAAAGTAAAACAACTTTGGTGTATATGTAAATGAACTATTCCCAGGATGAAAAAATGTAACACTCATTTTGGGTATCTGTGGAAAGTTTAACAAAGGGACTATTTTCAAAAGTGTTAATAGGCATTAGGGAAACCACAAAATAGAGTGTAGAGCCCCTTGGCTAAGAACAGCTATGTACATTGCCACCCTGAGGTTCTAAAAAGTGCGAGAAGGGAGCAATTACTGGAACCCAGGGACACAGAAGACTTTCATTTTTTATTAGAGAAGTTGTAGATTTACAGAAAAATCATGCATAAAATACAGAGTTCCTATGCTGGTTTGACTCTATCATGTCCCCGACAAAACTCAGGTTCTTTAATGAAATCTTGTGGGGGCAGACCTACTGTAAGTCTTTTGATTAGGGTGGAATCTTTTGACTTAGTGTCTCCGTGGAGATGTGATTCATCCAACTGTGGGGGAGACCTTTGATTAAATTATTTCCATGGAGGTGTGGACCCCGCCTATTCAGAGTAGGTCCTGATTAATTCACTGGCGTACTTAAGAGAGCTCAAGGGCTGACAGACGCTGATGCTTGGAGACACCTGGAGATGCAGACAGAAGGAAGTTTGGAGATACTAAGTTAAGAGATGAAGCCCAGCATTTGCCTGGGAGAAGCTAAGTGAGGACCCCCAGATGCTTAGAGAGAAATGGCCTGGGTGAAAGAATCTGGGATGCACTGGAGCTGAGAGAAAGGAGTGAAGACAGAAGCCTAGAGACATTTTGGAAAAAGCCATTTTGAAATAATGGCTTATTTCAAAATGGGAGCTAAAGACCAGCAGACGCAGGCTTCCCACCTGACAGAGGTGTTCCAGAAGCCGCTGGCCGTTCTTCAGTAAAGGTATCCTCTTGTTGATGCCTTAGTTTGGACACTTTTATGGCCTTAGAACTGAAAATCTGTAACCTAACAAACCCCCTTTATAAAAGCCAATCCGTTTCTGGTATTTTGCATAACAGCAGCTTTAGCAAACCAGAACAGTTTCCATATACCACCATAATATTAACACCTTGCATTAAAATTTATATTACAAATTTTTCATCATTTTCTTACAATCGATAAAATCACATTTTTAGAATTGTAGTATAAACTACAGTCCATGGTATAACTTAGGGTCCACTGTTTCTGTGTTGTGTAGACCATGGACATTTAAAAAATTTTTATTCTAGTAGCATATTCACAACCTAAAATTTCCCCTTTTAACTACATTCAAATATATAATTCAAGGCAGTTAATTATGTTCAAAATGTGCTACCATCACTGTTTATCTATTACCAAAACTTTACCATCATCACGGATAGAAACTCTCTATAGTGTAAGCCTTAGTTCCCTGTTCCATACTCCCACTCCAGTCCCTGGTAACCCATATTCTAGATTCTGGTACTATGAGTTTGCTTATTCTCATTATTTCCTATCAGTGAGATCATACAATATTCATCCTTTTGTGTCTGGCTTATTTCACTCAAAACAATGTCTTTGAGGTTTATCCATGTTGTTGCATGTATATCAAAACTTCATTCCTTTTCAGGGCTGAATAATATTCCATTGTGTGTATATCCCACATTTTGTTTAGCCATTCATTGGTTGATATACACTTGGGGTGCTTCCATATTTTGGCAATGTTTAATAATGCAGCTATGAACATCGGTGTGCAAATGTCTGAGTCCCTGCTTTCAGGTTTTTGGGTATATACCTAGAAATAGGATTGCTAGGTCATATGGTAATTCTATACTTAACTTTTTGAGGAACTGCCAAACTGTCTTCCATAGCAGTTGCCCATTTTTAAATTGGGTTGTCTTTTTGTTGTTGAGTTGTAACATTTCTTTATAGATACTAGATATTAAACCCTTATCAGATATGTGGTTTCAAAATATTTTCTCCCATTAAGTAGGCTGTCATTTTACTCTAATGAAAATGTCCTGTGAGTCACAAGAGTTTTTAATTTTGATGAAATTCCATTTATCTATTTTTTTCTTTTGTTGCTTGGGCTTTGGGTATGAAGTCTAACAAACCATTGCTTAACATAAGGTCCTAAGGATGCTTTCTTAACTTTTATTCTAGGAGTTTTATAGTTCTGGCTCTCAAATTTAGGTCTTTGTCCCATTTGGAGTTGATTTTTACATATGGGCTGAGGTAAGGGTCCACCTTCATTATTTAAAAATGGAGAACCAGTTTTCCCAGCACCATCTGATGAACTATTCTTTCCCAATTGAGTGGACTTTGCCTCTATCAAAAATCAGCTGCCAATAACTGCAAAGGTTGATTTCTGAGCTCCCAATTTGATTTCATTGGTCTATATGTTTATCCTTGGGCCAGTACCATGCTGTTTTGATTACTATGACTTTGTAATAAGTTTTAAGATCAGGAAGTATGAGTTTTCCAACTTCATTCTTCATCTTCAACATGGCTTTGGCTATTCAGGGCCCCTTACCCATCCATATAAATTTCATAATTGGCTTTTACATTTTTGCAAAGACGACTGTTGAAATTTGGATGGGGATTGCATTCAATCTGTAAATCAATCTGAGAAGCACTGACATCTTAACAATATTTAGTCTTCCACTTCATGATCAAAGAATGTCCTTCCATTTATTTAGGTCTTCTTTGATTTCTTTCAGCAATGTTTTGTATTTTTCTGTGTACAAGTCCTTTATAACCTTGGTTAGATTTACTCCAAAATGTGTAATTCTTTTAGTTGCTAATGTAAATGAAATTTTTTGTCGATTACTTCTTCCAATTGTTCACTGCTAGTGTATATAAGCACAACTGATTTTTAGGTGTTGATCTTGTACCCCACCACTTTGTTGAATTCATTTATTAGCTCTAGGAGCTCTGCTGAGGATTTTTCAAGATTTTCTAAGTATAGGATCATGTCCTCTGCAAACAGGCAAAGTTTTACTTCTTCCTTTCCAATTTGGATGTTTTTTATATTTTTCTTGCCTATTGCTCTGGCTAGAACTTCCAAGACCAGCCAGCTCCAAACTGCTCTGGGGAGGGGATTTGGGAGGGACCAGGAAGGGAAGCAGGAGCTTTTTCCACAGCAACTCAGGGCTGCACTTTGTTGACTCAACCCCTACCCAGTCAATGCAGCCCTTCAACTGCCATCCACAGCTCTCAGGTAGCACTGTCTAAGTCTCCCCTGTCACCTTTCTTCCAGGGCATGTTGGAACAATGACCGTCCTCACAGCCCTGGGTCCCAGTGATCCAAAGTAGTTAATCAAAATCAGTGATCAGAGATCAGCTTCCCCCACTTCCCCAGATCTTGGGGAAGTGAAATTTTATGTCTCTTTCTGGCTCCAGCAAGGTACATCAGGGGCAGGATCCCACCGCTGCCTGCTGCAAGGGTGGAGGATAGGCTGCAGTAACCATAGTGTGGAGAGGGCAATTTATTGGTATTTACCATAATTTATCAGCCTCTTTCTCCCGCTCTTCCCTGGATACTGCAGAGGGCTGTACTGGACCCCAGAGTTTTTAAATAGTTGATTCAAACAGTTCCTACCTGGTTAATAGCATACTGGTAGAGGGACTGATTTCTGAAGCTTCCTACATTGCCATCTTCCCACAATTCAAGGGCTTTTTCATTTTTGTTTCATCTGGTGTGGAGACCATGGAACAGTAGCTTTAGTTAAAAGACACAGCCACCTGACAGTGACCCCTCTGGGAAAGAACAAGGAAATAATTACCCCTACCTTAGTTCTTCCCTATCTCTGATCTCCTGACAGTGCTGCCCAAGAGCCAAAATCAACCAGAAGCCAGAGGGCAAAGAAGCCACTGAGGTACTCCATACAGAGCAGCATCCCATGGCAAAATGCCAATTTTATATTCATATTCTAAATTACGTCTTCACCAAAGAGAAAAAAGCAATAATCTAACACCTTAATTTGCCTATGCACTACCCAATACTGCTTCTTTTACCTTTTTTTCTTTTTCTTTTTATTTTATTTTTATTTATTGAGATATATTCACATACCATGCAGTCATACAAAACAAATCAAACTTTCGATTGTTCACAGTACCATTACATAGTTGTACATTCATCACCTAAATCAATCCCTGACACCTTCATTAGCACACACACAAAAATAACAAGAATAATAATTAGAGTGAAAAAGAGCAATTGAAGTAAAAAAGAACACTGGGTACCTTTGTCTGTTTGTTTCCTTCCCCTATTTTTCTACTCATTCATCCATAAACTAGACAAAGTGCAGTGTGGTCCTTATGGCTTTCCCAATCCCACTGTCACCCCTCATAAGCTACATTTTTATACAACTGTCTTCAAGATTCATGGGTTCTGGGTTGTAGTTTGATAGTTTCAGGTATCCACCATCAGCTACCCCAATTCTTCAGAAACTAAAAAGGGTTGTCTAAAGTGTGCGTAAGAGTGCCCACCAGAGTGACCTCTCGGCTCCTTTTGGAATCTCTCTGCCACTGAAGCTTATTTCATTTCCTTTCACATCCCCCTTTTGGTCAAGAAGATGTTCTCCGTCCCACGATGCCAGGTCTACATTCCTCCCCGGGAGTCATATTCCACGTTGCCAGGGAGATTTACTCCCCTGGGTGTCTGATCCCACGTAGGGGGGAGGGCAGTGATTTCATCTTTCAAGTTGGCTTAGCTAGAGAGAGAGGGCCACATCTGAGCAACAAAGAGGCATTCGGGAGGAGGCTCTTAGGCACAATTATAGGGAGGCCTAGCCTCTCCTTTGCAGCAACCGTCTTCCCAAGGGTAAAACATGGTAGAGGGCTCAAGCCATCAAACCACCAGTCCCCTATATCTGTGGTCATGTTAGCAACCATCGAGGTGGGGTAGGCAAATACCCCTGCATTCTCCACAGGCTCCTCAAGGGGGCACTACATCTTTTTTTCCTTGTTTTACTTTTTCTTTTTTTTTTTTTTAACTTTCCCTTCTTTTTTAAATCAACTGTATGAAAAAAAAGTTAAAAAGAAAACAAACATACAATAAAAGAACATTTCAAAGAGACCATACCAAGGGAGTAAGAAAAAGACAACTAACCTAAGATAACTGCTTAACTTCCAACATGTTCCTACTTTACCCCAAGAAAGTTACCTAATATAGCAACATTTCTGTGAACTTGTTCCTACTATATCCATCAGAAATTAACAGACCATAGTCATTCCTGGGCATCCCCAGAACGTTAAACAGCTTATCTGTCCTTCTTGGATTATTGCTCCCCCTTCCTTAATTGCTCTCTATTGCTAGTTCCCCTACATTCTACATTACAAACCATTTGTTTTACATTTTTCAAAGTTCACATTAGTGGTAGCACATAATATTTCTCTTTTTGTGCCTGGCTTATTTCGCTCAGCATTATGTCTTCAAGGTTCATCCATGTTGTCATATGTTTCACGAGATCGTTCCTTCTTACTGCCGCGTAGTAATCCATCGTGTGTATATAGCACATTTTATTTATCCACTCATCTGTTGAAGGACATTTGGGTTGTTTCCATCTCTTGGCAATTGTGAATAATGCTGCTATGAACATTGGTGTGCAGATATCTGTTCGTGTCACTGCTTTCCGATCTTCCGGGTATATACCGAGAAGTGCAATCGCTGGATCGAATGGTAACTCTATATCTAGTTTTCTAAGGAACTGCCAGACTGACTTCCAGAGTGGCTGAACCATTATACAGTCCCACCAACAATGAATTGGAGTTCCAATTTCTCCACATCCCCTCCAGCATTTGTAGTTTCCTGTTTGTTTAATGGCAGCCATTCTAATCGGTGTTAGATGGTACCTCATTGTGGTCTTAATTTGCATCTCTCTAATAGCTAGTGAAGCTGAACATTTTTTCATGTGTTTCCTGGCCATTTGTATTTCCTCTTCAGAGAACTGTCTTTTCATATCTTTTGCCCATTTTATAATTGGGCTGTCTGTACTATCGTCATTGAGTTGTAGGATTTCTTTATATATGCAAGGTATCAGTCTTTTGTCAGATACATGGTTTCCAAAAATTTTTTCCCATTGAGTTGGCTGCCTCTTTACCTTTTTGAGAAATTCCTTTGAGGTGCAGAAACTTCTAAGCTTGAGGAGTTCCCATTTATCTATTTTCTCTTTCGTTGCTTGTGCTTTTGGTGTAGTCTAGGAAGTGGCCGCCTAATACAAGGTCTTGAAGATGTTTTCCTACATTATCTTCTAGGAGTTTTATGGTACTTTCTTTATATTGAGATCTTTGGTCCATTTTGAGTTAATTTTTGTGTAGGGGGTGAGGTAGGGGTCCTCTTTCACTCTTTTGGATATGGATATCCAACTCTCCCAGCCCCATTTGTTGAAAAGACCATTATGACTCAGTTCAGTGACTTTGGGGGCCTTATCAAAGATCAGTCGGCCATAGATCTGAGGGTCTATCTCTGAATTCTCAATTCGATTCCATTGATCTATATGTCTATCTTTGTGCCAGTACCACGCTGTTTTGGCAACTGTGGCTTTATAATAAGCTTCAAAGTCAGGGAGTGTAAGTCCTCCCACTTCGTTTTTCTTTTTTAGAGTGTCTTTAGCAATTCGAGGCATCTTCCCTTTCCAAATAAATTTGATAACTAGCTTTTCCAAGTCTGCAAAGTAGGTTGTTGGAATTTTGATTGGGATTGCATTGAATCTGTAGATGAGTTTGGGTACAACTGACATCTTAATGACATTTAGTCTTCCTATCCATGAACATGGAATATTTTTCCATCTTTTAAGGTCCCCTTCTATTTCTTTTAATAGAGTTATGTAGTTTTCTTTGTATAGGTCTTTTACATCTTTGGTTAAGTTTACTCCTAGGTACTTGATTTTTTTAGTTGCTATTGAAAATGGTATCTTTTTTCTGAGTGTCTCTTCAGTTTGTTCATTTCTAGCATATAGAAACATTACTGACTTATGTGCATTAATCTTGTATCCCGCTACTTTGCTAAATTTGTTTATTAGCTCTAGTAGCTGTATCGTCGATTTAGCAGGGTTTTCTAGATATAAGATCATATCATCTGCAAACAATGACAGTTTTACTTCTTCTTTTCCAGTCTGGATGCCTTTTATTTCTTTGTCTTGCAGGATTGCCCTGGCTAGCACTTCCAGCACAATGTTGAATAACAGTGGTGACAGCGGGCATCCTTGTCTTGTTCCTGATCTTAGAGGGAAGGCTTTCAGTCTCTCACCATTGAGTACTATGCTGGCTGTGGGTTTCTCATATATGCTCTTTATCATGTTGAGGAAGTTTCCTTCAATTCCTATCTTTTGAAGTGTTTTTATCAAAAAGGGATGTTGGATTTTGTCAAATGCTTTTTCAGCATCTATTGAGATGATCATTTGATTTTTCCCTTTTGACTTGTTAATGTGTTGTAATACATTGATTGATTTTCTTATGTTGAACCATCCTTGCATGCCTGGAATGAACCCCACTTGGTCACGGTGTATGATTTTTTAATGTGTCTTTGGATTTGATTTGCAAGTATTTTGTTGAGGATTTTTGCATCTATATTCATTAGGGAGATTGGCCGGTAATTTTCCTTTTTTGTAGCATCTTTGCCTGGTTTTGGTATTAGATTGATGTTAGCTTCATAAAATGAGTTAGGTAGTGTTCCATTTTCTTCAATGTTTTGAAAGAGTTTGAGTAAGATTGGTGTCAGTTCTTTCTGGAAAGTTTGGTAGAATTCCCCTGTGAAGCCATCTGGCCCTGGGCATTTATTTGTGGGAAGATTTTTGATGACTGATTGGATCTCTTTGCTTGTGATGGGTTGGCTGAGGTCTTCTATTTCTTCTCTGGTCAGTCTAGGTTGTTTATATGGTTCCAGGAAATTGTCCATTTCTTCTACATTATCCAGTTTGTTGCCATAGAGTTGTTCATAGTATCCTCTTATAATTTTTTTAATTTCTTCAGGATCTGCAGTTATGTCACCTTTTTCATTCATTATTTTGTTTATATAGGTCTTCTCTCTTTTTGATTTTGTCAGTCTAGCTAGAGGCTTGACAATCTTCTTGATCTTCTCAAAGAACCAACTTTTGGTGATATTTATCCTCTCTATTGTTTTTTTGTTGTCTATGTCATTTATTTCTGCTTTAATCCTTGTTATTTCTTTTCTTCTACTTGGTTTAGGATTGGTTTGCTGTTCATTTTCTAGCTTCTTCAGTTGATCCATTAGTTCTTTGATTTTGGCTCTTTCTTCCTTTTTAATATCTGTGTTTAGTGCTATAAATTTCCCTCTTAGCACTGCTTTTGCTGCATCCCAGAGGTTTTGGTATGTTGTGTTCTCATTTTCATTCGTCTCTATATATTCAGCAATTTCTCTTGCTATTTCTTCTTTAACCCACTGATTCTTTAGAAGTGTGTTGTTTAACCTCCAGGTATTTGTGAATTTTCTAAGTCTCTGATGGTTATTGACTTCTAATTGTATTCCATTGTGGTCAGAGAACGTGCTTTGAATAACTTCAATCTTTTTAAATTTATTGAGGCTTGTTTTATGTCCCAGCATATGATCTATTCTGGAGAAAGTTCCATGAGCACTAGAAAAGTATGTGTATCCTGGTGATTTGGGATGTAATGTCCTGTATATGTCTGTTAAATCTAATTCATTTATCAGATTGTTTAGGTTTTCAATTTCCTTATTGGTCTTCTGTCTGGTTGATCTATCTATAGGAGAGAGTGATGTGTTGAAGTCTCCCACAATTATTGTGGAAACATCAATTGCTTCCTTTAGTTTTGCCAGTGTTTCTCTCATGTACTTTGTGGCACCTTGATTGGGTGCATAGACATTTATGATTGTTATTTCTTCTTGTTGAATTGCCCCTTTTCTTAGTATGTAGTGGCCTTCTTTGTCTATCAAAACATCCCTGCATTTAAAGTCTATTTTATCTGAGATTAATATTGCTACACCTGCTTTCTTTTGGCTGTAGCTTGCATGAAATATTTTTTTCCATCCTTTCACTTTCAGTTTCTTTGTGTCCCTGTGTCTAAGATGAGTCTCTTGTATGCAACATATTGATGGCTCATTTTTTTTGATCCATTCTGCGAACCTATATCTTTTAATTGGGGAGTTTAACCCATTTACATCCAACGTTATAACCGTGAAGGCATTTCTTGAATCAGCCATCTTATCCTTTGGTTTATGTTTGTCATATTTTCCCCTCTCTCTATTAATATCCTTTATTGTATCCATACTGAATCTCTTTAGTACTGAACCTTTCTCCATGTCTCTCTGTCCTTTCTTTGTTTCTCTGTCTGTAGGGCTCCCTTTAGTATCTCCAGTAGGGCAGGTCTCTTGTTAGCAAATTCTCTCAGCATTTGTTTGTCTGTGAAAAATTTAAGCTCTCCCTCAAATTTGAAGGACAGCTTTGCTGGATAAAGTATTCTTGGTTGGAAATTTTTCTCACTCAGAATTTTAAATATATCGTGCCACTGCCTTCTCGCCTCCATGGTGGCTGCTGAGTAGTCACTACTTAGTCTTATGCTGTTTCCTTTGTATGTGGTGAATTGCTTTACTCTTGCTGCTTTCAGAACTTGCTCCTTCTCTTCCGTGTTTGACAGTGTGATCAGAATATGTCTCGGAGTGGGTTTATTTGGATTTATTCTATTGGAGTTCACTGAGCACTTATGATTTGTGTATTTATGTTGTTTAGAAGATTTGGGAAGGTTTCCCCAACAATTTCTTTGAAAATTCTTCCTAGACCTTTACCCTTTTCTTCCCCTTCTGGAACACCAATGAGTCTTATATTCGGACGTTTCATATTATCTATCATATCCCTGAGGTCCATTTCGATTTTTTCAATTTTTTTCCCCATTCTTTCTTTTATGCTTTCATTTTCCATTCTGTCATCTTCCAGGTCACTGATTCGTTCTTCAACTTCCTCTAGTCTTGTACTATGAGTGTCCAGGATCTTTTTAATTTGGTCAACAGTTTCTTTAATTTCCATAACATCATCCATTTTTTTATTTAGTCTTGCAATGTCTTATTTATGCTCTTCTAGGGTCTTCTTGATATCCTTTGTATCCCGTACTATGGTCTCATTGTTCATCTTTAGTTCTTTGAGTAGCTGCTCTAGGTGCTGTGTCTCTTCTGATCTTTTGATTTGGGTGCTTGGGCTTGGGTTATCCATATCGTCTGTTTTTTTCATATGCTTTGTAATTTTCTGTTGTTTTCGGCCTCTTGGCATTTGCTGAACTTGACAGGATTCTTTTAGGATCTGTGGACGAATTGAAGTCCTTATCTCTAATTTATCAGATCTACAGCTTCGTGGAGTACACTTTCTCTAACTAACCAGCAGGTGGCGTCCACGTGCCACCTGTTCTCCACAAGCCAGTTCTCCCCTGCTTAGCCTTTTTGGTGAGTGGGGGAGTGAGTCTTGTGGGGTCCAATTGGTGTACCAAGCTTGCGTGTGTAGTTGGTGTTGCCTGCCCTGTATATGGGGCGTGTTCCTGGGCAGTCAGGGAGTGGGGGTGGCTCTAACAATCAAATCTCCCTGGTGATCCTAGAGTTTTAAAGCTGCTGCAATAGTCTAATCCTTCAGTTCAGTCCTGCCACAGTTTGTCTCTGCCACTGACCCACAAGTCCTTGGTATTGATGTATGGCTGTTGAGACTTGCAAGTGGGCCCCTATTCCAGGCCGTGCACCCCGGGTCCTCTGTTGAGGGATGACTGTGCTATGTCACAGGTGAGTGCCGTCCCCCCAGGGCAGTTCTGGGCTGCTGGGCTGTGTAGGGAGGCTCCCAGTCTGCTGAAATGATGGCTGAATGGGGCTTTGTTAATTCACACTGCTCCACCTTCCCAACTCTGGGACAATCAGCTGAGGTTGCAGGGAAGGCTAATGTCCACACCCAGTTTTGTGGTGTGTGCCTGTTATTTGAAGCCCTTCCGTCACAGTGGACTGTCTGGGGCAGCTCTGGGCTATGGGGCTGGCAACAGGCAGCAGTGTTTCCTGTCCACCAGGATGATGGCTGTGAGCAGACACCCCCCTTTTCTTGGGAAGTTGTGGTGTTTAGTGAATTTTCTCAGCCACTGGATTATTGCCTTTTGTCTCAGAGCTCTCTTAGTTCTGCTCTTGTCTTGACCTGCCCAAATTGCAAGTCTTTGAAGCTTTCTGTATTGGGCTTCTTAGAGTAATTGTTTTAGAAAAAGAAAAAAGGATTAAAAAAAATGGCCCTCCTCAGAGATCTAATGGGTTATTGAAATGCTAAGAGACAAAGCAATTAGGGCCATTAAGGAAAGGTCCACAGGGCAGAGAGATCAGCTTTTCTTTGGGATTTGCATATGAGCCTCAGGGCGTGGGCCCTGCCCTTCCGCTTTCTATGTTCACCAGAACTCCAAAAATCCTCCGCTTTTATTTTGGAGTTTTTCGTGTTGTTTTTTTCTATGCCTGTCTCCTCTCTTCTGGGCTGGCTGCTCTCAGATTCTCTGGTGTCTGGTCTCAGTCTATCTACGGCTGGAGTTTGTAACAGTAGAATGAGTTTCTGATAAGGGCTGCCACTGCAGTTCTCCCTTCTCCTTCCCGGAGCTGACAGCCCCTCCTCCCACGGGACTGAGCCTGGCAGGGAGGGGTGCGGGTCCCCTGGCCACAAAAACTTACAGATTTCGCTGATCTCAGCAGTTCCACGTTTTCATGAGTGTTGTATGAAGTATGCCCAAAGTCAGATTGCTCTGTGGTGTCCAGTCCACGCAGTTCCTGGCTTTCTACCTACTTTCCTGGAGGAGTAACTAAAACATACAGCTCACCAGTCCGCCAACTTGCCCCGCCTCCTCCTTCTTTTACCTTAAATCAACAACTCAATGTGACTACTGGATTCAAAAGCTTGCTTCAATGAACTGGAGTAAAATTGCCTCTGAGCATTATAAAGTCATTTTTAATTCCTATCAACAAATTTAGTGATTTAACAATTCTCATATTTCTTCCTGCAAAGAGAGCCTACAACTTATATAATTCTATTGATAGGAAAAATGCAGGATATCATCCTTTTATTTAACTATGATAGAAGAGCAGGTACAGTCTATTGAAAATAAATTTTTAAATTAAAAAAATGTTGTCCAATGTTATTCTCAGGCCATCATTTGAAAAGCTTGAGCTTTCTTATTATTTATTTCACTTTATCAGGAGTCATGTCAGAATTCTCTTGGAATTATTTCAAATAGCACACATTTAGGAACATATGGGGAAAAGTATGTTATTTATAGTATCACTGACATATTTGTACATACTGCAGGTTTTGTTGTTATTGTTTCTGCTGGATTCAAAAATCAGGCAAAAGTTGTTTTAGGCACTGTGGATGACACGGAAATATTTGAGCCTGATAATGCCATGTATTAAACCAACCTTGAAAAAGTATCTTGATCTTGACAAGCTTTGAAAAATAGTCTAAATCTGTTGCTAAATTATCATTTAACCTGAGGATGACATTGTATTGAATGTTTTATAATTATATTTGGTTAAAAGTTCTGATTATGAAGGATGTTAGGAAAAGAAAATAGAGCTCTTTTCTCATGTAAAATTTAAAATACAAGGATTCTTCACTGAAACTCCTGCAATCAACATTTGGTAAGTAGCTACCATTTGCCAAGCACCATGCTAGGCAGTGAGGATATAACGGTGACCCAGACAATCTAAATTTCCTACCCTCTTAGAGCATTATAGTCCAGTCAAGAGATCAGTTTTTAAAAAATGTATATATACACACACACATATAGTTATATGCATTAGTTTATCAAACTGTACAGTAATAAATACATATACAAGAACCACATTATACAGCAGGGATTATTAAAAGCCCTACTTACTACCTTGGGCACTATCTAAAAAGGTTTTAGAAGAGTTAATATCATGAGCACACAAGGAGGCTCTTTGAACTACTGAAATGAATTCAATCCAATTATCCCTGAGTAATTTGTTTTCTTCATGGAAAGGCCTGGCCCCCAAATTCCTGGCTGTCTATAGGAGAAATAAGCATAGAGAGGACTCAACCCAGGCATGGAATACACTTAAGGATTCTTACGGGGGATACTGAATTTGTGTCTTTGAATTCAACAACTAAAAACTCATGATTTTAGATTGCTTATATCTTCCATTAACATAGACGGCAAGTTATTATGATTATTACTCTTTCTGACAAGTGAAGATTAAGATAGAATTATAATCCCTCCCAGAATACTCTAATTTTACATTAATGAGAAAAATAGTCTTGAAACCATTTCCTGCCCAAAGTCAGACAGTAAAACCTACTGCATAATCAAGAAGGAAGTCCTAGTTTTATGCTATACAACCTTAGTGCTATAACTTGCCAAATATACTGGTTCTCAAATTGCCATTATTTTAACAGTACTTTAATATATCACCTTTTTTCCCTAAGGGTGTTCACTTCTTGCTATTTCTCATTGATTTTTCTTACTTATACATAAGACAAACTGCCTAACAATATCATTCATATTTTGCCATGGTCAAAGAGAGGCTATAAGAAGTAAGACCCAATTAAATGCAGGTAATCCCAGGGGTGAAAAAGCCTAGAAATCCAGATAACGTGACATGTAAATATCACTTCTTCATATTTTCTCTAACTGCATCAATTTCCTATTAAAAATTTAAAAGTAAATGCAAGAGAGAGGAGCTAAGATGGTGGCATAGAGAGGAGTGGAAGACTGTTAGTCCCCCCCGGAACAATTCATAAATGATTAAAAAACTAGTAAATAACCTGGAATAACTGCGGAAAGCAAACGTGACTGTCCACTCATCATCCACCAACCTGAATTGGGAGGAATGCCCGAGAACGCATCATAAAATCTGTAAGTAAAAACTGCGGACCGTGCTGAGAGCCAAGAGCCGAGAGCCCCTCCCTCATGGAAGCCTCACGGTGCTAGAGAACAGCACTCTCCAAACAAGCAAATGGGCCTCAGCCCAGCCCCAAATGGGGTTTTAATATTAACTGCTCAATACAGACAGCGAATCCCCAACAAGCACACAGAGGCTTTTGATGACAACTGACCTTGGGAGAGTCGGGGACATATCTGTCTCAGGATGGGGAGCCCAGAGGATTTCTCTGTGGAAAAAACCTCAGCTGTTTTCAGCCTGCAGCGCTTTGCAGTAAAGAAAGCCTCAGCCATTTTAAAATCAAAACACTTTGATCAGCAGTCAGAGAAACAAAAAACTTACTGATATGCAGCTGACATCTCTGGAGGAGGCATAGCTTCCCAAGAGGAAAGGGAGGGGCCCAGCTCTACTGCCTGCCTTACCAGAACCAGACCCCAAAGCCTGGGGGAGGAGAGCCACAGGCCACACCCTCTTATACCAGCTGGTGACAGGCTGACAGGTGCACCTCCCAAGCAGAAAAGCACAGGTGTGTCAGTCCTCTAAGAAAAACCGTCAGAGAAACCAGATACTGAATATTTCCTCCTTCTGTGACCTGAGCCTGTTCTCACGTGGGAAAACCCAGTTGGAGTGGCCTAGGAGGTCAGAGGCCTAGACAACAGAAAACTACAACCTATACCAAGAAAAATGAAGTTATGGCCCAGTCAAAGGAACAAACGTACACTTCAACTGAGATACAGAAATTTAAACAACTAACACTAAATCAATTCAAAATGTTTAGAGAAGATTTTGCAAAAGAGATAGGGGCTGTAAAGAAAACACTTTGCATACGTAAGGCAGAAATCGAAAGTTCAAAAAAACAACTAGCAGAATCTATGGAAATGAAAAGCACAACACAAGAGACGAAAGACACAATGGAAACATACAACAGCAGATCTCAAGAGGCAGAAGAAAACACTCAGGAACTGGAGAACAAAATACCTGAAAACCAACACGCAAAGGAGCAGATGGAGAAAAGAATGAAAAAATATGAGCAACGTCTCTGGGAACTTAAGGATGAAACAAAGTACAAGAATGTACGTATCATTGGTATCCTAGAAGGAGAAGAGAAGGAAAAAGGGGCAGAAGCAATAATAGAGGAAATAATCAATGAAAATTTCCCATCTCTTATGAAAGACATAAAATTACAGATCCAAGAAGCGCAGCGTACTCCAAACAGAATAGATCTGAATAGGCCTACGCCAAGACACTTAATCCGGTTATCAAATGTCAAAGACAAAGAAAGAATCCTGAAAGCAGCAAGAGAAAAGCAATCCATCACATACAAAGGAAGCTTAATAAGACTATATGCAGATCTCTCAGCAGAAACCATGAAGGCAAGAAGGAAGTGGTATGATACATTTAAGATACTGAAAGAGAAAAACTGCCAACCAAGAATCCTATATCCAGCAAAGCTGTCCTTCAAATATGAGGGAGAGCTCAAAATATTTTCCGACAAACAGACAATGAGAGAGTTTGTGAACAAGACACCTGCCCTACAGGAAATACTAAAGGGAGCACTACAGAGTGATAGGAGAAGACAGGAGTGCGTGGTTTGGAACACAATTTTGGGAGATGGTAGCACAGCAATGTAAGTACACTGAACAAAGATAATTATGAATACGGTTGAGAGAGGAAGGTTGGGAGCATGTGAGACACCAGAAGAAAGGAGGAAAGATGAAGACTGGGACTGTGTAACTTGGTGAAATCTAGAGTGTTCAACAATTGTGATAAAAAGTACAAATACGTTTTACGAGGGGGAACAAGCAAATGTCAACCTTGCACAAGGTGTTAAAAATGGGGAGGCATTGGGGGAGAGATGCAATCAACGTAAACTAGAGACTGTAACTAACAGAATCATTATATTATGCTTCCTTTAATGTAACAAAGGTGATACACCAAGGTAAATGCAGATAAGAGGGGGGGACAGGGGAGGCATGTTAGACACTTGACATTGGTGGTGGTGTCTGACTCTTTACTTCGATTTAAGGTTACTTTTCCTTTTGCTGCTTCCTAGCTGTCATTTCTTTTTCCTCTTTCTATTGCCTCTCTACATTCTTTGACTCTCCCTCCTGCCTTGTGGAAGAAATGTAGATGCCCTTATATAGATAGTGGTGAAGGTGGTGAACACATAAATATGTGACCATACACAAAACCATTGACTGTTTAATTACGATGGACTGTATGGTATGTGAACAAACCATCTTAAAAAAACAAATAAAAATGGGTTGATGACAAAACCTCGAGGGCCATATACTGAGTGAAATGAGCCAGACACATAAGGACAAATATTGCAGGGTCTCACTGATAGGAACTAATTATAATATGTAAACTCATAGACATGAAATATAAGGTACCAAGATATAGAAGGAGGCTCAAGAATGGGGAGTGGTTGCTTAGTATAAGTACAATGTTCAACTAGGATGAACTCAAATGTTTGGAAATGAACAGAGGTGTCGGTAGCAAATGTGAGAATAACTAATGGTGCCAAATGGTGCGTGAATGAGGTGGAAAGGGGAAGCTCAGAGTCATATATGTCACCAGAAGGAAAGTTGGAGGTCAAAAGATGGGAATATATAAAACTGAATCCCATGGTGGGCAATGTCCATGCTTAACTGTACAAATATTAGACATCTCTTCCATGAACCAGAACAAATGTATGACAATACAATTAGAAGTTAATAATAGAGGGGCATACAGGGAAGAAACATATACCTATTGCAAACTATATACTACAGTTGGTAGTATTTCAACGTTCTTTCATAAACAGCAACAAATGTACTATACCAACACTACAAGTCAACAATTGAGGGGGTTGGTTAGGGATATGGGAGGATTCGAGTTTCTTTTTCTTTTTCTTTTTTTTTCTTTTTACATCTTTCACTTTATTTCTTGCCTTGAGTAATGAAAAGGTTCTAAAACTTAAACAAAAATTAAGTGTGGTGATGGATGCACAGCTGTGTGAGGGTGCTGGGGGCAAATGATTGAGCACTTTGGATCTTTGGATGATTGTATGGTATCTGAACAATCCTAATAAAAATTAAAAAAAAAAAAAGTAAATGCAAGAGCACAGCCTTTTTAAGCCCTAACTCATGCATAAGCGGTGTCTCATGAACAATTAAACCTGAAGTTCTCCTTTAGACTGACAACATCCAATATTTGACCACCTAAAAGAAAATGACCATTCTCATGGATTGCTTTTTCTCATCTTAACATTGAAAATAATCCACTTGTAAGTCAGCGATGAAATTATAAGTGGAGTTTAGCTTCTTCATGTGCAATAATGATAAATACGGGAAGGAGGTTGGTTATATTGTACAAACATGAGACAAGGAAAACAAAGTTACTATCACAGGTATTTACTAGCAAAAGTAATTTCAAACCTAAAGAGATGAATTTCAATAAATGCAGAGAAACATCTTTCTCAAAGCCCAGGAAAACAGTTAAATGACTGCAGTTACAGGGTGAGTGCCAAATCAAGAAAAGATCTATTTAAAAGCAGGTAGGATATCCTAGCACCCTGGCTGGCTCCTTCCTGACCCCTCACCAACTCAGCACAGAGCTGGCCCACACTCCCAGACCATATCCCCGAGTCAAAGTTCCAGAGGGAGCAGAGTTGCCCTCATGCACATCCTGGGAGCACACATGTCTAGCCCAATTTTCCTGGTGGTGACCTCAGGGACTCACCATCCCAGAACATGCATGGGGGATAGAAGACAGCTCACCGAGCTCACTTAAGAACTATGGGAGAGCAGTCAAATGACTACATGGGGCAAGGGACTGCTGGCTATAGGACATATAGCACAGTTCCTGGGACGATGAGGAAATTACTACCCCTTGTACGGTGTTCTAGTTTGCTAATGCTGCAGAATGCAAAACACCAGAGAAGGATTGGCTTTTATAAAAAGGGGGTTTATTTGGCTACACAGTTAGTCTTAAGGCCATAAAGTGTCCAACGTAACACATCAGTAATCGGTTACCTTCACTGGAGGATGGCCAATGGTGTCCAGAAAACCTCTGTTAGCTGGGAAGGCACGTGGCTGGCGTCTGCTCCAAAGTTCTGGTTTCAAAATAGCTTTCTCCCAGGATATTCTCTCTGGCAAGCTTGCTCCTCTTCAAAACGTCACTCACAGCTGCACTGAGTTTCTTCTCTTTAAGTCAGCTCATTTATATGGCTCCACTGATCAAGGGCCACCCTGAATGGGTGGGGCTACGCCTCCATGGAAATATCCCATCAGTTATCATCTACAGTTGGGTGGGGTGCATCTCCATGCAAAATACCTAATCCAAACGTTCCAACTTAATCCCCACTATTATGTCTGCCCCACAACATTGCATCAAAGAATCTGGCTTTTTCTGGGGGACATGATACATTCAAACCAGCACATATGGGTAAGCTCTGATGAAGAGCACCTGCACAGATCAACCTGCCAAGACTGGGAAAGGTACTTTCTTTTTTTTCCTACTTATTTTGTTGTTGTCAGCTCCTGAAATTCAAGGAAAGCTCTAACACTAGCTGGATACAAGCTTAAGGAACAGATGCCCCAGAGTCTAAATTGCAGCAATAATACATTAAAATATAAAAATGTCCAGGTTTCAACAGAAGGTCACAAAACATACGAAGAAACAGGAAGCCATGGCTCAGACAAAGAAGAAAATTTAAGCATTAGAAACCACCAAGAGGAGGACCAGAGCTGGGACACACCAAACAAAGACTTTTAAAAAATGGTCCTAAATGTGCTCAAAGAACTAAAGGAAAACATGCACAAAGGACTAAAGGAAGTCAGGAAAATGATAGATGAACACAAACAGAATATCAATAGAGAGATAGAAGGTAGGAAAAGGAACCAAACAGTGCTGAAGACCACAGTACCAGAAATTTTAAATTCCCTAGAGTGATTCAACAGTAGACTGGAGCTTGAAGAAAAGATCATTGAAATCATCTAGTCTGAAGAAAAGAAGAAATAATGTAGAAAAGTGAACAGAGCCTGAGGAACTTTTGTGGGAGTTCCAGAAAGAGGAGAAAGGGACAGAGAGAACATTCAAGGAAATAATGGCTGAAAACTTCCCAAACTTGATGTAGGACATGAATATATACATCCAACACACTCAACAAACTCCAAATAGAATAAACTCAAAGACATTATACCCAAAGACATACTGCAACATATAATAAAAGTGTCCAATGACAAAGACAAAGAGAGATTTCTGAAAGCTCAAGAGAGACACAATGGGTCACAAACAAGTGAGCCTCAAAAATGATTAAATGCTGATTCTCATCAGAAACATGGAGGCAGGGAGAAACTAAGAAGGCGGCTAGGTGAGACAGGGCAAAAAATACACCTCTGTGAAAAACACTAGATAAAAACCAGAAAGTGACCTAGAATACCGGTTACAGCAATGCGCCAGCTGGACGAGGTCTCCTAGTTCCACAGGGGCCGTATACTTGGTGAAACCAGGAGTCTACATTCTGAAACGAGTGAGTAAGCTGTCTGGAAGACCCGCAGCCACGGCGGTCTGGGGAATCCAGGGTTTGGCGTTTGGAGACCAAAGGGCTCTTTTAAAAAAAAAAAGGGAAAAACCCAGGAGCGGCTGCAGCTGAGATAGTGGGAACCACACAGCAAAGCACAGCAAGAGGGGGCTGGGCCAGCCTCTCAGTGTCTGGCCTGGAAGATAGCCTGCTGCAGATACCCTTGGGGCCGGGGGAACGGAGGGGAGAGCCGGAAGCAGAAAGAAACCCCGCAGCTAGCAGCTGGCTCCCCGGAGGGCTGGATAAACTCCTGCCCGGGGCCGTGCCTACAGCCCAGAGCCCCGCCAGTTGTCCCTGAGCTGGGAAGGGGGAACTGTGCGAGGAGGGGGGTGTGGAGACGCCCCATTTGGCATCTTTGCATCAGGCTGGGAGTGCCCCTGCACAGCCCGGTGGCCCGGGGCTTCCCTTGAGTGACGGCGCGCACTGGTGACATAGCACAGCATTCCCTCAGCAGAGGTCCCGAAGGATTGCGGCGGGGCGGGGGAACCCATGTGGGGAACCCAGGGACACTATGCCAAGTCCAGTGTTTGTGGGACAGCGAGAAAGAGGGTCTGGGGCTGAAATGAAATGAAGGCTTAGACTCTTGCGGCGGCCTTCAATCTCCGAGAACCTGGGGGATTTGAATATTAAAGCTGTCCTTCCTTCCTGGCCACCCGTACAGACGCCCCACATTCAGGGCGGACAGCTCCAGCAACACACGTAAACTGAGTTCTCCAACTGAACCCCACAAGAATCATTTCCCCACACACTGCGGGGACAAGGTGGAAAACTGACTTGAGGGGCATAGGTGACTCACAGACGCCATCTGCTGGTTAGTTAGAGAAAGTGTACACGAACAAACTGTGTTTCTGAAAAATTAGATAGGTATCTTTTTTTAACAACTTGAAAGAACCCTATCAAGCAAAGCAAATGCCAAGAGTCCAAAAACAACAGAAAATCTTAATGCCTATGATAAAACCAGACGATATGGAGAATCCAACTCCAAACACACAAATCAAGATATCGGAAGAGACACAGTACCTCACACAATTAATCAAAGAACTACAATCGAGGAACGAAAACATGGCAAAGGATTTAAAGAACATCAAGAAGACCATGGCCCAGGATATAAGCAACATAAAGAAGACCCTAGAAGAGCATAAAGAAGACATTGCAAGAGTAAATAAAAAAATAGAAGATCTTATGGAAATAAAAGAAACTGTTGGCCAAATTAAAAACACTCTGGATGTTCACAATACAAGACTAGAGGAAGCTGAACAACGTCTCAGTGTCCTAGAAGCCCACAGAACAGAAAATGAAAGAACAAAAGAAAGAATGGAGAAAAAAATTGAAAAAATCGAAATGGATCTCAGGGATACGACAGATAAAATAGAACGTCCAAACTTAAGACTCATTGGTGTCCCAGAAGGGGAAGAGAAGGGCAAAGGTCTAGAAAGAGTATTCAAAGAAATTCTTGGGGAAAACTTCCCAAACCTTCTACACAATATAAATACACAAAGCATAAATGCCCAGAGAACTCCAAATAGAATAAATCCAAATAAACCCACTCTGAGACATATTCCGATCAGACTCTCAAATACTGAAGAGAAGGAGCAAGTTCTGAAAGCAGCGAGAGAGAAGCAATTCACCACATACAAAGGAAACAACATAGGACTAAGTTGTGACTACTCAGCGGCCACCATGGAGATGAGAAGGCAGTGGCATGACATATTTAAAATTCTGAGAGAGAAAAATTGCCAACCAAGAATACTTTATCCAGCAAAACTCTCCTTCAAATTCGAGGGAGAGCTTAAATTTTTCACAGACAAACAAATGCTGAGAGAGTTTGCCAATAAAAGACCTGCCCTACTTCAGATACTAAACGGAGCCCTATCGACAGAGAAACAAAGAAAGGAGAAAGAGATACAGAGAATTTTAACAGACATATATAGAACCTTACATCCCAAATCACCAGGACACTCATTTTTCTCCAGTCATCGCAGATCTTTCTCCAGAAGGGACCATAAGCTAGACATAAAACAAGTCTCAAGAAATTAAAAAAAAAAAAAAATTGAACATACTCAAAGCACATTCTCCAACCACAATGGAATGCAAATAGAAGTCAATAATTTTTGAACTGTAACTCCACTATCTACTTCCTACATGATATAAAATTCACAAACTCTAATGACAAATTAGTGGTTTTGAACTCAATGTAAAATACGTAATTTTAGACAACTATATAAAGGTGGGGGAATGGAGGAGTATAAGAACATAGTTTATGTGTCCTACTGAAGTGAAGGTGGTATCAAAGAAAAACAAGATTGATATGGATTTAAGAGGTTAATTTTAACCCCCACAGCAAACACAAAGAAATTATCAGAGAATACAACCATAGAGATGAAAAGTAGAGTTTGGGATAAGAGAAATGGGGCAAGGGGCAATGGGAAGTTAAGAAATGAGTGTAGGGTTGTGGTTTGAGGTGAAGGGAAATTTCTAGTAATGGATGGTGGGAAAGAGCATTACAACATTCTAAAGGTGATTAATCCCACTAATGGAAGGCTAGGGAGGGGGTGGAATGGGAAGACTGAGGCTGTATATATGTTTCCACAATTGAAAAAAAAAAAAAAGACAGTCTAAATAGATGACAATTAAATGCCAAGGATGAACTTGGAAGGGATTGGAGGATAGAGGACAGGTGGCTCCAAGGGACACAGCTGAGACATAAGGAAAAGGAAATATAGAATGTAAGCTTCGTATCATTATTGAATCTCTTCTACTTCTTAGCTGCGCTTAACGGGACTGCACAAAAGAATGTTCTTGTTCATGGGAAGTGTATATGTGAATTATAGCGTATGTTCAAGGATATGTGCAGCTAGCTCTCATATGTTCAGAAGACAGAGCAATACATGATGGATGATAGACAGGGAGGGCGGGAGGGAAAGAAATAGCTATGTGACAGCATGTTAAAGTTGGTGGATTGAGCTATCGGGGGAGGGGGTCAGGGTACGATGGAATTCTGTGTATGGGGTTAGTATTGTTTTTGCAACTGTTCCTATAACTTTGAATTTATTTCAAAAAAAAAAAAAAAGAAACATGGAGGCAAGAAATTGTAGAGTGACATAAGGTGATGAAAGCAAAAAATTGCCAATCAAGAATTGTATATCCGGCAAAACTATCTTTAAAAAATGAGGGGTGGGTGGAAGGCAGTTGAGTTCACCCACCAAGTTGGCTTAGCTAGAGAGGGTCACATCTGAGCAACAAAGAGGGTATTCAGGGGGAGACCCCTAGGCACAATTATAAGCAGGTTTAGCCTCTTCTTTGCAGTAACAAGCTTCATCAGGGCAAGTCCTGTGAGAGAGGGCTGGGCACATCAAACCGCCAGTCCTCAATGTTTGTGAGAACATCAGCAACAACCCAACTGAGGAAGCCCAACACCTCTGCATTTCTCCCCCAGTTCCGCTGCATATATATTTTTATTCCCTGCCCAAATTACTTTAGGATGTGTTGCTATTTCACACTAACCTATGCAAACCTACCAGGTCTCACTTCCTATTAAAAGTTCCAGGTAATTATGATATTTGAATAAACTGTGCAAGTTAAATGGTTTAGGAAATATAGATCTTGCACCAACTAAACAACTCTTCCCTTAGTCTCACATGGAATATGAGGTTTTAAAACACAGTCAACATTATCCTTTACTCTTTGGCCCAATTTGCCCTAGTCCTAACCACATTTGCTTCATTCATATCTCTAATTGAAATCTGGACTCTTTTTTAGCTTTTTTAACAGTTGCTATATGTGCTAATACCGACATCCATATCTGCCAACTTCTAGCTCTGAGTTTCAGGTGTCACACAGATCCCAAAGTTCCAGGGATCAATCAGGTTATACACAAAGGAATCAGCATCTCGGAATCTGGAATTGTGGAACTGTAACCTGTAACATTCTTTAAAATTTGCTCTCTTAACTACTTGTTAAACTGTACTCTGAAAGTTATGACTGTTCGGTATATATATTTCACAATACAAAATGTATTAAAACAATGAGGGGGATATTAAGACATTTCCAGATAACCAAAAGATGAAGGAGTTCATTGCCATTAGACTGACTATTCAAGAAATGCTAAAAGAAGTTCTGCAGGTTGAAAGAAGAGGACACTGGACAGTAGATAGAAGCTGCCTGAAGAAAGACAGATTTCCAGTAAAAGCAACATGGGTAAATATAATATTAGTACTATTATATTTTTGGTGTTTAACTCTACTTTTTACTTCCTACAGAATCTAAAAGGCAAATGCAAAATAACTAATGATATATCAATGGTATTGGAAACATAATATATAAATATGTAATTAGTGACAATAATTACATAAAGGTAGAGCACAGAGGGGTACAGAAACAGTGTAGTGAATGCTACTGAAGTTAAGCATACATAAGGAATGTATAAGCATACTTAAGGAATGAAGGAATGGGGAGTTATTGCATATGGGTGTAGGGCTTCTGTTTGGGGAGATAGGCAAGTTCTGGTAATGGATGGTGGTAAGGGAAGCACCACGTTGTGAATGTGATTAATCCAACCAAATGGTATGTGTGGGAGTGGTTGTTATGTAAAAGTTTATATTGCATATGTTTCCACAATTTAAAAAATTAGAAAAAAAAAAAGGGCAACTAAAGAGGCCATGACAGATTGATTGAAAGTGGCTGTTTAAAGGCATGTAACCCACAGAGTAGCACTAGAAATATAAATAAGTGTCTGCATGATATACTTCTAAGGTACGACACTGGTACAAAAAGTTAACGACAGAGTGGCATATGGAAAAACTACCCATTACATATTATAGACTATATTTAATAGGAATACCTTACCAGCACTACACTAATACCAGGGATGAATAATAAGCAGCTGATAAGAGCTCTGGGATGTTTTGTATTATGATAGTTGTTTAAAATTGAGAGTAATGATGATTTTACAACTAAGTGAAGATAATGTGAGACACTGTTTATCTTGGACAGAATATGCTATGTGAAATTAGGAACCCACTACTTAATAAGTCAAGCCCTTGGTCTTGAGGCTTGCTCTTGTGAAACTTAGGGCTGTAAATGGGAGGCTAAGCCCACCTATAATTATGCTTAAGAGGCACCTCCAGAGAACCTCTTTTGTTGCTCAGATGTGGCCTTTCTCTAAGCCCACTTGGCAAATAAATTCATTAACCTCCCCACTACGTGGGACATAACTCCCAGGGGAGTGAATCTCCCTGGCAACATGGGACATGGCTCCCAGGAATGAGCCTGGCCCTGGCATTAAGGGATTGAAAATGCCTTCTTGACCAAATGCGGGAAAAAAAAGGTAACAAAATAAGGTTACAGTGGCCAAGAGACTTCAAATAGATTTGAGAGGCTATCCTGGAGTGGGCATATACTCTTATGCAAGCTCCAGCTAGATACCCCAAATGGCCACAATATTCCAAGCCCTAACCAACAGTAGACCCAAAATACCAGGTCCATAAATGAGATTCTATACAAGTTTCACTGACTAAGTTTATCTCTCAGAAACTTAAATCCACCAGAGTGTTCCTATGCCAGGCAAGTCCTAAAACCCAGAGGCAACAGCCTCTTTAGGAACAACAACCAGATGCAAACCCCTTCCCCATAATGTCGACACCCCTTTTCAATATGAACAAGTTAGGGCGGTCACTGCCTAGACACCCCTGAAGATCCAGAAAATAATTAAACGAGAAGAAGGGGTAGCAACAGACAAGATAGGATTTAACAAAGGATCACGAATACTGAATCTATGTATGTATGTATGTATGTATCTGTCTATCTATCTATCTATCTATATTTAGATGCTAGGGTATTAGAATAGCTAGAAAGAAATAACTGAAATGGTGTAACCATAACCCATAACATTCTTTGAAATTTGCTCTATAGCTATTAAGCTACTTTCAAACCGATGCATGGTATATACCATCTATAGTATAGTATAATGCTATAGAACGTACCATAATTTCTTTAGCCATCTCCATATTGACTGGCATTTAGATTTTTCTAGATTTTGCTAACAAACACTTCAGCACACTCTTAGATGTATATTTTTGTACAAATGTACAAATATTTCTGCAGGCCAGACTCTAAAAGTAGAATCATTAGGTCAAAGTATACCTACTAGGGAGAAACCAAGATGGTGGCTAGGTGAGACAGGGCTAAGGAACACCTCTGTGGAAAACACTAGATAAGGACCAGAGAGTGACCCAGAATACCGGTTACAGCAATGTGCCAGCTGGACGAGATATGCTACTTCCCAGGGGCTGTATACTTGGTGAAACTGGGAGTCTGCATTCTGAAACGAGTGAGTAAGCTGGCTGGAAGTCCCGCAGCCACGCGGCAAACTGGGGAAACCAGGGTTTGGCGTCTGGAGACCGACGGGCTCTTTTATTAAAAAAAAAAGGGGGGGGAGGACCCAGGAGCGGCTGCAGCTGCGATCGTGGGAACCACGCAGTAAAACACAGCAAGAGTGGGCTGGTCTGGTCTCTCGGTGTCTGGCCTGGAAGATAGCCTGCTGCAGATATCCCTGGGGCTGGAGGAATGGAGGGAAGAGCCAGAAGCTGAATGAAACCCCGCGGCTTGCAGCTCACTCCTGGGAGGGCTGGATAAACTCCTGCCTGGGGCCGTGTCCACAGCCCAGAGCCCCGCCAGTTGTCCTGGAGCTGAGAAGGAGGAATTGTGCGAGGAGGGGGGTGTGGAGATGCCCCATTAGGTCATTTTTGCATCAGGCTGAAAGCGAGCCAGCGTGGCCCGGGAGCCTGGGGTTTCCCTTGAGGGACAGCGCGCACTGGTGACGTAGCACAGCATTCCCACAGCAGAGGTCCTGGAGGATCGCGGCTGGGCGGGGGGAGCCGCACGGAGATCCTAGGGACACTACGCCAAGTCTGGTGGTTTGTGGGACAGCGAGAGAGAGGGGCTGGGGCTGAAATGAAATAAAGACTTGGACTCTTGCGGCGGCCTTGAATCTCCGGGAACCTGGGGGATTTGAATATTGAAGCTGTCCTTCCTCCCTGGCCACCCGTACAAGTGCCCCGCATTCAGGGCGGACAGCTCCAGCAACACACCCAGGCTGAGTTCTCCAGCTGCACTCCCCAAGAATCATTTCCCCAAACACCGCGGGGACAAGGTGGAGAACTGACTTGAGAAGTATAGGTGACTCACAGATGCCATCTGCTGGTTAGTTAGAGAAAGTGTACGTAACCAAACAGTGTTTCTGAAAAATTACATAGGTTTTTTTTTTACAAATTAAAAGAACCCTGTCGAGCAGAGCAAATGCCAAGAGGCCAAAAACAACAGAAAATCTTAATGCATATGATAAAACCAGACGATATGGAGAATCCAACTCCAAACACACAAATCAAGTAATCAGAAGAAACAAAGTTCCTCGCAGAATTAATCGAAGAACTACAATCGAGGAACGAAAACATGGCAGAGGATTTAAAGGACATCAAGAAGACCATGGCCCAGGATATAAGCAACATAAAGAAGACCCTAGAAGAGCATAAAGAAGTCATTGCAAGAGTAAATAAAAAAATAGAAGCTCTTATGGAAATAAAAGAAACTGTTGGCCAAATTAAAAACACTCTGGATATACACAATACAAGACTAGAGAAAGCTGAACATCTCAGTGTCCTAGAAGTCCACAGAACAGAAAATGAAAGAACAAAAGAAAGAATGGAGAAAAAAATTGAAAAAATCGAAATGGATCTCAGGGAAACGATAGACAAAATAAAACGTCCAAACTTAAGACTCATTGGTGTCCCAGAAGGGGAAAAGAGTAAAGGTCTAGAAAGAGTATTCAAAGAAATTCTTGGGGAAAACTTCCCCAATCTTCTACACAATATAAATACACAAAGCATAAATGCCCAGAGAACTCCAAATAGAACAAATCCAAATAAACCAACTCCGAGACATACTCCGATCAGACTCTCAAATACTGAAGAGAAGGAGCAAGTTCTGAAAGCAGCGAGAGAGAAGCAATTCACCACATACAAAGGAAACAACATAGGACTAAGTTGTGACTACTCAGCGGCCACCATGGAGATGAGAAGGCAGTGGCATGACATATTTAAAATTCTGAGAGAGAAAAATTGCCAACCAAGAATACTTTATCCAGCAAAACTCTCCTTCAAATTCGAGGGAGAACTTAAATTTTTCACAGACAAACAAATGCTGAGAGAGGTTGCCAATAAAAGACCTGCCCTACTTCAGATTCTAAAGGGAGCCCTACCGACAGAGAAACAAAGAAAGGAGAAAGAGATACAGAGAATTTTAACAGAAATATATAGTACCTTACATCCCAAAGCACCAGGACACTCATTTTTTCTCTAGTGATCACGGATCTTTCTCCAGAAGGGACCATAAGCTGGGACATAAAACAAGCCTCAAGAAATTAAAAAAAAAAAAAAATTGAATATACTCAAAGCACATTCTCCAACCACAATGGAATACAAATAGAAGTCATTAATTTTTGAACTGTAAATTCACTATTTACTTCCTACATGATATAAATTTCACAAACCCTAATGACAAATCAGTGGTTTTGAACTCAATGTAAAATACGTAATTTTAGACAACTATATAAAGGTAGGGGAATGGAGGAATATAGGAACATAGATTATGTGTCCTATTGAAGTGAAGGTGGTATCAAAGAAAAACAAGATTGATATGGATTTAAGAGGTTAATTTTAACCCCCACAGCAAACACAAAGAAATTATCAGAGAATATAACCATAGAGATGAAATGCAGAGTTTAGGTTAAGAGAAATGGGGCAAGGGGCAATGGGGAGTTAAGAAATGCGGGTGGAGTTGCTGTTTGAGGTGAAGGGAAATTTCTAGTAATGGATGGTGGGAAAGAGCATTACAACATTCTAAAGGTGATTAATCCCACTAATGGAAGGCTAGGGAGGGGGTGGAATGGGAAGATTTAGGCTGTATATATGTTTCCACAACTGAAAGAAAAAAAAACTAAAAGACAGTCTAAATAGTTGATAATCGAATGTCAAGGATGAAGTTGGATGGAATTGGAGGATTGAGGACAGGTGGCTCAAAAGGACACAGTTGAGACATAAGGTAAAGAAAATATAGAATGTAAGCTTTGTATCATTGTTGAATCTCTTGTACTTCTTAGCTGCACTTAATGGGATTGCATAAAAGAATGTTTTTGTTCATGGGAAGTGTATATGTGAATTATAGTGTATGTTCAAGGATGTGTGCAGCTAGCTCTCATATGTTCAGAAGACAGAGCAATAGATGATGGATGATAGGGAGGGAGGGAGGGAAAGAAATAGCGATGTGACAGCATGTTAAGGTTGGTGGATTGAGCTATCGGGGGAGGGTGGTCAGGGTATGATGGAATTCTTTGCATGGAGTTAGTATTGTTTTTGCAACTGTTCCTGTAACTTTGAATTTATTTCAAAATAAAATTAAAAAAAAAAAAAAGATGTATCCAACATCCCCCCAAACAAGGCTCTCTCTTTGTTTAAAGGGGTTGTTCTTTATTTTTAGTCTACTCTAAATTTGTTTCTTTGGGAATGATGTAGGAACTAGAATGCTATTTAAGAATACTAGATTTCATGAATAAATTATCATTTACTCTGGAAAAAAAAAAAACTAAATGACAAATAGGGTGGGATGGTGGGATGGTTTGGGTGTTCGTTTTTTACTTTTATTTTTTATTCTCATTCTGATTCTTTCTGATGTAAGGAAAATGTTCAGAAATCAATTGTGGTGATGAAAGCATAACTCTATGATCACACTGTGAACAGCTGACTGTATACCATGGATGATTGTATGGTATGTGAATATATTTGAATAAAACTGAATTAAAAAAATATATATATACCTAATAGTTACTTTCAAATTGCCCTTCCAAAAGACTACTATCAGTTTACAGCCTTCATCAACAGTATGAGAGCATCCCTTTGCCTGCTTCAGCAACATTTTGTATTAAATTTGAATCTGACAATATGGTAAGCAAAAATGAAGTAACTGTTTATCTTTTTCTTACAGATCTGTAGGAACTCTTAATATTTAATGTATATTCATTTTTTTATTCATGTTGCAAATATTTTCTACCAGCATGTTATTTTTTCTTTTAATTTTGTTCTTAATTCCCCATGCAGAAGCTTTGTTTTTATGTGTTTTGCTTGCATTTTAAGTAGTCAAATTTGTCAGCTTTTTCTTTTATACCTTTTGGGTTTTGGGTTGTGATGGCTGGGTTCATGTGTCAATTTGGCCAGGTAATAGTGCCCAGTTGGTACCCTAACTTACTGTGAGGACATTTTGTGGACTTAAATCATCAGTAAGTTCATTGGATCTATGGCTGAATGCATCTATCATCAACTAAGGGGAGTGTCTTCCAAAATGAGAGACATTTAATCCAATCAGTTAGTCTTCAAAAGGAGAGGTGATGAATTCAACAGTCAGAAGAAAGAATTTCCATGTCTACTTCAGCCAGCTAACCTCTCCTGGGAATTCATCAAAAACCTTCATCAGCGCTACCAGCTTCCAGCCAGTCCAGGGGAATCTGGACTTGTGCATCCCCACAGTTGCGTGAGACTTTTTATAAAATCTCATACTAAAAAAAAAAAAAAAAAGGCCTTCCTCACACTAACTTATTTTCATTTGAATGTCCTAAATTCATCCTTTGAGGCACTGGATCCAGTTGTCTGCAAGATAGGCTCATGTCCAAAATTTAATCCAACATCTCCCATCCCAATGAAACCTATTCCTCCTAAATTCTCAGTCTTAGTGAACAGACCACTGTCACACCAGAAATCTGAATTCTTTTCTCTCTTTCATCCCTCATCATGTAATCAATCATCAAGCCCTACTTATTCTCTTTATTAAATATCACTTCAATCCATCCTATTACCACTGCTAGTACCTTACTTCTCATAATCTCAGTTTAATAGTTCTATTCCTTGGTTTCAGCACTCCCTCCAAACCATCTACACTGCAGCCAGAGCTGCCTTTAAAAAAAATATCTGATCATATCTCCCAATAACTTCCTAACACACCTAGGAAAAATTTCAAATTTTTAACATGGTTTATAATGCTCTATAATAAGATTTGGCTCTGCTTCCCTTGTCAGCAATCTCTTTCTTTTGATCTCTCATAGGCACAACTTTGGGTTCTTTTAATGTTATTCCTTCTGTATGAAACATTCTTCCCTCACCACCCTGTCTTTTCTTGTTTTCTTATCTGTCTCCACCATCTAAACTAAAAGTTCTGAAAGACAGTGAACATATCTATCTTATTATTGATACTATTCTTTGTTCTAAGAATATAGCTGTGAACAAATAGGATGAGATCTCTGGTTCGCATGGAACTTTTGTCCTAGTTGAGGAGGCCAATAATAAGTAAAATAATTCTAGATAGTGACACATTCAAGGAGACAAAAGCGGGTTATGTGACAAAGGCTGCATGGCTATGTGTATGGGGGGACAGGGTGGCACAGTTTAAATAGGGTGATTAGGGATGTTCTAAAGAGATGACATTTAAGGGAATAAGTGAATGACACCCTAACCCAGGGCCTAGCACAGCACCTGAAATGCCTCCCACAGCATATGTTAAATTAAAATATAAGAACATTAAAAATAAACAAAAGAATAAATGAATACAACTGTGCAGGGCAAAAGTAGACCAAACTAAAATAAGTAGTAATGTGTGTCCATTAAAAAGATTCCCTGTGCTGTGATCCATTTCTTCTACTGTGTACACTTACTTGCCTATCAAAGTATGGCAGGCCCGGGTTTATACAAAAGAATTTTCTGCAATGATGGAAATGTTCTATATCTATGTTGTCCAATACAATAGCGACTAGCCACATGTGGTTACTGAGCACTTGAAATTTGGCTAATATGACTGAGGAACTGTATTTTAATTTTATTTAACTTTAATTTAAGTAGCCACATGTGGCTACTGTCTACCATATGAAATGGTGCAGCTCTAGAGATAAAAAGTTAAAGTTATAAGAGCTATGGAAATTTATTAGGGAGCAGATAAATTCAGGTTTCTGCTATACTTGTGACATGAAAGGTAGTTACCCCAGCCCCAAATTAATTCAAATTTAAATTTTTCAGTGGAGATCATTAAATACTTTACTAATTTAAAAAAAATATGAAAGGTACTAGAATTGGCATCTGTTCTGTTTGTCCAACATCCCCTACTCCATTTTTTCTAGTAACAGAAAATACCTCTTTTTATCATGGGAAACTCATTCCATTTACTTCAGGTAAGCTCACCTTACCAATCCCTCAAAAGTGGGCACACGACCCAAGGCCTAATTATAAAACTCCATCCGACTGGGCACAATGATCGGTTTGGGGACGGGCACATGATATAAGTGGGGTCAAAGAATGTTACCTGGGACTGCCAAAACTGTTTAAAGCTCTCTCCGTCCAATGAAGTTGCTAATCTGGGAAGAGAGACTAGAACCTGCCACTTGAAGAGCTGGTCTTAAAACATTAGGCAAAAATAAAAAGAACTAAGGAGTGAAAGACGGAGGCCTAAAAAGGCGTAAATGCCTGAATTTAACTTACCTGAAAGCTAGACGCACCCCCTGAACTTCCGGTTTTTTCTTAATATAGTCCTTTTGTTGCTTAAGCTAGTTTGATTTAAATTTCTTTCAGCTCCAACCATATGCAAAAAAGGACACATTTTTCTTATGTTTGCTGGTAATTATTTTTAAGCTAAGGATCTTGAAGAAACTCTAAATCCCATCTTATCATTAAACTGTTTTAATAATAACTGAAGCAAGTCTTCATTGATGTATTGAAAAGACAGCCTATTGTGGAATAAAAACCGTAACTCATACACAATATGTGTTAATGAAATACCACTAGGAGGCCAAAACTATCATATTGCCTCTCCTCTCATAAATTATAACCAAGGTGATAAAGTCAGTATAATTACAGAATATTCAGACTAAATAGAACTGAAGGCAATAAAATGTTAATATATAAATGAACACATGGCATACATTTTTACAAGTATTTTTTGCATTTTTCGTTTAAGTACCAGTCATGTAAATCAATTATATGTATAGATTTGTTTCAGAGAAAGTCCTAAAAACACTTAAGTTTAAAACTGTTGCCAACTAAGTATAAATTCTGGCTAAGATCAACCAAAATTTGTTGGTACTTAATGCCTATGATGTGGTCTAAAATTTAAATTCGTTTTATATTAATTACATACCAATTACAAAAAGCAATAATACTTTTTGCTAGCTCTAGCAAAACAGACATGAAATAAACAAATGTTCTCTAGTTTTAAAAGGTCAAAGTAATCTGC
This sequence comes from Choloepus didactylus, assembly GCF_015220235.1. NCBI lineage: Eukaryota > Metazoa > Chordata > Mammalia > Pilosa > Megalonychidae > Choloepus > Choloepus didactylus. The sequence continues at coordinate 86,056,440 of NC_051314.1, forward strand.
TGAAATTGACTTCTTTAGGAGAAATTAAATGCTAAACTTTATAGATGAAATTATATTATTTTCTTATAGTGAGACTTTTAAACTGCCAAATCAAATTTAAGTTAAAACATTTACTTCATATTCAATATGTGAGACCTGGATCTATTATTGTGTTTTGAATTAAACAACATTAACCTTAAAGATAGAATGAAGTGGGCGGAAAGCCAGAATAGTTACAGTCACTCTTTTCATAGATATATTCCAATGGTTTTGGCGCTGTTGGAATTTGTCCCTTCAAATTTTCATGGCTATTCTAGTTAAAAAAGAGGGTTTGTTTTAAACAGAGTTTTACAAGTATTTTACAGATTTCTTATTGTCTTTCCCTTCCTTGTAACTATTCTTGAAATTTCCTCTCTGCATCTTGTATTTTACTTTAGACAAGAATCTAGATTAACAATCCCGGAAGGAAAGCTAAAGAAGGAAATAAAAACTGGAAGCATTCACTCTTGCTTTATTCTCTATCTCTAAGGAAACATCAACCCACAGGACACAGAATATCCTGCAGTTGGTTATCTCCTACCATATCCCTCTAACATAAGTTCTCTCACCAAAAAAGTACATTTTCAAGATGCATTTGGATTTCCTGAAAGTATATTACAATTTGAAAAGTGTTCAAGAGTGGAAAAGCAATTGTTACATTAATATTGAGCATTCCATTACAAAATCATTTCTGAATTTTATAACTACTCTAATCAATAATTCCAAGACTAGTAATATACAAAGTTGGAATCTAATATACATAAAGAATAGTTAGAAAGTTAAAAATAACGATGGATAAAGTTCTGAATGGTACTGTACTCTTCTAAAATTAATTGCAGTTGTGACAAAAAGGTAAGTTATAATTATCAATACTAACAGACTAGGTGAGGTAAAGTACAATCATTCAAAAAAACATTAAAAGAACAGTTTTTTAAAATATATATATATCAACAAATTTAAAAATATTGATATTATACAAAACACTTTCTCGGGCCATAATGGAATGATGAAGTTGGAAATAAATAACAGGCAGAAGGCTGTAAAATTCACAAATATATGGAGGCTAAACAACACCGTCTTAGAAAACCAGTGGGTAAAGGAAGAAATGATAAGAAAAATAAGTCAATACCTAGAGGCAAATGACAATGAAAACACAACATATCAAAACTATAGGATGCAGCAAAGGCAGTGTTGAGAGGAAAATTTATTGCCCTAAACATCTATATTAAAAGAGAAGAGAGAGCAAAAATTGAGGAATTAACTGTTCACCTGGAGGAATTAGAGAAAGAACAGGAAAATAACCCCAAAGCAAACAGAAAGGAAGAAATAACAAAGATTAGAGCAGAAATAAATGAAATTGAGAACAGGAAAACAATAGAGAGAATCAACAAAACCAGAAGTTGGTTCTTTGAGAAAATCAATAAAACTGATGGACCGCTAGCTACGCTAACCAAAAAAAAAAAAAAAAAAAAAGCCAACGCAAATAAATACAATCAGAAATGGGAAAGGAGACATAACTACTGACCCTGCAGAAATAAAGGAGATAATGAAAAGATACTATGAGCAACTATAGGCAAATAAACTAGACAATTTAGACGAAATGGACAATTTCCTAGAAAAGCACAAATAACCAACATTGACTCAAGAAGAAACAGATGGGCGGGGCAAGATGGCAGACTGGTGAGCTGTATGTTTTAGTTACTCCTCCAGGAAAGTAGGTAAAAAGCCAGGAACTGCGTGGACTGGACACCACAGAGCAATCTGTCTTTGGGCATACTTCATACAACACTCATGAAAACGTGGAACTGCTGAGATCAGCGAAATCTGTAAGTTTTTGCGGCCAGGGGACCCGCGCCCCTCCCTGCCAGGCTCAGTCCCGGGGGAGGAGGGGCTGTCAGCTCCAGGAAGGAGAAGGGAGAATTGCAGTGGCTGCTCTTATCGGAAACTCATTCTACTGATTCAAACTCCAACCATAGATAGACTGAGACCAGACACCAGAGACTCTGAGAGCAGCCAGCCCAGCAGAGAGGAGACAGGCATAGAAAAAAAACAACACGAAAAACTCCAAAATAAAAGCAGAGGATTTTTGGAGTTCTGGTGAACACAGAAAGGGGAAGGGCGGAGATCAGGCCTTGAGGCGCATATGCAAATCCCGAAGCAAGGCTGATCTCTCTGCCCTGTGCACCTTTCCTTAATGGCCCTGGTTGCTTTGTCTATTAGCATTTCAATAACCCATTAGATCTCTGAGGAGGGCCGTTTTTTTTTTTTTTTTTTTTTTTTTTTTTTAAATCCTTTTTGCTTTTTCTAAAACAATTACTCTAAGAAGCTCAATACAGAAAGCTTCAAAGAATTGAAATTTGGGCACGTCAAGTCAAGAGCAGAACTAAGAGAGCTCTGAGACAAAAGGCAATAATCCAGTGGCTGAGAAAATTCACTAAACAACACAACTTCCCAAGAAAAGGAGGGTGTCCGCTCACAGCCACCATCCTGGTGGACAGGAAACACTCCTGCCCATCGCCAGCCCCATAGCCCAGAGCTGCCCCAGACAACCCAGTGTGACGGAAGTGCTTCAAATAACAGGCACACACCACAAAACTGGGCGTGGACATTAGCCTTCCCTGCAACCTCAGCTGAATGTCCCAGAGCTGGGAAGGGGGAGCAGTGTGAATTAACAGAGCCCCATTCAGCCATCATTTGAGCAGACTGGGAGCCTCCCAACACAGCCCAGCAGCCCAGAACTGCCCTGGGGGGACGGCACTCACCTGTGACATAGCACAGTCATCCCTCAACAGAGGACCCGGGGTGCACAGCCAGGAAGAGGGGCCCACTTGCAAGTCTCAGGAGCCATACGCCAATACCAAAGACTTCTGGGTCAGTGGCAGAGACAAACTGTGGCAGGACTGAACTGAAGGATTAGACTATTGAGCAGCTTTAAAACTCTAGGATCATCAGGGAGATTTGATTGTTAGGGCCACCCCCCCTCCCCGACTGCCCAGAAACACGCCCCACATACAGGGCAGGCAACACCAACTACACACGCAAGCTTGGTACACCAATTGGGCCCCACAAGACTCACTCCCCCACTCACCAAAAAGGCTAAGCAGGGGAGATCTGGCTTGTGGAGAACAGGTGGCTCGTGGACGCCACCTGCTGGTTAGTTAGAGAAAGTGTACTCCACGAAGCTGTAGATCTGATAAATTAGAGATAAGGACTTCAACTGGTCTACAAACCCTAAAAGAACCCTATCAAGTTCAGCAAATGCCACGAGGCCAAAACAACAGAAAATTATAAAGCATATGAAAAAACCAGATGATATGGATAACCCAAGCCCAAGCACCCAAATCAAAAGACCAGAAGAGACACAGCACCTAGAGCAGCTACTCAAAGAACTAAAGATGAACAATGAGACCATAGTACGGGATATGAAGGAAATCAAGAAGACCCTAGAAGAGCATAAAGAAGACATTGCAAGACTAAATAAAAAAATGGATGATCTTATGGAAATTAAAGAAACTGTTGACCAAATTAAAAAGATTCTGGACACTCATAGTACAAGACTAGAGGAAGTTGAACAACGAATCAGTGACCTGGAAGATTACAGAATGGAAAATGAAAGCATAAAAGAAAGAATGGGGAAAAAAATTGAAAAACTCGAAATGGACCTCAGGGATATGATAGATAATATGAAACGTCCGAATATAAGACTCATTGGTGTCCCAGAAGGGGAAGAAAAGGGTAAAGGTCTAGGAAGAATATTCAAAGAAATTGTTGGGGAAAACTTCCCAAATCTTCTAAACAACATAAATACACAAATCATAAATGCTCAGCGAACTCCAAATAGAATAAATCCAAAAAAACCCACTCCGAGACATATACTGATCACACTGTCAAACATAGAAGAGAAGGAGCAAGTTCTGAAAGCAGCAAGAGAAAAGCAATTCACCACATACAAAGGAAACAGCATAAGACTAAGTAGTGACTACTCAGCAGCCACCATGGAGGCAAGAAGGCAGTGGCACGATATATTTAAAATTCTGAGTGAGAGGAATTTCCAGCCAAGAATACTTTATTCAGCAAAGCTCTCCTTCAAATTTGAGGGAGAGCTTAAATTTTTCACAGACAAAGAAATGCTGAGAGAATTTGCTAACAAGAGACCTGCCCTACTGGAGATACTAAAGGGAGCCCTGCAGACAGAGAAACAAAGACAGGACAGAGAGACCTGGAGAAAGCTTCAGTACTAAAGAGATTCGGTATGGGTACAATAAAGGATATTAATAGAGAGAGGGAAAAATATGGCAAACATAATCCAAAGGATAAGATGGCCGATTCAAGAAATGCCTTCACGGTTTTAACATTGAATGTAAATGGATTAAACTCCCCAATTAAAAGATATAGATTCGCAGAATGGATCAAAAAAAATGAACCATCAATATGTTGCATACAAGAGACTCATCTTAGACACAGGGACACAAAGAAACTGAAAGTGAAAGGATGGAAAAAAATATTTCATGCAAGCTACAGCCAAAAGAAAGCAGGTGTAGCAATATTAATCTCAGATAAAATAGACTTCAAAGGCAGGGATGTTTTGAGAGACAAAGAAGGCCACTACATACTAATAAAAGGGGCAATTCAGCAAGAAGAAATAACAATCGTAAATGTCTATGCACCCAATCAAGGTGCCACAAAATACATGAGAGAAACATTGGCAAAACTAAAGGAAGCAATTGATGTTTCCACAATAATAGTGGGAGACTTCAACACATCACTCTCTCCTATAGATAGATCAACCAGACAGAAGACCAATAAGGAAATTGAAAACCTAAACAATCTGATAAATGAATTAGATTTAACAGACATCTACAGGACATTACATCCCAAATCACCAGGATACACATACTTTTCTAGTGCTCACGGAACTTTCTCCAGAATTGATCATATGCTGGGACATAAAACAAGCCTCAATAAATTTAAAAAGATTGAAATTATTCAAAGCACATTCTCTGACCACAATGGAATACAATTAGAAGTCAATAACCATCAGAGACTTAGAAAATTCACAAATACCTGGAGGTTAAACAACACACTCCTAAACAATCAGTGGGTTAAAGAAGAAATAGCAAGAGAAATTGCTAAATATATAGAGACGAATGAAAATGAGAACACAACATACCAAAACCTATGGGATGCAGCAAAAGCAGTGCTAAGGGGGAAATTTATAGCACTAAACGCATATATTAAAAAGGAAGAAAGAGCCAAATCAAAGAACTAATGGATCAACTGAAGAAGCTAGAAAATGAACAGCAAACCAATCCTAAACCAAGTACAAGAAAAGAAATAACAAGGATTAAAGCAGAAATAAATGACATAGAGAACAAAAAAACAATAGAAACGATAAATATCACCAAAAGTTGGTTCTTTGAGAAGATCAACAAGACTGACAAGCCCCTAGCTAGACTGACAAAATCAAAAAGAGAGAAGACCCATATAAACAAAATAATGAATGAAAAAGGTGACATAACTGCAGATCCTGAAGAAATTAAAAAAATTATAAGAGGATATTATGAACAACTGTATGGCAACAAACTGGATAATGTAGAAGAAATGGACAATTTCCTGGAAACATATGAACAACCTAGACTGACCAGAGAAGAAATAGAAGACCTCAACCAACCCATCACAAGCAAAGAGATCCAATCAGTCATCAAAAATCTTCCCACAAATAAATGCCCAGGGCCAGATGGCTTCACAGGGGAATTCTACCAAACTTTCCAGAAAGAACTGACACCAATCTTACTCAAACTCTTTCAAAACATTGAAAAAAATGGAACACTACCTAACTCATTTATGAAGCTAACATCAATCTAATACCAAAACCAGGCAAAGATGCTACAAAAAAGGAAAACTACCGGCCAATCTCCCTAATGAATATAGATGCAAAAATCCTCAACAAAATACTTGCAAATCGAATCCAAAGACACATTAAAAAAATCATACACCATGACCAAGTGGGGTTCATTCCAGGCATGCAAGGATGGTTCAACATAAGAAAAACAATCAATGTATTACAACACATTAAAAACTCGAAAGGGAAAAATCAATTGATCATCTCAATAGATGCTGAAAAAGCATTTGACAAAATCCAACATCCATTTTTGATAAAAACACTTCAAAAGGTAGGAATTGAAGGAAACTTCCTCAACATGATAAAGAGCATATATGAAAAACCCACAGCCAGCATAGTACTCAATGGTGAGAGACTGAAAGCCTTCCCTCTAAGATCAGGAACAAGACAAGGATGCCCGCTGTCACCACTGTTATTCAACATTGTGCTGGAAGTGCTAGCCAGGGCAATCCGGCAAGACAAAGAAATAAAAGGCATCCAAATTGGAAAAGAAGAAGTAAAACTGTCATTGTTTGCAGATGATATGATCTTATATCTAGAAAACCCTGAGAAATCAACGATACACCTACTAGAGCTAATAAACAAATTTAGCAAAGTAGCGGGATACAAGATTAATGCACATAAGTCAGTAATGTTTCTATATGCTAGAAATGAACAAACTGAAGAGACACTCAAGAAAATGATACCATTTTCAATAGCAACTAAAAAAATCAAGTACCTAGGAATAAACTTAACCAAAGATGTAAAAGACCTATACAAAGAAAACTACATAACTCTACTAAAAGAAATAGAAGGGGACCTTAAAAGATGGAAAAATATTCCATGTTCATGGATAGGAAGGCTAAATGTCATTAAGATGTCAATTCTACCCAAACTCATCTACAGATTCAATGCAATCCCAATCAAAATTCCAACAACCTACTTTGCAGACTTGGAAAAGCTAGTTATCAAATTTATTTGGAAAGGGAAGATGCCTCGAATTGCTAAAGACACTCTAAAAAAGAAAAACGAAGTGGGAGGACTTACACTCCCTGACTTTGAAGCTTATTATAAAGCCACAGTTGCCAAAACAGCATGGTACTGGCACAAAGATAGACATATAGATCAATGAAATCGAATTGAGAATTCAGAGATAGACCCTCAGATCTATGGCCGACTGATCTTTGATAAGGCCCCCAAAGTCACCGAACTGAGCCATAATGGTCTTTTCAACAAATGGGGCTGGGAGAGTTGGATATCCATATCCAAAAGAATGAAAGAGGACCCCTACCTCACCCCCTACACAAAAATTAACTCAAAATGGACCAAAGATCTCAATATAAAAGAAAGTACCATAAAACTCCTAGAAGATAATGTAGGAAAACATCTTCAAGACCTTGTATTAGGAGGCCACTTCCTAGACTTTACACCCAAAGCACAAGCAACAAAAGAGAAAATAGATAAATGGGAACTCCTCAAGCTTAGAAGTTTCTGCACCTCAAAGGAATTTCTCAAAAAGGTAAAGAGGCAGCCAACTCAATGGGAAAAAATTTTTGGAAACCATGTATCTGACAAAAGACTGATATCTTGCATATACAAAGAAATCCTACAACTCAATGACAATAGTACAGACAGCCCAATTATAAAATGGGCAAAAGATATGAAAAGACAGTTCTCTGAAGAGGAACTACAAATGGCCAAGAAACACATGAAAAAATGTTCAGCTTCACTAGCTATTAGAGAGATGCAAATTAAGACCACAATGAGATACCATCTAACACCGGTTAGAATGGCTGCCATTAAACAAACAGGAAACTACAAATGCTGGAGGGGATGTGGAGAAATTGGAACTCTTATTCATTGTTGGTGGGACTGTATAATGGTTCAGCCACTCTGGAAGTCAGTCTGGCAGTTCCTTAGAAAACTAGATATAGAGCTACCATTCGATACGGCGATTGCACTTCTCGGTATATACCCGGAAGATCGGAAAGCAGTGACACGAACAGATATCTGCACGCCAATGTTCATAGCAGCATTATTCACAATTGCCAAGAGATGGAAACAACCCAAATGTCCTTCAACAGATGAGTGGATAAATAAAATGTGGTATATACACACGATGGAATACTACGCGGCAGTAAGAAGGAACGATCTGGTGAAACATATGACAACATGGATGAACCTTGAAGACATAATGCTGAGCGAAATAAGCCAGGCACAAAAAGAGAAATATTATATGCTACCACTAATGTGAACTTTGAAAAATGTAAAACAAATGGTTTATAATGTAGAATGTAGGGGAACTAGCAGTAGAGAGCAATTAAGGAAGGGGGAACAATAATCCAAGAAGAACAAATAAGCTATTTAACGTTCTGGGGATGCCCAGAAATGACTATGGTCTGTTAATTTCTGATGGATGTAGTAGGAACAAGTTCACTGAAATGTTGCTATATTATGTAACTTTCTTGGGGTAAAGTAGGAACATGTTGGAAGTTAAGCAGTTATCTTAGGTTAGTTGTCTTTTTCTTACTCCCTTGCTATGGTCTCTTTGAAATGTTCTTTTATTGTATGTTTGTTTTCTTTTTAACTTTTTTTTTCATACATTTTAAAAAAAAAAAAAAAAAAAAAAAGAAGAAACAGATGACCTCAACAAATCAATCACAAGTAAAGAGATTGAGTCAGTCATCAAAAAGCTCCTGAAACGGAAAAGCCCAGACCAGAGGCTTCACATATGAATTCTAGCAAGCGTTCAAGAAAGAATTAGTACCAACCATCCTCAAACTCTTTAAAAAAAATGAAGGAAAGCTACCTAACTCATTCTATGAAGCCAACATCACCCTAATACCAAAATCAGACAAAGATACTACAAAAAAAGAAAATTTCAGACCAATCTCTTTAATGAATATAGATGCAGAAATCCTCAAAAAAATACTCACAAATCAAATCCAGCAGCACATTGAAAGAATTATACTCCATGACCAGGTGGGATTTATTCCAGGTATGCAAGGCTGGTTCAACACAATACAATCAAGTAATGTAATATACCACATCAATAAATCAAAGCAGAAGAACCACATGATCATCTCCATAGATGCAGAAAAGGCATCTGACACAATTCAACATCCTTTCTTGATGAAAACACTTCAAAGGATAGAAATAGAAGGCAACTTTCTCAATATGATAAAGGCAATATTTGAAAAACCCACAGCTAACAATATACTCAATGGGGTAAGACTGAAAGCTTCTAATCTACGATTAGGAACAAGACAGGGATGCCCATTGTCACCATTGTTATTCAACATTGTGCTGGAAGTGATAGCTAGAGCAATTAGGCAAGAAAAAGAAATAAAAGGCATCCAAATTGGAGAGGAAGAAGTAAAACTTTCACTGTTTGCAAATGACATGATTCTATACGTAGAAAATCCAGAAAAATCTACAGCAAAGCTACTAGAACTAGTCAATGAATACAGCAAAGTGGCAGACTACAAGATCAACAAGCAAAAACCTAGTGTTCCTATACACAAGTAATGTGCAACAAGAGGAGGAAATCAAGAAAAAAACTCCGTTTACAATAGCAACCAAAAGAATCAAGTATTTAGGAATAAACTTAACCAAGGACACAAAAGACCTTTATACAGAAAACTACAAGAAACTGCTAAAAGAAATCGAACAAGATCTAAAAAAAATGGAAGAACATACCATATTAATGGATTGGAAGACTAAATACAGTTAAGATGGCAATTTTACCTAATCTTATTTATAGATTCAATGCAATACCAATTAAAATCCCAACAACTAACTTCATAGAAATAGAAAAACCAATAACCAAATTTATTTGGAAGAACAAGTTACCCCAAATAGCCAAAAATATCTTGAGAAAGAGGAACAAAGTGGGAGGTCTCACACTACCTGACTTTGAAACATGCTACAGAGCTACAATGGTCAGAACAGTATGGTACTGGCATAAGGATAGGTATATCGACCAACGGAATCGAACTGAGTGTTCAGAAATAGACCCTCACATCTATGGACAATTGATCTTTGATAAGGCAGTCAAGTTAAAGCACTGGGACTGAGCAGCCTCTTCAATAAATGGTGTTTGGAGAACTAGATATCCATTTCCAAAAGAATGAAAGAGGACTCCTAACTCACACCTTATACAAAAATTAATTTGACATTGATCAAAGACCTAAACATTAGTGCTAAGATCATAAGACTCTTAGAAGAAAATGTAGGGCAATATCTTAAAGATCTTGTGTTAGAAGGTGGTTTCCTAGACCTCACACCCAAGGTGCAAGCAACCGAAGAACAAATAGACAAATGGGATCTCCTCAAAATTAAACATTTTTGTACATCAAAGGACTTTGTCAGAAAAGTAGAAAGGCAGCCTACATAATGGGAGATGATATTTGGTAATCACATATCAGATAAGGGTTTAATATCCTGAGTATATAAAGGGATCCTACAACTCAACAAAAGAAAGACAAACAATCCAATTAAAAAATGGGCAAAAGACATGGACAGACACTTTTCTCAAGAGGAAATACAAATGGCTCAAAAACGTATAAAAAAATGCTCAACTTCACGCTGGTGGACATTCTTATGTACTACATGGATAACACTTTTTAGGTTTTATTGTATTGGAATGGCTAGAGTTAAATACCCTGAAACTACCAAACTCCAACCCAGTAGCCTGCACTCTTGAAGACAATTGTATAACAATGTAGCTTACAAGGGGTGACAGTGTGATTGTGAAAACCTTGTGGATCGCACTCTCTTTATCCAGTGTATGGATGGATGAGTATAAAAGTGGGGACAAAAACTAAATGAAGAATGGGATAGGGTGGGGCGGATGATTTGGGTGTTCTTTTTTACTTTCATTTTTTATTCTTATTCTGATTCTTTCTGGTATAAGGAAAATGTTCAAAGATGGACTGGGGTGATGAATGCACAACTATACGATGATGCTGTAAACAGTTGACTGTACACTATGGATGACTGTATGGTATATGAATATATTTCAATAAAACTGAATTTAATTAATATATAGATATAGATATAGATATAAGTGGGGATCACTGTTCCACAACCATGCTTTTTACAATTTATGCCCAAATGTAATCTTACCCTTCTGATTTTGTTTCCTAGACATTGCAGGTTCGCTGATATTAAAAATACAGAAGAAAAGAATCCTTTTGCCTTGTCTTGGTTCTGAGTGTTGATATTATCTCTAATTTTAAAAATGAGCAGAAGTCTGTGGTTGGAAGGGACAAATGCAAAATCCTGGTTATTCGAAATTTTGCTCACTAGCTGTTATCTCCGTTCTCCTGTATCACCTTCTTGTCAGGAAAAATTGCTGCAGACATTCATGTCTCTTTTCTCAAGACAGATTCTGGAGGGAAAAACACAAACACACACTTACTCTTACAGTAATAGCTATATGTACAAAATTACTAAGACACACCCACAAGTTTTATATTTGCAGTTTTCTGAACAAAACTAGTTATTTAAAAATGGACTCTAGAATGCAGTTGTTACAATGGAGTCATTCTCTTTAAGAAACTTGAGCAGCAGGGGTGGAGGGTGCAAAGGAATTTTAATGAGGAAACTGAAACATCAAAGTTTGGATTAGTCAATACTGCAGAAAGCTTACATAAATTATAAATATGCAAATGTTATTTTTTTCCATATCAATAAACATTTTACAGATACATACCCAAGAATTCTGGATAAAGAAAGCATGATGGGGATCACAGAACCCTTGTCCCTGAACACCTAATGGGAAAAACATTTTATAAAATGCAACCCAAGAAGGAAAAAGAACTAACTTAACGTGAAATACTTTCCAATGTAGAGAAAGGAGAATGAAGAGATGAACAGGTAATCCTAGAAAAGTTGAAAAAAAAAAAAAAAAAAAGTCCATCAAGAGTAGGAGCCCCTACCCATACAAATCATTACGGGACCACCAGAAAGAACTCTAGAACTTACAATCTTTTAAGGCATTCAGCCACATAGGCAGAACCAGCCAGTCTTGGGAATATATAAGAATATACTACTAGACAGACAGTAGATTCTGATAGAGGACACGAGATTTCAGAAGAAAGAACAGAATTTAGATCTACCAGAAAGGACTAACCTCCTCCCTGGCAAGCTCTTTTCTACCCTTATGCCCTCGGCCTAAGGAAAGAGGACAAAAGCAATAACCAACTCCTAAACTATAACTGCTGAGCAAGGGATGAGTCGAGTTAGATCCCAGAAGGTGGGAAACATATCAAGGATATTTCATCTTTACTCTGTAACTACAAATAAAAGGTGTGAACAGAACTGTCCACAAAGATAAAGAAAAATGACCCAGCAACTATCAAACCTCCTGTAATAAAACAGAGAGACAGAGAGAGATAGAAGAAATTAATGTGTAACAAATGAAAAAACAATCTGGAAGACAATATAATCTCCAAGAAATAAAAGCAATTTCCCTTTGAATACTTATGTGGCTGTTTCAAATAAGAATGTGGGCTCAGGTAAAATAAAAGCTAGAAAGTAACTTATTAAAAATAGAATGAAAAGAAAGCAGATTCCAAAGCCACAGAAAAACTGAAAAACAAAACACCATCATTACAGATCCAATAAGAAGTCAAAAACAGCAAGAAACAGAATAGACACATAAAAACAGAATGAATGGAATGGAGGAAAATCTTCAGAAGGAAAACACAGAGATTAAAACAATGAGAAGACATTATTAGAGGGCAAAAGGATCCAAATTGAGAATTAAGTAAGGCATTTGTGGGGAACTTCTGGGAAAGAAGGCTGAGCAGAGAGCTGAAGGACTCAGTCCTTCCACCAAAACACCTACTTCAATGGGCAGAAACTGTCTGAAACAACTGTTCTTGGGCTCCAGAGACAAGAACACCGTACAGCACCCAGGGAAGAGTAGGGGGAGAGGCTGATAAACTATGATAAAGAACAGCGGTTTGCTCTCTCCACGCAGCAGCTGCCAGCACCCGTGATCCACTCTTGTGGCGGGCCACCTTAAGGTCCACTCCCTGGCTAACACACTCTTCTCTAAGAACAGGGGTGAGCACGAAGGATCAGTGATCACAGCTTCTGATTAGCTAATTCAGATCGCTGGGTCCCGGCTGTGAGCTACTGTTTCAACTGTTCCAGACAAAGGTGGCAGCAGCCATTGTTTCAACCAACAGGGGCGGAGGTGAAGGAGATTTAAAGACACAGCGCCTCCTCAGGGCACTGACATATAGTTAGCCGAAGGGATCTATTTGCTGGGCAGCCAGAAAAGTACAGATTTGCGGAGCTGTCAAAGAGGCTTTTGGCCCCCTTCCTGATCCCCTTCCCAGGGAACTCTGGGGCTAGACTGCATCCCCTTCATGGGTCCCTGGCCCAGTTTTGGCTAGGAAATACTGACTTGGGAAAGTCCTCTCCAAGATGACCCTCCTCCCAGAATTCACCCTCCAGGCAAAAGCAACTAGAGACAATGAAAGGAGTGTAAAAAACTGCAGGAGAAAACAAAAACAAACAAACAAATCAAGATTCCCAGAAAAGGAACATAGGAAAGGAAGCTTTCTCCTAGAGATGAAACAATTGCATAAAAAGTGCCATCTTAAAAACTGTACTGTATATTCAGGGCAAGAATTAGATGAAAAAAAGCTGAAAAAATCTGATCAGTTAAACACAGGCTATTCTAAAGGTATAGAATAAGGTAAACTAAGCATCAAATTAGAGCCTTAAAGCCAATCAACAATAAAACTCTAGACAAGAAAGAGAAACTGACCTTCAGAGAAAACTCATCAAGATAATCATATGCCAAGATATCAGCAAAAACTTACAAGCCATACTAAGAAAAGGGAAGATATGGCTCAGTCAAGGGATCAAATTAAATCTTCAGAGGAGACACAGAATTTGGAGCAACTAATCAAAGATGTTCAAATAAATCTAAATCAATTCAAGGAAATGAAGGAAAATATGGCTATACAGATAAAGGATATTAAGAAGACAATGAATGAGAATAAAGAAGATTTCAAAGTATAAAAAGAAACATAGAAATTATGGAGATGAAAGGCACAATAGAAGAGACTACAATACACTAGAGGCATACAACAGTAGAATTGAACAGGCAGAAGAAAGAATCAGCAAATTAGAAGACAGGACAATCAAAATCTCAGAGACCGAAGAACGCTTAGGCAAGGAAAATAAATAAAAGGCATCCAAATTGGAAAGGAAGAAGTAAAACCTTCACTACTTGCAGATGACATGATACCATATATAGAAAGTCCTGAAAAATCTAAAACAAAGATAATAGAGCTAATAAATGAGTTTAGAAAAGTCATGGGATAAAAGATCAACAACAAAAACATCAGTAGTGTTTCTATACATGAGTAATGAGCAATCTACAGAGGAAATCAAGGGAAAAAATTACATTTGCAATAGCAACTAAAAGAATCAAATACCTAGGATTACATTTAACCAGGGATGTAAAGGACTTAGACACAGAAAACTACAAAACATCACTAAAAGAAATCAAAGAAGACCCAAATAAATGGAAGGACATTCTGTGTTCATGGATTGGAAGACTAAATACTGTTGTCAATTCTACCCAAATTGATTTACAGATTCAATGCAATCCCAATAAAAATTCCAGCAGCCCACTTTGCAGAAATAGAAAAACCAATCATCAAATTTATTTGGAAGGATAAGAGGCCCCGAATAGCTGAAAACATCTTGAAAAAGAATGAAGTTGGAGAACTCACACTTCCTGACTTTAAACATAATGTAAAGCTACAGTGGTCAAAATAGCATGGTACTGGCATAAGGGCAGATATATAGACCAATGGGATAGAACTGAGAGTTCAAAAATAGACCCTTACATCTATGGACAATCAATTTGTGACAAGGCTGACAAGGCCACTCAACTGGGACAGAATAGTCTCCTCAACAAGTGCTCTTGGGAGAACCAGATAGCCATATACAAAAGAAGGAAAGAGGACCCCTATCTCACACCATATACAAAAATTAACTCAAAATGGATTGAAGACCTAAAAAAAGGATCATAAAACTCCTAGAGGAATATGTAGAAAAACATCTTCAAGATCTTGTGGTAGGCAATGGTTTCTTAAGACTTTACACCCAAAGCACAAGCAACGAAAAAAGAAATAGAACAATGGAACCTCCTCAAAATTAGAAACTTTTGCACATCAAAGGAATTTGTCATGAAAGTGAAAGACAACCTACTCAATGGAAAATTTGATAAGGGTTTAATATCCAGAATATATAAAGAAATCCTACAACTCAACAATAAAAAGACAAACAACCCAACTTTTAAAATGGGCAAAAGACTTAAATAAACATTTCTCCAAAGAGGAAATATAAATGACTAAAAAGTACATGAAAAGATGCTCATCATCACTAGATATTAGGGAAATGCAAATCAACACCACAATGAGATATCATTTCACATCCACTAGAATGGCCACTATTAAAAAAAACCAGAAAACTACAAGTGTTGGAGAGAATGTGGAGAAATAAGAACACTCATTCATTGCTGGTGGGAATGTAAAATGGAGCAGTCATTGTGAAAGACAGTCTGGTGGTTCCTCAGGAAGCTAAGTGTAGAATTACCATATGATCCAGCAACCTCGCTAGTAGGTATATATCCAGAAGAATTGAAAGCAGGGATTCAAACAGATATTTGTTGCATTATTCACAATTGCCAAAAGACAGAAACAACCCAAGTGTCCATCCAATGAATGGTTACACACACACACACACACACACACACACACACACACACACACAACGGAATATTATTCAGCTATAAAAAGTAATGAAGTCCTGATGCATGCAACAACATGGATATACCTTGAGGACATTGTGTTGAGTGAAATAAGCCAGACACAAAAGGTCAAATATTGTATGATCTCACTGTTATGAACTAATGATATTATGCAAACTCAAAGAATTAGAATCTAGAGTATAGGTTACCAAGAGATAGACTGGGGTTAGAGAATGGGGAGGTGATGCTTAACTTGTACAGGATTTCTATTTAGGTTGATGGTAAAGGTACAGAAATGGATGGTGGTAATAGCACATTATTTAAGTATAATCAACAGCACTGAACTGTACACATGAATGTGGCTAAAAGGGGAAACTTTAGGATGTATATATCACGAGAATAAAAATTAAAAGATAAAGCAAAGGACCATACAACACAATGAACCTTATTGTAGATGATGGACTATTTTAATAGGACAAGTTTAAGAATGTTCTTGCATGAATTATAACAAGTGCATGATACTAATACAAAGTGTTAATGATAGGATAGTATATGGGAAAAAATATACCTAATGTAAATTATGGATGGTAGATAACAGTGCAATTTTAATAATCTTTCAAAGGTAATTACTATTTCAAAAATAGTACAATTATAAGAAAAAAATACTATCATCAATTGTAACAAATGTTCCATGCATATATAAGGTGTTGGTGGAGGGGTGGTATATGGGAATCCTATATTTTATGCATGATTGTTTTGTAAACCCACAGCTTCTCTAACAAAAAAATTATAGTCCAAAGTGAGGATAACTGGAATCCATAAAGTATGGGACTCAATAAAGGAAACAGAAAAAGCATACACAGATAATATACAGGAAAAATACCTTGAAGTAAAGAAAGATCTGAAACTGTTCACTCCCCATCTCCAATCAATCAAAGGAAATCTGATCTTTTGGCCTTTAAAATACATCCAGCATCAGACCACTTCTCACCACTACCAACCTTGTCTAAGCCAAAATCATTTCTTACTTGAATTACCATAATCGTTACTGTAATAGCCTCCTATCTGCCACTATTTGGCTTCTATCTCTTTTTTTTAGTGAATCAACAATTTATTCAGTAATGTAGATGGCATACGGACCTATACATGGAATGATCTGATAATTATTTGCTGTGTAACTCTGCCCATTAGTAATACTTAAGCCAAGCATTTGATATAAGTTCCATTCAGGTACAGTACATGTTTCCATGTGATTTTGTTAGCAGAAAAATATGTACACAACATCAAGCTTTTTTCCTTTTTCTTTCTTTCTTTCTTTCTTTTTTTTTTTTTAAGAGCACCTCAATGCAGAGAACTTGAGGGGAAAAGTAAAAAACGGTACTTAACACCAATGCCAGCACACATCACGTATAGTTACAACTAAGGAAAAATTAGTTTTCATGTTACTCACTTTTTTTGAGAACATAAATCAAAGCCATTAACTCAAACTTGAGATATATACACAATACATAAGCAATACTTTGCAAAATACTTTTCATAAGTAACATTACAAATTAAAATATTGGGAACTGAACATCTGTGCTGATTTGTATTTTGACTTAATAGAACAAGAAGAGAAAAACATTCAACTAGGGAGGTTTATACTGATAATAAAGCTCTTAAAAGTTAACAGTCTTCCTCCTTTTATCCTTACCACAGGCTACACAATGTCCTGAGAGGGGCCATTTTCATTATGAGAAAAATGTCAGTTAACAGCTTTAAGACTTAACTTTGGAGGAAACTAATGAGAAAGCCAAATGGAAGGTGAGACTTCATCTTTGTTTTCAAATAAATGGTCTTAATTTTTCTTCTTATAGAAAAACTTTGAATCCATTTATTATAAATATATCTAAACCATTAATTTTTGCAGCTTTCAGGAAAAGTCCAGCGCTTTGTTTACACAAAGTCTATGAGAAGAGGTCAGTAGAGATCATCTAGTCTTAAGTCATGACATCATCCATTCAAGTCCTTGGCACCATCTCATTGTTAGAAATCTGTTCTAGTTTGCTAATGCTGCTGGAATGCAAAACACCAGAGACAGATTGGCTTTTATAAAAGGGGGTTTATTTGGTTACATAGTTACAGTCTTAAGGCCATGAAATGTCCAAGGTAACACATCAGCAATCGGGTACCTTCACTGGAGGATGGCCAATGGTATCCAGAAAACCTCTGTTAGCTGGGAAGGTACGTGGCTGGCATCTGCTCCAAAGTTCTGGTTTCAAAATGGCTTTTTCCCAGAACTTTCCTCTCTGGGCTGCAGTTCCTCAAAAATGTCACTCTTAGTTGCTCTTGGGGCGTTCTTCCTCTCACAGCTTCTCCAGAGCAAAAGTCTGCTTTCAATGGCTGTCTTCAAACTGTCCCCATCATCTGCAGCTCCTCTCTCAGTTCCTGTGCATTCTTCAAAGTGTCCCTCTTGGCTGTAGCTCCTCTTCAAAATGTCACTCACAGCTGCAGCTGCACTGAGTTCTCTCTGCCCATCAGCTCATTTATATGGCTCCACTGATCAAGGCCCACCCTGAATGGGTGGGGCCATGCCTCCATGGAAACAGCTCATCAAAGTTATCACCTACAGCTGGGTGGGGTGCATTTCCATGCAAATCTAATCAGCACCAAAACGTCTGCCCCACAAGACTGCATCGAAGAATATGGCTTTTTCTGGGGGGCATAATACTTTCAAACTAGCACAGTTAGTATAGCAAGTATTCCAGTAAGAAGGAAGAGATTCTTGGCCACCAATATCCCATATTAGGAAAAGTATATTATTAATGACTATCTCTTCTACATTACTTCCTATTGTAGGGGATGTATGTACAACTTCATTCTTGGAAAACTGGTAAAGGATGGTAGTTTTCCCTGCATTATCCAGCCAACAATGATAACTTTGTGCTCCAGGTGACTGAACAGTTCCCATATCCTGGTGAAGAGAATTCCCATTCTCAGGCAGCAGACTTTTCTATTTTTATACTATTTTTATACTATTCTTCAATAAAACTTGCCATATAAATTTAAAAATGGTGGGGAAAAAAACCACCTAAGATTAGATTCTGAATTAGGGTAGTAAAAATAAGTGAAGACCTAGGTGCTAGAAAGATTGCAAAGATAAAATCAACAGAACATAGGGAAGGAAATGGAATCAAACAGTAAAGTGAGGCTTCCATATGATAGAATCAAGAAGACAACCATGCCATTAACAGAGACATGTAGCATAGAAGGAGGTACACATTGGGCTTTCTGAGGGTAGGAGATAACTACC
This sequence comes from Choloepus didactylus, assembly GCF_015220235.1. Classification (NCBI taxonomy): domain Eukaryota; kingdom Metazoa; phylum Chordata; class Mammalia; order Pilosa; family Megalonychidae; genus Choloepus; species Choloepus didactylus. The sequence goes on from NC_051314.1 coordinate 86,075,415, forward strand.
TCAGCTTAGGACATGTCAAACTTGAGGTATCTAAGAACATCCAAGTAGAAAAGAGCAATAATCAGCTGTAAAAACATCTCAGGACAGGCTGAAAGAGATCTACCATTTAATTGATAAGGAAACATACTCAGTGTTTCAAGAGAACCAAGGAAAGAACCCCAGTGAATGCCAACATTTAGTGGTGGAAATGAAACAAAAACCAACTAAAAAACAAGATGAGGAACAGCAGTTACATTAAAGAAGGAAAGGGAGTACATAGTTACAAAAAGGAGAGAAGGAGAAATACTAAAAAGACAAAGTTTGAAGACCACAAAAAAAATGAAACTAGATTTGGAACATAGGTTACTGATAAAGAGTTTCAGCAGAGCGGTGGAAGGAAGACAGATGCTGTCAGTGGCATAAAAATGAAAAGTAGAGGAAAAGAGTACATATAATCCTCTTTCGAAAAGGAGAGAAGGTACCCCACTTAGATGGCGGGGAGGATAAGAAGCTATATTTAAGGATGCAGAGACATGTTTTTAGAATAAAACGACAGGAACCAGCAAATAGAAAGAATGAAAAAATTGAAGAGAAGAGCTACTTGATGGACTAAGTACTAGAGAAACAAGTGCAAATTTGATAAATACTAGATTTGATCAAGAACATGGAATGATTAACTTAAGAAAGAAATACTATTACTAGAAATAAGTATTAATCTAAGCAAGAGCTGAGGAGGACTTGAACATGGAAAGCTGCAATAAGCAGACTTCTGGGAAGAAGGCAGAATAGGGAATTGTAGGGCTCACTCCTCTCCCCCAAATAGTTAATGGACAACATCCAGGGAAGGACAGAACTGAGAGACTGAGAAACTGGTGAAAACCTGTAACTCACATGGCCAAGACTCCTGGCACCCATCCCCCACCCTTGAAGCAAGCAGCTTCGGGTGAGCCTGGTCCCTGCTTGGCAGGATGCTACAAACTGGGAGGACCATGGAAGCCATCCTCCCCAAGAACAGAGGGACACATGACCCAGTACTGAGAAAACTATTAGCCAGAGAATTTGAACCACTAGGTCCCACTGTTTTAGCCCCTCCTGGACAGGCACCGCTGCACCATTTTCTCAACAAGCTTCAGAGGCGGAAACTGTCAGAGGGCTACAAATACCCTGCCTTCTTGGAGGTGCAAGGAATAGGTTGCTGAAGAGTGCCATCTTCTGAGCAGGCCAGGAAAGCGCACACTTGGAGAGCTGACCTTCTCCCTAGGACCCTTGGGAAATGACCTGCACCCCCAGCATGGGTCCTTGGCCCTGTTTTGGTGGGGAAATACTGAGGAACAAAGGATCAAAGAAGAGCCTTAACACAAATACAATCAACAAAAAAAATCCTATACAGGAGAGAAATCAACTTTCAGAATAATATCATCAAAATAAGCAGATGCCCAGATATTAGCAAAAAATTACAACCCATACTAAGATACCAGAAAATATGGCCCAGTCAAAGCAACAAATTAAGAAGTCAGAAGAGATACAGAATTTGGAACAAGTAATCAAAGATGTTCAGACAAGTCTCCTAAATCAATTGAAGGACATGAAGAAAAACATGGCTACAGAGATAAAGGACATTAAGAAGACACTGCATGAGCATAAAGAAGAATTTGAAAGTATGCGACGAAAAATAACAACTTATGGGAATGAAAGGCATAATAGATAAGATTTAAAATATACTAGAGACAGGCAGGGTAAGATGGCAGCACAGGGAAGTGTGGAATTTAGTTAGTCCCCTAGAGCAACCAGTAAATAGCCAGGAACAACTAGTAAATACTCTGGAACTGGTTGGGGGACATCTGTGAGACACACATCGTACACCAGTCTGGAATAGGTGGAACAGCTGAGATCATAGCCGGGAACTGTTAAGTAAAGCTCCCAAAACTTGAGGAGCTGGCGCCCATCCCCCACTGACACGGTAGGCTCAATTGGAACACTCCCCTGCGGGAAAAAGAAGTGGTCTCCGCTGGGAGAAAGGGAAGGTAGCTCAACCAAGCTCCAAAAGCAGTTTTAATTAACGAATCTGGACCACCAAAAACAAGCTCCGAGCACAGATAAACCCGGAGCAAGAAGGAAAGGAACCCTGAGATCTCTCCCAGCAGACAGGAGGTGGGGCTAATGGAAAAATAATAATAATAGATAAATAAAAACAGAGACTTTTGGAGTCAGCTGACCTCAGAATACTGGAAAAGGGGTGTGTCCCAAGAAAAGGGGCACAAAGAAGCAGGTACGAACTCCATTCGAAGGATTAAACTGGGGGCCTGGAGACTGGCTCTGAAAAGGAGATTTCTTTTTTTTCTTTTTTTTTTCTCTCATTTTAAGTAGCTCATTAGAGAAAGCCTCAGGCATTTTTGACTGTCACCCCTGACCCAGGCAAGAGTGGAGTTAAGATAGTTAGAGAGACAAAGGAAAAAGTGAAGGAAATAATTCCCTAAAGGGCTTATCTTCCCTAAGAAAAAGCAGGGTGGGGCCCAGCTCAAGTAGCTGCCTGCCCTCAGAGAATTCAGACCCCAGGGCTTGGTGGGGAAGGGGTCTGCAAACAGCCTGAGCTTGGCTTCTGACTCACCCTTGGACCCTGGCGGGGAAAGGTTCTACTGAGAATTAAAGGCACAGCACCTCTTTACACCTGTGGGAAGCTGTGGGCTGACAAGCTCCACCTGCTTGGCAGGATAGGAAAAGCACACAGTCTAGAGACCTAACAGGAAAGTCTGACAATCTTCTAAGTCTCATCATCAGGGAAACCTGATACTGATTACACCCTCCCCCTGAGACCTGGATCCCTCTGGTATGGGAAAATTTGATTGAGGTAATCAAGGAAACCAGATGCCTAGAGAACAAAAAGTTATTAGCCGCTCTAGGAAAAACTAAGACAAAGCCCAGTCAAAGGAACAAATTAACACTTCAATAGAGATAAAGGAGTTGAAACAACTAATTAACAATGTTCAAACTAATATGCTAAATCAATTGAAAAATCAAATCAATGAGTTGGGGGCAGATATGGCAGAAGAGACGAATGATATAAAGAAGACATCAGGCGAACATAAGGAAGAATTCATAAGCTTGAAAAGACAAATAGCAGAACCTATGGTAATGAAAAGCAAAATAGAGGCGATAAAAACAAACGAGACATACAACAGCACATTTGAAGAGGCAGAGGAAAGGATTCATGAATGAGAGGAGAGGACATCTGAAATCTTACACACAAAAGAACAGATAGGAAAAACAACGGAAAAACATGAGCAGGGGTTCAGGAATTGCATGACAACGTGAAGCACACAAATATACATGTTATAGGTATCCCCAAAGGAGACGAGATGGGAAAAGGGGCAGAAACAATAATAAGAGGAAATAATCAATGGAAATTTTCCAACTCTTATGAATGACATAAAATTACAGGTCCAAGAAGTGCAGCATACCCCAAGGAGAACTGATCTAAATAGACCTACTGCAAGACACTTACTAATCAGATTTCCAAATGTCAAAGACAAAAAGAATTCTGAAAGCAGCAAGAGAAAAGCAACCCATCACATACAGGGGAAATTCCATAAGACTAAATGCAGATCTCTCAGCAGAAACCGTGGAGGTGAGAAGGCAATGGAATGACATATTCAAGATACTGAAAGAGAAAACTGCCAACCAAGTATCCTGTATCTGGCAAAACTGTCCTCCAAAAATGAGGGAGACCACAGAGTATTTGTCCTTTTGTTTCCTGGCTAACTTCGTTCAACATAATGTCCTCAAAGTTCATCCACTTTATTATATGTTCCGTCACTTTGTTCTGTCTTACAGCTGAGCAATATTCCATTGTGTGTGCATACAACAGTTTGTTTATCCACTCGTCTGTTGATGGACATTTGGGCTGTTTCCATCTCTTGGCAATCATGAATAATCCCACTATAACTATTGGTTTACAAATGTCTGTTCGTGTCTTAGCTTTCAGTTCCTCTGAGTATATACCTAATAATGGAACTGCTGGATCATATGGCAATTCTATACTTAGCTTCCTGAGGAATCGCAACACTGCGTTCCAGAGTGGCTGCAACATTCTACATTCCCACCAACAGTGAATGTGTGCTTCTTTCTCCACATCCTCTCCAGCACTTCTAATTTCCTGTTTTTTGGATAATGGCCACTCTGGTAGGTGTGAGATGGTATCTCACTGGAGTTTTGATTTGCACTTCCTTGATAGACAGTAACATTGAACATCTTTTCATATGTTTTTGAGTCATTTGTATTTCCTCTTCAGAAAAGTGTCTATCCCTGTCTTTTGCCCATTTTTAAATTGTGTTGTTTTTCTCTTACTGAGTTGTAGGATCTCTTTATATATTCTGGATAGTAAACCTTTATCTGATAGGTGGTTTCCAAATATTGTCTCCCATTGTGTAGGCTGCCTTTTTAGTTTTCTGACAAAGCCCTTTGATGTACAAAAGTGTTTAATTTTGAGGAGATCCCATTTATCTATTTCTTCTTTGACTGCCTATGCTTTCAGTGTAAGGTCTAGGAAACCGCCACCTATCATTAGATCTTTAAGATATTTCTCTACGTTTTCTTCTAAAAGTCTTAGGGTCTTAGCATTAATGTTTAGGTCCTTGATCCATTTTGAGTTAATTTTTGTATGAGGTATGAGACAGGAGTCCTCTTTCATTCTTTTGGATTTGGATATCCAGTTCTCCAAACCATTTACTGAAGAGGATGCTCTGTCCAAGTTGTTTTGGGTTGACTGCCTTATCAAAGATCAATTATCTGTAGGTGAGAGGGTCTATTTCTGAACACTCAGTTTGATTCCATTGGCCAGTATATCTGTCTTTATGCCAGTACCATGCTGTTCTGACCACTGCTGCTTTGCAGTATGCTTCAAAGTCAGGTAGTGTGAGATCTCCCACTTCCTTCCTCTTTCTCAAGGTATTTTTGACTATTCGGGGCACCCTGCCCTTCAAAATAAGTTTGGTTACTGGTTTTTCTATTTCTTCAAAGTAAGTTGTTGGGATTTTAATTGGTATTGCATTGAATCTATAAATCAGTTTAGGCAGAATTGACATCGTAACTACATTTAGTTTTCCAATCCATGAACACAGTATGTTCTTCCATTTCATTAAGTCCTGTTCAATTTCTCTTAGCAGTTTCTTGTCGTTTTCTCTGTATAGGTCTCTTGTGGCTTAAGTTTCCTCCTAAGTACTTGATTCTTGTGGTTGCTAATGCAAATGGAATTTTTTTCTTGATTTCCTCCTCCCATTGCTCATTAGTTGTGTATAGGAGTACTACTGATTTTTATGTGTTGATCTTGTAGCCTACCATTTTGCTGCATTCACTGAATAGCTCTAGTAGCTTTGCTGTAGATTTTTCTGGATTCTCTAGATATAGGATCATGTTCTCAGCAAACAGTGAAAGTTTTACTTCTTTCTCTACAATTTGGATGCCTTTTATTTCTTTTTCTTGCTTAATGACTCTAGCTATAACTTCCAGCACAATGTTGAACAACAGTGATGACAGTGGGTATCCCTGTCTTGCTCCTGATCTTAGATGGAAAGCTTTCAATCTTTCCCCATTGAGTATGATGTTAGCTGTCGGCTTTTCATATATTGACTTTATCACATTGAGGAAGGTCCCTTCTATTCCTATCCTTTGAAGTGTTTTCATAAAGGATGCTGAATTTTGTCAAGTGCTTTTTGTGCATCGATTGAGATAATCATGAGGTTATGTTCAGTGAAGTTAGCTAGAAACAAAAGGACAAGTACTGTATGGTCTCACTAATATGAACTAACATTAATGAACAAACTTTGAGAGTCAAAACTGAGAACATAGGTTATCAGGAGATAGAAAGAGGAGAGAGATCAGGCATTTGATGCTGAAGGAGTATAGAATGTTCAAGAGGATTGACTGTATAGATCCAGAAATGGACAGCACAACATTGTGTGGTGATAGCACAATATTTTAAGTACACTGAACAAAGATCACTGTGAATACGGCTGAAAGACGAAGGTTAGGGGTATGTATGACACTGGAGGGAAAGACAGAAGATAAAGACTGGAATTGTATAACTTAGTGAAACATAGAGTGGTCAATGATTGTGATTAAATGTACAAATATAAGAATGTTTTTATATGAGGGAGAACAAATGAATGTAAACTTTGCAAAGTACTGATAATAGGATGGTATTTGGGGGAAAAATATAATCAGTGCAAACTAGAGACTACAGTTACCAGTAACGTTCTAATATGCTTCCATTAATTGTAACAAAGGCAATATACCAAAGCAAAATGTCTGTATGAGGCAGATATAAGGGAGGGGTATGGGATTCTTGACATTGGTATTGTTGTCTGACCTTTTCATTGTATTTTACTTTATTTTCCTTTTTCTTTTATTTTTTGTCATCTTTTTTTTTCTTTTTTTCTTTGTTCTCCTCTTCCTCTTTCTTTGCAGAAAAAATGGGAATGTCCTCATATAGACTGTGGTGGTGAATGCATAATTATGTGATTATACCAGGAACCTTTGATTGTTTACTTAGGAAGGAATGTATGGTGTGTCAATAAAACCACCTAAAAAATAAATGGAGAAAATGTGGAGAGAGGGATGCACCTAATTACTATTGGTGTGGAAGCAGAATGGTGCAGCCCATCTGGAGAGCAGTGTGGTGGTTCCACAGGAAGCTAAGAATGGGGTTGCCATATGGTCCTGCAACCCTGTTACTGGGTATATACTTGGAAGAACTGAGAAACGGACACAAATGGACATTTGCACAGTGAGATTTACGGTGGCAGTATTCATGATTCCCAGTGGATGAAGGTGGCCTAAGGGTAAATCGACTGATGGATGGAATGGTACACTGTGGTGTATACATACAATGGAATATTGAACAGCTACAAGAAGGAATGAGTTGTGAGATATGCAACTAGGTGGATGGACCTTGAGGACAGTTATGTTAAGTGAAATAAGCCAGAAATGGAAAGACAAACATTTTAATGCCTCACTAATACAGACTAACTATAATGTGCAAACTCTTGAGAATTAAATCTCAGAGCATAGGCTATCAGGGGAAGGCTTACGGTAAAGGTTTCTAGATTGTAAGCTCTTACAACAGTCATATCCACTCATAGTTGTAATAGCTATTTCTAAATTTTGAGATGGTGAGTTCTTTGTGTATAACCTGGTCGGTACCTGGAACTCAGGTATCTGTGTGACATGACACCTGAGACTCACAGCCAGAGTTTGGCAGCTATGAATGTCAGCATTACCCCATACAGCAATATTAAACAAGTTGAAAAAGAGATCAGACTTCAATTAGAGATAGGAAAGAAGCGGACTTGGTTAGGACTAAGGTAAATCAGACAAAAGGGTAAAGGACGATATTGATAGTATTTTAAAACTTCAACTTCTGTGTGAGACCAAAGGAAGAGAAGTTTATTTGGTGCAAAATTATATTTTCTGTAGCATATTATATAATTTAACTTGTGTGGTCAGTCTATTCAAACACCATAATTACATGGAACTTTGAATAGGCAATGAGATCTGGTTGGTTTGTACAGGTTAATGTGAAGCCCCAATACATCCCAGAGTAATATGGGCAGAGAATAAAAATGTATTTGCAAAGCGCCCTTGAGGGACTGGAGGAAAATGTAGAAATGTTAAACTTCTCCACTGGGGGAATTACTGATATTCTCACAAACATTCGGGGCTACCAATTTAGAAGGCTGAGCCCTTGATCTTGGGGTGTGCCCTAATGAAGCTTGCTACTGCAAAGGAGAGGCTAAGCCCACTTATAACTGTGTCTGAGTCACCCCCAGAGAACCAATCACTTTGTTGCTCAGATATGGACACTCTCTATAAGCCAACTCCGCAGGTAAACTCATTGCCCTCTCCCTTACGTAGGACATGACTCCCAGGAGTGTAAATCTCCCTGGCAACATGGGACATGACTCCTGGGGATGAACTTGTACCCAGCATCGAAGGATTTGAGAAAGCCTTCTGGACTAAAAGGGGAAAACAAATGAAACAAAATAAAGTTTCAGTGTCTAAGAGGTCATTCTGGATGAAAAAGAAGAGAGACAAGAATGGAAAAATCTGAGCAGGGTCTTTGGGAATTGAATGACAACATGAAGCACACAAATATATGTGTCCTATGTGTCCCAGAAGGAGAAAAGAAAGGGAGCAGAAAGAATATTTGAGGAAATATGGCCAAAAATTTCCCAACTCTTATGAAAGACATAAATATACATATCCAAGAAATACAGCATACTCCAAACAGAATAAATTCAAATAGACCTACTCCAAGACACATACTAATCAGACTGTCAAAGTCAAAGAGAATTCTGAAAGCTGCAAGGGAATAGCAATCCATCTCATACAAGGGATGCTCAATAAGACTAAGTGCCAATTTTTCATCAGAAACCCTGGAGGCGAGAAGGCAGTGGTATGATATATTTAAGGAACTGAAAGAGAAAAACTGAACTATTATCCAGCAAAACTGTTTTTCAACAATGGGGGGAAGGGGAATGTTAAAATGTTCACAGAAAAACAGAAGCTGAAAAAGTTGATTAACGAGATTTGCCCTACATGAAATACTAAAGGGAGTTCTGCAGGCTGAAAACAAGACAGGAAAGTGAGACTTGGAGGATAGTGTAGAAATGAAGACAAAAACAAGATTTGACATTGTTCCAGTTTGCTAATGCTGCCGTTTTGCAAAACATCAGAAATTGATTGGTTTTTATAAAGGGGCTTATTTGGTTACAAAGTTACAATCTTAAGGACATTAAGTGTCCAAGGTAAGGCATCAACAATAGGGTACCTTCGTGGGAGAAAGGCCACTGATGTCCGGAAAACCTCTTGTTAGCTGGGAAAGCACATGGCTGGCATCTGCTGATCCTGGACTGTGTTCCAGCTTCTCTCTCAGCTCCTGTGCATTCTTCAAAATGTTGCACTTGGGGCGTTTTGTCTTCTCTTAGCTTCAACGGAGCAGAAGTCTGCTTTCAATGGCTGTCTTCAAAATGTCTAAGTTGCAGCTGGTCCTTCTGCCTGTGAACTTTTTTATAGGACTCCAGTGATTCAATTAAGACCCACCCTGAATGGGTGGGGTAACACCTCCGTGGAAATAATCCAATCTGAGGTCTTGCCCACAGTTGACTGAGTCACATCTCCATGGAAACACTCAAAGGATTCCAACCTAATCAACAATAATACATCTGCCACACAAGATTCCATCAAAGATCATGGTGTTTTGGGGGACATAATACATCCAAACCAGCACAGACATATAAAAGCCAAAGAATAAAATTGCTGAAGTACTGCTTTTACAGGAGTAACACTGAATGTTAATGGGTCCCCCATAAAAAGACACATAATGGCAGAATGGATCAAAAAAACATGATCCATCTATATGCTATCTACGATAGACTCACTTTATTTTTTTTTTTAATCGTCATTTTATTGAGATATATTCACATACCACGCAGTCATACAAAACAAATTGTACTTTCGATTGTTTGCAGTACCATTACATAGTTGTACATTCATCACCTAAATCAATCCCTGACACCTTCATTAGCACACACACAAAAATAACAAGAATAATAATTAGAGTGAAAAAGAGCAATTGAAGTAAAAAAGAACACTAGGTACCTTTGTCTGTTTGTTTGCTTCCCCTACTTTTCTACACATCCATCCATAAACTAGACAAAGTGGAGTTTGGTCCTTATGGCATTCCCAATCCCACTGTCACCCCTCATAAGCTACATTTTTATACAACTGTCTTCGAGATTCATGGGTTCTGGGTTGTAGTTTAATAGTTTCAGGTATCCACCACCAGCTACCCCAATTCTTTAGAACCTAAAAAAGGTTGTCTAAAGTGTGCGTAAGAGTGCCCACCAGAGTGATCTCTCGGCTCGTTTTGGAATCTCTCTGCCACTGAAGCTTATTTCATTTCCTTTCACATCCCCCTTTTGGTCAAGAAGATGTTCTCCATCCCACGATGCCGGGTCTACATTCCTCCCCGGGAGTCATATTCCACGTTGCCAGGGAGATTCACTTCCCTGTGTGTCTGATCCCACGTAGGGGGGAGGGCAGTGATTTCACCTTTCAAGTTGGCTTAGCTAGAGAGAGAGGGCCACATCTGAGCAACAAAGAGGCATTCAGGAGGAGACTCTTAGGCACAAATACAGGGAGGCCTAGCCTCTCCTTTGCAGCAACCGTCTTCCCAAGGGTAAAACTTATGGTAGAGGGCTCAACCCATCAAACCACCAGTCCCCTATGTCTGTGGTCATGTTAGCAACCATGGAGGTGGGGTAGGCGAATACCCCTGCATTCTCCACAGGCTCCTCAAGGGGGCACTACATCTTTTTTTTTTTTTTTCCTTGTTTGTCTTTTTTCTTTTTTTTTTTTTTTTTAACTTTCCCTTCTTTTTTCAAATCAACTGTATGAAAAAAAAAGTTAAAAAGAAAACAAACATACAATAAAAGAACATTTCAAAGAGACCATAACAAGGGAGTAAGAAAAAGACAACTAACCTAAGATAACTGCTTAACTTCCAACATGTTCCTACTTTACCCCAAGAAAGTTACATAATATAGCAACATTTCAGTGAACTTGTTCCTACTACATCCATCAGAAATTAACAGACCATAGTCATTTCTGGGCATCCCCAGAACGTTAAATAGCTTATCTGTTCTTCTTGGATTCTTGTTCCCCCTTCCTTAATTGCTCTCTACTGCTAGTTCCCCTACATTCTACATTATAAACCATTTGTTTTACATTTTTCAAAGTTCACATTAGTGGTAGCATATAATATTTCTCTTTTTGTGCCTGGCTTATTTCGCTCAGCATTATGTCTTCAAGGTTCATCCATGTTGTCATATGTTTCACCAGATCGTTCCTTCTTACTGCTGCGTAGTATTCCATCGTGTGTATATACCACATTTTATTTATCCACTCATCTGTTGAAGGACATTTGGGTTGTTTCCATCTCTTGGCAATTGTGAATAATGCTGCTATGAACATTGGCGTGCAGATATCTGTTCGTGTCACTGCTTTCCGATCTTCCGGGTATATACCGAGAAGTGCAATCGCTGGATCGAATGGTAGCTCTATATCTAGTTTTCTAAGGAACTGCCAGACTGACTTCCAGAGTGGCTGAACCATTATACAGTCCCACCAACAATGAATAAGAGTTCCAATTTCTCCACATCCCCTCCAGCATTTGTAGTTTCCTGTTTGTTTAATGGCAGCCATTCTAACCGGTGTTAGATGGTATCTCATTGTGGTCTTAATTTGCATCTCTCTAATAGCTAGTGAAGCTGAACATTTTTTCATGTGTTTCTTGGCCATTTGTAGTTCCTCTTCAGAGAACTGTCTTTTCATATCTTTTGCCCATTTTATAATTGGGCTGTCTGTACTACTGTCATTGAGTTGTAGGATTTCTTTGTATATGCAAGATATCAGTCTTTTGTCAGATACATGGTTTCCAAAAATTTTTTCCCATTGAGTTGGCTGCCTCTTTACCTTTTTGAGAAATTCCTTTGAGGTGCAGAAACTTCTAAGCTTGAGGAGTTCCCATTTATCTATTTTCTCTTTTGTTGCTTGTGCTTTGGGTGTAAAGTCTAGGAAGTGGCCTCCTAATACAAGGTCTTGAAGATGTTTTCCTACATTATCTTCTAGGAGTTTTATGGTACTTTCTTTTATATTGAGATCTTTGGTCCATTTTGAGTTAATTTTTGTGTAGGGGGTGAGGTAGGGGTCCTCTTTCATTCTTTTGGATATGGATATCCAACTCTCCCAGCCCCATTTGTTGAAAAGACCATTATGGCTCAGTTCGGTGACTTTGGGGGCCTTATCAAAGATCAGTCGGCCATAGATCTGAGAGTCTATCTCTGAATTCTCAATTCGATTCCATTGATCTATATGTCTATCTTTGTGCCAGTACCATGCTGTTTTGGCAACTGTGGCTTTATAATAAGCTTCAAAGTCAGGGAGTGTAAGTCCTCCCACTTCGTTTTTCTTTTTTAGAGTGTCTTTAGCAATTCGAGGCATCTTCCCTTTCCAAATAAATTTGATAACTAGCTTTTCCAAGTCTGCAAAGTAGGTTGTTGGAATTTTGATTGGGATTGCATTGAATCTGTAGATGAGTTTGGGTAGAATTGACATCTTAATGACATTTAGCCTTCCTATCCATGAACATGGAATATTTTTCCATCTTTTAAGGTCCCCTTCTATTTCTTTTAGTAGAGTTATGTAGTTTTCTTTGTATAGGTCTTTTACATCTTTGGTTAAGTTTATTCCTAGGTACTTGATTTTTTTAGTTGCTATTGAAAATGGTATCTTTTTCTTGAGTGTCTCTTCAGTTTGTTCATTTCTAGCATATAGAAACATTACTGACTTATGTGCATTAATCTTGTATCCCGCTACTTTGCTAAATTTGTTTATTAGCTCTAGTAGGTGTATCGTTGATTTCTCAGGGTTTTCTAGATATAAGATCATATCATCTGCAAACAATGACAGTTTTACTTCTTCTTTTCCAATTTGGATGCCTTTTATTTCTTTGTCTTGCCGGATTGCCCTGGCTAGCACTTCCAGCACAATGTTGAATAACAGTGGTGACAGCGGGCATCCTTGTCTTGTTCCTGATCTTAGAGGGAAGGCTTTCAGTCTCTCACCATTGAGTACTATGCTGGCTGTGGGTTTTTCATATATGCTCTTTATCATGTTGAGGAAGTTTCCTTCAATTCCTACCTTTTGAAGTGTTTTTATCAAAAAGGGATGTTGGATTTTGTCAAATGCTTTTTCAGCATCTATTGAGATGATCATTTGATTTTTCCCTTTCGAGTTTTTAATGTGTTGTAATACATTGATTGTTTTTCTTATGTTGAACCATCCTTGCATGCCTGGAATGAACCCCACTTGGTCATGGTGTATGATTTTTTTAATGTGTCTTTGGATTCGATTTGCAAGTATTTTGTTGAGGATTTTTGCATCTATATTCATTAGGGAGATTGGCCGGTAGTTTTCCTTTTTTGTAGCATCTTTGCCTGGTTTTGGTATTAGATTGATGTTAGCTTCATAAAATGAGTTAGGTAGTGTTCCATTTTTTTCAATGTTTTGAAAGAGTTTGAGTAAGATTGGTGTCAGTTCTTTCTGGAAAGTTTGGTAGAATTCCCCTGTGAAGCCATCTGGCCCTGGGCGTTTATTTGTGGGAAGATTTTTGATGACTGATTGGATCTCTTTGCTTGTGATGGGTTGGTTGAGGTCTTCTATTTCTTCTCTGGTCAGTCTAGGTTGTTCATATGTTTCCAGGAAATTGTCCATTTCTTCTACATTATCCAGTTTGTTGCCATACAGTTGTTCATAATATCCTCTTATAATTTTTTTAATTTCTTCAGGATCTGCAGTTATGTCACCTTTTTCATTCATTATTTTGTTTATATGGGTCTTCTCTCTTTTTGATTTTGTCAGTCTAGCTAGGGGCTTGTCAATCTTGTTGATCTTCTCAAAGAACCAACTTTTGGTGATATTTATCCTCTCTATTGTTTTTTTGTTCTCTATGTCATTTATTTCTGCTTTAATCCTTGTTATTTCTTTTCTTGTACTTGGTTTAGGATTGGTTTGCTGTTCATTTTCTAGCTTCTTCAGTTGATCCATTAGTTCTTTGATTTTGGCTCTTTCTTCCTTTTTAATATATGCGTTTAGTGCTATAAATTTCCCCCTTAGCACTGCTTTTGCTGCATCCCATAGGTTTTGGTATGTTGTGTTCTCATTTTCATTCGTCTCTATATATTTAGCAATTTCTCTTGCTATTTCTTCTTTAACCCACTGATTGTTTAGGAGTGTGTTGTTTAACCTCCAGGTATTTGTGAATTTTCTAAGTCTCTGATGGTTATTGACTTTTAATTGTATTCCATTGTGGTCAGAGAATGTGCTTTGAATAATTTCAATCTTTTTAAATTTATTGAGGCTTGTTTTATGTCCCAGCATATGATCTATTCTGGAGAAAGTTCCGTGAGCACTAGAAAAGTATGTGTATCCTGGTGATTTGGGATGTAATGTCCTGTAGATGTCTGTTAAATCTAATTCATTTATCAGATTGTTTAGGTTTTCAATTTCCTTATTGGTCTTCTGTCTGGTTGATCTATCTATAGGAGAGAGTGATGTGTTGAAGTCTCCCACAATTATTGTGGAAACATCAATTGCTTCCTTTAGTTTTGCCAATGTTTCTCTCATGTATTTTGTGGCACCTTGATTGGGTGCATAGACATTTACGATTGTTATTTCTTCTTGCTGAATTGCCCCTTTTATTAGTATGTAGTGGCCTTCTTTGTCTCTCAAAACATCCCTGCATTTGAAGTCTATTTTATCTGAGATTAATATTGCTACACCTGCTTTCTTTTGGCTGTAGCTTGCATGAAATATTTTTTTCCATCCTTTCACTTTCAGTTTCTTTGTGTCCCTGTGTCTAAGATGAGTCTCTTGTATGCAACATATTGATGGTTCATTTTTTTTGATCCATTCTGCGAATCTATATCTTTTAATTGGGGAGTTTAATCCATTTACATTCAACGTTAAAACCGTGAGGGCATTTCTTGAAATCGGCCATCTTATCCTTTGGATTATGTTTGCCATATTTTTCCCTCTCTCTATTAATATCCTTTATTGTACCCATACCGAATCTCTTTAGTACTGAACCTTTCTCCAAGTCTCTCTGTCCTGTCTTTGTTTCTCTGTCTGTAGGGCTCCCTTTAGTATCTCCAGTAGGGCAGGTCTCTTGTTAGTAAATTCTCTCAGCATTTCTTTGTCTGTGAAAAATTTAAGCTCTCCCTCAAATTTGAAGGAGAGCTTTGCTGGATAAAGTATTCTTGGCTGGAAATTCCTCTCACTCAGAATTTTAAATATATCGTGCCACTGCCTTCTCGCCTCCATGGTGGCTGCTGAGTAGTCACTACTTAGTCTTATGCTGTTTCCTTTGTATGTGGTGAATTGCTTTTCTCTTGCTGCTTTCAGAACTTGCTCTTTCTCTTCTATGCTTGACAGTGTGATCAGTATATGTCTCGGAGTGGGTTTTTTTGGATTTATTCTATTTGGAGTTCGCTGAGCATTTATGATTTGTGTATTTATGTTGTTTAGAAGATTTGGGAAGTTTTCCCCAACAATTTCTTTGAATACTCTTCCTAGACCTTTACCCTTTTCTTCCCCTTCTGGGACACCAATGAGTCTTATATTCGGACGTTTCATATTATCTATCATATCCCTGAGGTCCATTTCGAGTTTTTCAATTTTTTTTCCCCATTCTTTCTTTTATGCTTTCATTTTCCATTCT
Organism: Choloepus didactylus; assembly: GCF_015220235.1. Lineage (NCBI taxonomy): Eukaryota > Metazoa > Chordata > Mammalia > Pilosa > Megalonychidae > Choloepus > Choloepus didactylus. Next base: position 86,090,728 of record NC_051314.1, read on the forward strand.
GTCATCTTCCAGGTCACTGATTCGTTGTTCAACTTCCTCTAGTCTTGTACTATGAGTGTCCAGAATCTTTTTAATTTGGTCAACAGTTTCTTTAATTTCCATAAGATCATCCATTTTTTTATTTAGTCTTACAATGTCTTCTTTATGCTCTTCTAGGGTCTTCTTGATTTCCTTCATATCCCGTACTATGGTCTCATTGTTCATCTTTAGTTCTTTGAGTAGCTGCTCTAGGTGTGTCTCTTCTGGTCTTTTGATTTGGGTGCTTGGGCTTGGGTTATCCATATCGTCTGGTTTTTTCATATGCTTTATAATTTTCTGTTGTTTTTGGCCTCGTGGCATTTGCTGAACTTGATAGGGTTCTTTTAGGGTTTGTAGACCAGTTGAAGTCCTTATCTCTAATTTATCAGATCTACAGCTTCGTGGAGTACACTTTCTCTAACTAACCAGCAGGTGGCGTCCACGAGCCACCTGTTCTCCACAAGCCAGATCTCCCCTGCTTAGCCTTTTTGGTGAGTGGGGGAGTGAGTCTTGTGGGGCCCAATTGGTGTACCAAGCTTGCGTGTGTAGTTGGTGTTGCCTGCCCTGTATGTGGGGCGTGTTTCTGGGCAGTAGGGGAGGGGGGGTGGCCCTAACAATCAAATCTCCCTGATGATCCTAGAGTTTTAAAGCTACTGCAATAGTCTAATCCTTCAGTTCAGTCCTGCCACAGTTTGTCTCTGCCACTGACCCACAAGTCTTTGGTATTGGCGTATGGCTCCTGAGACTTGCAAGTGGGCCCCTCTTCCAGGCTGTGCACCCCGGGTCCTCTGTTGAGGGATGACTGTGCTATGTCACAGGTGAGTGCCGTCCCCCCAGGGCAGTTCTGGGCTGCTGGGCTGTGTTGGGAGGCTCCCAGTCTGCTCAAATGATGGCTGAATGGGGCTCTGTTAATTCACACTGCTCCCCATTCCCAGCTCTGGGACATTCAGCTGAGGTTGCAGGGAAGGCTAATGTCCACGCCCAGTTTTGTGGTGTGTGCCTGTTATTTGAAGCACTTCCGTCACACTGGGTTGTCTGGGGCAGCTCTGGGCTATGGGGCTGGCGATTGGCAGGAGTGTTTCCTGTCCACCAGGATGGTGGCTGTGAGCGGACACCCCCCTTTTCTTGGGAAGTTGTGTTGTTTAGTGAATTTTCTCAGCCACTGGATTATTGCCTTTTGTCTCAGAGCTCTCTTAGTTCTGCTCTTGACTTGACGTGCCCAAATTTCAATTCTTTGAAGCTTTCTGTATTGAGCTTCTTAGAGTAATTGTTTTAGAAAAAGCAAAAAGGATTTAAAAAAAAAAAAAAAAAAAAAAAAAAAACGGCCCTCCTCAGAGATCTAATGGGTTATTGAAATGCTAATAGACAAAGCAACCAGGGCCATTAAGGAAAGGTGCACAGGGCAGAGAGATCAGCCTTGCTTCGGGATTTGCATATGCGCCTCAAGGCCTGATCTCCGCCCTTCCCCTTTCTGTGTTCACCAGAACTCCAAAAATCCTCTGCTTTTAGTTTGGAGTTTTTCGTGTTGTTTTTTTTTCTATGCCTGTCTCCTCTCTGCTGGGCTGGCTGCTCTCAGAGTCTCTGGTGTCTGGTCTCAGTCTATCTATGGTTGGAGTTTGAATCAGTAGAATGAGTTTCCGATAAGAGCAGCCACTGCAATTCTCCCTTCTCCTTCCTGGAGCTGACAGCCCCTCCTCCCCCGGGACTGAGCCTGGCAGGGAGGGGCGCGGGTCCCCTGGCCGCAAAAACTTACAGATTTCGCTGATCTCAGCAGTTCCACGTTTTCATGAGTGTTGTATGAAGTATGCCCAAAGACAGATTGCTCTGTGGTGTCCAGTCCACGCAGTTCCTGGCTTTTTACCTACTTTCCTGGAGGAGTAACTAAAACATACAGCTCACCAGTCTGCCATCTTGCCCCGCCTCTCCGATAGACTCACTTTAGACCCAAGGATACAAATAGGCTGAAGGTAAAATGATGGAAAAAGATATTCCATGTAAGCAATAACCAAAAAAGAACTGAGGTCACTATACTAATATTAAACAAATAGACCTTAAATGTAAAAATGTTATGAGACAAAGAAGAATGTTATCCACCAGTAAGAAATAACAATCATAAATATTTATGCCCCTAACCAGGGTGCCCCAAAATACAAGAGGTAAACACGGGAAAACTCAAGGGAGTAATAGATGTCTCCAGAATAATAGTTGGAGACTCCAATACACCTCTTATCAGTAGATAGAACATAAACACAGAGGATCAATAAGGACACAGAAAATTTGAATAATATGATAAATGAACTAGACCTAACAGACACATACAGAACAGTGCACCCCAAAAGAGCAAGATATATATTCTTCTCAAAGGCTCATGGATCATTCTCAAGGACAGACCATATGTTGGGTCACAAAACAGGTCAATTTTTAAAGATTGAGATTATATAAAGCACTTTCTCTGATCATAATGGAATGAAGTTGGAAATCACTAACAGGTAGAGAACTGGAAAATTCACAAATATATGGAGGTTAAAAAACATACTCTTAAACAATCAGTGGGTCAAAGAAGAAATAGCAAGAGAAATCAGTAAACATCTCAAAATGAAACAAAACAAGAATATGACATATCAAACTTAAGGGATTTTGCAGTCAAATGCAAATGTGATGAATGCACAACTAAAGGATGGTACTGTGAACAACTGATGTACACTATGGATGATTGTATGGTATGTGAATATATCTCAATGAAAGTGAATTTTTTTAAAAAAAGAGTTAACCAAAACCTGAAGAATATAATGTCTGGATGACTGACAAATACAATGTTTAGATCACTGAGCGTATGAATACTGTGGGGGGAGAAAAAAAGGTGGTTTTGCTGGTGGTGCCATGACAATAGGGAATAAAAAAGAAACAACCTCTTTAAAAAAAAAAAATACTTAAAGGATGCAACAAAGGCAGTGCTGAGAGGAATATTTATAGCCTTAAACACTTACATTGAGGAAGAAAGAGATCAAAGACAAAAATCAAAGACCTAACTGCACACTTGGAGGAAGTAGAAAAAGAACAAAAAACTAATCCTAAAGCAAGCAGAAGGGAAGAAATAACCAAGATTAGAGCAGAAGTAAATGAAATTGAGAACAACAACAAAAACAATAGTCAACAAAACCAAAAGTTGATTCTTTGAGAACATCAATAAAATTGACAAACCCTCAGCCTGGCTGACAAAGAAAAAAGAGAGAAGATGCAAATAAATAAAATCAGAAATGAAAGGGTGAACACTACTAATGTCCCCACAGAAATAAAAAAGATCATAAGAAGATACTATGAACAACTGTATGCCAACAAATTAGAAAATTTAGATGAAATGGACAATTTCCTAGAAACACAGGAACAAACTACACTGATTGCAGAAGAAATAGAAGACCTCAACAGACCAATAGCTGGTAGAGATTGAGGCAGTCATCAAAAAACTCCCAACAAAGAAAAGCCCAGGACAAGATGGCTGCACAGGTGAAGTCTACCAAGCATTCCAAGAAAAACTGTTACCAATCTGGCTCAAACTCTTCCAAAAAATTGAAGAGGGAATACTACCTAACTCATTCTATGAAGCCAACATCACCCTAAAAGCAAAGCCAAACAAAGATACTACAAAAGAAGTACAGACCAATCTCTCTAAATAATATAGTTGAAAAAAATCCTCAACAAAACACTTGCAAATCAAATCCAACAGCACATTAAAAGAATTATACACCATGATCAAGTGGGTTTTATTCCAGGTATGCAAGGGTGGCTCAACACAAGAAAATCAATTAATATAATATACCACATTAACAAATCAAAATGGAAAAACCACATGATCATATCGATTGACACAGAAACAGCATTTGACAAAATCCATGATCCTTTCTTGATGAAAACACTTCAAAAGATAGGAATAGAAGGAAACTTCCTCAACATGATAAAGGGCATATTTGAAAAACCCACTGCAAACATCATACTCAATGATGAAAGACTAAAAGTTTTCCCTCTAAGATACGGAACAAGACAAGGATGCCCACTGTCACCACTGTTATTCAACACTGTACTAGAAGTGCTAGCCAGAATAATTAGGCAAGAAAAATAAATAAAGGCATTCAATTGGAAATGAAGTAAAACTTTCACTATTTGCAGATGACATGATCCTATATTTAGAAAGTCCCCAAAACTCTAAAGCAAAGCTACTAGAGCTAATAAGCAAGTTCTGCAAAGTGGTGGGATACAAGATGATCAATAACAACAAAAAATCAGTAGTGTTTCTATACACTAGTAACGAGCAATCTGCAGAGGAAATCAAGAAAGAGAATCCACTTACAATAGCATCTAAAAGAATCAAATATCTAGGAACAAATTTAACCAAGGATGTAAAGGACCTGTATTCAGAAAATTACAAAACACTGCTTAAAGAAATCAAAGACAACCTAAACAAAAGGAAGGACATTCTGGGTTCATGTATCGGAAAACTAAATATCATTAAGGTATCAATTCTCTCCAAATGGATTTAAAGAATCAATGCAATCCCAATCAAAATTGCAACAGTCTACTTTGAAGAAATGGAAAAGCTCATAATCAAATTTATTTGGAAGGGACCCCAAATAGCAAAACATATTGAAAAAGAAAAACGAAGTTGGAGGACTCACAATTCCTGACTTTAAAGCGTATTACCAAGCTACAGTGGTCAAAACAGCATGGTACTGGCACAATAATAGACAAATTGATCGATGGAACCAAACTGAGAGTTCAGAAATAGACCTGTGCATTTGGTCATCTGATCTTTGACCAGGGCTACCAAGTCCACTCAACTGGGACAGAACAATCTCTTCAACAATGGTTCTGGGAGAACTGAATATCCATATACAAAAGAATGAAAAATGACCCCTATCACTATATACAAAATGGATCAAAGACCTAAACATTAAGAGCCAGGACCATAAACTCCTAGAAGAAAATGTTGGGAAACATCTTGAAGATCTTGTGGTAGGCAGTGGTTTCTTAGACTTTACACCCAAGGCACATGTAACAAAAGAAAAAATGGATAAATGGGACCTCCTCAAAACTGAAGACTTTTGTGATTCAAAGGACTTTGTCAAAAAGGTAAAAAGACAGCTGTAACACTTGTGCACATACTGGGGGCAGGTAGTATGTCTGGCCCAGTATGTCTGGGGTTGGCCTGAGGGACTCACTGTCCCAGAACTTGCCCTGCCTAGAGAAGAGAGCTCAAGGAGCTCTCATACAGAAAGCTGTAAGAGAACAGTCAAGTAGATACTTGGGCCAAAGGATTGCTGCAGTGCCCAGGTCCATGAGGAAACTGTTTCCCAGGGGAGAGGGGACATTCATATCCATGGAAATGGGGGAATTACAAGGGCCACAAGTACATACCCAAGACTGGATGCCTGCACAGAAAGGACCAGGGTGCCCCTACACTGTGGCCTCAAGATATTCTCAAATCTCACTGTATGGATAAGCCCTGAAGTGCTTACACAGATCAATCTGCAAAGACTAGGAAAGGTGTTTTATTTCTTTCCTTCTTTTAATCATTCTTTTTTATTAGCTCCTGGCATTCAAGGAAACCTCTGTCATAACTCTAGCTGGATACAAGCTTAAGGAACGTATGCCTTAGATCCCAAATTCCAGTGACAACACATTAAAATATCAAAATGTCCAGGCTTAAGGAACCCCAAGGATTTCCAGCAGTCAGAAGCAAATGTTACAGACTTTGGGGAGACAGCATCACCTTGCTGACACCTCTATTTAGGACTTCTCCTAGCCTCAAAACCATGAGCCAATAAATTTACATTGTTTAGGCAGGAAAAAAAACAACTATTCAGGCTTCAACATAAGGTTACAAAACATACAAAGAAATAGGAAGCCATGGCCTAGGGAAAGGAGTATATTAAAGCATTAGAAACCATCAGTGAGGTGGACCAGACCTGGGATATACCAGACAAAAACATTTAAAAATGTTACTAAATGTACTCAAAGAGCTAAAGGAAAACATGGACAAAGAACTAAAGGAAATCAGGAAAACAGCAGATGAACACAAATATAATATCAATAGAGAAATGGAAATTATGAAAAGAAACCAAATAGAGCTGAAGACCAGAGTTACAGGAATTTGAAATTCCCTAGAGGAGTTTAACAGCAGACTGGAGCTAGCAAAAGAAAGAATCAGAGAACTTTAAGATAAGACAACTGAAATCATCCGGTATGAGTAGCAGAAAGAAGAATGAAGAAAAGTGAACAGAGCCTGAGGAACCTGTGGAACAACATCAAGTATACCAATATGCACACAGTGGGGGTCCCAGAAGGAGAAGAAAGGGCAGAGAGAATATTCAAAGACACAATGGCTGAAAACTTCCCAAATTTAACAAAATACAGGAAAACACACATCCAAGACACTCAATGAACCCCAAACAGTATTAACCTGAATAGACCCATGCTGCAGTATATAATCAAGCTGTCCTATGTTAAAGAAAAAGAGAGAGTTCTAAAAGCCACAAGAGAGAAGCAACAAGTCACGTATGATGGACAGTCAATAAGATTAACTGCCAATTTTTCAGAAATCATAGAGGCAAGGAATGACATATTTAAAGTGCGGAAAGCAAGAAACTGCCAACTAAGAATAATATATCCAGCAAAACTGTCTTTCAATAATGAGGAAGAGACCATGACATTACCAGATAAACAAAAGCTGAGGGCATTCATCAGCACTAGACAAGAGATGCTAGAGAGAGTTCTTTAAGTTAAAAGGAAAGGACACGTAGAAGTCAGAAGTCAGGAGAAACCACCGGAGGAGACCATGTGATCGAGGCCAAGATGCAAGCCAAGGAACACCAAGGATTGCAGCAAGCCAGCAACAGAATGCTACAGACTCCAGGGAGAAAGCTTGGCCTGTTGAGACCCAGATGTCGGACTTCTAGCCTTTGAAACCAGTGAACTTAAGTCCTTAAGGAATTCCCATTGGTCCTCCAGAAGCACTGGAGCTTCAGGGATTAAAGACAAGAATTACAACCCACTTTCAGTCTTTGAGAAGCATATGAGACCATCGACAGAGAAGGGAAAGAACAACAGCAAGTTCATTTAGCAAATAAGACTGACATCATTGCCCATTTTGTAGTTTGTAGGCATAGAGGACACAGGCATGAAAACGCCTTACTCATTATTGAATTTTATAACGTGGATTTCTCAGGACTCTGTTGCAGACCTACATTCACTTCTCACACCAGAAGCACACAGAATTATCTTTAAGACAGAAGCTTAAATTCCCAGTAATGGAGATACAAGTCTTATCATTTGTCTAGAAAGTATCCAAGTGTATCTATGGACTATATCCCTCTGTTTTAAATGAGCTGTGTCTGAGTCAGACAGAGTTCTGAGCTGTTATCGGCCTCTATGGTGTACATATAGTAACACCACGAGAAGATAAGGGTTCACTGATCTTTTGCAGCACACTAGTTTGAAATCACAGCAATAATTTTGCTGAAGATACTAAAACTCCACATCGTGAGGACTTAATCCACTGCTTATGTGTTGGTCATACTTTCAACTGAGAACACATCACTCTTTCATCTATCTGTTACATACATACACATATCCATAAATGAGGCATCCATATCCATAACTTGATAAATACAGGAATTCTATATATACTGTTCCATATTTTTTTATAGGACACATTGGAGGTTCCCATATGAGCAAATACAGATTAAGTTGTCTTTTTAAAAATACATAAAACATGTATTTTTTAAAAATCCAAGCAGTATAAGAAGGAACAAAGTGGAAACCGTGTCCCTCTAATCCCAAATTTGTAGTCTCCCAATGACTGTGCCCAAAAAGAGGCACTGATAAAGTTCTTAAATAAAATTAATAAAGAAATGAGAAAAAAAGAGAGAGGAAGAGAAGACTAAAGATGGCTGCAAATTATTTGTTATCCTCCCATATACAGCTGGAGTCTATTTCTCTATCCCCTTAAATCTGGGCTGGTCCTGCGCTGGTTTTAACCAATAAAATATGGCAGATGCACAGCAGATACAGTTTTGGACTTAAGCTCTTAAGGGGATTAGCATTTTCCTGTTCTCTTTCTTGAAAATCAGAAGCCAGAAGTCTCACTACAATCATGCTACACTCCAAAAACAATGTTTAGAAATGACTGGATTCTCCAGACCTTTCTCAATATAGTATATTACTCAATTTTTTTTTTTGTCTGGAATCTAATTGTTTTTGTTTCTATTTCTTTAACCATCACTGGTTTTAAAGCATTTTTCCAGCTTTGACAGTTATTTGTGAATATTTTTTCTGTGAGCTGTTAATTTATTTTACTCTTTATATCATTAATCTATTTATTGAATAAAAGACTTATGTATTAAAAATTTATTTCCTTTTATGTTACAAATAAATTTTTAATATTTATGTAAAAAAAGAAAAAAAAAGGAAAGGACACTAGACAAGACTGAAGCCACATGAGGAAATAAGGATCGTCAGTAAAGGATAACAAAATGGGTAAATACAAACACTAATATTATTGAAATTTTAGTTTATAACTCCACTTTTTATTTCCTACAGTTTTTAAAAGGCAAATGCATAAAATGTAATGACAAATGAGTGGTTTTGGACTCATACTGTATATATAATTTGTGATAAGAAACTACACAAAGGTGGTGAGACAGAGGGGTATAGGAACATAGTTTGTATATAACATTGAAGTTTAGTTGCTATCTAAGCAAACAACTGTTACAGATTTAAGATGTTAAATTTAAGCTCCATGGTAATCACAAAGAAAATATCAAAGAATATGTAAGCTCATAGAAACAGAAATTAGAGTACAGATTGCCAGGGTAGGGGGGAAGGGGAAGGGTGAATGGGGAGTTACTGCATAATTGGTATAGGGATTCTGTCCGGTGAAATGGGAAAGTTTTAATAATGGAAAGTGTTGAGGGTACTATAACAGTGTAAATATGAGTAATCGCACTGAATGGTATGATTGCAAGTTGTTGAGATGGGAAAGTTTATGTTGTATATATGATCCAACAATTAAAAAAAAAAAGGAATGAGCAACTAAAGAAACAAGGACAATTAAATACAACAATACATGGTCTTAGGATCTAATAATGGAGACGAAAAGACACAAAAGGACATTTTTTTGACATATGAAAAACAAGAAACATAGCTTGTAAACTTTATATCAATGCTAAATTTCTTGAATGTGGTAACTGTACTTACGGTAGTCACATAAGTAAATATCCTTGTTCTTAGGAAATGCACATTTGTATTAAATGTTCAAGTTAACATGATGTATACAACTTACAATCAAGTGTTCAGAAAAACAGATTGAGAAATAGACATACATGGATAGATGGACTGACAGACTGATGGATAGATAGAATGATACGGCAAATGTGGCAAAATATTAAAATTGGTGGATTGGGGTATCTGGGGGGAAAGGAGTATGTGGGGTTCTCTGTATGGGGTGTGTATTATTTTTGTAACTGTCCTGTTAAGTTTGAAAGTATTTCAAAATAAAAAGTTTTTTAAAACATACAAGACACATTGCAACCAAACTACAGAATTAAGAAAATAAATGCTTAGTACACAATTTAAATGAATTAATATCTGTAATGCACTCTGAACAGTACTTGATACAGAGTAAACACCATACAAGTATTTCTTAAGTAAGTTTTAAAAAAACAAAACCTATTTTTGACAAAGGAGGAAATAATAACTTTATAGTGGAGAATCCTGGCAGAAACCACCTTTACCAAGAGGCCACAGTTAATATCACCAGTAGTGGGAGAAAATCAATACCATGTAGCTCCTGAAATGATTTACTGAGAAGGACACAACATTACTTAAAGATAGTATGCCTGCCAAAAATGCATAATCTGAATCTAAGCATAAGGAAACAGGAGAAAATCCCAAGTGGAAGGACAATCTACAAAATAACTTGCCTGTATTTTCATAAATATCAACACCATGAAACTGAAAAAAGCTGAAGAACTGCTCCAGATTAAAGAAGACTAAAGTGACATTAACTGTATGAATGATCTTGGATTAGATGTTGGACTAGGAGAAAACAAACTGCTACAACTGACATGAATGGAAAAACTGGAAAGATGGAAACAAGGTCTTTAGATCAGAAAACAGTATTATATCAATGTTTTGTTTCCAGATTTTGAGAACTCTTAGGGCATTATATAAGAGAATGGCCTGGTTGTTAGGAAATAGATGCTACAGTATTTAGAGACAAAGGGGCATTAAGTCTATAGCTTACTCTCAAATGGTTCAGAAAATAACAACAACATGTATATATAAAGAAAGAATGATAAAGCAAATGTGGCAAAATGTTAACAGTTTGGTGATGAAGGGCATATGGGGTAATTCTTTGTACCTTTCTTGGAACCTTTCAGGAAGTTTAAATTATCTAAAAAAGTTAAAAACCTATCTTTGTGTAAACATATTCTGAATTTTAACTTGGGATATTAGGAACATAGCTTATCCAGATGAAAATTCTGCAACAGAAATGGAAACTCTTGTTTACTCCTGGGGAAAGGAATTGAGAATGGAATCTCAGGAATCTAATGTCAGCAGAATGACACAAGGAACAGCAAAGAGGCCAGGTGTTCCCAGCAGTAGTGAGGAAGAGAAAAAAAACAGTAGACATTCCAAGCATCAGTAGGATCCTTGGTCAAGAATGCTGACTGCTCAAGTGGGAAAGAATTTCTATTTAATTTCTCCAAACTCAATTTCTTGATTTTTATCCATTACCACGAATCTATACTTCCCCAAGTCTTCACCTTCTCAGTATATAGTATCAACCATCCACTCAACTGCTGAGGCCAAAAGCCTTGCAATCATCCTTGACTCCCATTTTTACCATTCCCATAACCAAACTGACACCGAAAAAAACTGGGATTCTCTGCCTGATGCACATAACAGCATGTCTATTACACCAGGGTTTCTAAAAGGGAGTTTATTGCTACGCGCAAAACAGGAGATTAGATGGCCTCTCAGCCTAAAAATCTGTCCCCCCAAATCTAAGGAGTTTAGGTTTTTTTATGGATTCAAACAAGGGGAGATGGAGTAGTTACCATTACAATAGCAAGTATAAACAGGGCTGAGACTAGCCTAGAATAACCATCACAATAGTAAGTATAAACAGGGCTTAGACTAGGCTAGAATAACCATTGCAATAGTAAGTATAACTGGGCTAAGACTAGATTCAGTAATTTCAGGTATTAACTTTTGGCTATTCTATAATATACTAGAAGGAAAAAAAATCTATATAATGATTCAGTAATCATGATTATGTTCATTCTTTACTTCTCAGTTACAAAATGATTAGCAAATACTATGCTCCAAACCTAACAAATCCAAAAGTTACCTCCTCTAAGAATCCTTCTCTGACTATCCCAACTAAAACAACAGTCCCAGAAACTTTCTATTCCCTTATCCTGTTCTGTTTTATCTACGATACTCATCACTACCTAGCATTATATTAAGTGTTTATTGTCCATCTCCCCCAATAGAATGTAAACTTCATGAGAACAGTACAGTACCTGGCACATAGTAAATATGCAATAGATTTGCTGGCTAACTGAATGAATGAATAAAGAGTACCCCTGATCATGGAGGTTACATGGGCATGTTCACTTTGTAATATTTAATGAAGCTGTACACTTATAACATATGCATTTCCTATATGTTAAACATTATATTAAGTTTATATTTAAAAGAAATTCAATATTATTACTCATCACATAAATACAAAATAAAAATTACACACACATACCAGAATGGCTAAAATTTAAAAACAGAAAATACCAAGTTTGATGAGGATGTGGACCAACTAGAATTCTCATATATTGATGGCTGGAATATAAAATGATACAATTATTTCAGAAAACTGTCTGGAATTTCCCATTGAATTTAAACTATGCTGACTTTATGACCCAGTAATTTTATTCCTAATCATACACCCAAAACACAAGTACATATGTCTACAAACAAGAATGTTAACAGCAGCTTTATTCGTAAAAGTCCCAGTCGGGAAACAATAAGAGAATACATAGACAAATTGTGCTATATTCACATAACGAATATTAACCAGCAAAAAAGAAAAAAAAGAATGAACCAATGCTATGAACAACAACATAAATAAATCTCATAGGCATTATACTAAGCAAAGAAGCCAGACTCAAAGAGTATATACTACATGATTCCATTTTTATTAAGTACAAAAACAGGAAAAAATAATCTCAGGTGGTTGAAGTCATTAGTAATAGTTACTTCAGGATAGGAGTGTGTGATGACTGAAAACAGAAATGAGGGAACTTTGCGGGGAGGGTGTTCTCTATCTTGATCTGGGTGGCACTCAAAGGGATGAAAACTCTAATAAAACATTGCCTAACACAAAATCCTGAAGATGCTTCCTGATGTTCTCTTCTAGAAGGGCTATACTTCTGGTTCTAATATTTAGGTCTTTGATCCATTGTGAATTGTATACAGTGTTAAGGGGTCTACCTTCATTCTTTTACATATGGACATCCAGTTCTCCCAGCCCCATTTATTGAAGAGACTATTCTTTTTCAATTGAGTGGACTTTGTACCCTTGTCAAAATTCAGTTGGCCATAAATGTTGATTTCTGAACTCTCAATTTGATTCCTTTGGTTTATATGTCTGTCCTTGTGAAATATACACAAAGTTATTAACTATAGCATTGTTTATAGTAGCAAAAGTTTGAAAACAACTCAAACATCTACCGTTAGAAGATCAGATAAGTAAATTATGGTACATTCATACAATGGAACATAAGCTGAGGGCTTTATAGCCTATGATTAAACTTTATCCTAAGAGAAATAAAGGATTAATTAAAAGATTTTTAAGGAGGGGTGTGGTATGAGATTTGCATTTTAGAAAGGTCTCTGGTCTAGTTTGGAGCACAGATCGAAAGAGTAAAACTAGTTGGTGGCTTAAATTAGGGTAGGCCAATACCTAGTCACCTTGTGTTTTGATTTGTTAAAGCTGCCGGAATGCAATATACCAGAAATAGGTTGGCTTTTAACAATGGGGATTTATTAAATTACAAGTTACAATTTGAAGGCAGTGAAAATGTCCAAATTAAGGCATCAACAAGGGGATACCTTCTCTGAAGAAAGGCTGCTGGCATCCAGGGTTCTTCTGTCAGATAGCAAGGGACATGGCCGGCATCTGCTGGTCCTTCACTCCTGGGTTCCTCTCTCAGACAGCAAGGCACACAGTTTTGCTCCTGGATTTTGTTGCTTTCAGCTTCTGATTCCAGTGGCTTTCTCTCTGAGCATCTGTGTGTTCTCTCTTAGCATCTCCAGGGCGTTTCTCTCTCTAAGCTCTCTCCAAATGTCTTTGTCTTTTATCCTCTCATAAAGGACTCCAGTAAAGGATTAAGACTCACCTTGAACTGTATGGGCCACATCTCAATTGAAACAATCTAATCAAAAGATCCCACCCACAATAGGTCAGCTCCCGCAAGGATGGATTAAAAGAACATGGCATTTTCTGGAGTACAAAATAGCTTCAAACAAGCACAGTGTCCCACAGGGATCTGAGGCTATTTTTGCTTTTTCTAATTCTTCTTTCTTTCTGTTCCTCAGCCTAACTCATTTCAATTGTCTTCGAGTTCACTGATTCTTTCTTCTGCCAGCTCCAATCTGTTGTTCAAACTGTCCTGGGAATTTTTCATTCAATTTTTAATTTTCTATCTCTTTATTGACATTCTCATATTGTTCATTCACTCTTTTCCTGATATCCTTTCTCTGTATTTTCCTTCACCTCCTTGTGCATATTGAAGATCATTTTTTTTTTTAAACTCTTATCAGGTATGTCCAATCTGGTCTTCCTCACTGATGTTTTCTGAAGTTTTATCCTCAACCTTTGGATGGGCCATCATTTCCTCTTTGTCTTGTAATCTTTTGTTGAACACTGTACATTTTAATATTTTAAAATGTTAACTGTGGGATTCAGCGCTGAGTTGTCTGCTTCTTGAGTCTGTATTCAGCTAGTGATATGACAGAAATTTTCTTGAGTGCCAGGAGCTAATAAAATCAAAACACACCAATACAAAAATTACCATTCACAGTCTTTGCAAATTGGCTTTGCATTGGCTGGTACTCTCCTTCAGAGTTTGACCCTCCAGTCAAGGTCAGTCCAAAACCAAATGCAAAGTTCAGCATCCTCCCTGTCTTTTCTGAGCCTGTGTCTTGACCTGGGCTTGGGTTTACTAAAGGCCTTAGGAATTCCCGTTCACAGGAATTTTTATGTCCCCTCTACTCCCTAGGAAACAGACCTTCTCTCTCTCCCAGATTGTCCATGGAAGGACTTAAAGCTGGTAAGGCTTTGTCCCTAGCTATCAAATTCAGTTGTTTCTTACACCCCTTTCCCCATCCAAAGCTCTTTCTCCTTGAGGACAAATTCTGGGAGGGTGGAGGACAGTGCAAGCTGGGATAGGAGTTTCCTAGGTCAGTTTTTCCCAGCTGGAAGGAGGCCAGGGACCCCAAAGGGAGCACCAGTCAGCTCCACATTGCCCTGGGGAGAAGATGATGTAGGGGCCAATAAGGGTGCCAGGAGCTTCTCCTATGGCTCTTTGAAGCTGTGTTTTCTTGATTCAGCACTTACCCAGTAAATGCAGCCCTTTAACTGCTTTCCATAGTTCTGAGGAAGGGTATTGCTTTACGACTCCTCTGCTGCTTTTGCCAAAAGGAGGTTGAAACAATGGTTGCCAATCAGAGTTGGGCTTCCAGCATTCTGAAGCAGCCGGCCAAAAGTGCTGATCAGCTATTGGATCGACACACCCAAAGACCTTGGGGATCTAGGACCTTATATTCCACCCTGGCAACAGCAAGGTGCACCAGGAGCCAGGACTGAGGACTTCACTGCTGCCTGCCCTGAGGCAGGGGAATGGGAGAAATTCACCAGTTTTTACTGCAATTTATCAGCCTCTTCCTTCTGCTCTTCCCTGTATGCTACCAAGTGTTCTACAAGACTCCAGAATTTCAAAATAGTTGATTGAGAAAGTTCCTGACTGTTCAGTAACTGTTCTGGTAGAAAGACTGATTCCTGGGGCTTCCTACTCCACCATCTTCCCACAATTTTCTTCTTTTCTCATTTTTAAAGTATATTGTTTGTAAGAATGTCAACAAGAGTTCCACAATATCACCAGTTTACTAATAAATACAATTCTCATTCGTTTATTATAAAAGAACATGAACACTAAGAAAAACAAAGTTATGGCCCAAAGGAACAAACTTATACTTCAACTGACACACAGGAATTTAAACAACTAATGCTAAATCAATTCAAAAAAGTTTAGGGAAGATATGGCAAAAGAGATGACGCATAATAATGAAAACACTGGGTGTACATAAGGTAGAAATTTAAAATTCGAAAAAACAACTGGCAGAATGTATGGAAATGAAAGGCACGACACAAGAGATGAAAGACACAATGGAGACATACAACAGCAGATCTCAAGAGGCAGGAGAAAACACTCAGGAACTGAGAACAAGACACATGAAAGCCTACACACAAATCAACAGATAGAGAAAAGAATGGAAAAATATGGGCAATGTCTCCAGGAATTAAATGACAACACGAGACACAGAATGCATGTGTCATTGGTGTCCCAGAAGAGAGAAGAGAAGGGAAAGGGGGCAGAAGCAATAATAGAGGAAATAATCAATGAAAATTTCCCATCTCTTATGAAAGATATAAAATTACAGATCCAAGAAGCACAGCATACCCCAAACAGAATAGATGTGAATAGGTCTATGCCAAGACATTTAATAAACAGATTATCAAATGTCAAAGAAAAAGAGAGAATCCTGAAAGCAGCAAGAGAAAAGTGATCCATCACATACAAAGGAAGCCCGATAAGACTATGTGTGGATTTCTCAGCAGAAACCATGGAGGCAAGAAGAAAGTGGTGTGATATACTTAAGATGCTAAAAGAGAAAAACCACCAACCAAGAATCCTACATCTGGCAAAACTGTCCTTCAAATATGAGGGAGAGCTTAAAATATTCTGACAAACAGACAATGACAGAGTTTGTGAACAAGATACCTATTCTACAGGAAACACTAAAGGGAGCACTACAGACAGAAAGGAAAAGAGAGGAATGAGAGGTTTGCAACACAATTTTGGGAGATAGTAGCACAGCAATGTAAGTACACTGAACAAAGATGATTGCGAGTATGGTTGAAAGAGGAAGGTTAGGAGCATGTAGGACACCAGAACGAAAGATAAAGACTGGGACTGTATAACTCAGTGAAACCCAGGGTGCTCAACGATTGTAAGAAAACGTACAAATATGTTCTTACATGAGGTAGAAAAAATGAATGTCAACATTGCAAGGTGTTAAAAATAGGGTGGGATTGGGGGGAAAATACTATCAATGCAAACTAGAGACTATAATTAACAGAAACATTGTATTATGCTTCCTTTAAAATAACAAAGGCAATATACCAAAGCTAAATGCATGTGGTGGGGGACATAGGAGAGGGGTATGGGACTCTTGGCATTGGTGATGTTGCCTGACTCTTTATTCTACTTTGGTTTAATGCTGTCTTTCCTTTTATCCCTTCCTAGCTGCCATGTTTGTTTGTTTGTTTTCTTTTTCTTTCTTTTTTTTCTGTCTCCCTACCTTCTTTGACTCTTCCTCCTTCTTTGTGGAAGAAATGGAGATGTCCTTATATAGATAGTGGTGATGGTGTTGAATACATAAATACATGACTATACAGGGAACCAATGATTGTTTACTTAGGATGGAATGTATGATGTGTGAACACAACCGTCTTTAAAAAAATGGGTTGATGAAGAAACCTTGAGGGCATTATATTGAGTGAAATAAGACAGACACATAAGGACAAATATTGCAGGGTCTCACTGATATAACTAATTATAACATGTAAACTCACAGACATGAAATTTGTTATCAGGTTATACAGAACGGGGCTAAAGAATGGGCAGCGGTTGCTTATTATGAGCAGAATGTTCAACTAGGGTGAACTTAAACATTTGGAATTGGACAGAGGTGATGGCAGCACGTTATGAAAACAACTAACAGTGCAGAATGGTCTGTGAAGGTGGTTGAAAGGGTAAGCTCAGAGTCACGTATGTCACCAGAAGGAAAGGTGGAGGTTAAAAGATGGAAAATGTATAAAACAGTGAATCTTGTGGTGGACAATGTCTGTGATTAACTGTACAAATATTAGAAATTCCTCTCATGAACTAGAACAAATGTATGACACTATAACTAGAAGTTAATAATAGAGGGGCATATAGGAAAAAATATACACCTATTGCAAACTATATGCTAGAGTTAGTAGTATTTTAACATTCTTTCATCAGCAATAACAAATGTACTATACCAATACTATGAATCAGTAATGGAAGGGAGGTGGTTAGGGGTATGGGAAGATTTGAGTTTCCTTTTTTTGTCTTTATTTCTTTTCTGGAGTAATGAAAATGTTCTAAAAATTGAAAAAAAAATTAATTGTGGTGATGGATGCTGTGCCAGTTTGAATGTATTGTGTCCCCCAAACACCATTATCTTTGATGTAATCTTGTGTGGGCAGACATTATCAGTGTTGATTAGATTGTAATTCTTTGAGTGTTTCTGTGGAGATGTGCCCCACCCAGCTGTGGGTGATGACTCTGATTGGATAATTTCCATGGAGGTGTTGCTCCGCCCATTCCCGGTGGGCCTTCATCAGTGGAGCCATATAAATAAGCTGACTCAGTGCAGCTGGGAGTAACATTTTGAAAAAGAGCTACAGCCAAGAGGGACACCTGGAAAAAAGCACAGGAGCTGCAGATGAGACACAGTTTGAAGACAGCCGTTGAAAGCAGACTCTTGCTCCAGAAAAGCTAAGACAGGACAAATAACCCAAGTGCAACTAAAAGTGACATTTTTGAGGAACTGCAGCCCAGAGAGGAATGTCCTGGGAGAAAGCCATTTTGAAACCAGAACTTTGGAGCAGATGCCAGCCACGTGCCTTCCCAGCTAACAGAGGTTTTCCAGACACCGTTGGCCATTTTCCAGAGAAGCATTAACAAACTAGAACAGATGCACAGCTGTACGATGGTACCGTGGGCAACTGATTGTACACTTTGGATCTCTGGATAATTGTATGGTCTGTAAACAATCTCAATTTTTTAAAAATGTCCTATTAAGACTTAAAAAAAAACAGAACATGAAAAAGGAGAAAAGCCCAAATTAATGTACTGATATATGCTAAAAAAGAATTAGGAACAAAAAAGGTACCTCCTCAGGTCAAAAATATGAATGTAGTAATACCTTTCCATAAATCTGCTTTCTCAACAAATGTCTTCATTCATTGGCACTAACATTCTCCACTATGACACTCTAATCTAAAAGCTCTCCCATAGTTGTAAGACCTGGATGCCTTAAATTTTATTTTAGAAAATGGAAAATTCATTTGGAAAACCAATAAATTCCATTTTTTAAATAAAAACTCCAAATTGGAACAAGATAGAATTTTTCAAAATTTAAAATACATTTTAAGTGGAAAATCAGAAGCCATATGATACCACAACTCCTCTTTGCTACTAATAAAAGACATAGGGCCCCTCAATTGCTTAATATTAGTCATCAGTAGCAGCTGTAAGTGTGGGTGTAGAGGGGGCTAAAAAGGAGCAAAGCAGGAATACATGCGTTTGTCTCCTATTTCACTTCTAGCTGGTAGTTAGAGCTGTCTATATCCTCCTCCTCATGCAGGTGGCTATAATCCAACCCAACCAAAGCAAACCATCCTCAGCTGAATAATTCTCTTCAGTTATGGTTTTAAACAATACCAACCACTTCATTCCCACCTCACACACACATATAAACTCCATTCCTTGCATCTCCCCAAAGAAGAGATAAGCAAGCAGCTCAAGGGAATCCAGGCAGTTATTAGGCAAAACAAAGCAACACGATTAAAAGCAACTTTATTCACTGATTCAAATCCACAAAGGGAGATTCCATGCAAACAGAAAAAGCAATTTCTAATACCCTTGTTAACATTAAAAACTTATTAACTGATCAGTTAATAAGTTTTTAATGTGAATATACTCTGTGCCGTACCTGTGATAAAAAGAAATAAAAAATTGATTTCTAGCAAGAAAGCTCTAGAAATATTGATGAAAAAAAGGCACAAAATACTAATAGGAATTTTTTAAAAGAATCAGTATAGATCTTAATGATATTAGAAACAAAAGAATATTATAAGCAACCTGATCCCCATGCATTTGAAAACTCAGATAACAAATCCCTTGAAAAACACATTAACAGATACAAACAGAAATAGAAAATCTAAATAGCACCATCTCTAAAAGCAATTGAAGTCATAATTTCAAATTTTGCCATAATGTAAAAGATCTCTGATCTATTGCTGGTAGCAGTGTATACTAGTACAACTTCTTTGGAATACACACATTACTTTGTAAAATAGAACATTTATTAATTCTGTGACTCAGAAAGTACACTCCTAAGCACAAAGAGAAATTCTTACTCATGGTACACCAGAAAACATGTACTATTAATAACAGTAAGAAAATAAAAACAATCCAGATGTTCATCAAAAGGAGAATGAACAGTGATGTTACCACTAAATGAACTATCATACAGCAGAGAAAATAAGTCACTTACATTACGCAACAATATGTATGAATCTTAGAAACGAGTTAAAAACAATTCCCAGATTAAATGCAGCATGATACCCATTTTATAAAATTCCAATACAACCAAAACTAGACAATATATCATTTAGACACGCTTATATCTCTTATAGAACTATTTTCTGAAAAGGAAAAGTTAAAATAAAATTTTAGAATAGCGTTTATCTTGAAAGGCAAGGAGACTTGTAAGTTATTGTCAATATTCAATATTCGTGGATATTCTCTATAATATTTTTTAAATAAATCTATAACATAAACAAAATGACAATAAATAAATAAATTATAATAAAGATATTTTAAAGGCCATAGGGGATGTGGAGTAACTCTCACATATTACTAGCAAAAGTATAAAAAACCGTTTATCAAAATCACTAAAACTAAACATACACTGACCCAGAAGTGCCACTCCTAAATATACCCAACAGAGATGCATGTATATGTACACCAAGACATGTACAAGAATGTTTATTTGTAAGAGCCCAAAACTAGAAACAAAGTTAAACATCTATCAATGGAAGAAAATAATTATGGTAAATTCACAGAATTGAATACTTCACAGCAATGAAAAGAATAGACTACTGATACAACATGGATGAATCTCAACAATGCTGAGCAAAAAAATGTCAAACACAAGAGTATACGCTATATGATTCCATTTATATGAAATTCCTAAGTGACCACAAATAATCTGTAGTGACAGAAGTCAGAATAATGGTTGGGGAATAGGGAGTGATGATAGAGGTGAAAGACTGGGCCAGGGCTGAAGGTAGACTTCTAGGTTTCTGGTAGAGTTCTATTATCATGTCGGATAGTGGTGGCATGGGTACATTCAATTTGTAAAAATTCATTAAGTTGTACAGTTAAGGATTTTGCATTTTACTTCCAATGTATATTACACATTAAAAAAAAAAAGTCTGCTACAAAAGGAAATAAACTGTCTTTTTATCTTTTAACCAACTTGACAGTGTAACTGATAATCTCCGTTCCCTTTAGCACTCACTGACTGATACCACTGGCTGAACACTGGCACTTAACTGTAAAACAGCTCTTTTATACACTGGGGCATTTCAGCTCTCACTACACTATATACTTACTAAGAGTCTTACATATTTGTTCTTAAACCTGTTTAATACCAGCTGTGTTCCAGATGTAATGAAATAATAAATACACTAATAAACTATAAATGTAAGAAAAGTTGCTATTTCTTTGAATATGAAGTTGAATTCTCTGGAAAGACTGGAAAAAATACTTTAAAAAACTGTGATCAATTCAGATATGGGTGAGACATTTACAAGTTTAGGGAAAAATAAAAAGTCTAGCAGTCTATACTCAGAGAACTTTCCAAATTTCTAAGTTCTCATTCCAACTAAAAAAACAAACAAACAAACTAAAACTGGAAGTTGCAAGCAATGAATTACAGGGTGTTTAATTAATGCCAAAACGATGAAGAACTCTAATCTTCAGACTCACAGTCGATATATCAAAAGACTGGTGAATAAACATACATTTATTTGTTTTAAGCTAAAATAAAACGTTTATTTAAAGTACATTTTTTACTTCCTCCTTTAACCAACTTTTTCAATTAACAACAAACTATATAAGATCTGATAGTAATGGATAAGAAGACTACTATAATTAAAAAAAAACTTGCTCTAATAACTTTTGACAAACTAATACTATCTAGTAGACAAAGCGAAATTAATAACTGTCAACAAGTTTACCTATTATAACGGCAATAGAGAAATCAAATTGACCAAAGCTAGTACGGTTATACATAAAATAATATGCCTCTGGTGCCGTATTAGCTATTATCATTAATGGAAAGGGCAGCATGGCCAGTGCGCATACGCCACACTCATACGAGATTCCAGCCAGGTCATTTTATATTTCATTTTGTGCCTCTCTTTGTGCCTGAGAAGATGGCAGAACAGGAGCTCAAGTCAGTGCTGTTTGTATGTCTGGGTAACATTTGTCAACCACCCATTGCAGAAGCAGTTTTCAGAAAACTTATAACTGATCAAAATATTTCACATAATTGGAGGACAGACAGTACTGCAACACCCACATATGAAATAGGAAACCCTCCTGATTATTGGGGGTAAAATTGCATGAAGCAGCATGATATTCTCATGAATCACAACGCCTGGCAGGCTACCAAAGACGGCTTTGCCACATTTGATTTTATACTATGTACGGATGAAAGCAATCTGAAAAGAGCTGAATAGAAAAGGTAATCAAGTTAAAAACTGCAAAGCTAAAATTGAACTACCTGGGAGCTATGATCCACAAAAACAACTTATTATTGAAGATCCCTATTATGAGAATGACTCTGACTTTGAGACTGTGAACCAGCAGTGTGTTAGGTGTTGCAAAGTATTTTTGGAGAAGTCACAGTAAAGCTGCATCCATTCATTGCTGAAAGCCAACAATGTTTTAACATCTTTACAGTGATGTTCTAGGTTTTTCAATCAATCAGTGTGCTTAAGTGTAAGGTTTCAATAGCTCAAGGTCAAAACTGTTTTTTCAATTGGCTTACTTTTTCTTATCTTAAAAAATAATTGTAGATGGAAATCAATGTTGTGTTTGGCAGAGGAATTAATAAGAATATTTGATTCAGTTTATGCAGTACATTAAATATTCTAAAACAAACTGGACCTCTTATCTTGCCCCAATTACAAACACAGTGGAACAAAATAGTAGAACCACAAAATAAATATTCTGTATGCACTAACACAATCATTTCTTTCCAATGTTTAACCTTAATATACTAATCCAGTGACAGCCAGCACTCCAATATGCTTAATTATGATATTAATAAAAATGAAATAAAACATCACTTTAAGGTCCAAGTCAATATCTGAGCCCAATGGGACTTTAATTACCTACCTTTTCAGTAGGATGAAAAGGATAACTTGATAGTCAAATGGCCTCTATTCACCTATACTACCTCTCACCTTTTTACCCCAGGGCCTTTTATTGAATTACATACCCCTAGTCATTTGAATTCACAATCTTGATTGGAAGTATTCTAATTCACACATACCCATGTAGTGCACACTTGTACGTTAAACAGATAGTAAAGACCATGATTTATGAAATTAATCTTTAGCATCTCTGATTAGTCTTAATTTTTATTTATCTAGTTTATTTCAGAAGTAAGTCAGCTTTTTTGCTCCCATTTGGACCACTTTGCCTCCGAAAACTTAATTATATCCAGAAAGGACACTGTATGATGTTTTATCTTATACTCACTTTGACAAATGTCTGTTTTCATATGCACATATAGCCCAAATGTCAAATATATGTTGGCTTAGATGGGAAAAAAATAGTTTCAAAAGCTAGAGAAAGAGGATTCTATTATGTTGAAATCCTTAAATAACATGTTAAGTGTTCTTTTATCAGTGTTTCATTTATAGGTGAATAAAGGTAATTTCTGTGTAATTTGAGATGGCTGTAATTTAAATTAATTTCAATATATACCAGAAAAGACTGTTTTCAAAATAAACTGGGGAGTATAAAAATACAACTGAGATATATATAAAAGGGGGGGGGGGTAGCATGGTTTACTCTGTCCTGCTACAGACTAATTAATATAATGGCGATCTCAGAACTGTAGATTGCTGCTAAAAAGGCTACATTTGGGATCAAAACCTAAGGTCTAAGCATCCCTGAACAGCGAAGACAATGGCCTGACTTTTCATGATAATAAATTTGCCCTGAAGGTAAACTTTCTCTACAGTATAGTATTTCAATTTTCTTCATGGTATCTGATAAAAACCATGGGTTTCTCAGAAAAACAACAAAATTCTTGTTATACACAAGCATCTGTTTCCAATAACTTTGGATATGATAGTTTCTTACAGGTGTCTTTTTTTATATTTTATTTATTTTTAGTTGTGGTAAAATATAAATCATATAAAAATCATTTCAACCAATTTAAATGGACAATATTTTAACATTAAGAACACTGACAATACTGGATAACTTTCACCACTTCTATTTCCATACTATTTTCATCATTCCAAACCAAAACTCATACTCACTTAGCAGTAACTCCTATTCCATCCTTCCCCCACCCCTCAAAACCACTATTCTGCTTTTTGTCTCTGTGAATTTGCTTATTCTAAATATTTCCTATAAGAGAAATCACACAATATTTGTCCTTTTGTGTCTGGTATATTTCACTCAATACAATGTCTTCAAGTTTCATCCATGTTGTAGCACATACCAGCACTTCAATTCTTATTATGGCTGGAAAATATTCCACTGCATGCATATACCACGTTATGTTTATCCATTCTTCTGCTGATGGACATTTGGGTTACTTCCACCTCTTAGCTATTGTGAATAATGCTTTGTTGACACTGGTGTGCAAATATCCATCAGAGTCCCTGCTTTCAGTTCTTTTGTGTATATCCATAGGAGTGGAATTATCAGATCATATGGTAATTCTGTTTAACTTTCTGAAAAACCATCAAACTATTTTCCCCAGTAGCTGCACCATTTTACATTCCCAACAACAAGTACAAGGGTTCCTATTTCTCCACATCCTCACCAACCCTTGTCGTTTTCAGTTTTTTTAATAATGGCCATCCTAGTGGGTTTTCATTTGCAATTCTCTAATGGTTAATGATGCTGAGTATCTTTTCATATATTTATTAGTCATTTGAATATCTTCTTTGGAAACACGTCTATTCAAATCTTTTGCCCATTTTTTAATTGGACTGTCTTTTTATATTTTGAGTTGTAGGAGTACTTAATATATTCTGGATATTGAACCCTTATCAGATGTATGATTTCCAAATTGTTCTCCCACTCTGTAAATCATCTTTTTCCTTTCTTGATAATGTCGTTTCATTATGACATTCATTTTATCAACTTTTTCTTTTGCTGCTCATGTTTTTGGTGTAAAATCTAACAAATCTATTGCCAACTACAAGATCTTGACGATACTTCCCTGTTTTCCTGTAAGAGTTTTATAGTATTAGCTCTTAGTATTTGGGTCTTTGATACATTTTTAATTAATTTTTGTATATTGTGAAAGATCAGGATCTACAGTCATTCTTTTGCATGTGGATTTCCAGTTGACCTTGCACCATTTGTTGAAGAGACCATTATTTTCCCATTGAATGGACTTGGTATCCTTGTCAAAAACCATTTGGCCATTCATGTGTGGATTGATCTCTGTACTTAACATTAAACTTATATTAAGCCTTATGCCAGTATCACACTGTTTTAATTACTGTAGATTTGTAGTTAAGTTTTTAAATCAAGAAGTGAGTCCTCCAGCTTTGTTCTTTTACAAGGTTGTTTTGGCTATCTGGGACCCCCTGAAATTTCATATGAATTTGAGGATCAGCCTTTTCTGTACTCAAAAAAGAGGTGCTAGAAATCTGATAGGGATTGCACTGAATTGGTAGATCGCTTTAGGCAGTGTTCCAGTTTGCTAAAACTGCAGAAATCCAAAATACCAGAAATGGACTGGCTTTTACAATGGGGGTTTATTAGTTTACAAATTTACAGTTCTAAGGCCATGAAAATGTCCCAATTAAAACATCAACAGGAAAATGTCTTCTTTGAAGAAAGGCATCTGGGGTTCCTCTACAAGGGAAGGCACATGGCCAGAGTCTGCTGGGCCTCTCTTGCTGGGCCTCTCCCGCTGGGCCTCTCCTGGGATTAGTTTCTGGTTTCCATTGCTTTCTCCAAAATGTCTCTGAGCTTCTGTCTTAGCTTCTCTCTCTCAGCTCCTGTGCATCCTTGCTTGTTTCTCCCAGGACAGTTCTCTTGAAGAGTCTGGGGGTCCTCTCTTAGCTTCTCTGGGGCAAACTCTGGATTTCATATCTTAGCTTCTTTCCTGGTTCTGGTTTCACTGGCTGTCTCCAAAATGTCTCTGGGCATTTTCTAAGCATCTCTGAGCTCTCTCCAAAATGTCTCTGCCTTTTATCCTCTCATAGAGCAGTAAAGATGATTAAGACCCACCTTGAATGGGCAGGATCACACCTCCATGGAAATAATCTAATCAAAAGGTCCCACCCACAATTGGATGGGTCACATCTCCATGGAAACAACCTAATCAAAAGATTCCACCCACGATTGGTCTGCCCCCACAAGATTCGATAAAAAGAACTTGGCCTTTTATAGGGTACATAACAGATTCAAATGGGCACAGGCAGTATAGACATGTTAACAATATTAAGTCTTCTAATCCATGAACACAGGATGTCTTTCCACTTATTTAGGTCTTCTTTAATTTCATCCAGCAATGTTTCATAATTTTCAGTACACAAGTTTTTCACATCCTTGATTAAACTTATTCCTAAGTATTTTATTCTTCTAGATGCTACTGTAAATGCAATTGTTTGCTTGATTTCTTTTTCAAATTATTCATTACTGGTATACAGAAACCCAACTGACTTCTGTATATTTATTTATCTTGTTATCTTGCAACTTTGCTGAATTCATTTATTAGTTCTAGTAACTTTCTTGTAGATCTTTGGTATTTTCTACATGTAGGATCATGTCATCTGTGAAAAGGAGTAATGTAGCTTCTTCCTTTCCAATCTGGATGCCTTTTATTTCTTTTTCTTACTTGATTGCTCTGGCTAGAACTTCCAGTACAATGTTGAATAACAGTGGGAACAGCAGGCATCCTTGTCTTGTTCCTGATCTTAGGTGGAAAGCTTTCAGTCAGTGACCGTTGAGTATGAAGTTTGCTGTGGGTTTTTCATGAATGTCCTTTTCCATGCTGACACAGTTCCCTTCTATTCCTAGTTTCTATGAGTGTTTTTATCATGAAAGGATGTTTGATTTTGTCAAATGCTGTTTCTGCATTGAAATGATCATGGTTTTTTTTCCCTTCATTCTATTAATCTGTTGTGTTATGTTGATTGATTTTTTTATGTTTAATCAACTTTGCATTCCTGGAATAAGTCCCACTTTGTCATGGTGCATAATCCTTTTAATATCTTGTCAGATTCAGTTTGCCAATATTTTGTTGAAGATCTCTGTATCTATATTTATGAGGGATATTGTTATGTAATCTTTTTTTTGTGTTGTCTTTATCCGACTTTGGTATCAGGGTAATACTGGCCTCATTGAATGAGTTAGGAAGTAATCCCTCCACTTCTATTTTTTGGAAGAGTTTGAGGAGGTGTGGTGCTAAATCTTCTTTAAATGTTTGGTAGAGTTCTTCAGTGAAATCATCCAATTCTGAACTTTTCTTTGTTGGGAGGTTTTTAATTACTGATTCAATCTCTTTACTTGATAGGGGTCTGTTGAAATTTTCTATTTCTTCTTGTGTCAGATTAGATAACTTGCATGGTTCAAGAAATTTGTCCATTTCATCCACATTTTCTAGTTTGCTATCATAATTATTCATGTTACCCTCTTATAATCCTTTTTATTTCTGCAAGTTGGTAATAATGTCCCCACTCTCACTCCTGATTTTAATTATTTGTGTTCCTCTCTTTTTCTTTGTCAGTCTGACTAAAGGTTTGTCAGTTATATTGACCTTTTCAAAATATCAATTTTGGGTTCTGTTGACTCTCTATATTGTTTTTCTGTTCTCAATTTCCTTTATCACTACTCTAATCTTCATCTCCTTCCCTTTTACTAAGTTTTGGTTCATTTCGCTCTTCTTATTCTAGTTTCTTTTATGTGTGGAATTAGAATATTGATTTGTTATCTTTTTTCATGTAGGCATTTAGAGCTATAACCTTCCCTTGGAGCACTGCCTTTGCTGCATCCCATAGGTTTTGGGGTATGTTGTGTTTTTATTTTCATTCAAATTCAAGATATTTCCCAGTTTCCCTTATGATTTCTTCTTCTTTGACCCACTGGTTAATAGTTTTTTTGTTTAATTTCCACATATTTGTAAATTTTCCAGTTTTCTTTCTATTATTGATTTCTAGATTTATTCCATTGTGATCTGAGATGACACTTTATATGATTCCCATATCTCTAAATTTTTTAGGATTTGGTTTGTGGACTAACATCTTGTCCATCTAGAAAATGTTCCATGTGCATTGAGAAGAATGTGTATTCTGCTGTTATTGCGTAGTGTTCTATACATGTCCATTAGGTCTAATTGGTTAACGGTGTTGTTCAAGTCCTTCTATTTCCTCTATTTCTTCTGTTTAGATGTTCTTTTAATTATTAATTATTGAAAGTGTTTTACTGAAGTCTCCAACTATTATTGTAGAAATATTTATTTCTCCCTCTAATTCTATTTTTGCTTCATTTATTTTGGGGCTCTGTCGTAAGGTACCTATATGTTTATAATTATTACACCTTCTTGTCAGATTGAATCTTTTATCAGTATATATCTATCTTTGTCTCTTAAAATCTTTTTTGACCCAAACTCTATTTTGTCTGACAATAATATAACCACTCCAGTCCTCTTTTGAGTACTGTTTGTATCAAATTTTTTTTCCTACCCTTTTAATTTCAACTTCATGTTTTCATACCTAAAGTGAGTCTCTTGTAGACACCTATGCTGCTATTGGCTCAGATTACATCTTTATACAGATTTATATCTATATACATTGTATGCCCATTAACATAGATTTAATTTTATTTTACACTATTTGGAAACCACATGTCTGGTACCAGCTTAATTTTCGGAATCTATAAAGAAACCCTACAACTCAACAGCAAAAAAGACAAACAACCCAATCAAAAAATGGTCAAAAGACTTGAATAGACATTTCTCCTAAAAGGAAATATAAATGGCCAAAAAAACACATGAAAAGATGCACATCATTAGCCACCAACAAAATGCAAATCAAAACAACAATGAGATATGACTTCACACCACTAGAATGGATACTATTTTAAAAATGAAAAATAACAAGTGTTGGAAGGAATATGAAGAAACAGGTATACTCATTCATTGCTGGTGGGGATGTAAAATGGTGCAGTCACTGGGGCAAACAGTTCGGCCACTCCTCAGAAAGTTACGTACAGAATCACCATGTGACCCAGAAATCCCATTTCTAGGTATATACCCGAAAGAATTGAAAGCAGGGACTCAAATAGGTATTTGCATACCAATGTTCACAGCAGCATTATTCACAATTGCCAAAAGATGGAAGCAACCCAAGTGTCCCTCGACTGATGAATGGATAAGCAAAATGTGATATACACATATACTGAAATGTATGAAAAGGAATGAAGTTCTGATACACGTAACAACATAGATGAACCCTGAAGACATCATGTTGAGTGAAATAAGCCAGACAGAAGCTAGAATACAAGTTACCAAGGGCTGGGGAGGGATAAGGTAGGGGTAGTTAAAAGTTTAATTCATACAGTATTGGGGGGGATCAAAATGTAGTGGTAATGGATAATGGCAATGGCTGCACAACATTGTGAATGTAATAACATCATTGAATTATATATCTGAACATGGTTAAAGGTGGAAAACTTAGTTTGTAAATATGTTAATGAAATAAAAATTCTAAAAATATTTTCAGAAAGGTAATGTCATTCTTTTCACTAAATTTTTAAACTGGAAAATATAACTTTTTCATAAAAATGTAATATATTATGTTAAAATTTAATGGGTTAATTACTGTTATTTTTTTAATGTTATTTTACACATTTGCCTGTTAAGTCATAATGGGGGGGGGGCAGTAGTAACAAACCAAATGTACAATAATACAGTATTTTATACTTATCTATGTAGTTACTTTTACCTATGTTCCTTATCTTCTTATGGCTTTGAATTACCATCTAATGTCCTTTTACTTCAGCCTGAAGGACTCCCTTTAGAACTTTTTGAATGTGGGTTTTCTGGTAACGAACTCTTTAGCTTTTTTAAGAGTAACTATCTTAATTTCTCCTACATTTTTATTTTCTGTAAGAACCTTAAATATGCCATCCCACTGTCTTCTGGCCTTCATGGTTTCTGATGAGAATTTTGCTGTTAATTTATTGGGGTTCCCTTGTATGTGACAAGTCACTTGCTTCTCTCTTGCCGCTTTCAAAATTCTGTCTTTAGATTTTGACAATTTCACTATAATGTGTCTTAGTGTAGATCTCTTATGGTCTATCCTGCTTGGAGTTGATTGTGCTTCCTGTCTATGTATATTCATCAGATTTGGGAAGGTTTCGGCCATTATTTCTTCAAATACTTTTTCTGCCTTTTCTCTCTCTCATCCTTCTGGGAGTCCAATGATTTAAATGTTGGTACACTTGATGGTGTCCCACAGGTCCCTCAAGTTTTGTTCATTTTCTTCATTATTCTTTTTTCTTTCTCCTCCTCATTCTGATTAATTTCAATTTTTTTGTCATCAAGTTCACCGAGATCCTTTCTTCTGTCTGTTCAAATATGTTGTTGAATCCACCTAATGAGGTTATTGTTGTTGTTGAGAGCTAGAGCCATCAATTTGTGACTTTTCCAAACTATTTTTGCTCCCACATGGAGAATGGAAAGAAAAAAAGAGAAAGAAAAAATATTTGTGTGTGTGTGTGTACTATTTCTTCAAGACTCGAGTCCTCTGTAGCTTTTTCCTGCGGGGTTAGAACAATGGCTATCCTCAGAGCAGCTCCCAACTCCAACCCCCACCAATCTGAAGTAGCTGATCAAAAGCACTGATCGGTGATCAGACCACACACATGCCCAAATTATGGAGGATTAGGTACTTAAAGCCCATTCTGGCACCAGCAAGCTACAGCAGGAGCCTGGACTGCAGTCCCCACCATTGCCCAGCATGCAGTTTAGGGATGGGGAACGGAAGTGGCTGCACAGACGGTGAAATTCACTATTTATCACAATTTACCAGCCTCTTCCTCCAGCTCTTCTGTGGGCACTTCAGAATGTTCCACTAGACACCAAAGTTTCAAAAGAGTTGATTCAGACAGTTCCTGCCAGCTCAGCAGTTGTTTTGGTGGAAGGACTGATTCCTGGAGCTTCCTACTCCACCATCTTCCCACAATCCTCCCTCCGTGCAGGTGTCTTTAAACCCACTGACTGAAAGAAAGCATTAGAGGACTCTTACACATAGCATTTTAAAGCTTCTCATTTCATTCATTATTCAATTATTATTCATTGAGTGCCTATTACATATTAAGCCTGGTGAGAGCTTGGGTGGGAGGGTGCTGTTTTAGTTGCAAGGGAGAATTATGGTATAGAAGGCAGGGTTTACTATGAGAGCAGGTAGTGAAAAAGCAGAGGCCAAAACCTTTAACTATTCAATTAGAAGTTCCACAATAAAGGAAATGAAATAAATACTGTATTAGCCAGAGTTCTAAAAAAGCCAAGCAAAAGGGTTTTGACCCCAGTGGGGAAAACATTTGAAAGGGAGAAGGAAAGATCAAACATGTTACAGAGAAGGGTAATAACAACTGGGGAAGCAGAAAATAATTTAACAGAGGAACAAGATAGAAAGTTCAATTAATCTTTATTTACTACCTAATATATTTCAAGAAATGAACTAAGGAATTTCATAAACATCATCTTATTTAATTCTCACAACAACCTTGTGAGGTAAAAGAAATATACTTCAGAAACAAAGACAAGAAAAATACAGAGACAGCAAAGAGGAACAATAAGGGAGGTCATACCAATGACTCCAACTGCTTCAGTAATGGAAACAATAAGAGGGAAAGCAGGAAGCTTTGAAGACTTGAGAAGAATAGGTAAGAAAACTAACATTTACTGTCTACCATGTGCCAGGCACTGTTACATCCTTTATATAGATATTCCTTATAATAATACATAATATTCATTTTAATTGAAGAGCTTAAGATTGGGAAAATTTCCAAGATCAAACAGCAGGTAAGTGAGGGGATGGTAATTCAAACCCAGGTCTCTGAAACTACACATTCATTTCTTTCCACTATATACCTGCTTCTTCAACATCAGAAAAGTGCTAGAGAATAAATGAGGTCAATAAAAAGATCAAGCAGCAAAGGCCCAGTTAAAATTACATAGCATGGATTTAGCATATATAATGTCAATTCCATGTCCTCCTCCCTGGTTCAACCATCGGGTTTAAAAATCTTTAACACTGAGAAGTTGCTAAAGTTAACATGTACATTTAAGGACTAAATTAGAGCATGGGAAGTTTTACCTCCCTTGAAATTATTACTCTTCTTTAGTAACTGAATATCTACAAAATATTACAAAATCTACAAAATGTATGCTTACTGGAGATAAAGGGAAACAAACAAACAAAACGACTGAAAAAGGTATAGAATGCACCTCCCAAAAGGTGTTACTTCTTCCACTTTGCAAATGAAGTTAAAGAACTGTAGTGAGAAAGTTCCCAGAGCCACCATAACAAAGTATCACAAACTGGGTGGCTTAAAATAACAGAAATTTACTCTCTTCACAGTTCTGAAGGCTAGAAGTCTGAAAAAAAAACGTCTTTCCAACGCCTCCAGGGAAGGATCTATCTTCCTTTGCTTCTTCCAGCTTTTGGTATCCCGAGGCTTTC
This sequence comes from Choloepus didactylus, assembly GCF_015220235.1. NCBI lineage: Eukaryota > Metazoa > Chordata > Mammalia > Pilosa > Megalonychidae > Choloepus > Choloepus didactylus. The sequence goes on from NC_051314.1 coordinate 86,122,922, forward strand.
CTTGGCTTATGGCAGTATAACTCCAATCTCTGCCTCCATTTTCACATGGCCATTTCCCTCTATGTCCAAATTTCCATCTTCTTCTACTATGAGAGCAGATGGTGAAAAAGCAGAGGCCAAAACCTTTAACTATTCAATTAGAAATTTCACAATAAAGGAAATGAAATACTGTATTAGCCAGAGTTCATTGGATTTAATCCAGTCATTGGATTTAAGACTCACCCTAATCCAGTATGCCTCATCTTAACTCTAATTATATCTGAAACACCCTATTTGCAAGTAAGGGCAAATTCTGAGGTTCTGGGTGGACATGAGTTTTGGGAGGAAGCTATTCAACCCAGTACAGAAGTCTTTACCATATTCAGAAGTTCAAAGTAGATATGTATTGTCATCCTTCCTGGATAGTTATACATGACTTGTTACATAACAATCTGATGCTGAAGTTTGGGTATCTGCCAGTACTCCAGAATTCAACACTAATCTGAGGAAAACTAATGTTGATGAAAATACCAAATAAATTTTTATCTACTGAATAGTATGTTAATTTTTGTTTACTTTACAAAACTGACTTTATTTACAAGGAGTAATAGACCCTAAGACTACCAAACATTGGAGTGTTGTCAAAAATCAAAATACAGTTATTTATTTGTCCTTTTATGGTGCCAGGAAAATTTGTGAAAGAGTTTCAAGTGGACCGTAAAGATTATTGTCTTCAGTGGAAATTTAGATGTTGTGTAATGTGCAGCCTTTCTAGTTAACTGACTCTAGGGGGTTTGCATCCTTGACAGCCTTTGAACTCTTTTATAATACTATAACCTATAGATAATCGATAGCAATACAAAGTATTGTTGCCCATACACATAAAAATAAATTCTGTGCAGTGGAGGGAGGACTGATTTCTCTCACATCCCTGTGGAAAACTTCAGGTTTGCACTGATTTGTAAGTTCACTTCAGACTTTCTGATTGCTTAATGTGAATATCGTACACTGAATTTTCCTTTGAACGACTTTTAACATCGTACGGGTTCTCTCATAAATAGCATCTTTTACATTGTTCATTTTATATTTGAATGAAAGTCATGATTTTACCTATTTTTTATCCTTTAACAATGAATTTCATACAATTTGTAGTAAATATTGAAAATGACTATTTTAATGCAAAAACTTAAGGGAAAGAGACATTCTTTTCCACCCATCAATAGATTTAAGGAAAGCCAAGCAAAACTCTCATCCATTATTTAAGTCTTGTCTCTCTCCTGTTTTAGAAGTCATTATTAAAGTTGGTTGTTCATGAAAGAATTCTTTGAAATTATATTCCAACTGTTTTTTTCTTGATGCATTAGTATAAATACAGGAGTGTCTCTAGAATAGAAGTTTCACCATTTCAGAAATACTTAGAATCTTTAGTCTGAACTACTTTTGTTAATTATAGCCACCAACAGAATAGACAGACATTACATTTGCATATAAAACAAAAAACCTACATTTGACAAAAGCTATTTCTGATCCAAAAGTTTTTTTCTGCCAGTTCACATCTGTATAATCATAAAAATATTTTAAAAATCTATTGCTTTCATGACTCCCGGGGAGGAATGTAGACCCGGCATCGTGGGATGGAGAACATCTTCTTGACCAAAAGGGGGATGTGAAAGGAAATGAAATAAGCTTCAGTGGCAGAGAGATTCCAAAACGAGCCGAGAGATCACTCTGGTGGGCACTCTTACGCACACTTTAGACAACCTTTTTTAGGTTCTAAAGAATTGGGGTAGCTGGTGGTGGATACCTGAAACTATTAAACTACAACCCAGAACCCATGAATCTCGAAGACAGTTGTATAAAAATGTAGCTTATGAGGGGTGACAGTGGGATTGGGAATGCCATAAGGACCAAACTCCACTTTGTCTAGTTTATGGATCGATGTGTAGAAAAGTAGGGGAAGCAAACAAACAGACAAAGGTACCTAGTGTTCTTTTTTACTTCAATTGCTCTTTTTCACTCTAATTATTATTCTTGTTATTTTTGTGTGTGTGCTAATGAAGGGTCAGGGATTGATTTAGGTGATGAATGTACAACTATGTAATGGTACTGTAAACAATCGAAAGTACAATTTGTTTTGTATGACTGCGTGGTATGTGAATATATCTCAATAAAATGATGATTAAAAAAAAAATCTATTGCTTTCAAAATAATAGTTGTCTTCTATTTGTGTGTGTGACAGATAACAAGACAGAATTATTAAATATTCCTTAAAGAAATAACTCAATTCAAGTATATACACACTTCTTAAAGAAGCCCAAACCAGAAATGAATACTTAAACTAAACATTAAATCAACAATATATTTCAAATTCATTAATACAAGGAGAAAATGAGCATATATAAACCAATGCTCAAACCATCTGGCTTTCTGAGTATAACTAAGAAGTTAGGATTTAAAGGATGATTATGATTACTAAATCATCATATAGATTTTTCTTTTTACTTTGTGGGATATTAGAGTAGACAGAAGGAAATATCTGAAATCTCTGAACTGTAATCCAGCTGCCTTGAGCTCTGATAATGATTGTATAGCCTTTATCTTGTGCCCTGTGATTGTAAAACTTTAGGACTAACCATCACTTGTACCCATTTATCCAGTTTTTCCGACTTTAGACTCTTATGATCACTAAAGACAGCCCCTAATGTTTACTAATGAAGGGCCTTAGGTCAACCCAGAACTAACCCACCCCAAGTCCAAAGTTATCTTGATAACCAAAGCTGGATCTAACCAAAATGGGCCCACCTGATAAGCACAGTAGCTTAGACTTTAAACTGTAAGTGACTTACACCTCATTATAATACTAAAAATCACACCCATCATCATATTAAGGCCACCATTTTCTTAAATACATACTGTGACTAAACATGTAACCAATCTACACATGCTCAATAATTAAATCACCTCTAATTACATCATCTGGGGCCATTGTGCTTGGTTTCCTAAAACTCACCCATCTTTTAATACTATAAAACTATCAGAATTACTGCAGCTCAGGGAGACAGACCTTGGGCCAATGGGCCATCTGCTCTCCTGCTTCACACCTAGCAATAAACTCTCTCTCTCTGAAACTCCAGTGTCTCAGTAATCGGTCATTTGAGAGCATCGGGCAAAGAATCCACCACCTCGGTCTGGTAACATGCATCCCAAATTAAAAATATCTCTAATACCACTAGTCTCTTTGGAATTACTGGTTTCACAAAACAGCTTTTCATCACTCAGAATCAAACTAGATCTTCTGATACTATTAGGAAAGGAAGAGTAAAATCAAGTTATACCAAAAACCTTGACACTCAGCACTCATTCAGATCCTACCAAATCATTTTCAGGATTGTACCGTGCCAGAAAAACGTCTCTAGCTTTGTCCAGAAATGATCACAGCAATTGAGATTGGAAATAATTTGCTGTCCATGTCATTCATAAATCCATTCTACTATATATTGTAATTCTTCAAATGAATGCATTATGCATGCAGCATATCATGCATTAAATACTCTAAAAGGTAAGTTTTCATCTAGCTAAAACTAGTTAATAATACTAGCACATTTCAAAGCATGGACAGTTAACCCTTCCTTCCCTCCATCTCTATTCCCTCCAAACCACTGAGGAACCTTTCAAGTGGTAATGTATGTAAACTTGAGGTAAAGGTGATGCAGACAAAACAAAGAAACTGAAAAACAGCATACAATGCTTACCCCAAAAGGAGATATTACCTCTTCCAAGATGCAACTAATGCTAAAGAAATATAGTGGGAAAACTTCACAGTCAGTAGTTCAAGGTAGGTATATATAGTGCTCCCCTTCCTGGGACTATAACTTATTCAAAACTTTCTTTTCTGACTCTTCTCACGATTCTTACACCATCACTTCACAGGGATAGAGAGATGTGCAAGGAATGTCAACTGTTCTAGTCCTCCCAGCCTAGAGTGAGTGAGGAATCATTTAAGAAGACTCTAGGCCCAGCTACCATCTGACTACATCCTCAGGAGAAACTCTGGAAAGAACTGCCTAGCTGAGCCCAGAACCATGAAATTTAATTATGAGTGTTGACTGCTATACAGCAATAGATAACGAAAGCAGTTTGGTATAAGGAATGGGATGCTGCCATAATAAAAAGTTAAAATGTTTGGCTATGGGACTCAGTGATAGAAGAAAGCAAGAACATCCCTGAGAGTATGAAAACCTGAAGGGTTTTAAGGATACTTTTAGCAGAAGCCTCAGTATCTTCTCAATGAAGACTTAAAACTGGGGTCAGCAAACTATGGCCTGCAGGCGAAATTCAGCCTGTTGCCTGCTTTGGTATATAAAGTTTTATCGGAACACAGACATGCCCGCTCTTTTATGTATTGTCTATGAACTGCTTTGTCACTACAACAGCAGAGGTGAGCAGGTGTACCATAAATCTATGGCCCAAAAAGCCTAAAACATTTACTATCTGGCTCTTTACAGAAAAAGTCTGCTGATCCTTGGCTTATAAGAAAGTGAGGAAAGCCTTAATGGAAGCTGAGGAAAAGGAGAACCTTATTACCATTAGGTAACAGTGGGAAGTTTAGCAAAGTTGCGACCTGCGGTAATTAGGAAAATTGAAAATATAACTAAAACTAATTGATGAGTTTGGTTAAGGCGATTTCCACACAAAATGCCAAAAGTGTCAACTGATTTTTTTTTTTTAGCTGATTATCATAAGGTACAGTTAGAGAGGGAAAAGCTAAAGAAGGGATTATAGTGGAAGACAGTCTGGCGGTTTCTCAGAAGACTAGACATCGAATTACCCTATGATCTGGCAATTCCACTTCTCAGTATATACCCAGAAGATCTGAAAGCAGTAACACATACAGACATTTGTACACCAATGTTCACAGCAACACTGATGGCCAAGAGATGGAAATAATCCAAGTGTCCTTCAACAGATGAGTGGATAAACAAAACTTGGTATATACATACAATGGAATACTGTGCAACAGTAAGAAGGAACGAGGTCCTGACACAAATGGCAACATGGATGAACCCTGAAGATAAAATGCTGAATGAAATAAAGCTGATACAAAAGGTGAGATATTGTATGTTACCGCTACTATGAACTCCCTGAACAATGTAAAATCAACGTCTTTTAATGTAGAATATTGGGGACCTAGAGATAGAAGCTAATGAAGGGGGAATGATAACCTAATATCAGATATGCTAATGAGGATGAATTTAAAGGTATGGGAATGGATAGGGGTAATGATTGCTTATTAACAGGATTATAAGTATCAGAGTTGCATTGAAGGCAAACAGGATTGAAAGGGTTTTTGTGTTTTTTTTTTTATTAAATTCAGTTTTATTGAAATACATTCACACACCATACAATCATCCATGATATACAATCCACCGTCCACAGTATGATAACATAGTTATGCGTTCATCACCACAATCTATCTCTGAACATTTTCCTTACATCAGAAAGAACCAGAACAAGAATAAAAAATAAAAGTGAAAAAAGAACACCCAAATCATCCCCTCATCCCACCCCATTTGTCCTTTAGTTTTTATCCCCATTTTTCTACTCATCCATACACTAGATAAAGGGGGTGTGATCCACAAGGTCTTCACAATCACACTGTCAACTGAAAGGGGTTGTTTTAAAGGCATGTGTTCTAGTTTGCTAATGCTGCCAGAATGCAAAAGAAATGGATTGGCTTTTATAAAACGGGGTTTATTTGGTTACAAAGTTACAGTCTTAAGGCCATAAAGTGTTCATCAACAAAGGATACCTTCACTGGAGGATGGCCAATGGTGTCCAGAAAGTCTCTGTTAGCTGGGAAGGTACCTGGCTGGCGCCTGCTCCAAAATTCTCGTTTCAAAATGGCTTTCTCCCAGGACATTCCTCTCTAGGCTGCAATTCCTCAAAAATGTCACTCTTAGCTATTCTGGGGTTATTTGTCCTCTCTTAGCTACTCCAGAGCAAGTCTCCTTTCAACGGCCATCTTCAAACTGCCTCTCATCTGCAGCTACTCTCTCAGCTTCTGTGCATTCTTCAAAGTGTCCCTCTTGGCTGTAGCAAGCTTGCTCCTTCTGTCTGAGCTTATATAGTGCTCCAGTAATTTAATTCAGACCACCCTGAAAGGGTGGGGCAACACCTCCATGGAAATTATCCAACCAAAGGTCTTGCCCAAGTTGACTTAATCACATCCCATGGAAACACCCAAAGAATTCCAAAATCTAATCAACACTAATATGTCTGCCCACATAACATTGCATCAAAGATAATGGCGTTTCAGAGGACATAATACATCAAACTGGCACAGCATGTATCCCTAGATCAGCACTACAAATATAGATAGGCGCTTGCATGATACACTTCTAAGGTATGACACTGGTACAGAGAGTTGACAACACAGCGGTATATAGGAAAAATCTACCTATTGCATACTGGGGATTATAATTAATAGGAATACCTTAATAGTACTACACAAATCCTAGGGACAAATAATTAGGGGCTGAAAAGAGCTATGGGGTGTTTTGAGTCCTGAGAATTGTTTAAAACGGAGAGTGATGAGGATTGTACAACTAAGTGATGATAATGTGAGATACTGATTGATTACTGTGGACAGAACATAAGCTACATGAAATCAGGAATGTCCTACTTTATAAATCAAGCCCTCGATCTTGAGGCTTGCTCTTGTGAAACTTACGGTTGTAAAGGGGACGCTAAGCTCACCTTTAATTAAGCCTAGGAGTCACCTCCAGAGAACCTCTTTTATTGCTCAACTGTGGACTTTATCTCTCTAAGACCAACTCTGCAAATAAATTTATCACCCTCTCCCCAACATGAGACAGGACCCTTCAGGTGAGTAAGTTTCCCTGGAGATGTGCAACACGGATTCCAGAAATGAGCCCAACCCTGGCATCAAGGGGTTGAGAATGCATTTTTGACCAAAAGGGGAAAAGAAAGGCAACAAAATAAGTGGCTAAGAGATTCAAATAGAGTCAAGAGGCTGTCCTGGAGGTTACGCCTATGCAAGCTTCAGCTAGATATTCCAAATGGCCACAGTATGACAAGCCCAAGTCAACAGTAGTCCTGAAAACCCTAAAGAATACCCGAGTCCCTATTTGAGACTCTATAAAAGTTTCACTCACTAAGTTTATTCTTCAGAAACTAAATCCTTCAGAGACCTCCTATGCCAGCTAAGTCCCAAAACGCAGAGGCAACAGCCTCTTCAAGAGCATCGACCAGTTGCATCTCCTTTTTCCACAATGTCAACACCCCTTTTCAACATGAACAGATTAGGGTGGTCACTGCCTAGACATCCCTGAAGATCAGGAAAGTAATTAAACTAGAAGAAGGGGTAGCAACAGACAAGACAGAATTTAACGAAGGATTATGAATACTGAATCTCTATATAATTTTCTTTTTCTTAGTTGCTAGGGTATTGAAATAGCAAGAAGGAAAGACTGAAATGATGGAACTGTAACCCACAACATTCTTTGAAATTTGCTATATAGATACTTGTTAAATAGTAATTTGGAAGTTATCATCTTTTTATATATATATGATATATTTCACAATAGGGAAATAACTGAAAATATGGTACTGTAACTATGCTGGTTCAAAACTGTTATTGACTCCAAAAGAACCATGATCATTTAACCCAATCTTGTTTTGATTCAGTGTTTCCACGGAGAAGTGACTCAATCAACTGTGGGCAGAAACTCTGATTAAATTATTTCCATGGCGGTGTCGAACCCACCCATTTAGGGTGGGTCTTAATTAGATTACTGGGGTCCTTTAAAGAGAGCTCACACAGAGAGCAGAGAGGACAAAATACCCCAAGAGAAGCTAAGAGAAACATTTTGGAGAGAACCTAAGAGCTGACACAGACACTGGTGCTTGGAGATGCTTAGAGATACAGACAGAAGGACATTTGGAGATGCTAAGCTAAGAGATGAAGTCTAGAGTTTGCCCCAGAGAAGTTAAGTGAGGACCCCCAGATGCTTAGAGAGAAACGCCCTGGGAGAAAGAAGCAAGGATGCACAGGAGGTAAGAGAGGGAAATGAAGACAGAAGCCCAGAGACATTTTGGAGAAAGCCATTTTGAAACACAACCCAGGAGCAAAGGACCAGCAGATGCCACTCACATGCCTTCCCAGATGAAAGAGGTGTTCCAGATGCCATCGGCCTTTCTTTGGTGAAGGTATCCTCTTGTTGATGCCTTAGTTTGGACATTTTCATGGCCTTTGGACACTAAATGTGTAACCTAATAAATCCCCTTTACAAAAAACAATTTATTTCTGGTATTTTGCATAAGGGCAGCTCCAGCAAACCGGAACAGTAACACATTAATCATTCTTGGAAATTTCCTATATAGCTACTTGTTAAATTGTAATTTGAAAGTTATCATCTTTTTGTATACAGGATATATTTCACAATAAGGAAATAACTGAAACTGTAGAATAGGAACCCATAACATTCTTTGAAATTTGCTAACTACTTGTTAAATTGCACTTGGAAAGTTATCACTTCATGTAAATATGTTATATTCAACAAAAATAAAAAAAATAAAAATAAAGAAATGTAAAAAAAAAGGAAATAGGAATTATATCATTTTCAAAAAGAAAGTAAATATAATGGTACAGTCACTCTGGAAGACAGTTTGGCAGTTTCTCAGAAAACTAGACATTGAATTACCCTATGTGCTGGTTTATATATATTATGTCCCCCAGAAAAAGCAATATTCTTTAATGCAATCTTATGGGGGCAGATGTATTGGTGTGGATTAGGTTGGAACATATGGGTTCAGTATTTCCATAGAAGTGTGGCCATGCCCATTCAGTGTGGGCCTTGATTAGTTTACTGGAGCCTTATATAAGCTCAGACATAAGAAGCTCACTGCTGGTAGCTGAGACAGACATTTTGAAGATGGGTGTTGGAAGCTGATGCAGACATTTTGAAGAATGCTATTTTGAAACGCAATCTGGCAGCAAGCAGACACCAGCCACATGCCTTCCAGCTAATAGAGGTTTTCCGGATGACAATGGCCTTTCTCCAGTGAAGGTACCCTTTGTTGATGGACACTTTATGGCCTTAAGACTGTAACTGTGTAACCAAATAAACTCCCTTTATAAAAGAGCTATGAGATGTTTTGGGTCATAAGAATTGTTTAAAATGGAGTATGATGAGGATTGTACAACTAAGTGATGATAATGTAAGATATGGATGGATCACTATGAACATAATGTATGCTACGTGAACTTAGGAACCCCCTACTATATAAGTCAAGCCCTCAATCTTGAGGCTTGCTCTTGTGAAACTTATGGTTGTAAAGGGGAGGCTAAGCCCACCTTTAATTAAGCCTAGGAGTCACCTCCAGAGAACCTCTTTTGTTGCTCAACTGTGGACTTTCTCTCTCTAAGCCCAACTCTGCAAATAAATTCATCACCCTCCCCGCAGTGTGGGACAGGACGCCCAAGATAAATGAGACTTCCTTGCAACATGGGACATGGATTCCGGGAATGAGCCTGACCCTGGCATCGAGGAATTGAGAGTTCCTTTTTGACCAAAAGAGGAAAAAGAAAGGCAACAAAATAAGGTTTTGGTGGCTAAGAGAATTCAAATAGAGTCAAGAAGCTGTCCTGGAGGTTACTCCTATGCATTCTTCAGCTAGATATGCCAAATGACCACAATATGATAAGTTCAAGTCAACAGGAGTCCTGAAAACCTTAAAGAATACTCAGATCCCTATCTGAGACTCAAGTTTCACTCACTAAATTTATTCTTCAGAAACTTAAATCCTTTAGAGTGCTCCTACGCCAGCCAAGTCCCAAAACCCAGAGGCAACAGCCTCTTCAAGAAATCAATTAGATGTATCCCCTCTCCTCATAAAGTTGACACCCTTTTTCAACATGAACAGGTTAGGGTGGCCACTGCCTAGACATCCCTGAAGATTGGCAAAGTGATTAAACTAGAGGAAGGGATAGCAACAGACAAGATGGAATTTAACAAAGGATTATGAATACTGAATCTTTATATAATTTTCTTTCTCTTAGTTGCCAGGATATTAGAATAGCTAAAAGGAAAGAACTGAAATGGTGTAACTATAACACATAGCATCCATTGAAATTTGTTCTATAGCTACTTGTTAATTGTAATTTGAAAGCTATACCTTTCTGTATATATGTTATATTTCACAATAAGGAAATAATAACTGAAACTATGTTACTATAACTCATAACAACTTTGGAAATTACCTATATATCTACTTGTTAAATTATACTTTGAAAGATATTACCTTTTTGTATATATGTTATATTTCATAATAGGGAAATAACTAAAACTGTTGAAATGTAACCTATAATATTCTTTGAAATTTGCTCTCTAACTGCTTGTTAAATTGCACTTGGGAAATTGTCACTTCTAAGTATATATGTTATATTTCAGAATAAAGAATTAACTAAAACTGTGGAAATATAACATAATATTCTTTGAAATTTGCTAACTACTTGTTAAACTGCATTTGGAAAGTTATCACTTCTAAGTATATTTGTTATATTTGACAACAAAAAAATGATTAAAAAAAAAAAAAAGTAGAGAAAATACAAAGCAGCCAGGACTTCCTAAAGTCAAAAATAAAACTCTTTCTTATTCCCAGCCTCCCCATATAGCAAACATTTTTCAAATTAAGAAATGCCTTCTGGGCAAAGATCAAACCCAAGGCAGTGTCAAAAAAACATGGCCTAAAGATAAAAGCTTTGTTTAGACAAGAGCCAGCAAACTTTTCCCATAAAGGGTCAGATAGTAAACATTTTAGGCTTTGAAAGTCACATATGGTCTCTGTCGCATATTCTTTTTTTTAAACACCTTTAAAAATGTAAAATCAAATCTGAGCTCACATCGCCATAGTCTGGGAAGCCCTAGTTTAGTCTTCAAACAAATGTAAGGTTGTACCTCATAGATCCTTTCAAATAAAAAGCCTTTTAAGAATCTTAAGGTATTGTCCCACAAAAGCCTTACAGAAAGCCTAAGTAGAAAAGAGCTTTTGTCTAAGAGAGTGAATCCCCAATAAGATTCATAAGAAATCCAGAATTTTTAAGAGAATCTTACTTTCAGAAACTTTATCATCTTGGATTAAAATAGACAGAGGCAGTACAAAATGAAAAAGATTCTTTTGACCCCCAAACTTCTGTAGGCAGCAAACAGGCTGAGAAAGTTACTCAGATGCAAACATGGAATACATTTTATGGAAAAGGAAGGATAATTCAGAGGACAGAACCAACAGCTGTGGAAGATCATTCCCAGGTAGTAGAACTGAGCCCTAATCACAGAGCTGATAATATGTGCCTAGTGGATTTCAGACTTGCTGTGGACCAGTGACTATTGGGTTCCTCTCATTTTTCTTTCTTTTAGAACAGGAGTGTCTGTTGTTCTAAACAGGAGACAATGTTTAGAACAGTGTCCTATGCCTGTCCCACTGTTGTATACTGGGTGGACTGGAGGGGGCGAGGAGATAACTTGTCTTTTTAGTTCACAGGTCTTCAAACTGAAAGCTATGGTACTCAAGGAGATGTATCCAAGGAACCCCATCCAAGTAGCCTCATCTACATCTGGACCTGATTTAAACAATGAGATCTTGGAGCTCAAGCCTGAGCCTGATGACTGTACTAGATGAGACTTTGGAAGCCTTGATATAGGGTGAATGTATTTTGCATGTGGGTGGAATTTAATAATTTGTGGCCAGAGTAAAGACAAGTCACTTTGAAACATGTCTGTATATTCCATGCCACTCCTCCCAGCAACAGGTAAAGTCTAACTGGAAATGGACACTCTCTTAGAATATGTGCTAACCTTAGTAACTTGCATCTAATGCACAAAATAAAATGGAAATGACACTGTATGATTCCAAAGTTAAGTCATGAAAGACAATGCAGCTTCCTCCTGGCTCTTTCTCAAAAGAAGTGCCTTTGGAGTCCCCTAAACCTCCATGTAAGAAGTCTGGCTATCATGAAGCCTCTATGCTGGAAAGACTTACATTAAAAATAGACTATATAGAAATAGAAAGAGATTTCCAAGGAGCTCTACCTGTTCCAGCTCCTAACTATTGGGCTTCCTTGCTCCAGCATCAGATATGTGAGCAAAGAAGCCTTCAAGGTAACTCCAGGCCACTGTGTAACTGCAACTACCTGAGAAACTCGAGCAAGAATCACCAAGCTGAGCCCAGTCATTCCACAAAAACATGGGAGTTTCATGCCTCTCAGTCTGGAGTGGTTTTATTACTCAGCAAAAGATAACTGCAACAACATGCCAGGAGAACCCAGCCCAAGACACTGGGAGGTCAAACTTAGCATGCTTTGCTATATTACCAACTAAATAACAGCGAACAATAGTTTTATGTTCTCCCAGCTCCTTCCTCCTCTTCTCCCAGCTAAAATGTTTGATTTGACCACAGTAAAAGATATTTTTATGATTGGTTTACTATTTACCCAATTACAAGCCACATGTAATCATTACAAGTTGCAAATTATATGCCTGTAGTGGGTTGAACTGTGTGCTCCCAAAAGATATCTTCAAGCCCTAACCCCTAGTACCTATGAACGTGACATTATTTAGAAACACAGTCTTTGCAGATGTAATCAAAGTTAAGATGAGGTCATTCTGGGCCCTAAATCCAATGACTGGTATCTTTATAAAGGAAAGGAGACAGAGATTTGGACAGAGAGACAAAGAGAGATTGCCATATGAAGACAAAAACAGAGACTGGAGTGACATATCTGCAAGCCAAGGAACAGGAAAACTTGCCACCAACCACCAGAAGCTAGGAGACAAGCATAGAACAGATTCCCCTCAGAGCCTCCAGAAAGAACTAACCCTACCAACACTTTGTTATCTGACTTCTAACCTCCAGAACTATAAGAGAATAATTTTTATTGTTTTAGAAATAAAAGAAACAATAGATAAAATGGACTTCATCAAAATAAAAAACTTCTGTGTATCGATGGACATTATTAAGAAAATGAAAAGGCAACCCACAGTATGGGAGAAAATATTTGGAAACCATACATCTGATAAGGGTTTAATATCCAGAATAAATAACAAACTCCTAAAACTCAACAACAAAAAGACAAATAACACAACAAAAACAGGCCAAGGATCTGAACAGACATTTCTTCAAAGAAGAGACATGAATGGCTAATAAGTATAATGGAAATGATTAGTCAGTAAAGTGTGAAAAGAGCATGTATCCTCAACTTTATTGCCCAATCAAAAGTGTAACAATGTGAAAATTGAATATAATTCTACTTATATTCAATCTTAGTGAAATTTTAGATTTCAGTAACAACAAATAATCAGGATGAAGGTACCAAATATCCCTCCTTTTTTCAGAAGCTTTCTTTATTTCATCAGGCTAGACACCTAAACACACATTTAAGTAATCATTGTTGCTATGTTGCTTCCTGAGCTCCCAAATTACAATACCACATAAAAATACCCTTTGGTCTAACATAGGATCATCATAACATTATGTGCTGATGAACTAACAACAAATGTCAAACATCAACCTTTAAAAGACTCATACAAAATACAACCTTTGAGAAGTGACAGAGGTGAAAAAGATTACCCAACTAAGCATTGCCACAGTATCGTCAACTTAACAAGGAATTAAATAACCATCTCAGGAAACCAAGTGTGTACTGACTAGTAAGATATAACAAGACATCAAGTTTGAATCTAAGCAAATGGTTGACATAGTTCTTTGGTGGTTCTGTACCACCTACCATTCAAGTGCCAAACCTTAGCTTCTTGTCATTCCAAGTTAGTTACAGGCATATTTCACTGTGTTCAAATGTGATGGAACTTCTTATGATGAGATCTTTGTACTGAAGGTTCATGCAGGATATGCAGACAGGCTATCAAGGCAATTTACTATAGAGATGTAAGAGAATAAGCAAAGTAAGCAAAAGAAGTCACTTCCACTACACACTATATTGCACATTCTGAATCAGTGTAACAGAAGATGGCCAGAAAGAACCAGCCATGGGCTGACCACAAGGACATGTTGTAATCAGAGACCAAGTGGATAATTTAAGGAAAAGTATTGCTCTACTACTGAGGGGGTCCTTAAAACAGCAGCAAGACACACACCACAGGTACTCAAGATAGGAAAGACTGCAGGTTTTACAAATTGGTCTTTTCAATTCTATCCAGATCAATAAAGTAATATCATTTGAAGTATCTTCAAGTACAAAAGACAAATTCACTTATCCATTCAGATTTATCCAAAATCTTATAATGGCCTATCACAAGCCTCCTTCTCCTCAAGTCCCAAATATTCTAAAAAAGAAAACACACACACAAACCATAACTAGTAATCACGTCATCTTGTTAATTAAATAGTGCCTTTCTTACCAGAAATCCAAGGTTGTTATTTAGGATTTGAGCCAGTAAGAAGCCCTATGTAATCCCTGGCAATCCCTCCAGTCAACTTGTTCCTAACCCCAAATTAGTCATAGGGCAATGACTGCAAAAGTTACCTTTAAGCTAATGGCTATATCTTCAGACCCTGCAGTATGCTTTAAGGACTTGGGGCTGCTACAGAATCTGAGTAGAAGATGATGTATATTTCATGAACCTTTCCTTAGGATGCCATGGTGGATATAAATATGGAAAGTGAGTGCCAGCCTCTGGCCAATCCTTAATATCCAGACACCTAAAGATAAGGTGTTTACAAACTTTAAACCTTCAGAAATATTTCCAGAACCAATTCAACTGACTAGAAGTTGGCCTGGGTTTCAGAAAGACCACCTCCAAGGTAAGTGAGTTCACCAGGTCTCCTCCGAGGCCTTCAGAAAATTGCACATGAGCCTGAAGGCCCTCTATAGCCCAATAATCCCAAACAGCAAGTTGCAGGGATAATTAACCTCTGTGACATTTAGAAAAAAATGAAATGGGAGGTTAGATCCATCCTAAGGGACTGTCAGTCTGCAGTTATTCAACCTTTTCATATTTGATATTACATGACAACTCCTATATATATATATAAAGAGAAAGAAGAATAGAGGGAGTGAGGGAGGAGGGGTAAGAGAGAATGTAGTCAAATGGCTTCAGCCAATTTTACTTCCTGTTTTGTCCAAGTATTACAGCTACCTGATTGAAATATTTAAAGCATACAGCAGGCACTCAAACTTTTTTTCCAAGGTAAGCAGTACCCAGCAGCTCACACATGTAAAACATTTTTAAACAAAACAGTACCCTGAATTTCAATCAAAAGCATCAAGTGAACTGAAAACACTCTGCACTATTGATACATAGTTCAAATACACATACAGATAAATAACGTTCTTAGGATGATCATCCACATCTACAGGTGTGACTGAAGCAATGTGTATATAATAAATGGTTCCTTCCATACTGGATACATTTCACACAGAAACTCCAGCTGAACTACCCAAAAGATTTTCAAATGTACATTTATTGCTAAATTGAAATGTATTTAATGTGCTAGCCAGATGCCATGATACATAAATATAAGGAGGCAGAAGCTAAGACAGAGCCATGAAAACTGGATAAACCATTTCCTTTGAATCATGTCCAGTACAAGTATCCTGTGAACAGTACAGGAAAAGTCAGTAGAGGAAATACCCATTACTCATACACAAGGCCAAGTGCTACCCTCAGGTGAACATATAATAAGACCATCATTTAAAAGTAACCAAGCAAATGTCACATCTAGAAATGTGGTAGCCATCTTGTGACCATTAGGGTAGCTGACAATGAGATGGCAGAGCAGAAACGTGAGAAGAACGCTGGTCCTCGGTGAAGTTATCAAGGCACTGAATGAATCTCAGAGAGACTGTTACTTGAGATAACAAATGTTCCTTATTGCTTAAGCCAAAAAAATAAAAAAAAGTAACCAAGCAAGAATGATGATCAAATCTATGTGGTAAAAACATATCGAGAAGTGGTAAGAATCTCTAAGAGGTATGCTTCACTGCCATTATGTCAAACTGTCCACTGTCATATATGGTTGGGAAATATTTATCAAGATTTAAAAATGAGAAATAGCCTATATTACTAACTTAACTAAGGATCTCAGAATCGGAATGATGGACATGCCATTTTCATGTTGCTGCAGACATGCACTAAGGAAATAAAGAAGCTGAATTCTATTCTACAAGATATCATTTGCTAATATAATGAATGGGTCCTCTTCTCAAGAGTTAAATTAGAAAAATACAAGCTTTTCCTTCATGTTTCCAATGAAAGCAGCAAGACTGAAAAAATCAGTTTTACTTCTAACAGAGAGGCAAAGTGGATCCTAAAGAGTGACTTTTAGTTTCCAGCTCACCACGGTGGCTCTGCAGTGGGCAACAGGAAGCAGCAAATAAAAAAAAAAAAAAAAAGTTGCAGGTTGCTTACAGTTTCTGAGCCTCATCTGAAAAATGGGGATAATGCTTACAACCATCTTATAAGGACTGTTTGAAGATCTTATAAGATATATAAAGCACACTGAGTTCAGTGCCTACTTTTCATTTGCAACAAATGAAAACTCCCCCCAGCCATTCACTAGCATCTGTAGCCCTGGGCTGCTCCTGGATCAGCCTCGAGGGCCTAATGCTGATGTTTTGGCCAGAAAACTATTACTCCTCCCTCAGGCCCCAGCTGTTTCAGTACTAGGTGTTTCACTCCCTGTTTCTAAGAGGATCCTGTCTAAATTTAGAGGTAATGCCAGTACCAACTGTTGACTCAACAGGTGCTTGGAGGGTACTTGAGCACTCAGCAATTTTTTATTGTTTTCCAGAGTTAATTGGTTTTGGCTCCACAACTGGCTGTCATGACTTCTACAGGGAAGAGTGCCACGTATGCACAGTACTTCAGCAGTGCACTAGACTAAACAGAAAATTTAGTGTGCTTACAGGACAAACCCATAGCAAGACAATGTTTTTGGCCTCATTACTAGGATTCCACAAGCAATAAACCCTACAGATGTAGTCCACTAACCTAATCTCCATCTAAATCACTATTGTATCAGACCCAAGTTTCAACCAATTCTTGTCACTTGTATCACTACCAACATGGGGGGGGGGGAGCGGTATGCAGGAAGAACCACCAGGCAGTGAAGATTTAAAGACAGCCAACAGCTGGGTCTGAATCCAGCTGTGTAATTTATTAGTTCTGTGACCTTAGGAAGCTATTTAACCTCATTATATAGTAAGCTATATAATTTATTATAACCTTAAATTTATAACTTCCCAATCTTAAAAATTATATACAGGATCTATCTTATAGCTATTTTGAGGATTAAATTAAAAGATAATGCATTCAAAAAAACCTTACTACATTGCCTAGTCCATTGTAAGAGGTCAGTAAAGAGCCACATCATCACTAGTAAGGATACTGCACTCACTTCTTGTTTTATTCAGTTTTTACAGTATAAACAAAAGTGACAATTTAAACATTACTTTTGGACCTTTATAGTAGCCTCATGCTACCATCTGACAAGCTGAAAAATATAAACTGATGAATTCCCAGAAGTCTTAGATGAGTCAGCAAAACTTAATGCCCAACCAATAAAAGCTTAACATGGACTAATTACGAACACATAATAGTAACTATAATTTCAAAATCAGCAATCATCTATCCAGTAGCATTCCAAATTTGGGCTGGAAATGTTAATAAAAGTATCAAGTAAATGCAAAGATCATAACCCCGTAAGTACCACAATTTTCTCAAATCACCTTAATTCAAACTGGAAAGTATGAGACAGCCTAATAATTTGAAATCCACATCAAGAAACTGTCTTGAGGCAGAATCCAAGCTCTCTCCCACTAACATAAACATTTCTCAATGAGAAACTTCCATTTTAACAAAGTACTGATAACTTAGATTTATCAAGACTATTCACCACCTTTTGATTCAACTGGAAAAAAAAAACAAAAAACCTCTTGGTTCTCCCCAGAACACGATGAACTCTGCATTACCACTGATCTAACTCAGAGAAAGACGACTATTTTTGGTGCTCTGTCCTCTCCTGCTTCATTAGTCACAGATAAATTACTGTACAGTAACCTGCTGAACAGAAGAGAAATATTATAAGCATGCTTTATCAATGAAACAGACTACAAATGGTAATCAAATCATTAAAAAAGTGGCTTCCACTCTTTAGCAGAGGGACAAGCCTGAGAAACATCCACCTCCTAAAAGAACCCAATCATCCTGGATGAATTCGGAGAGATGCCACGCCAGTCCATCTACCCTCCATTCTCCGACTGCATCTACCCTTCTGCTTTAATTCAAGCCCAAACAACATCTATTGTATTTCTCTGTCCCCCTTTGCCTCATTTTTCATTCCGTTTCCCCTCTCAATTCCAAGAATACCCTTCACATCCCTTATTTTCAAATCCCATATTGTTCCCAAATTCTAAGGACCTCGGACACCCACACAGATGACCTGACGCATGCCCCATTGCATTTCCAATTCACTGTACTTCTCATCTCAAATGACCCTTTCATTCGTTTCAATCTCTCTCGTTGTTTATTAAAACCCGATACCCCACACACGTTCACACCCGAGTCCCCCCTCGCTCCATTGTTTTCCCGGCCTATACCTCTTAAAACCCCGACTGGGACCCTCGTGCAACGCCCTCCCCATTGACCCCAGAAACCTTTCACCCTCTGGGTACTCCTGGTCCCAAAGGGCTCGTATCCCCCTCCTTTCTGTACCCCCACCCCCAAAAACTGCCCTCTTCTCCTTTGTCTTCCTCCAAGTCCGCTCTCTGCATCTCTGTGACCCCCTTCAGTCCCCATCAACCCCTCCGCCCCGCACCGCCAGCCTCACCTATCGCGGGCCCCCGCAGTCGCCGCGTCCCCCAAGTTCCGGGCTCCGCGTCCGGGACGCTCCAGGGTCTGAGAAGAGGAAAGGATATCCTCCGCCGCCTCCTCCTCCTCTTCTAGAGCCGCCGCCGCCGAGCTCCTCCCCCAGCTCTCCCAGAGCCGGACGCCGCCCCGCCCCCACCGCCGCCTGTCCCCGCTTCCCTCCTCGGCCCGGCGGCGGGCTGGAAATCGCACCCGCGGCTGGGGGCCAGAGTGCCAGCCGATCCACACCGACCCTCGCCGGGGCTCGAGCCGTTCGCCCCGCCCCGGAGCCCGCTCAGGCGCGTGCGCGCCAGACAGCCAGCGCGAACCCGACGCGCCAAGCTCGAGGCCGTTGGGGCCAACCTGCTCGCGGGCAAGGGCTGAGCGCGAGGCGACGCGCGCGTTGGAGACCTTTGAGTGGACTGGCGCGGGGTGAGCAGCGGACATCAATTGGTCGTGTTATCGAGGTCGCTCCTCTCGAGACCTGGTCCCTCGCTCCTCACAACCCCCGGCTGAGTCGCGCGCCCTAGTTGAGGAAGCTTGGGCGTCGCCGGAGATTGGGAATCACCGCGGAGGGGACACGAGCTCGCGGGACTCGCAACGGCCCACACTCAAACAAAGCGGGGCTGCATGGGGGTGGGGGTGGGGGTGTAGAGAGCCGGAGCTGGAACTGACGGAAAGAGCCGAAACTCCTCCGGAGGTTGCCGAAGGCGGGCGCCTCAGGGGTTACATTGTGAGCGTTTTCTCTTACTAGGCGCGACCAGGGAGAAGGTCTTTCTGGCCTCCTTCACTTGCGCCGTTCGCAACTCCACCCCGAAGACCTTCCAATATTTTTCCCTTTTGCCTCCTTCCCGACCCAAGACTTACTCCAAAAGGCCATTTCAGAGTCGCTGCCGGTGGGAAACACCAGGACCTTCGCACCGCGCGGCCGCTTAGCCTCCTGGGAGTTCCTGGACGCCGAGGCGGGAGGGGGTTGCGCCTCCGGGACCAAGTCCAGGCTGACTCCAGGGGCGAATTGGGGGTTCTCTACCGTAGTAACGTCGGTCGGACATGCTGCTCAAGTCAACTGCTGAGTCAGATTTCTGGTGTGCCTCAGCTGTCTACATCCTCTATGCGGCTGTGGTCAGTAACACCGCCCGTCGAGTCAAAAGTTGAATATTTCTGTTGTCTTCCAACTTCCCCAGGGCCGGAACCAATATCTTTCGAACCAGTGTCCTGCATGTGTGAGGCACTCATCTCACTGTCGACTGATCAGTTATTGTTTTATTAGGAGCAGCTATGCTGATATTTAAACATTCAGTTTTGAAAAAGATGAATCCGAATCTGTCCCCATGTTATTTTTGAGGCCAAACATAGGGGCTCTGAACGGGCACAAACAACAACTGTGAGAGTGTGTATAGCTAGACAACACGTTTTGCGTTCCACTTGTTATTTCAGTCACGATACATGTAATGAAGTAGCAGATCTCTGTGAAGTCATCTGATCCTTCTGGTTTTTAACTTTGCATGGGTGGAGGAGTGTCAGAAATCCTCTGGAGCCCACTGACCCCTGGTTAAAGATGACTAATTAATCCAGCCGTATCATTTTGTTTGTTTGTTTGTTTGTTTTTTCATTTTTATTGAGATTGTTCAGATACCATACAATTATCCAAAGTTCCAAAGTGTACAATCACTTGCCCCTGGGTACCCTCATACAGCTGTGCATCCATCACACTTAATTTTTGTTCAATTTTTAGAAACTTTTCATTACTCCAGACAAGAAATAAAGTGAAAGATGAAAAAAGAAAAAAAAAAGGAACCTCTAAACCTCCCCTATCCCTAACCAACCCCCCTCAATTGTTGACTCCTAGTATTGATATAGTATGTTTGTTACTGTTTATGAAAAAATGTTGAAATACTACTAACTGTAGTATATAGTTTGTAATAGGTATATAGTTCTTCCCTATATGCCTCTCTATTATTAACTTCTAATTGTATTGTCATACATTTGTTCTGGTTCATGAAGTGATTTCTAGTATTTGTACAGTTGATCATGGACATTACCCACCATAGGATTCAGTTTTATACATTTCCATCTTTTGACCTCCAACTTTCCTTCTGGTGACATATATGACTCTGAGCTTCCCCTTTCCACCTCATTCACACACCATTCGGCGCTGTTAGTTATTCTCACATCTTGCTAACAACACCCCTGTTCATTTCCAAACATTTAAGTTCATCCTAATTGAACATTCTGCTCATACTAAGCAAGAGCAGCTACATTTCTTCCACAAGGCAGGAGGGAGAGTCAAAGAAGGTAGAGAGGCAAAAGAAAGAGGAAACAAAAAAATGACAGCTAGGAAGCAGCAAAAGGAAAAATAACCTTATATCAAAGTAGAATAAAGAATCGGACAATACCACCAATGTCAAGTGTCTAACATGCCTCCCCTATCCCCCCCTCTTATCTGCATTCACCTTGGTATATCACCTTTGTTACATTAAAGGAAGCATAATACAATGATTCTATTAGTTACAGTCTCTAGTTTATGCTGATTGCATCCCTCCCCCAATGCCTCCCCATTTTTAACACCTTGCAAGGTTGACATTTGCTTGCTCTCCCTCGTGAAAGAACATATTTGTACATTTTATCACAATTGTTGAATACTCTAGATTTCACCAAGTTACACAGTCCCAGTCGTTATCTTTCCTCCTTTCTTGTGGTGTCTCACATGCTCCCCATCTTCCTCTCTCAACCGTATTCATAGTTACCTTTGTTCAGTGTACTTACATTGTTGTGCTACCATCTCCCAAAATTGTGTTCCAAACCACGCACTCCTGTCTTCTATCACCCTGTAGTGCTCCCTTTAGTATTTCCTATAGGGCAGGTGTCTTGTTCACAAAGTCTCTCATTGTCTGTCTGTCAGAAAATATTTTGAGCTCTCCCTCATATTTGAAGGACAGCTTTGCTGGATACAGGATTCTTGGTTGGCGGTTTTTCTCTTTCAGTATCTTAAATATATCACACCACTTCCTTCTTGCCTCCGTGGTTTCTGCTGAGAGATCCACACATAGTCTTATTAAGCTTCCTTTGTATGTAATGGATTGCTTTTCTCTTGCTGCTTTCAGGATTCTCTCTTTGTCTTTGACATTTGATAATCTGATTATTAAGTGTCTTGGCGTAGGCCTATTCATATCTCTTCTGTTCGGAGTACGCTGCGCTTCTTGGATCTGTAATTTTATGTCTTTCATAAGAGATGGGAAATTTTCATTAATTATTTCCTCTATTATTGCTTCTGCCCCCTTTCCCTTCTCTTCTCCTTCTGGGACACCAATGATACGTACATTCTTGTACTTTGTTTCATCCTTGAGTTCCCGGAGATGTTGCTCATATTTTTTCATTCTTTTCTCCATCTGCTCCTTTGCGTGTAGGCTTTCAGGTGTTTGGTTCTCCAGTTCCTGACTGTTTTCTTCTGCCTCTTGAGATCTGCTGTTGTATGTTTCCATTGTGTCTTTCATCTCTTGTGTTGTGCCTTTCATTTCCATAGATTCTGCTGGTAGGTTTTTTGAACTTTTGATTTCTGCCGTATACATGTCCAGTGTTTCCTTTACAGCCTCTATCTCTTTTGCAATATCTTCTCTAAACTTTTTGAATTGATTTAGCATTAGTTGTTTAAATTCCTGTATCTCAGTTGAAGTGTACATTTGTGCGGTTGCATCTACTGCGTCGGAGGGCGGCCGGTTGCTGAACCCTCGGCTCTCGGACTTGCTCGGAGGGTACCGGCGGCGGGGGCTCTTTCCCGGAGGCGAGGGCGAGGCGGGGGACTTGGCCAGGTCCCCGGCGGTGGCATGCAAGGTGTGGAGGGCGGCGTGAGGAAACAGGTGGGACGCTTTTCTCAGGAGGGTAAAACCAAGAGCCTTTAATCAGGGGTGAGCACAAGTTATATAGGCTGGCATAGAGGGCGGGGGTTGTTTGAAAAAGGGGCGGGAGTTGCTCTGGCAACGGTGCATGCGCACTGGCGGTGGCGGGAGTTGCTCTGGCAACGGGGGTGGCGGGCAAGATAAGGGGGGCGGTTTTCTCTGGCAAGCTTCCCTTAACGATTGTATTTTGGGTGAGGAAATGGGGCCTGCATCCGGCCTCACTTTCTCAGGCCCGGGGGGCTGTGGAGGGCGCTACCGCCCGTGCCCACCACCCTCCCCAGGGGCGGATCCGGTCCCCCGGCCCAGGCCCGCCAAGTTGAAGCACGTAATCAGTATCCCGCATTTCCCCCTTCTTTTCTAATTACAGGAAGAAGCTTACCGGAGAGATCCGCTAAGGGATGAGGGAAAGGGGAGGCCGGGGAGGGGAAAAGGGGTTGACGGTTGCTCAGAGAGGCTGGAGCTCGACGTTGGTGTGGCGCCCGGGTGCTCGAGAGGGGCCTCGCTGCTTGCGGGATGGACGAGGGTGGTGACGCTGCGGAGGGTCAGCTTCTTCAGTGGAGGCAAGTCGTTGATACTGGACTTGCACAAATGATGAGAAGACAGCATTGGCTTGGTTTTTAGCAAGTTGGACAAGTCTGCGGATAATACAGGGCCGTAGGGTGAGAGCTAGAATAATCATTAGTAGGGGGCCGAGGAGAGGGAGGAGGTATGGGAGGATGGGGGCAAAGATGTGGGACCAATAGTTGGCGGCTTCACGGTCCCTTTTGCGTTGTTCTAGTCCCTCTCGGACCTTCTTTAGGCTGTCTTCGACGAGACCTGTGGAATTGGCATATACACAGCATTCTTCTCCTAGGGCGGCGCAAAGGCCTCCTTCTTTGAGGAGAAGAAGGTCGAGACCTCGGCGGTTTTGGAGCACGACCTCAGAGAGGGAGTTAACAGAATTTTTAAGATGGGAAATAGCGTTTTGTAGGTGACGAATGTCCTCGTCAACAGCCACCCGGAGGTGAGTTAGGGCGGAGCCTTGACTGGCTAGCGCAGCGATTCTGGTGCCAGCGCCTGCAAGACCTAGGAGGGAGGCGATCGTGAGGGCGGTGATGGGCTCTCGCTTTTGCAGAGGGGCAGGAGCTGCAGTTCTTTCTAGGCGGAGGAAGAAGTCTTCCTCGCTGTGGTATAGGACCCTAGGGATAAGGACAATTAGGAGGCAAGTTTCATTAGTTGTATTGAGGGTTTGCACGTTAAGGCAGGGGGTAAGTCCTGTAGAGGAGCAGAGCCATTGGGAGGAGTTGTGGGGAATAAGAAATTTGGCAGAGCTGTTGGGGGATGAGTAGTTGGCACAAGCTGTGAGGTTGGGAGAGTTGTATAAGAGAGGGCGGACGCACTTTCCTGTGGAGGAAACTGAATGAAAGGTTAGGGGGACGGTAGAGGTATTCCAATTGCATTCCGAGGGGCTATTCTCTGTATTTTCTGAAAAGGAGAGGTTGGAGGCAACGGGCTCATACAGGGAGGAGGAGGTGGAGAGGCATAGCCAACAGGAGGAGGTAAGATTGGGGTTGGAGGAATTCACTGAGGTGAAGGCCGCTTGGATAAGGCCGAGGAGGGGAGAGGAGTAATGAGAGGGGGGCAGAAAAGGTTGGGGTGGTGGGGTTGGCGATGCGCTGTTTGCAGCTGAGGTGCGGCTGGAGGGCTGTGGATTAAGGGGGTTAAGGACTTTGTTGGGGCCAACGCCGCTCGGATTGGTGGCGGTGGGGTGTCTCTTTTGTCTGGAGAAGAGACCACCCTAATCATAGCCCTCCATGTAGAGGCGGAGGCCATATGTGCGGCTACTAAGCCAATTGTCCTCGCCGGGGTTTTTAACCTTAAGGGTTATATTGCGCCAATTTGGCTTTGTCCATGACACTTGGAGGTGCTGATTTCTATTGGGAGCGTCAGACCATCCGTAGGCCATTGTTTCACACCCCCAGGAGGGGCAATAAAAATGCAAGGGGTCAGCACAGCCCTTGCCTGTGGAGGGACAAATGTAATAACCAGAAACGAGGCCGCCTTGACATTGATTATGTAACCAATTATTGTTGTTTAAACCTGTGAATTGAACAAAATTACAAATGCTGGCAGTAAACGAAGGAGCCTCGGCTGTAACATTATAGAGGAGGTCCTTCTTTATCCCCCCCATGACATGGACTGTCCAGTTAAAAGGTTGGTGTAGTGAGTTGGCCTGGGTGGGAGAGGCGAGGGCAAGCATGATCATTAGAAGGGAAGCAATGCTTGGGTGGGGGTTATGGAGGTGCAGGGGACTTGCTTTTGCCCGTCTGTATAGGCGTATAATCTCACTCTCCGGGGGTATTTCCGGACTGGGCTCCCGGTCTACCTCCACATTGGGGCACTCCCTGGCGGCTAAGGCGGCAGTGACAGCGCCAGAGACAGCCTGGGCTAGGGACGCGGCAGCTGGGTCAAAGACGCTGCAGGCAAGTACCCAATTGTGTAGGCTCTTCTCCCGCAAGGGAAGGATAGCCTGCTTGCAAGGGGGATTGGCTCCCTCGAGAATGAGTTCTCGAGCGAGGGCCAGTTGGGCCTGGGGATCACTAACCTTTCGAGCGCAGGTTTCTTCAACCCTGGAGACAAAGGTGGCGAAAGGCTCACTCGGCTCCTGGAGGAGCTTGGTGAATTTAGTAGGCCGACAGGCGGAGCAGTTGGCAAACGCTCTTAAGGCGATTCCCTGAAGGATAGGCCAAAAGGTGGCGGGTGCATTGAAATAGGCGGATGCGTGTATAAATGCTCCCATGCCCAGGTAAGCCTCGGGGGGATGAGTGGCCCCAGTGGCTGCGTCTTGCTCGCTTTGCCTAGCTGCTTCCGCCTGGAAGTGGGCACGTCAATCAACAAACTGGCCGGGGCTAAGGATGGTACGGGCAAGCGAGGCCCAGTCTTGGGGGAGGCAAAAGTCCATGGCGATTTCATGCAGTATTTGGGAAGCGTATGGGCTACCTAACCCGTTCTCCTTGACGGCCCTGCGAAGTTGCTTGATAGTGTCTGACCAGTCGTACGGTTTTTGCGGTGTGGGGGTAACATTAAGGGGAAAGCAGCGAAAAGCACGAGGGAAAGGAGGACGCGCTTGCAGAGGGCCTGGCACGGGAGTGGGGGCAGGGGCAGCGTTGCCCCCAAGGTTGCCTTGAGGTGTAGAAGGCAGCCAGGGGTTGTTTACCGGTGGGGCGGGAGGGGCGGCGGCAGCCGCCGGCAGCGGCTCTAAGGGGGAGGGGGAGGCAGGTTGCGAGTGGGGGGTGGGAGTGGGTTGCGGCGGCGCAATCCAAGAGTCCGCCGAAGGGGGAAGCGGAAGTGGGAGGCCCCGAGTGTCGCAAGATGGCGGCGCGGTGGGCGTGGCTAAGGCGTAAGATGGCGGGCTAGCTCCGCCCTGTGGAAGGGCGGGGTAAAGCGCATGCGGTTTCCTGCCCGGCTTAGGGCTGACGTCATCGCCGGAGCACTTCCTCCCTTCAATGGAAGAAGAAGGAGGAAGTTCGCCATCTTGGCGAGACCCGGTATTGTTTCGTTTTTGGGGGGTGACTTCGAGCGCGTTGTTAATCTGCTCGACTAAGGATTCTGTGTCCGAATCGTGGTCCGCATTGGTCTCACTATCCGAATTTGTCGATTGAGTTGACAGGGCCTCCTTGGATTTAATGGAGCCTCGATCAGGGGGGAGGGAGCCCTGAAGGCAGGAGCGGACGGTTATTAAGGTGGGGAGCAAGCCGGGAGGGAAGCGCTTGCTCTCCTGTTCCATGGCGTTGGTGACCCGATCAATAAGGCGATTATAAGTGACGGGGTCCCAAAGATGGCAAGTGGTGAGCCATGGGTTAAAGGGCAGCAGGAGGTCCCAGTATACTTGCAGCTGCCGGACAGACACCTTACAACGATGTGTGTCTAGGAGACCCGCCAGAGCGCGAACTTGAGGCGCTTGGCGTGCGGACAGACGACCACCCATAGCGGAGGGGAAAGAAAGGGGGGGGGGTTGTCTACCGAGCAAGGAGAATGAGGTAAACCGTGGCCGCGAGGCCAAAGGAGACGGCGAGAACAGAAAGCAGGACTCTCTGGTAACGGGAACAGTCTGGGGGGGCGGTCACGGCGAGGCACACTGCGCCGAACAGAGAAACGAAGGCACAGAGGACTACACCAAAGTAATGGAGGGGTAGAGGGAGAGTGTTAGGAGGAATGGGGGTCATAGGAAGAGAAGGCGAGAGGTAGTCGGGGGCAACAGTACTTGTAGCCGGGATAATACGGGAAGGGAGGGGCGGCTCCGAGCGCGGAGCGGCGAGAGAGAGGCGGTTTCGGGCACGGAGCGGCGAGGGAGAGGCGGCCCCGGGCGCGGAGCGGCGAGGGAGAGGCGGCCCTTACCTTGCAGGCGAGGGGAAGGGGAGATGGAGAGGCGTCCGGGCGAGCGGGCGACCTGCTAAACCGTCGTGTGGAGATTGCCTCACACGGGGCACCAATTTGTTCCTTTGACTGGGCCATAACTCTGTTTTTCTTAGTGTAGGTTGTAATTTTCTGTTGTCTAGGCATGGTTTCCTTGGTTATCCAAATCAGGTTTTCCCAGACCAGAACAGGCTCAGGTCCCAGAGGGAAGAAATATTCATTATCTGGTTTCCCTGAGGGTGTGTCTTAGAAAATTGCTCCACTCTTTGATGCCTTGGGTCACTGTGCTTTTGTGCCCAGCAGGTGACGCCTGTTAGCCTATAATTCTTGACTGGTGTGAGGAGGTGTGGCCGTGTTCCCCCAGGCTCTGGGGTCTGGTTCTGAATGGAAAGGGCCCCACCCCTTTCCTCCTAGAGAAGACAGACCCCTCAGGTGGAGGTCATTAGCATTTCAACGGTCTCGCTCTCTGCTTGTGCTGTCTCCACCCTTCCCAGAGTCACAGCCCTGGAAACTGAAAATGACTGGGGCTTTCTCCACTGAGCCAAAAAAGAAACAGATAGTCCCCTTCAGACCCAGTCCAAGGTGACCCTCCGGCTCTCCCAGGTCAGTCGTCACCCAGAGCCTCTGTTTTTTGGGGCTGCGTACCTGTAGTGAGCAGTTCACACTCGCTACTTAAAACCCCAGTTGGAGCTCAGCTGAGCTGTATTTGCTTGCTGGGAGAGAGCTTCTCTCTGGCACCACAAGGCTCTGCAGCTCAGGCTATGGGGGAGGGGGTCTCCCGACCTGGTTCCGCAGATTTTACTTACAGATTTTATGCTGTGTTCTCGGGCATTCCTCCCAATTCAGGTTGGTGTATGATGAATGGATGGTCTCGTTTGTCCCCCCGCAGTTATTCTGGATTATTTACTAGTTGTTTCTGGTTTTTTGTAGTTGTTCCAGGGGGACTGCTTAGCTTCCACTCCTCTCTATGCCGCCATCTTGCCCGAGACTCCCCAGCCGTATCATTTTACAGTTTTAAAGAAAGTAAAGACTAGAGAGATGCCCAAGATCATCCGTCGAGTTAGGGGACTATGCCATGTGTTGCTTACTATTGAATCTTCATTCAAAGATTGAAATAGAAGCAAACCATCCAAATATCTGCTCATTTTTTATACACTAAATTAACTTAAGTACCCAAAGAGTGGCAGGCATTGATCTAGGCACTGGGTTACTTACAAAGAAGAATGAAACAATATCCTTACCCTCAAGGAGAGTATCCAATTGTAAAGGAGGCTAAAGGCTATTAAATAATTAACTATAATAACGTGGTAAGTGCTGAAACAGAAAAGTGCAAAGCATGGGAGCAGAGGAATGATTGGCTAATTCCATAACAATTCCCCTTCCAAGCCGAGTAAGAAGATAATGTGACCTGAGCATTGGATCCTATTCCATGGTGACTGATTTCACCCACCACAAGTTACTCTGTAAATGCCTTCTTTCTAGGGTCTAATGCTGCCACAAAATCAATACAAAGTCTTTTGGAGAAAAGAAAGTCCCCACTCTTGGAAACCTTATAGTCCTAAGAGAGCCCCTGGTCTAATGGCAGAGGCTTTATATATGGATAGCTCACTCAGAAGGAAGGTGGATCAAGAAGCATGCCTAGCCCCCCAGTCTATGAGAGCTGTTCATACATCACTGGAAAGCTCATGAGATGGAGATTATTATATTTAACAGATCTCCTTTAAGGGAGTTCTGAATGTGGTTGGGAGGAACACTTTGCTAAGCCCCTGGAGTAGGGGGTGAGAGTGGGTGCCTCATAAAGATGAGACCCATAGAGGGGTTTGCAAGGGGGACTCTGCAACTCACAGCCCACCTTCACCCTTTCTCCATGCAGTGCTCAACCTCTGCTCTAAAAGCACATTGAACAAATGTTTAAAAATAGTTTTTTGACCTGGGTTTACAGATATTTTATCACTGTTTTTCATACTACATACACATTTTCCATTGTGTATACTATTCTTCACAATAAAGCAAAGTGATAATGTCTACCTTTAAATAACCAAATTGTTTACAGTCTGTCTATAAATAATATTGGAGGGAAAATGCTATAATAAATGCAACATATGTATTTGTGATCTACTCTGAAGAAAACACAAGAACAACCAAATTTCTGAAGTGATTATAGAGTAGCTGCTAAGGATTAAAAATTAAGATCATTTTGAAATAGCATCCATATGTTGCAGTGCAGCCTAAAGAGAATTAATTTATCCCATGTTATCTAATGATCTAGTAGCAGAACTAGAACTAATGAGAATACATGACATAATCTTCATCCTGGCAGATATTTAATGCAGGTATTAACCTGACCTAATCTGATAGGTTCTCAAATAGACCCTTGAGATCAGAGCTTTTCTCGTGGTTTGTTTTATTTCGAGTTGAGTTGGTATTTTGTATATCAAATGATCAATTGCCAAATTCCATGTTTTTATTAGGAAAAAAAAGGGGTGAAAGTTAAACTACAGTTTGAGAGGTACAGAAATTTAACTGATTATCTTGGAAACTTGATAATCAATGGTTGCAAGTAAGGAACTTTTTTTTAAGTCTCTGTTCACTGAAACGAGTAATCACAACAGGCGCGAAGACCAACAGAGAACATCTCATAAAGTGGTACTTTTCCCTTTGCTCTCAACTCCTCTAAGACCTGAGAATATTCAAGCTGGCAGTCCAAAGTGTGTGTCTCAGAAAATTATTTTCATAGGATGCTAAATAGATGTTGTCTGAGAAAACTATTCCATGTCCAAATAAGTCTGGGAAATGCTGGTTAAAATCAAGTTAACAATGTGGCAAAATGTTAAAATTGTTGGATCCGGGTATCAGGCCAGGGGCAGGTTCTGTCGTATTCTCTGTATGGGGTTTGTATTATTTTTTAGCTGTCCTGTAAGTTTGAAGTACTTCAAATTTAAAAAAAAAAAATTGTTTTAATCAAGTTGAACTGGTTTATTTACTTCCCATTTAATATGGTAATGTGCTTTGTTAATACTGAGGGGAAATCACTGAATAGTAAGGAAATTTCCCCAAGGAAGCTTCTTTCCCGAAAGAGACTTCTGGCAGGATTAACAGTTCTTTAAACATCCATTCTATAAAGTTCTATTAAAGGAGTTTGTTTATGTCAACATTTCCCATTTTACAGATAATAAAACTGAGGTTCAAAGATGTGGGTAACATAACCAAATTCTTAGTTGTGAATCAGATAATGACATTAATGGAATTTCAGCGTGCTCTTCTATTTATACAGTCTGCTATTGTTTTTTAAGAAGTTAATAATGTCTAACCTCTGTAAAATGTTTCTTGCTTCATAAAGTGCTCTCAAAACATTGTCTCAATCGTCTCAACATTCCTCTGATGCAGGCATCACTATCCCCATGTTACAAGTGATAATACTGAGGCTCAAAATTGTTAAATAATTTACCCAAGATCACACATTTAGTAAATGTCTTGTTATTAGCACTGAGAGAAGATACAATCCCTGCCCTCAAGGGGCTTTGGTATAATTAAGGAGACAAGGCTCGCAAACACTAGATAGAGAACAATTACATGGCAGCATATAAGAAAATGTTTGACAGAATGGTACAAACTAGGCAAGAATGCTGAAAGAATTCAAGGGGGAAAGGTTACTGGAGATGGAATGAATCAGTGAAGGCATCATTTAGGGATAAACTTTAAGCTTGATCATGAAAGAAGTATAAAGATTTGGATTAACAGAGAGGAAGAAGAATTATAGGAAAGAAGATGACATCAGCAAAGGTAGGAAGATCAGAACAAGAAATGTTGATGAAGGAGAATTAGAGCTTGTTGGGACATGGGTCTGAAAGGATCAGTTCCCTTATCTGTTCAAGAAAAATCAACTGCTTAGAGGTAGTAAAATTCTAGTCACTGAATATAAAATAATCTGGATATCACTTCCCCAGATTGAGCAGTTATCTTCTTTCTAACCAAATTACACAGAAAAACAGTAAACTTAAGCTCTCTGCTGTGGACCCCAGGAGCGAAAGGAGGAAAGACACATGAGAAACCTTCCCAAACTGGTGGGTATGGGTATCCTCAGATCTGTGATTGGGAAACACCTGAATAGGAAACATTTATATTTCCCCCCAACCTCCTCCCATTCCTTTATTGGTACTAATTCATCTGATTTTTTGATGCTAGGGAGAATCCCCTTTTTGGAGATGCTTGCAGAGTCCAGGCTTACATGCTAACTTAGTCTCTGCCCACCAAAGGATGTTCCCCACAACCTTTCTCAGCCTAGAAATTCTGGCACAGAATGGATTAAAAACATTCCATTCTAACTACCCCAACTTTCCCACACAGGGCACTGCTTTATTCTGTTGAAACTTGTCTATGAGGTTTAAACCCAGGAAGTCCAAGTTCCTTGCTTAAAGTTAGAATAGTTTATACATAAGCAGATGAACCATGGAAAGAGTGGATGAGAGGTAGGGAGAAATAAGAGATTGGGAAGAAAAAAGAAAATAGAGAAGCACATTATTAAAATGAAATTCCATTGAAATGAAATCTCAACTAGAACCCTATGTAAATTTTGTTTTATGTTGTGGCGGTTGTTCAAAATCAACAAAGCCAACTTAAGAAAAAAAAAAAAAAAAAAGCCCAGTTATTTGAACAAGTTTCAGTACCCTACTGTGACTACAAGAAAGAGATGGCTGGGAACATGAAGCAAAACAAAAAATCTTCTTCATCTCAGGGTGTGAACTTCAAAAGTTAAACCAGGGCACGAGATGTGTGCTCCAGCAAAACCCTAACAGGAAAGAGACTCTCCTAGAGTCACCTAGAAGATCAAATGACAACTACAAAACATGCTTCAATTGGAGCTTGCCCTGAATAGTACCTCAAATCCAACTTCACAGTTGCTCTCTACTCAACAAAAGGGGAGACTAAACTCTGGTATTCAGCCAACTAAGAAGAAGCCACCCCCAGATCCTTTAAAAAGTGAAGGGACATATTTTACCTTTGTGACAGCCTTATGGCGCCATCTGCAGGTTTTAGCTAGGGCTGCAAGAAATTCATAACCCACTGTTAAAGAAAACAAAGAAAATCGTTTGTGTGATTGTGGTTGAAAGGGGAAGTCTAGGGTCATGTATGTCAGTAGAAGGAAAGCTAGAGGATAAAACATGAGACTATGTAACAGTGAACCCTGTCATGGATGATGACTGTGGTTAATTGTACAAATATAAGAATGTTCTTACATGAACCAGAACAAATGTAGATCACTACAAGGTGATAATAATAGGGGGGTATATGGGAAACATACAACTAATGCAAACAATGGACAATAGTTATCAGTAATATTGTAATATTCTTTCATCAGTTGTAACAAAGGTAATATACCAATGCTAAGGGACAATAATAGGGAGATATAAGGGGTAAGGGATTCTTCTTTTTGGAGCAAGGAGAATGTTCTCAAATTGATTGTGGAGAAGAATACACAACTATGTGATTGTACCAAGAGCCACTGGTTGTACGCTTTAAATGGATTGTATGGTGTGTGAATAAAACTGTTTTTATTTAAAAAAAAAAAAACAGAAAGAAAGAAAGAAATACCAAATCCAAGCCAGGGAGTTCTCAAAAACCTCCTGGGTCCTAGAGTAGATGCAAACATAGCTTTGAGACACAGTGCCTAAGAAAATATCTAAGGGTCTTAGTCGGCCATAAGCTCAATGAGTCACACTTACATAGCAACCAAACAAAGCTAATAAATTCTTGGAAGCTTGATTTAAAGGGTGATACATTGTCCAGGCCTTGAGAACTTAATAGTCCCCAGTACCCTGTTCTGTCTGAACACATCTGAGAATTGCATTTAGTTCTGGCACCACAATTTCAGAGCAATATTGACAAGAGCCATAAAAATGTTCATAGCCTTTGACCCAGTAACCCCACCCCTGGGAATTTATTCTAGATTCTAAGGAAATAGAATTTGAAGGGAATCATTCAAGACAATAAATGAATTAGAAGCATCAATTAATGCAGCACTCTTTATAACAACAAAAATATTTTTACCTAAATGTCTCCTAAAAGGAAATATAATACTGCATTAAAATACATGCTAAAAATGGATGAACCTTGAAAATGTTACACCAAGTAAAAAAAAAAACAGATACAAAAGACCACATATTATATGATTACATTTATATGAAATTTCCAGAATAGGCAAATCTATAGAAATACAAAGTAGATTAGTAGTTCTGGGGGCAGTGGGGAAGAGGGACTGCTTAAGGGTATGGGATTTCCTTTTGAGGCAGTGAAAAATTCCTGGAATTAGATAGTGGTGATGTTTCTACAACCTTGTGAATATGCTAAAAACCACTGAATTGTGTACTTTAAAACGATGAATTTTATGGTATGTGAATTATCTCTCAGTCATATATATATATATATAATGGTGAACTCTTTATATATTTTTACATATATTACTGTATATAAAAATGCTTATGATTCAATGGGGGAAAAACAGTACAAAATTGTGTCTCTGATATTCAACCATGTAAAAATGATGTACATTTGTGGATGAGAACTAGAAGAGAACATGAATAAATGAAAACAGGTATAACGGGATGCATGCGAATTTGGGGGGGGGGATGGCCATTATACTGTTCTTTGAGCAATTAAATATTTTATTATTTTCACAAGACAATGTCCACAAGAGGGCAGACAGAAGATAACAAACCAAACAATTTAACAACAAGCATCAGCTGAAAAATTAACAACCACAGAATTCAATGTTGAAAGTAATCTTAGCAGTCAGCAAAGCCCTGCTCCCTCACATTACAAGGAAGAAACTGAGGCCCAGAGTGGTGAAGCAGCTCATCCAAAGTCACCGGGCTAGTCAGTGCAAGTGGCAGAAATAAAACCCCAAATCCTCACTTCTCCTTCAGTTCTCTATCACACTACAGTGTCTCCTTAAACAAGATGATGTTTAATCTGGAAAAGCAAAGATTTACAAGGACATGAGTTAAAGAGCAGACTCTCATGAAGAAAGGGTTTTTTGTTTGTTTTTGTTCTTTGTAGCAAGAGATGGCAGGTATAGAAAGAAATTACAGGGAAGCAAATTTCAGTCTAATAAAATAACTTCTCAACCAATTAAGGATGTCCAAAAGGTGAGACAGGTAAGGGATTTCTGATAAGCCAAAATGGTCTTCTCTGATATAAGCTGTTCCCAAGATTCTGCACCAGCTGTGTGCTTGGGCTAGAGGTCTTCTCAATTCCCTTCCAACTCTTTAAAGGGTCTATGAATTTTTGATTTGCAGGAAAGTGGGGAATATAAAATTACTGGGGATTAAATCAACTCAGAGAGAAAGGAAGACTCCTCATTTGCTAAAGTCTTGCTTGTTTTATTTTACTGAATTTCGACTATGAGCTGATTTCATTATGTCAGGTCCTCTGGGAAGCCTCTCAGGGATGCTAATGTCCCATCATAAGCCAACAGGGTTGATGGCAAAGCAAAGCAGAATTCCCTTCCAGAAGTTCTAAATTCATACGATTTTGTGCCACTTCCTTCCTTTCAAATAACAGCTAGGCTACACCATTGACCATTAGATATATGACCAGATGCCCTCTGGGGAAGGTGGTAATCTAATCCCAGGAAGGATTCAATTTCAGTACCTGCTCACAGGCCAGGACAAGAAAGAAGAGGAAATCCAAGGATGATTTAATCAGTCTTTTCTGCCAGGAGGTAAACACTGTTTAACCTCTTTCTCACTTCTCACCTACTGCCCAGATACCCACAAAACCCTCTCCTGTGGAAAACTTAACACCAATCCATATTAAGGTGGCAAATGGGTACAGAATTGGGGGACAGACCATTTTCATGCCCCTTGCTGGAGCACCTCACAAACTATAAATACTCCTCTGTTTTTCATTCATAGGACTGAGATTCCAGGTGTCAGGGAATAACAGCTTCCCAAACTGATATGAGTCTTCCAAAGGAAAAACAGAAATTTCTGCAAGGAGAATCTTCAGGTGAAAGGAGCCACCTTACAAGCAGTTCCCTAGCTCATTCCCACAAAATTCATTTTCCCTTGGAGTTGTCTCTTTTTGAGGCTTTCTCCCATCACAACTGGCCCAGAAAAGCTCTGCCTAATTTTAAGATTATAACACAAGAATGGCTAAACCCAAACTATTTCCCCGATTCCCTATAAGCAGCTAAGAAAGGCTGGAATTTCCTTTTCTTAATCATAAAACTAGAAAGTCTAGAAAAGAGTTGGGGGCAGGGACGGGTCACTTGTAACCTTACACCATAATGGAACCCGTC
The DNA here is from genome assembly GCF_015220235.1 of Choloepus didactylus. Lineage (NCBI taxonomy): Eukaryota > Metazoa > Chordata > Mammalia > Pilosa > Megalonychidae > Choloepus > Choloepus didactylus. The sequence goes on from NC_051314.1 coordinate 86,158,372, forward strand.
ATTCTTATTTACTCCTATCTAATCGTTGTTTGTAAGCATACATAGAATAATTTACAGGAAACCAAGAGGAAATCAAAGAAAACACAAAAGTCACTCCAGGAGAATTCAGCCTTAAAAGTAGAACTTTCATTCTACACCAGCTAAATCACTAGATACTTAACTCTATTTCCTTAACGAGAAAAGGAAAACAAAAAAGGCAACTAGTTGTTTCTGCTCACTCTATGTATGCCGTCTCCTTTGTCACAATAACCTTTTAAAATATGATACTAATAACTCAATTTAGAGGAAACTAGGGGTCTAAAAAACATGAAACTCAAGATCACACAGCTAGAAAATCATGGAACCAGATTCAAAAGACGCCATAGACAGGAGTTGAGCGGGGTGTATATACAACAAAAGGTTAGGGTTCCAAACAAACAAAGATACCCACAAAATAGATTTCGAAGTGACAAATAGCAACATTAAAAAAAAAAAGGCAGAGACTATGATCAGGTAATTCACTGAAGAGGAAGTGGAAATGTCCAATAAGCATTTGAAAAGATGCTTCACTAGGAGACAGGAAAATGCAAATTAAAGTAATTAGATACTATTTCTCATCCATAATCTTAGCAAAAATTTAAAAGAGTGATAACCCTAACCACTTACAAAGAAAAGTCCCCTTTCATACACTGCTGAGGGGAGATGAATTATCACAACCTTTCCAGAAGCAACATGACAATATCAATCAAAATGTAAAATAAACATTCTGTTTGACCCTACATTATCACTTATTGTAACCTATCCTCAAAAAAACAAAAAGCAGCAGTACATATATTCAAAAATACTGATTGTAGCATTGCTCATGCTGGAAACAATGGAAACTACTCAATAGGGGAATGTTTGAATAAATTCAAGTATAACCATACTTTTGTAACAAAAACTCAATAAAATCTGAGAACAGTAAAATAATTTTCCAAATCAAGTAAAGTTCCTAATCATGCCTTTGTCACTTTTTTTTCTTTTTCTTATAGGCTACTTTTAATATATTTATATTCAGTAGGTATACTGATACATATCATATTAGTAAGTTATTAATTAATGACCTTTGAAATGTCCCATTAAAATTCTATGTGGTAATTTGATGAACTGTATGTTTCAAAGAGGATGTTTATCAATTTTGGGCAATTTTTAAAAGGTGTGAAAATTAATTTGGTCTTGAAATCATGGTTTACCAGTAAATTCATTGGCAAAAATTTTTAAGTGCTTATTTTTTCATATGAATGCAAAGAAAAAACATCTATATATTTCATATCTCTCAATTGATCAGACCATTTTTTAAATCTGTAGAGAATACTAGCCAACATAATTCTACTTTTTAAAAAATATATGTACTACTCATAAAAAAGAAGAAAAAACATGGGAGGGATGCACAGAAAAAGGAAAAGCAAGAAAGGTGGAGTAAATATATATATAATTTTAACATGTTCTTGGTGTCCAGTCTTTCTCTGCAAATCGAAGCATCCTGGGCTCTCATCCACATGTGCTTAGTTACTGGGAATTAAATAAGGCCTCTTGATATGCTCAAACTGCTGGTTGCCTAGGGCTTCCCCAAAGTCTCCAGAAGGACAATGAGATATAAAATCATGACTCTATGAGTCTCCATAAGACAATGTCATCTGGCCCTCCTTCAATGTCTCAATGCAATCTATGTAAATAGATGCATAAATGTAAATAAATCTATGTAAATAAATGTAACCTCTTATGACGTTAAAATCACTGAACTAGATGGACTTTATATCTCTGTACCTGTGTTATCATCCCCCACCAGATTGTAAGGTCCTAGGGAGCCAGGTATGTAGCTCAGAATCAGATCTCGAATTTAGGGAAGACCTGAGCATTCCGCCAGCCCCACCCTCCATGTGCAGTCTGAAGGCTCTCTACAGTACTCCTCCAAGCAGAGTAGCCTGTGACAGGGGACCCACTCCCTCCCTGTCAACCCTCAGCAGCTTGTTCCTTCTTGGGAAACTGTAGCTGCTAGAAAATTCTTCCATAAATGGAATTAAAATTTCTTCCTAAAATTTTGAAATTTAATCCCAGTCTTACCTGTCAGTAACCTACAAAACAGATCAAGTATCTTTTTATTAGAACTTTAATATTTTCCCTTCAATCTCCTAACCAGTCAGTGCTTTGCACATTTAAAAAGAAAAATCATTGTTAAATAACCTCCCCCCACACACACACACATAAATATATGAGGGGTGGGATAAGGTAGCCTATTCTCTAACAGATATTTTACTGATTGTATAATGTGCTTTTTCACCTTCTGGTTAAAAAAAAAAACCAAAGAGTCAAGAATATAATAGTCAAGAATTTGGAAATTCAGAACATAAACACATTCTTCCACCACAATCTTTCTCACCCCTTTAGATGTTCTCATCTCCACTGCAAGCAGACAGCCTCTTTAATACTGTTGGGATGCCTAGCGTGTGCATATCAAGATTGGGACAAGCTACTCAGCTCTGCCAGGAAGAGTCCATCCTCAGGAGGAAGTGTCTTCTCATTTCTGGGGTCCCCTAGGCTTCCTGGGTTGACTCAGGACTCCATACACAGCCTGGATCTCCAGGAAGTGCCTCTGTGCCTCCTCTGTCTGATCCCGGTTAGGGTCAGGGTGCCAGGTCTTCACTAGTTCCTGGTAACTCCGATGTATTTCTTCATTTGTTGCCCCCTCAGAGAGGTCCAGAACCTTAAGGAAACAGAAGCTGACAAATTAGAAACCCACAAGTTGTCAGGGCATCTAGGCCTCTCCCTGCTTTCTTGTTAAATCAAGTTGTGGTATCTCTGGAATTGTCTTCTACTTGCCTGTGGCAAAGGCCCAGAGTCTCTTGATTTCAATTCCAACCTTTTGAAACATGGATAAGTTCTGGATTTCCTAGTAAGAGTCATGATTTGTCTTTAATCACAGCTGCCAATTTTCCTACCTGGAACTTCACATCCCTGACAATCAAGGTCTCCTCTCAGCAAGAGAAATAAGGGCATATGTCCACCATTAAGACCTGTACAAGAACTTTCACAGCAGCTTTATTCGTAATAGCCCCAAACTGGAAACAATTCAAAAATTCACCAACTATAGAGTGGGTAAATAGATGGTGATATGGTCATATGATGAGATACTATTCAAGAATGAAAACAAACACTTTTCATTCGTGCATGCAACAGTATGAATGAATCTCACAGACATAATGTTAAATGAATGAAGCCAGATTAAAAGGAGTACATACTAGATGATTCTACTTACATGAAGTTCCAGAACGGGCAAGACTAATCTATGATGATAGAAGTCAGAATAGAGGTTAGTTCTGGAGGTAGGGAAGCTTCTTAGTGGTAGAATGTTCTGAATGGTAGTTACATAAGTGTCTACATAAAATTATGCACTCGATAGATATTAAACCTCAATAAAAAGTAACGCACACATATCTGTTCCCACTCACTATTAGAGCTGCTGCATCTTCACCCATTGCACACAGGACCCCAAAGGAGCAAGGATACCCTTCTGGGGTCTGGCCTTCAGACGTGAGAAATGTGCTTCCACAGAAAGGGCAGCAGCTCCAGTAAGGCTTAGTCTAACCCCTGGAGCCATCTCAGCTGGGATTGGGAGGGAAGAAGGTTTTACCTGGTAAACCAACTGCTGCTTTTCATCCTGAAAACCATGAACAAACTCGTAGAGCTTCTCCCACTCCTGGAAATAGCCACTGCTGAAGTCAAGATCCCCCACCAGCAGCCTCTAGACCCAATAAGGCAGAAGGAAGACGGACTCCATGAGGCGACCAAGAAGGGGGAAGAAGCTAAACCAACTCAAGAGGGAACCAAGGGTTTCTGCTACATAGCTGAGGGTAGCAGCTGTGTTGCAGAAGGTGCTGTAGGCTAGTGGGCCGGTGACAGCAAGATAAGCCAAGACCAGCCGGTAGAGCCGCACACCGAGCGTCTCTGACCCTACTAAAGATTTGTAGCGGCGATGTTTCTGGGCTGTAATGCTGGCAGTCAAGCTGATGAGCAGAATGGCTATGGGGTGGCCATAGAAGATAAGAGAAGTAAAAAATGCCACCCCTAGAGTGTTCTTAAAGTCTGAGGTCTGGTCACCAACAGCAGCCACCAGCAAGACCCCTAAGCCAACTGCCAATGGGAGGCCTACAATGTAGAAGTAGGTCATGGAAGAAAGGCTAATCAGGGCCACAAGGCCAAAATAGATGCCCACTATAATCTGGGTGACAAAACGAACAGAACTCAGAGGGGATGTTTCCCTTCTTGGACTCTTTCTCTGCCCCTGCGCTCTGTTGGCCTGAGCTACAAAGCTTGGGAGCTTCCAGAACTCCCAGAGCCAGCCCAGCCCACCACCACCTAGGGTAAGCATCCAGAGCAGGGCATGGCTGTCCCGTCCCAAGTACAGGTGCTGGAGCCCAGCAGGGCCCCCCACAGCCCAGAGGGCATAGGTCACAAGGAGCCCCTTGGCCATCATCTAGAGCAAGGGTCTCAAGACTGGTCCAGTGACATCTGACATTGCTTGGAGTGCAGAAATCTCAGGGTCCTCCATGAGAATCATGACCCAGAGCTATCCTTAGTCCCTAAGGGGTAAAAAAAAAAAAAAAAAAGTGATTAGAGGATATGCAGGCCCTAACGCAGTAACCGTTTCTCCTTCCAATAGAAGTCAAGTCCAGATCTCCCTGAAATGCTAGTTCTCCCATACAACATTGGTCTCGCATCTCAGTTCTGTCCTTTACAACCACAGTGACTCCAAATTTAGGGTAGAATGGTGTTTTAAATGACTGTAGTGGAATAACTGAGAACTCAGCACACAGGAAAAAATGCATAGGTGTAAATTTCAGACCCCACATCTAACCAGGGACCCCAGAAATGACTTATGATGGATCATGGGGACAGGACGCCCTTCTAAAGTTCCCACCCATTTTGAAACACCTCAGCTCCATCCCACACTTAATTCCTGTGGCTGCCTCAGACACCTGGCCCAGGTTTTAGCTTCCTATCTCTCCAGGCCATGAAACCCCCTTATAAGTTAAACTCGAAGGGGGTAGTGGTGAAGGTCAGAGCTTTAAAAAATTCTCTCCACTTAAACAGTTTGGAAAATTACATTTTGACCTAGATCCTGGCAGGCAATTCACAATTCAACCACCTCCTTCCGAGGCAGTCTTGGAAAGCAGCCCCCTAACCAGCCGGAGGAATACCCAAAAAGTCAAACCAGATGCCAAAGTGTGCCCACCAGTGTCTCCCCTCTCCGTAGAGCGAGCCTCACAGACCACCAGCCAGTACCGGCGCGTAAATCACTAGCAGGAGCTACGGCTGCACTTGGGTGCCCTGGCTCCCAGACCCGGTGACCAGTTCTTTCCCTTCACCGCGGAGTCAAAATGGCCCCTTTCACTCCGCTCCCATTCCATCCAAATGGACTTTGCCTTTCTCTCTGCTGGTAGAAGTCATGGGGGCCGGGCCGTTCAGGGCCAGGCCTCTCCCCAAGGCCCTCCCTGGCCCCTTCGGGATCACCTTCCCTCCCTGAGCTGCTCTCTCCCGCCCTCTCCCGTTAACTGGGTTTAAGGTGTGCTAGGCGCATCCCGCCTCCCGTACCGCAAAGGAACTGGGTCAGCGCCCCACCCCAGGACCCAGCTCGCCTGCACCGCGGCTTCACCGCGCCTGGTGACGCTGCGGCTTACGGAAGGGCGGGACCGGGCGGATCCCCAAACTCACCTTGGAAGGCTGCTGGGGCAAAGCAGTCCAGGGCGGTCGCTGCAGAGAGGCAGCCTGGCGGGAGCAAGGAAGAGGTCCCGCCAATAGTGTTAAAAAAGACAAACTATAAATGCAAAAATAGGTCCTCGATGATCGCCCCTTCCTACCTCCACAAATGGGAGGGTAACTCCGTCTCCCTCCATATTCCGTTGCCCTTCAAGACTGCTCTGGATGATTCCACTTCCAATTTCTCTAAAGCAGAAACACCCACGGGCAGTCTGCAGGGAGAGACCTCTTCTGAGTTTGCCTCACGACCCCGCTTCCAGGCCTGTCAGGCAGAGGGGTCCTGCATCCAGGCCCCAGTCTGAGACCTGAGGAGCGTCCAGATCCAGTGGGAGCTCCGAGGCTGCTCTGTCCCGCGGGCTGTGGGAGAGAGGGAGAAACAAGAGCACAAAGGGCTAGGGAATGAGGGGCGTCCCGCCAGAAGAGGGAAGACGCTACGCAGCCAGGGACTCAGCTGGCAGAGGAATTTGCCTTTACCCTGCCTGGGTGCTGGAAGGGAGCTGAGATGCAAGGTGTCTTCATTTCAAAGTCCTGGGCTCGAATTTTGGGTCTGCTACGTGACCTTGGCCAAGTCATGCCGCTCCTTGGGCCTCAGTTTCCTCCCCTGAAAAGGAGGGGCTTGGATCTCCGCGGTCCTCCAGACTTGAAGGGCCCGGGGTGGGCCGGTTGGGCTTCATCCATACCGCCCCCCGGCAGCAGGCAGAGCATGTCTGTTTCCTTCATACCCTCAACCCTCCTCAGTCCCTATCCCAGTTCGGGCAGGGAAATGAGGCTCCCTGTACGGTCCTGTAACCGTGAACACACCGAGCGGCGGGGGCGGGCCGGGGGACTGAATAATGAATGAGACTTAATTGGGCCGGCACAGAGCAGCGGCGCTGTAAGCTCGGCAAACAGCACCGGCTGCGGCGGCGGCGGCTGGACAAACAAACTAGCTCCGGGTGCAGGGAGCGGGCTGTGGCGGCAGCGACAGGAGGGGGAGGGAGAGGGCGGGCCACTCAGGACCCCTCGGCCGCCGCGTGCAGCTAGCTCTGCGGCGGGGAGGAATCCAGGAGTCCGGGGCTGCGCTGACCTCCCAGAGAGTGCTGGTCGAGGAGGGGTCTTGACTAGACCTCGAAAAGCTGAGACCTGGGAGAGAAAAGGGAGGGTTGCGCGGGGAGAGCCAGGGGCCCAACGGCGAGGTGAACGCGAGGGAAGGATGGAGAAACAGGTGGAGAGCGGCGGGGGGAGAAGTGAGCGAGAAAAAAGCCTGCAGGGGGAAGGGTAGCTGGGGGTGGGAGGTGGGAGAAAAGCTGTTACTGGGAGGAAGGGGAAGAGAGACGGAAGAACAAGCTGAGGGGCCGGGAGAAGAAGAGTCAAGGAGAGGGATGGGAGGTGACCGGAATGAGAACGAGGGGCGGTGGGGCGGGCAAGAGCCCCTGCCTCCGCCTCCCCCCACCACCCTCCACGCCTCCGGCTCTCTCCAGTCTCCCGCACTCACTTTGTCACAATTACGGGGCCGTCACTCGGCCGGGATTGTTTTCCCCAAATTGTTGTTCTGTAAACCGGCGCGGGGTGGGGGCCGGGAGGGGAGTACCTAACAAGCTGGAGGGGAGGGTCTGTGCTGCGGGGGGGGGGGGGGGCGTGGTGGTGTATTTGCCGGCTAGAGGTCTCAAGGCTGGCAAGTGAATTCAGAAACCCATGCGGGAATTCTGGTTGCTAACCCAGTCTAGTCTCTGGTCCCGCTTTCAACCTTCCTGACTCTTTTCAGCCTCGGCTGCCTCGGTTTCCCCAGCAGAGCTCAGCAGAGATTCCAGGCCAGGGGCGGCAGGGGCGGTTATAGGTGGGGTCCACACTTTCCCACCCCATTCCTTCTCGCTCTTTACAACCCCCTCCTTTGGTAGTGGTAGTGGTGGTGGTTGCGGCTGTTTATCCCAGTTCAACGGTCCCCAGAGAGCCTTGCAGAGCCAGTGGTCCAGATCTGGGCCGCCCCCTTCCCCGCCCCTGCTCTCCAGACCCCGGCTCCGCGCCGCTCGGGCTCGGGGCCACCTTGCTTTCCCTTAATTCCGCAAACATCTGTTGCTTGCCCACAGTGCGCTGGAAAGCAGCGCCGGCCTCCCCCCGCCCCTGGGTCACTTCTCCACCTCCACCCCCATCATCCGTCCCTCCCTGGCCCGCCGGGCCTGTCGGCTCCGTGACAGACGCCGCCAAAGCCCGGGCCCCGCGGGAGCGGCCGGAGAGGAGCCGCCGCATGGCTGGCTCCGACACCGGCCTCCCCGGCGGCTCCAGGGGCAACGGAGGGTGGCGGCCACTGAAGCGAGACCGGAGCGGGCCCGGGGAGTTGGTAGGGCTGGGCGGAGGGGTGGGGTGGGGGGCCCTGAGCGAGCTTCTCTCCGAGTCTCTAAGGCCTGTCGGTCTCCGCATTCCGGTGCCTTCGGGTCCCGCCCGGGCCGGATCCTGACTGCCGCCGCGCGCTGGGACCGCAGTGGGCTCCCCGCGCCCCCTCCCCCAGACGGAGTGATTTACACGCACGCTGGGCGCAGCGGCCGCTTCCCAATCAGGAATATCGACCCCGGGCGGGGCCGCTGGGCAGCATCGATCCCTCTAAGGCTCGGGATTTAAAAATGTCAAATTTGCCTTTTCCATGCGGGCGGAGGGGCGGGAGTTGGAGGAGAGCGGCTCGCAGCGGGGTGGGGGGGGGGGCGGACAGCGGGGCATCGACCCGGCGCCTGTGCCCGGAATAGAGAAGCGGCCGGGCCATGCCCGAGCCCTGACACCAAATGGCCCTCCTTAGATTCGCGGTCTCCCCTTGATAGGGGCAGGAAGGAAGCCTTGCCCCATCCTCCATACCCATGGGCTGCGCTGGGGTATCCCCAGAGGGAGGAGCTCTAGGGGAACAAAGAGAAACCTCCAAAATGTAGAGAGACATGGCGAGACAAATTTGGAAGAGATCTCTAACACGCTGGGATACAAAGAGGGGTTCAGAGGCAAAGCTATAGAGGCTCCAGGAGATGCCCCAGCTGTAAGGAAAAGCAAGGCAAACAGAAGGTTGCTGAAAGCTACACTGAACAAAACTAGGAGCCAGAGACCCAGAGTCACCCCAACAGTCTTCTCGGTGGACCCATGAGTTTCAGCAAGGTCGTGGAGGCCCAGCTCAAACCTCTTGGTGTGTTTGTGAGGGGGGAGGGGAATGGAGACAAAGTGGAGTGAAGAAAGAGTTATTGAAAGAGTTATTAGGAAGAGTAATTAGAATATAATTCCTATAATCCTCTCAAGGTGCCAACAAGTCCTGGACCTGAGATCCAAAAGGTGAGGGTCCCAGGGGCAGCTACTTCAGGTCCCAAAGAGGTGGGCTTTCCTGGAGGTCTGATGGTCTGCCCCCTCTCTTCCTTAGCATCACACAGGTGTCTGCTCATCCTCCACTGCCCTCCACTCTGATCACCACCAGCCTGGGGAGGTCGGATGGGTTGGAGATCACATCTTACACCGGAGATTATGTATATATGTGTATATGTAGGGGTGTGAACTGCAGAGAACTCTTGTGGTAACTACTTCCTTCCCCAGGACTCAGCAACTGGACCTCCAGACTTTGGAAGAAAACATCCACTGCTTCCAAGAGGCTTGGGAAAGGGATGTTGTTTGGGGTGGGGGGGGGGGTGGTGGTGGAGGGGAGCAGTTGTCCAGACCAGCGCTCTCACAGTTAACATCTACACACCACCACCACCACCACCCCATCCTCAGCACACCTCAGCTGTCACTGTGCACACTGCCATTTCCTCCAGAACTGGAGACAGGAAGTTGACAGACATCAAGGGGTGGGAGGGCAAGGATACCACAGAGGGGTGGCCGCTTATCCTCAGACACACGCAGCACACACCTCCACTGACAAAATCAGGCCAACACATTCCTGACACAATCCCGACACAATCCCATTGATGCACACAGTCACTGTCCCCCACATGCAATCCACACCCATCAATCCCTGTCACACAGACCTCTGCGTGCGCAGACAGGCACAATTCCTCCAAAGTCAGGTCGAAGGGCCTTGTCCAAAGGCCTTTCTCCACCCTTTCTTGACACCTCAGACCTTAAGTCGCCTAAGTGGAAGAGAGGGCTTAGGTCCCGACTGCTTCCCAAATTCTGCAAGCAGAGCCAGCCCCAAGAGCTGGGAGGCCCAGACCAACGAAGTCAAGTACCAGGGTCGACCGGAAGGATGGGGAGCAGAAGGGTTAGTGGGGTTGGAAAACGCCTCCCTGCTCCCCCTCCTGCCACTGGCCTCTCTCCTGGCACATCCACTCGCAGCCCACCCACCCTGTCGCCTGTCTGTCAGTCGAATAATGAATGCGCGCTCGGGGCCTCAGACTCCCCCGGAGTCGTTCATCACTGCCAGCACCGCCCACCTCTCTGCCCACCCGCCAGGAGGGCTAAAAGGCCCGAGCTGCCAGAGCCCCTCTCTCCACACCTTGACCACTAATTGTCAGATTGAGATGTTGATTTGTCAGCCGGGAGCTGGCGCCAAAGAATTCGCAGTAAAATACGGATCCCTTGAACTTCCTCTCCATCCACTTGGGTTGACCCAGTCATAGAGCTTTTCTTGATTTGATGTGGGTGGGTTAGGTTTCAGTTAAGAGACCCAGGAACTAGAAGCACAGTGCCATTCTATTCCGATAGGAGGCTAAACAGACCAATAGTTTCCCTAAGAGGGCCCGCCCTGGGCGCAGTTCCACTTGCACAGACTGGAGACACTAGAGCTTAGTCCACCAGTCTCCCAGCAGGGTGCGCCCTGGACTAGCTCCTCCTCTCTCCGGCAACTGGAGTGCCGGCTCCCCACAGGAAGCCTGCAAGCTGCATTCCCCCGGCTCCCTTCAGGGGACGCCCAGGGACCTAATCCCGCTCTTTCCCTTCTCCAGGAGCGTCGGGCTGCAGCCCTCTGCTCTCCCGCAGGAGGCACCCCTGACGCAGCCCCGCCCTCGACCTGCCCTAGGCTCCTAGGTTGCAGTCCCACCCCCCCACCCCCGGCCCTCTCCCCGGCCCGGGCCAGGGAGCTCCCCCGGCGGCCCTCTGAGTGACGGGCAGCCGGTGATTATGCGGAGGGGGGAGCGGGGTGCGCCGCAGGCGGCAGAGCTGACCCTTCACATTTCCGATCCGCCGGGACCCTCATCCATCCGAAGCTGCTCTTTGTCTGGCCGCCTAATTGCCGGCGGACAGGATGGATGGCGGGACCGACAGCCGCGGAATCCCTAATAAAGGCCGCGGCCTCGGGGGAGGAAGGGAGAGAGGGAGGGGGAGTAAGAAGGAAGGGATGAAGGGGAGGTGGAAGGAAGCACCCGGCTGCCAGCTCTGAGCCGCGCCGCGCCGCGCGCACCGGAGCGGGGCCCGTCCGGGTGCGGGACCGGGAGTCCGGGGTTGGCGGAGGCAGGGGTGCGGTGGGTGGGCTAGCTAAGTCTATTTGTTGGGTAAGGGGAAAGAGCTCTGAGCCCCGGTCAGAAGCGCATCCTAGGGCCGACCCCGGTGCCTGGGAGACCTCGCTTTGCCGAGCCCTCGAGGCTTCGAGCTTGGCGCTGCCTCTTGGGCTCCTGGATCTCACCAGCCCCTCCCTCGGCTTCCCGCCTCCCCCAACCCGCTCACCTGTCGGTCTCCCAGCGCGGGATCCAATATCCCCGCGGAGAAATGAGGAGTCTGACAGCTGTCTGTGCGGCCGCTCGCCACATTTCATTAACTGGATGCTGGAGCGGGCGGGCGGCTAGGGGTGGGGACTGAGGGGGGCGCTGAGGGAGCTGGAGAGGGAGGCTAGGGCCAGCAGCCGCACCTGGCCAAGGGCCGAGGCCTGCCGAGTTAAGTCAACATGCTCTCCGGCCTGACAGACACCCCCGGCGCAATCTCTACCCGCTCCTTGAGGGGCCTTAGGCCCATTCGCAGCCCTGCGGCGCTAGCGGAGCCATTTGAACCCAGGGCAATACAAATCTGTGATGCCAAGGACACAGGCTGAAGAGTGGAACCCCTGGGCCCGGTCACCATCTCCACCGCTAGCCCCACAGTTGAGGCACGTCGGCCTCTCCACAAGGAAGCAAAGTACCTGCAGGCGTCGGGCCACGACTGTCCCCACCCCCTCCCCGCCCCTGCAGCAGGAGGAGAATGGTGCTCAGCCCTCTGCTCCAGCTTTCCTCTGTCTCGCCTTTTGAGCAAATTTTCCTCTGGCTCGCTTGGTTTCCCTTTCCCTCCTCTCTGCCCTCTCTTAATCCATATGAATGCCTCTTCCCTGCCACGAGTTTACACCATCCCTTATTACCTGCTGGGTGTCAGGCTCCATAGCATTGGAGGAGAGGGTGGCGGACATGCTGAACCCTCTGTCCCTGTTGGCTTCCCACACAGAGGTCTCCCCAGATCCATTCAGATAGCACTTCCTGCTCCTGTCCTGCTTTTCTCACCCCTTTCACTGCCTCTGATGCCATTTGGTCTCCTCTCCAGCCTACTGAGAAGGAAGCCAGGAGATCAGAACTCTAATTCTAGGACTGCCTCTTATGGATGATGCTGGACAAACCATTTCCTCCTTCTGGAACTCAGTTTCCTCATCTGTAAAATGGGAACAATATATCCACCTCTCAGGGGTGCTGTGAGGATGTGATGAGAACTTGCCTGTAAACGCCCTAAAATACAGTGAGCACGTTACCATGTATTTTCCTTCCCATGTCTTCACATGTCCTCTCAGGTGGGCAAAGTTCCCTTCCATTCTTACCTAGTATCATGCAACCTAGGCTGCTTCCAGCTCTGTATGGTCTTTGATGCAGAAGCTGGGAGCTGGACTGAGGGATGGGTGGGTATCCAGACCATAACTGGCCCTCCATTAGACCTCCAGGAGAGACTGCAAGGTGGGGGGGGGGTTGTTTCCTTAAATCTGAATGGCACATCAAATAGCTGGTTCCTCTCCTCTCACAGATGAAGAAGCTGGGGCTTGTGGAGGTTACCCTACAAGTGATACAGCTGGAGGCAGTTCACCCTTCTAGGGTCTGTCTTCCCTCCCATCCATTGCTCATCTCCCCCCAGATTTTCTTCCCTTGAGGGGATCTGGATAAGTGGCAAGGTGTGTGGGAGGAGGAACAAAAAGAGAGAACCTTCAAGGAGCCAGGACCTTTCCGCTAGACTTCATAAAATTTTAACATGAAAACTTCCGCAGAGTAGAATACATATATCACATGCAAATTGTATGCTAATTACATGCTAATGCACAGTCTGGTCCTCAGAACTATGACACACACCTGGCTGTCACCCTGGGGAAAATTCTGGGGAGACCCCTGGTCAGGACAGGAGGGGATAAATTCCACTTAAGGTCAGGTGACAGAATTAGGGTTCATTTTAGGATTGGAGAGGAGTCAAGTGTATAATTTGGGATTAGGGTCAGGGTTAGTGCAGAGTGTGGGGTGGAGGGAGGCTAAGGCAGGATTCAGACTGGTCTGAGCTCTGTAATGGGGAACCTAGGGGTCTCATTAGGGACTTCTCTTCTCCCCTCCCCACTCTAGCCCTGTCCCCCTTACACTGCTCATTCTATGGATGCCCTGCAGCACACCCTTCTCTGCCAGCTTCCCATTCCCAACCATACCACTTCTCCCAGACTTCCCAGCTCAGCTGCTGGAAAGATCTGGTAAATCCTCCCAGATCCCACCCTGCGCCCCAGCATCCCCTCTAGAGCCCAGAAATTTGGCTACTGGCCCCAAGAGCACTGACAGGCCTCGGCCCGACCCAGGTCCCTCCTTGGCCGAATGTGACAGCTGCAGGGGAAGCAATAAGGACCTGGTGAGCTGGCGGCTTCATTCCAGAGCGTGGGGAAAGAGCAACAGAACATGAATAAATTCATGGAGCTGGCCCCTCGGCTCCCTGCGAGCCAAGCCTGCTTCCCAACCACACACACCCGCTGCCGTCTGCAGCCCTGCTGGTCACCGCAGCTCACAGCCTGGGCTGGGGATGAGAGGAGAGGAGGAGCTCCAGAGAAAAGAGGGTGAGGACTTGAAAGGGGCTGAGAGGAAGGGGACCTGGGTGGGTAGGATAAGTGGGCTGGGTGTGGGGCTAGACAGAGAGGGCTTCTGGAGAGGGAGGAGGGGGAGGGAGAGAGGTGGCAGGACCCAGAGTTGATGGAGTCTGAGGAGATGGCAGGGGAGGCTGGTGTGAGACAGGGCCAGCTCTCTCCTCTCTCCTCTCTGATCCATCCATCATCCAGCCTGGGGGAGCAGATCTGGAATTAGACATGCACCGGGCTGACGGCCCTCAGCCCCCCGAGGAAGACAAATGGTGACAAAGACCTTGAATAAAATTTGTATTTATGGTTGGAGGAGGAGGCCCCTTCCCCCATGACTGCCAATCTGTTCTCTTTCAACCCTTTCAGGCATGTAGAGGCCTCCAACAAGCACCCCACCACCAGCCACCACGCTGACCTAGCCTCAGCAACCCTTTCTTTCCCCATCACTGTGGGATGGTGCAGGGGAAGGGGTAGAGGAAACAAGAGATCAGGCAACCACCTTCCCCCCAGTAAGAATGCCCTGGTGTGCCCTGCACCTTCCATCTCACACCCATTTCCTCACACATTACAGTCCTGTGTTCTTGAGTCTCTAGAAGATCCTTTGCAGCTGTTCACTAGCAGGAGTCTCCAAACACCCCCACTTTTCCCAGTCCTGGGGTCCCTGGGAGCAAGAAATTTCCCCCCAGGGGGGGCCAGGCTCCAGGGGAGGGATAGCCAATAGCTTTTTGTACCCCCCCAGACTCTGATCCCTCACTGAGAGAGATCTAGCAAGGTCTCTTCCCTCTTGGTCACCAGAAATGAGACAGACACTGTTATCTCTCACAGGAGGGTGCCCAGCACTTACTCCGCATTTCAGTCTACAATAATTTGCATAACCAACATCACATATCCTCCCCAAACTCCCGTAAATGGGATCCAGCTTCTCTAACAGCAGACCCTTGAGGAAGGAGAGGGGACAGACTGTATGCTGGGTGAAGTCTGGGACTACATCAGGGGTGAGGGTGGGTTGGGCTTGGCAAGGCAAATGAGACAAGTGCTGCCTTTTGACTGTCTCTCCCCAGTAGACTCCCTTCTCTAAAATCCTGAGGTCAGAGAGATGGCACACATGGGACTACAGATTTAGGGGCTAAGAGGAAGACAAATATAAATACCTCCCTTCAAACACCCTCACACATACTCACACAAAGACGACAAAATCCCACTCACCCAGGGACACACAAGGCCAGGGTCCCATGGCCACGTCCACACTTGCGGGTACACTGTCACAACGCCCAGGCCCGGAGCCTACCGCTCCGGCTTGCAGAACCGCCCCGCCCCCGCGTCTTCCCCACAGTTGATATGTCACATTGGAGTCCGAACACGGACCTGGGTGTCTCTCTGCAGCGCACCATTTACATTTCTCTCTCGATCTGTCAACCTGTCTCAGCTCCCGTCTCTCCCTCTCTGTCTCTGTCTCTGCCTCTCCCCCTCTGGGGATGTCAGTTCGTCTCTTTTGGAAGCTTTGTCTCTATCTCTGCGTCTCTATTCGGCTTTTCGTCTCTTTGATTTCTCTGTCGCTCCTGCTCTGCTTTCCTGTCGGTTTCCAGCTCGCTCCCCGAGGCTGGGCTGCTTTCTCGCTCGCCCTTTGCGCCCTGAGCACTGGGGGTTGGGGGTGGGAGAGGCTGGAGATTTGCCTTTTCCAGTTCAGTCCAACAAGTACCCATTTAACCCTTTATCATTCGTTAATCGGTGACCAGCACTGCAGGGCGCGGAGTGGAGAATTTCTATCTTTTCTGCACACTTCCCTCCCACCCCCCTTTTTGGCCCTCTAGCTCGGAAATCTACCTCTGTTTTCTTCTCTGTGTGCGTGTATTTCGAACCCGCTTTATCCCATCGCTGGCTTTATCCCATTTCTGGCTGCCTCTGGGTTCTGGGAATGCCAAACGGGGGACGGGGGGTGAAGGTAAGGATACGGTGGGGGGCCGTATCCCTGCACAATCGGCTCAGGGCTGGGAAGGAACCGAGAGGCCCGGGGGGCGGGGGTGGGGGCCGCTGCCCGCCCCGCCCCCGCGCTTCCAGCTCTGGGCGCCAGGGGTCGCTCCGCCTCCGGCCGCTTATAGCGGCTCCCGCCGCGAGGAAGCTCACACCTCCCGCACTGCCGCCCTGGGAGGGTGGGGAGGAAGGTTAGGGACACAGAGAGGGAGAGCGCTCACAGGAGAGAGACGCGGGACCAGGACTCTAGCAGGGGCCCGGGCCGCGGCTGGGGTAGGACGGTGAGTCAGTGCTCGCCAACAACCAGAGCGCAAAACCTACGAGGAGGTCGTGTCCGGTGGGCACAACCTGCAACGCAGAGCCCGGGACGTCCCGAGCGCGGGGAGTAGTCCCTGCTTCCGCTGGGAGCGATCCGTCTGGATAGCCCGGGACCCAGGCCGCCGCCATCCATGAGAAAGCAGCGGTCCGGAGAGCAGGTGACTCAGGCATCCTAGATCCGTAAGAAACCAGCCGTCTGAGAAGCTACGATCCCAGGTGCCCGGGATCCTTACTACTCAACGGGGGGGGGGGGGGGGGGTTAATAGAGGACCTGGGGTTCAGAGCCGGGATCTGCCACCGGCCCTACCCACGGGGAGACCTCGGCCTTAACGGACGGGTTGGGGAACAGCGCCGCTGCAGCAGGAGCCCGCCGGGGCGGGGAAGCCGGGCGCAGCCGTCTGGGGGGTCCGGACCCAGGCCTGTGCCCGGCCACCGCCTTCGGGGCCCACAGAGTGCCCCGAGCCAACGCCGCCATTGCGCCCAAGAGTGAGGAGGATCTGCTGGCCCTGGCCGCGTCGCGGCTGAGCCGCCGCAAGCGGGTGGCGGGTGTGGCCGTCGGGGTGGCCATGGTGCTGCTGCTGCTCGTGGCCATCCCGCTGCTGGTGCACAGCTCCCGCGGGCCGGCGCACTACGAGATGCTGGGTCGCTGCCGTATGGTGTGCGACCCGCACGGGCCTCGAAGCCCGGGCCCCGACGGTGCGCCCGCCTCCGTGCCCCCTTTCCCGCCGGGCACCAAGGGAGAGGTGGGCCGGCGCGGGAAGGCAGGCCTGAGGGGGCCCCCGGGACCTCCAGGTCCCAGAGGGCCCCCAGGAGAGCCTGGCAGGCCGGGCCCCCCGGGCCCTCCTGGCCCAGGTCCCGGCGGAGCAGCGCCCCCTGCAGGCTATGTGCCTCGCATTGCCTTCTACGCTGGCCTGCGACGGCCTCACGAGGGTTATGAGGTGCTGCGCTTCGACGACGTGGTGACCAACGTGGGCAACGCTTACGAGGCGGCCAGCGGCAAGTTCACCTGCCCCATGCCGGGCGTCTACTTTTTTGCTTACCACGTGCTCATGCGCGGTGGCGACGGCACCAGCATGTGGGCAGACCTGATGAAGAATGGACAGGTGAGCCGCCCCTCCTCACTCAGCCCCAGATGTGACCTCTGTAGCTTTCTAAGTCTCCCTGCATTCAGTCAACAACTGAAGCCCTTTCCCCGAAACAGTGTCACTGAATCCAGACATGTAAGCCTGCCGAGAACTAAGGGAGTGCTACATTTAGCCAGAGGAACCCAGGCCTAGATGAGGGACACAACCTACCCAGGGACTCAGGAAGCCTTAGGGACAGTGTCAGGATTAGAACTTAGGACTCAATGCTCAATGTCGCTGCAGTCCCATCCTCATCCCCCTAATTTTAGATAACCACATACCAAACCTCTTTGGTGTCACGCCCTGCCAATTTCTGCCTCTTCTAGTCCTGCCTCTGACTACCCTTTCTTCTGGGGCAGCCTTCTTGGCCTTTGTGTTTCCCAGCCTTGCCTTTGGGGAGCTACCTGGGCCCCGCTGCTTCAAATTAGAATGGATTCCACCTGGTCGGCAGTGGGCAGTGGGCAGCCATTCATGTGGGGGGCATTCACCTTGGATTTTCCAAGAAAAGGTTATAAAATAAAGAAGGAAGGAAGGAAGGAGGGAGGGAGGGAAGAAAGGAAAGGAGGAAGGGAGGGAGGGAGGAAGGAAGGAAGGAAGGAGGGAGGAAGGAAGGAAGGAAGGAAAGAAAAAGAAAGAAATACTCGCTGGCTTGCCAGGCAGCTGCCCAATTCCTCACCCCAGGGCCAGGGTCCAAGCCTAGAGATGGCCTTGCACTCAGCTAACACTGAGTCAGTAGGCAGAGGTGGGAAATGGTGTGGCAGCTTAGGGACCAGCCCTGCGGTTAGAAGGAGGGAATTTGGAAAAGGAAGAAGACAGGGCAGGCAGAGCCGCAGCCTCCCACTAGGCCTGATCCTTTAGGCCCCAAACCCTTTTCAAACACTAGGCCTCCAAGTCCCACTGCACCCGACTCCTGTGCAAGTAGTCCTATCACCGCTGCATTGGTTTGGGGGAGTAACCCCCAGGGACTCAGCCTGAGGTCCCGGGGCGCTTAGCTGGAATGAGCGGCAGCAGGCGTTTGGGAGGGGAGAGGGCGCTGGGCTGCTCAGGCCGCAGGGGGAGGTTGGAGCTGAGCGGTCACCTCCGAATGGCCCGCGCTGGAGCGGTGGTGAGAAGGACACACCAGGCTTCTTGTCTGGGCTCTGTCCGAACCCTGTGACCTGCCACCAACCGCAGTGCCCTCCTGGCTCCCAGATCCGCTGGTGTTGCTTTGGGGTTCCCTCTGGGCAGGTCGCCCCAGGAACCCTGTGAAAGGGAGTGAGAGTGTGTGTCTGTATGGGGGTGAGACAGTGTATGTGTGTAAGGGAGTGTGAGTACGTGTTGTGCGCGTGATGCGAGAGTGTGTCTACGGGTGCGGGTGCGAAGATGGGAGTATAGAGCAGTGTGGATCTGTATTTGGCCCTGAGTAGGTGTGCGTGGTCTATGCGGGCATCTGTGAGGGGTCGGATGGGGGACTGTGTATCTAGAGTGTTGGTTTCAGAGGGGGCGGGGACTGCGCGGCTCCCACTCTGTATTCCGCGGCGCGGGCGCTGCGGCCCCGGGGACGGTAAATAGTGATTAGAATAATGATAAATAATTAATGAGTTAATAACCAGCCCCTGCGGGACGGGAAGCAGGGGGGCTGGGGAAGGGGCTGGCGGCCCGAGGCGACAGCGGCAAGGCCAGAGGGGAGGAGGGGCTCCCTGCCGGGGTGGTAGGCGATATCCACGTCGGGGCATAAGCAGGAGCCCTGAGAGGAAATGGGCTCCCCAGAGGTTTGAGCGCCATCCGTGCACCTTCCCATGGCCCGTACCTGTGCCCCGTCATCGTCGTCGGGGAAAGACGACTCACAGGAGGTCAGAGCCAGAGGGAATCTTAGAAATTATTCTAGGCGCTAATTTTATTTTTAAACAAAGAATAAGAGCAAACCCTATATAACATTTTCCATGTGCAAAGCACTGTTCTAAACACACTTCATTCATTTAATGTTACCAACCCGAAGGAATAGGTTCTATTATTACTCCCCATTTTATAGCCCAGGCTGAGGCCCAGAGACCGCTTGAAATTGCCCGAGTCACACAGCCAGAGAAGCTCAGCACTCTCCTGGGCCTCTCTGAGCGTCCGCTCCTTCCCTGTCCTCCCCAGCCCCTGCAGACGGCTGTCCTAAAGTCGCCTTCGTGTGCCCAGCCCAGCCGCACCAACTCAACCGGACCCCTCTCGGCACCCCAGCTCCGCAGAGAGACTGAGTGAGCTGTTTTTTTCTTCTCCCTCGTTAGGTTCGGGCCAGCGCCATTGCCCAGGATGCGGACCAGAACTACGACTATGCCAGCAACAGCGTCATCCTGCACCTGGATGTAGGCGACGAGGTCTTCGTCAAGCTGGATGGCGGGAAAGTGCACGGCGGGAACACCAACAAGTACAGCACTTTCTCTGGCTTCATCATCTACCCGGACTGAGCCGAGCTCCCTGCCCCGCCCCCGCTCGCCCGTCTGTCTCCGCTCCCCTCGCCATCCACTCCAGTCTCCCTGCCCGGGTCGCCACCCCATCCTTTGAGAGCCTGGTGATGGGGCGGACTCTTCCCGCTCCCGCAGGCGCCCTAATTTGGGCGGACTCTTGGTGCTCTGTGGAGTAAGTGGTCTGGGAGGAGGGGCGTCCGGGCTGGAGGAGAAGAGCGGCTGGCCCAGACACCACCCGCGTCCACGTGTGGACGGCGTTGTAAACCTAGTGACTCTCTCTTCTGCCCGGAGCTGGGAAACAGTTTTACTAGTAGGGGATCAGAGGCCCCAGAACCGGCTTGGTAAGGAGAAAACAGAAACAGGAGCCCATCTAGATGGGGTAGGCGCTGGTCCTCTGTCCTGACAACTTTCTCTTGCTGTCCCTTCCTCCCCTCCTTTTCCCTCCCCTGATTAGGCTCCAGGCCCCAGCCTTGGCAGCCCTCCTTGAACTGGAGGAACCAGTGAATTCTTTCCTGGCATTTAAAACTCATTCTGTACAGTCCCCATTCCACCCCCACCCAGGCTAGGCCCTGGGCTACAGCTGCTGTTGCCTCTTCCAATAAAGTGAAGTTGGGAGATGCATGTTGCTGCTTGACTTGGAGTACAGAGCAGGAGAAAAGTGGCTAATGCTTTCTGTCACTCCTCTCAAGGATCCTCACCCTGCTTGTCACTCCCCCAGAGCCAAAGGCTTAGTTATTCCTAGAAAACCTGCCTCTTCAGAAGAGGAGGGGAGCAGCTTAGGGCTTCCACTCTGATATGGAAAGGAAGGGGAGTATCAGTCTGCAGGACAGCTTTGGGGCCTCACTGGTAGGAGAGGCAGACACCAGCCAGACTGACATTAACAAAGGAAGATTCCTTACATATGGGTTTGGTGCCTTCACCCTTCTGCTTAATGGAAGAGAGTTCTAGGAAGAGAAGTTTCCAGAGGATGAAGCAGCAGCTGATGGCTCCTGGGAGGGAGGATTAACATCAGGAGCAGGGAGAAAAGCAGGTCCACAGAGACCCCCACCCCAAAACACTCAGAGCTTGCTGCGGGGATGGAAGGGCAAGAGTGGGATGACTTCCTCCCTTCAGGATAGCTCCTAGTGACAGAGCCTGGGGAGCCTGAGAGCTCAGGGCTGGCCTCTAAACTGGAGGACACTGCCACCATGTGGGCAATCATGGAGCAACACCAATAGCAGGCCCAGCTCTGACCAAGAGGAAACTGACCCTTGGACACTTTAGACACTTTATTGAAAGACAAAGGGTGTCAGCTCCTAGCCCCAAGGGGGAGGGAACCAACAATAAATAAGGGCTAAAAGGAAGGATCCAGGAAGGCAGGAGTAGGTGGAGAGGTGCATGCTTCATGATGGAAAGCTGTGTGGGGCAGCAGAACCAACTGGAATAAAACACTGGAAAGAGAGAAGATCTTGTCACAGTTCAGCTATCCTGGAACTGTAGCCAACATGTCCCCATTGACTTTCTCTGAAAAGGAGCTGGCTGCCTCCACCCCACACTTCCTACGAGGCTTATTTTGCAGGCCAGGCCTGGCTGTAGATGGGAGGCTCACCAGGGCGTCCTGCCATTCGAGTAATGTGGCCACAGGGTTGGTGCAGACCCGGGTGGGGCCTGAGGGAGGTGCTCGGCTGGTATAGAAGGCACACTCATCATCCAGGCGGGCCTCATGGAAGCAGTGGATGGCAGTCAGACATGCTTTGAGGCGCTGCCTCAGAGCCTGGGTTCGAGGGGCCAGACTGCTGGGGCCTGAGGACCGAAGGTCAGTGTGCAGAGGGTCCTGTACTCCCACCACACACTACCCTTCCCCTCTCTCCACCATCGCTCTCCCCACCCTCCCCATCACCCAAGGGCCAAGCTAATCAGGAGCAAAGGGACAGAGGTGCTGTTCTCCCCTACTTCCTGAGGGAGAGCCAGGCTGGGGCAAGATGGATGGTAGAGGAAGGGGTCACTTGGTGCAGGGCACTGGGCCCAGCTCCCAGTAAGAGGTGATGACCTCCTTTGTTCACACCTTCTCCCAGCCAACCCCTTACCTGATAGGTCTGTTGGGGGTTTCAGAGACTGGAGTGAGTGGATAGCGGGGCTGGCGCAAAGTGGGCGTTGGGAAGAGAAGATCAGGCTGGTGGTCACTGGAGCCCCCTGACTGCAGCAGGGCTGTTGGCTGGACTCTGGACATCTAGGTTCCAGGGTGCACGCCTCCGATGTCCTGGGCTCTACCCTAGGGCAGGGCTCTGGGGGTCCAGTCTTCCTCTGGGGGCTGGGCTGAAGGGGTCCAGGCTCTGCTGGACGGCAGGGCTCTGGCACCTCAAGCTGCTCCTGGGGTGAGGGCTCTGGTATCTCAGGCTCCTTCCTATGGCAGAGCTCTGGGGACCCTGGCTCTATTGGAGGGCAGGGCTGTGCCACCTGCTCCACCCCAGGGCAGGGCTGTGATTCCTCACACTCCTCTGGAAGGCAGGCCCTTGGTAGCTCAGAGGGCTGCAACAGTCCAGGAAGATGAGAAGTCCCAGAATTAGGCTCTGGGGCATTCTGAGTTCTCGAAATCTCAGCCAGCAGGGGCTGAAGCCCAACCATATCCAGAGAGGAACCTTGATTAAGGGGGGCATACTTGCCCTCTGTCAGCCCCTCTACCTCCTGTCGCAACAGCTGCTGCAGGATACTGATGCGCTGCAGGTGGAAGAGAATACCTCAATGCCAAGATGTGAGTTGAAGTACTCTATCCACACTGTCCTATCCCCGTGCCCCCATCTCTTCCTGTTACTGTCACCCTGAGCCCTGTTACTGCCCATCAGGCATCGAAGCTGTTGCCTCACAGACCCACCTGCATCTTCAATTCCTGGAAATTGGGATGGGGTCCATTAGGAGTTGCCACAAGTGGTTTCTCAGGCCCCTCCTGCAGCTTTACACAACTATCCTGATCAAACAACCGTACTGCAATCTGCTCCTGCCAGATGGGGGGAGAGAGGGCACATGGGCAAGCCAGGCTGGGACAGGAAGACCAGTCTAAGAAGCCCTCGTGAGGAAGGCATCAAAATCCCTAATTGAGAGGACCTGGACTTAGATTAGAACAGGCAGCAGAAAAGCAGGGAGAGTTGGAGAGTTAGGGAAGTTTTCCAGAGAGCCCACCACCTGCCTCCAACTGCTGGGTCTCCAAGCCAACAGGACAGAGGGAGGGGTCTCAGAACGGGAAGGGTCTGATAACTTACCCATGGCAGGACAGGCTCTTCAGGGCAGGACTGAGGGGAGGGACCACTCACCCACTGGGCCTGGGACCAGAAGGGAGATGTCAGCAAGACCCAGCACTCCCAGATGGGGCCCAGTCTCCCCTTGCCCCTGTCTTAACCCTCTCTGTGCCTATTCATCTCCTCACCCAGGCTTGGCCTGTGCCAGGCACCTCCCTGCCGGCTCTTACCTGCTGAATTCTGGGGGCCGATGGGATGGGTGTGAACTGGATTTTCGGGCAAATCGCCAGACGCCGCAACACTGAATATGAAGTCTGGGGAGAGTTGGGGGTGGCTGAGCAGGGACAAGATCTAGACAGGATCTAGCAGGAATCCCAAGCCAGACTCTTGCTCAGCCACCACAAGTTGTGGGTACAAACCAGAGCTGAGGGGTGGGGAGAAGGTATGCGCTGAGCCAATCCAAAGGGTGAAAGGCGGGTGTCAGTTGATGGCACCACATGGTGAGGCATGGGCTGGGTCACAGGGGCAGGGGAGGGCATCAGGTGGGACTCACGGCTGTCCTGTGGAAAGGAAAAAGGTGGGAAGAATGATCCCTTCCCGCTTTGCCTTCCTATGTCTTGTTCTCACCACAGCAGTCACTGTGATTCTTTTAAGACATAAGTCAAATCATGTCACTCCCTTGTTAATCCCCCTCCTGGCCCCATGGCTATCTCATTCTAAGTAAAAGCCAAAGTCCTTACACTGGTTTCTAAGTCCTTATCCAACTGGATCCGGTTATCGCTTTAACCTCATCTCCTACTCTTCCTTTTTCTCCTTACTCTGTTAAGTCTCTTTGCTGATCCTCAAAAATCCTCCCCAGGGCCTTTGCATCTGCAGTTCTCTGGGTCAGGAACTCTTCTCCCAGATATCGGCATGGCTCACTCCCTCAACTCCTTCTGGCCTTCACTTAAATGTCATCTTTTCAACGAGATTCCCCTGACCAATCTATTTAAAATTGCAATACCAACCCCCCAGTCCCAATTCCCCTTTGGTGCCTTATTTATTTATTTTTTTACAGAGAACTTGGCACCATCTGACACTCTATAGATTTTACATATTTGTTTATTCTTTGTCTACTCCTTCCAGAATGTGAGCTCATTTACCGATGTATGCCTAGAGCCTAGAACAGTGCTCAGAGTAGATGTTCAACAAATATTTGTGGAGTGAATGGATGAATGCTTTCGACATTCAAGTGTCAGTTTTGTCTCGTCCCCAGCACTGATCTGATGCTGATGCAAATATACACCAGTCTGTGACCTCTCAGCCAGGTCCCAAACATCTGGTACAAGGAAGTCAGTTCCACTCTGGAGAGTGGGCAAACTCAGACCTAATAATAACGTTCCCGAGGTCCAGGACTGCCTGCCTCTACCCACAATCCTCAGTGCTGGCTGCTGGGGAGTTCCTCCAAGTACTGCCCACCTCTACCGCCTATCCCAGGAGGGTCCCATCTCACCCTGGTGCATGTCATCCCATGGATTTCTCTTAATGGTATCCGCTGGGCCAGACCGAGGGAGCCCCCTTCTCCTTCATCTAAGTGAGTCACAATTTCTGGTTCTCCTTCAGGGACAGAGGAAGCTAAGAAGAGACAGGAAATATGTTGTAGTTTCTGGAACACCCACAAAAGTTTGACGCAGGGCCTTGCAACCCCTGAAGAAGGGTATGCCAGTTTGACAGCCCCCACTGCACCATCAGGGGCAGGGATTCATCCCAGCAAGCTCTATTCTGAGCCCTGCACTATCTCAGTAAACAGTTATGAATCTGAATGGCATGAGCAGGCTGTGGGTATGGTGATGGTTCTCGGGGGCTGGGAATAGAACAGTGAGTGGAAGGTAAATCTTGCAGGGAGGGGGTGGAAATGGGGACCACCGTCCCTTTGAGACAAGTGCAACTGGATGCCAACCTCTGATCTAGGCCCACGCCCCCCCACCAAGCCTCCTGAGCTTTCTCTTGTCTTGTTCCCTGCTGCAGGTGACCCCCTGCCCCTGTCCTCTCACCAGGGCCAGACACACTTACCAGGCTGGGCTGAGTTCTTCAGGGGCAATCGCGAGGCCTGGTTCACTGAAGTCCTGATGACAATAACAACAGCAGCTAGCAGTCACTGAGTACCAAGTATGAGCAGGCCACTGTGCTAAGTGCTTTATAAACTTCATCTCATTTAATTCTCAGGACGACCTCTAAAGAATACTACAAACATTACCCTCATTTGTCAGATAAAGAAACTGAAGCTCGGAGAGGTTAAGGCAAGTTCACACAACTAGTAAGTGGCAAGTCAGGAATCAAACCCAAATCCCATTTATTGCTACAATCTATCTTCCAGCCGCTTCCCCTCACCACCTGAGGAGACTGATGCCACACTGAGGCCTGGCTATGAAGGCCTGAACTCTATTCCAAGGGCTTACACTGGGAAGTCACAGGTTTCCCCTTCCCTTCCTGGGCTGGTAGGGAGGCCTAAAGTTACAGGAGGCCCCAGCTCTGGGGGAACCCTGCATGAGACATTTGGTCATTCTTTTCCAAATGACCCTCTCCCACACCCTTGCCTTCTCACCAGCTCCTGCCACCTGTCTCTCTTCTTAACTCCTGGAAACTGGGGCGAGTAGAGGGGTGAAAGGAAGGTCCTGAAGGTGGAATCTGATCCAGAAGAGCAAGAAATCAGAGCAGAGTCACAGATGGGCCCCAAATCTTCTACAACCCCATCTCCCCCACAGAGCCCTCTGTGGCTCCTCACGAGGTACTATCTGTCCCGGGGCCCAGCCCTGTGGAAGAAGTTCCCTGAAGCACTGAGAGCCAGCCCCTCAAGGCCACTCACCAGAGCCTCCAGCCTCTGGGGACACAAGGTCCGGCCACGGGGTCCTGGTCCCTCCAGCCTTGAGAAGCAGGAAGCTCTGGCAGGATCCAGTCGGTGGATGGGGGTTCTGGGGGCTGAATATGCAGAGGCCCGGGCACCCTGGGACCCCAACAGAGCTATCAGCACAGGCTCAAGATCCCTTCCCCAGCCCACTCAGCCTAATTTCTTCACACCCTGTCACATTACCTGGCCCCTCTGTATGGTGCTTCCTTGGCTCCCTCGAATCAGCACTCTCTGAGCCAGACTGGGTTGGCGCCCCAGGCGACAGTTCCTTACCCCCTCACCTGACAGGATGGTGGCCAGGGCTGCAGGATCAGCCACAAATTCTATGGCCCCTGGAGCCTCTGCAAGAGAAGAGGAGAAGGAAAGGTAAGAAGGAATAGGAAAGGTGAAGGCTAAAAGGCTAGAGGCCCTGGTGTAGTTACCTTGCAGTGCAAGGATGAACAAAAGAAACTCTCATTCAACTGAATGCAGCTCATCAAATGTTCACAGAACCCTAAGTAAGACACTGTTCTGGGCAATGGGGCCCAAAGATGACTAAGACAAAGCCCCTATCCTCATGAAACGATCATCAAACTATAGAGAACAGACTCAAGTCAAACAATAGACATGTAATAAATAAAGTACCAAGCAATTGATGTGATGGAGGGAGCAGGAAAAGGCTTCAGAAGAGTAGACATTTTGCTGAAGAAAGAGTAGGGAGTGTAGGGCTTCTAACAGCAAAGAGCCTTCCAGGAGCAGGGACCAGGGAACCAGGGGAAGTGCAAAGCCCACACACCCCACTGTGTCCATCACCCAGCCACAGAGGAAGTGGTCCCCAGGCCTCCAACAGGTACCTGTCCGGGGAGGAGGTCCAGGTCCTGCATTCTGACCCCCAGGACTACCCTTGAGCTCTTTCAGGGGGTTCCGGAGCTGAGTGCTCCCCACCAATGTCTCTGATTTCTCGATTTGGTGCATGGCTTTCAGCCTAGAGCCTGCTGAGTCAACGAGGGAGCCATGAATACTAAGCGACGGATTCTGCACCAATTCCTGAAAGAGGAGAGACAACAAAAGCTGGTACTTTGCGTTGGGGTGAGATGCTGGTGTGTACAGCCTCCCTGTAGCTACCACCTTCATCCACTAAGCCCTTCTCACACTTGGATCTTGGTTCTCCTGGTCCACGGCGATGGAGTTGCCCCTGGGGAGAGGCCGGCGTCTTTGAGAAAGTACGGGAATCTTGCTAGGGGTAGGAGATACACCCCGGAGCAGCGGATCCTTCGTGGCTTGGAGTGAGGTCATGATGGCTACAACTGAGACGGCGAAGAAAGCAGAACCAGGAAGAAAAGGTCAGCCATTTCGGGTCCTGCCAACCCTGAGACTCCCACCTCCGCCTAAATCCATGAGCCCAGAAGCCCCCGGCTCCTGCACGGCAGTTCTTCTGGGTGCCACATCCAGACACCCCGAGTCCATTCCTTCGCCCCAGAACCCAGAGCTGCCTCTCCTCCCCGTGAGCGCCCGCCCCCCATTCCCTCCTGGATTCCCGTGCCTCACCTTCTCCGGAATCCCTTAGAGCCGCCCCCACTTTCTTCGCTTTTATCTCGGACTCTCTAGCAGTCTGCGGGAGCTACTTCCCCAGTTTGTAAAATACTCCAAGCTCCTGATTGGCTCGTCCGCGCTCCCGCGGGACCCGTGACAGCTACCTCAGTCGTCCAATCCGCAGGCTCGGAGGCGGGGCCAAAGAAGGACGTGTTGTCGAACCGCTTTCTGGCCAGGAAAAAAAACTGACCCGGTCCAATCAGCCAATCCGGGAGCGGAGCGCAGGGTAGAAGGCGGGGAAAGAGGAAAAAGAACGCCGTTTTGAGAAGGCGAAGCCTGCTGAGTCTGGGTGGCAGAGGTGCAGCGTTAATCTCGCGAGATCTCGGGACTGGTAAGGGACGCCTTGGCGAGAAAGAGCAGTAGCATTGTGGGAAGGGCTGGTCCTCCTGATGGCGGCTATGGCTGTTGGAGGCTGGCGTCAGCCCGCGATCCGACTCTCACCATCTCGTGGTGCCTCGCATTGGCGAGAGCATTCCAGTCACTAATAGGAAGCATCTGTGCCCAGGACGAGGCGCTGCCTCTGAACGGACGGAGAGGACTGGAGGGAACTGAACTGAGCCTAACAATAACAAAAATAAAAGAAACCGTTTTCTCACTCGGGCCTCACAACCCCGTGAGGTGTGGTCTCCATGTCACAGAAAAGAAACAAGACTCAGCTAGTGACATTGGGATTCGGTTACACAACATTGGAAGCTAGTAGCTAGTCACAGCTGAGGATTTCCCCACCTCCAGGCTGCCTCTCTTACTGTCCTGGAGGACTGAGGAGAGGGGCCTCAGCTGTGGATTCTCGGAGATAGGAATGCAAGGCAGCAGGAACCTCGAATGTTCTAGTTAGAACGGAAGAGGTAGGCCTTCATGGAGGGCGGGAAATGGGAGATGTTCCAGGTTTACAGGACTGGCACATTTTCCCCTGACCACAGCGGTTCCTTTTACACAAGCCAGAAACTTAGGAGTTGTTCTTTAACCTCTTCCGTATCCAATCCCTCATTCAATCTTACTAATCTAACCTTTTGGATATCTTTGAAAATCATCTACTTCTCTACATCTTATTTACCAGCATCCTAATATATGTTATTTCATCTCTCACTTAGAGGATTGCAAGGTGGTTTACACACACACACACACACACACACACACACCCATTCTCTCTTGCTCCCCACACTAATCCATTCTAGAGTAATCTTTCCAAAATGCAAATCTGTTCACATTACCACTATGTCTTGATCTCTTTCCCATGCAAACTTCCCATATCTTGTACCACTCTCCACCTTGTTCTCTGCCTTCCAGCTCCATGGCCTCTTTCTGTTCCACAAATATGTCATTCTCATTCTCTGTCTGGAAAGTTTTTTGTGCTGCTTTGTTGCCTATTCATGCTCCAAATTGATATCCATGGTTACTTCTCTAAAGAGGCCTTCTTGAACCCCCCTACCCACAACTCAAAAAGATTCCTTGATTATTTTCTCTCAGAGAACAGTGTTATTTTCTTTCAAAGCATGTATGTCAGTTGGTAATTGCATATTCATTAATGTGAGCATAATATATTCATTGCATTTATTAAGCACCCACTAGATTTCCACAAGGGTAGTGAGAGTGATGACTCTCAATTTTTTGCTTACCATCATTTTTTCAGTGCCTTGCATTTTTCAGTGCCTTGCATTGTGCATGGCCTATAAAGGTGCCACATCCAGACACCCCGAGGATTGTCTGATGTGGATGGATGATTAATTGATCGAATGAATGGAGAAACGGAAAACTTCCAAGAGAAAATAATATTTGAACTTCCTCTTTAAAAAGAGGAAATGCATTCTTTTCTAGTCATTGGGAAGAGTAGTGCAAAGGCACGGTAACGTGGAAAAATTTAGAGGGTTTAGAGAACAGTGAGTCTTTGGGGGTAGATGGAATATAGGGAGTGGTAGGAAATAAGACTAGAAAGATGGTCTGAGTTAAGGGAAAGGGAGGGTCACCTCATTCTACTAACAGGTTTGTGAAAGTGCCAGATCCTAACCACTAGACGAGCAGGGACTAACAAGTATTATGCACTTACCATATGTAAGGCTGTATATTAGTTTCCTAGGACCCATTACATTACCACTAACTCGGTGGTTTAAAACAACGGAAATTTATTACCTCAGTTCTGGAGCCCAGAAGTCTGCAAGGTGCAGTCAGCAAGGTGCTGTCAGGACTGAGAGCAAGGTGTTGTCAGGGCCATTCTCCCACTAAGGTTCTTGGAAAGAATTTTTCCTTGCCTTTTTCTGCTTCTGGTGGTTGCTGGTAATCCTTGACATTCCTTGTCTTGTAGACACATCATGACAATTCCTGCCTCCATCGTCACATGGCATTCTCCTTGTCTGTCTCTGTGTCCAAATTTCCCTCTTCTTATAAGAACAAGTCCTATTGGATTGTGGTTTGACCTCATCTTAATTAATTATATCTGCAAAGACCTTATTCCAAATAAGGTTGCATTCACACATACCAGGGGTTAAGACTTCAATATCTATTTGGAGGGGAGATAATTCAACCCACAACAGGCCCTTTGCTAGGTATTTGGATACAGAGAGGAATAACACTGAAGGCACCAGGATGGAGGTTGACCATATAGTGGCTTTATATGATTTAAGACAGTCAACACAGATCAGGTCTGTCCTCAGACCAGAAGCTTGAGTGTGTCAGGCCACTCAGAGTAGCTCTTAGACTGCCTCACACTAATCAAATCCATAAGAGAAGTTGAGTTATTTAGGTACTTGAGTTAATACTCCTCTTCGAGTTACAACATACTCATACCATCTCATTTTATTTCCCATCCCTTCATTCCCTATCTGGTCTCCTATTCCCCTACCCCATAAACACCCACTCTAATGTGCTTGATATGCTCGGAGCCATGGATGTGTTCTTGTAAAATATGTAGGATTGTGTATTAGTGTCCTATTGCTGCTGCAGTAAGTCATACAAACTTAGTGGCTTAAAACAACACAGATTTATTCTCTTGTAGGTCTGGAGGTCAGAAGTCTAAAATCAAGGTATTGACAGGACTGTGTTTCTTCTGGAGGCTTTAGGGGAAAATCCACATCCTTGCCTTTTCCAGCTTTTAAAGGCTGCCCATAATCCTTGGCTTGTGGCCTCTTCCTCCATCACTCCAACCTCTTGCTTCCATCACATCTACTACTATTCACTCTGATCTCCTGCCTCACTGTTATAAAGACCCTTGTGATTACATTGGGCCCATTTGGATAATCTAGGAAAACATTATCATCTCAAAATCATTAATTTAATCATATCTGCAAAGTCTCTTTTGCCATGTAAAGTAATATTCACAGATTCCGGGAACTAGGATATGCACAACATTGAAGAGCCATTATTCAGCCTATCATAGGTGGTTTAGGGTATATGTGTTTTTAATATATATAAATAGTGTTGCTGTGTAGATATGGTTCTGTTTTTACTATTTTGCAGTCAGCTCTGTCTCTAGGATCCATCTTTATTGTTATATGTAATCTAGTTTGTTGTTATGGCTGCTGCATAGGATTCTGTAATCAGCATCCATCATATTTTAGTTATTCATTTCTCACATCCACAGACACAGCTGGAGAATTCATCTCCTTAAAGGTCCTTTGTGAGCCCATTCAAGAGTTTTTTATTTTTTTATTTTATTATTTTTTTAATAATTCAATTTTATTGAGATATATTCACATACCATAGTCATACAAAGCGTGCAATCAGTTCACAGTACCACCATATAGTTGTGTGTCCATCACCAATATTAATTTTTGAACATTTTCATTACCACACACACGAAAGTAATAAGAATAAAAATTAAAGTGAAAAAGAACAATTAAAGTAAAAAAGCAAGAGTTTTTCTGGGACATATACCCAGGTATAATTTCTAGGTTATAAGATATATTCATACTTAAAGTAACTAAGTACCACCAGATTATTTTGCAGAATGTCTGATGCTATTTACATTGTCACCAATATTACTTGAAAATACCAACACTTGATATTATTCAACTTTCTAATTTTTATGATTCTGATGGATATTAAGTGGACTGTCATTTAATTGCATGTATCCAATTACTAGTGAGTTTGAACATTATTTCTTAATCTTTTTAGCCAAAAGAGCTTTCTCCATTCTGAAATGCCTATTTATATCCTTTGCACATATTTTCTGTTTGCTTTCCTCTCTTTTTTCTTGATTTATAAGATTTCACTGTGTATTCTGCATATTAATCCCATGTGCACTTTAGATATTGCAAATATTTTCTGTAAGTCTGTAAAGAAATATAATTTAATTTCCAACCCTAGCAATCTTAATGAACTCTCTTGGTTCTATTAGTTTGTCTATTGATTCTGTTGAGTTTTCTATATAGATTATTATGTCTTCTACAAATAAAAAGATTTCTATTTTATTCATTGGATTGTTATTCAATTACTAATGTCATTTCTTTTGATACTCAGGTTGTCCCTGATTTGGTCAGTGGGAGCCCTTTCAAGCTGATGTTTGTATCCTTTTAGCATGACATCATCTTTTTTTTTTTTTTTTTAACTTTCCTTTCTGGTATAATAGTTTTATCTATTCACTTTCTATATTTACACCCTGCTGGGTTTTTTTTTCTTGTCCCCCCCCCCCTTACTTTGTTATACAGGACTTCCAATATTAAGCCAGGGGCTTCCTTGACTTTGGGAAACCATTTAAGGATTCTTCAAAGAGAAACTGCTTTCTTTTCTTTGTACCCCATTTTCAAAAAACAATTTCAACCTTACAGAAAATTGGCACAAATAGTACCAAGACCTTTTCTCCCCTCAGTCATTTGTGAGTAAATTGTCAATATGTTGCCCCATCTCCACCAAATACTTTAGTGTGTATTTCCTGCAAACAAGGACATTCTCTTACATAACCACAATACAACCACCAAAATCAGGAAAATAACATTGACACAATCCCACCGTCTAATCTTCAGGCCCCATTCAATTTTAATTATTTTTCTCAGTGATGTCCTTTATAGAAAAGGGATCCAGTCCAGAATCACACATTGCATTGAGTTGTCACGTCTCTTTGGTTTCCTTCAATCTGGAACAGTTCTTCATTCGTGACTTTATTGACCTTAACACTTTTGAGGATCACAGGCCAGTTATTTTGTAGAACACCCCTCAACTGGGGCTTGTCAGATGTTTCCTCATGATGGGATTCAGGGTGTACATCTGCAAGACTATGGGAGAAGGAATGTCCTTTTTCCTACCGCATCTTGTCAGGTGGTGTCTGTTTCAATTTGTCCCTTACTGGTGGTGTTACTTTGATTACTTGGTTAAAGTTGTATCTGCCAGGTTTCTCTGCTGTAAATTATTCTTCTTCCCTTTATAATTAACAAGTATTTTTTGTGTGTGGGGGGGAGTGTATTCTGAGATTACATAAAATGCCATTCTCATCACACTTTCAATTTATTTATTTATATCCTGTGGCTCATAGATTTCTAGTTTATTCATTGGATTGTTATTCAATTACTAATTTCTTTTGATACTCAGGTTGTCCCTGATTTGGTCAGTGGGAGCTCTTTCAAGCTGATGTTTGTATCCTTTTAGCATAACATCATCTTTTTTTTTTTTTTTTTTTAACTTTCCTTTCTGGTATAATAACATGTTTCAGATTCATTTTATACCTCGCTTGCATCAGCTCTGAAATCAGCCATTTCTCCAAGGAATTCTAGTTCCTCTTGGTGGACAATGTTATTTAGAAATCAAGATCTGGACACCAGATGTATTTGTTCATTGCTATTAGGGGACTGCTACCCCCTTGGTGGACAGAGTTGGGGATCTATTCTACACACACACGTCCGCACACACACACACTGTATGTACATCGGTATTTCTATATCTAAATATGTTGAAACCCATGAGTTTGAGATGGGCCTTTTTAAAACCATGTCATTTAATTAAAGCTTTTAAATACCAAAGGCTTTCTGTTGCCCTCAGATTAATATTTGCCCTTTCCAAATATTTTAGGACATTGCCAAGATGAGGATACGTTGCCATGGCATGCTCCCTTCTCTTTGCCAGAACTTAATTAACGAATTGAGACTAAAAAAAAGAAAACAACCCAAAGAGACAGAGATCAGCCAAAAAGAGTTTTTCTATCATTACTTTATTTTAAACTTAATGTACTCAAGTATTAGGTGATAATCAGACATAACCTACAGTGGTTTCTCAGCCCTCTGTAGAGAGATTTGTTCTTACATTTCAAATACTTGAGACCCCTTTGTCTTAAAAGAGGTAGAAAAGAAGGGTTCATTCATGGTCAAGTCCTAAGGACTTAGCCTGGTAATTGTTTACTAGCGGAAAGTGTCATTATTCCCCTTTTATAAACTTTCTAGTCCAGAAATGACTGACAGCCATGACAACCAATTGTAACTTTTCCTTTCTCATTTGAGTTATTTAAGAAGCAAGCATTTTCTGTTCTCTCATAGAAACCTTTATAAGTAGCAAGCACCTGGTCTGAGCAAAGAGATAAAAGAATTTCCTTGTATGTTGCAAAATGTATAAATTATCTCATGGGATAGACAGACTTTGCTGGACCTTGAACCAGTAACAATAGTGATAATGTATCAATTCCATCTTCCCTGAAAAAGGAAATATTGTAACATGCCTTATTCTAAAGAATCCCTTGAAGTTGCAGTCAAGATCAACCAAAGTTTTTCCAGAGCAGTATGGCTTGTAAAGGCCCTGCATGTTTCCCTAGAGAACTGTGACTAATACAGTAGGGAAAACTGATATTACAGGACAAGTAGCAGCATCTGCCATCATTGGCCTTCCTTTAGTTGCTGAATCACAAGTTCTTTCTGGACATTGGGGACCTTTTCCCAAGCTGGCTGACTCCTTCTCAACTTCAGCACAGTGCCCAGCCTCCAAAGCCAGACCACCTGGGTTTGAATCCCATCTCCTTACTGGCCATGCAATTTTGGCAAGTTGTTCCACCTATCAATTTCCTCATCTATAAAATGGGGTTAATAATTATACCCAGTTCACAGGTTGTTAGGAAGATGAAATGAGTTAATTCTTGAAAATTAATTTAGTGCCCACTACCTAATAAGCACTCAATAAATGTTAGCTACTATTATTTTTAACTATTATTGAAATTTCAGTTTCCTTGTCATTTCCTCAGAAGGATCTTCCCTATTATACCCCTCACTATTTTTCTCTCTTACAGGGCCTTGTTCTTTTCCTTCATGGCACCTTCCATTTCAAATTTTATATATAATTGTTTTTGTTTACTTGTTTTATTTTCTTTTCCACATACACTGTAACTTCCACAAGTGAAGGCCACATTTGTTTTGCTCATCTTCATATAGGCAGAGGCAACCCAGGACTGTGCTGGCACATGGCCTGACACTGTATAGGTACTCAATGGATATTTGTGGGCAAAATGAATGAAGAGAAAGATGGGGACAGGCAAGGAAGTTCTAGGTGTTTCCATGAGATGACACTTGTAGCTTTGTTTTTATTGCTATCTTGAAAATATTTTTATTTTTTACAGTTAGTATTTATTAGATTAAGTACGTTTAATTAAATTTTCTTTTTATTATCCTTTCTTTTCATATCCTACTACTTTCTAATAGAAGCACTTTCTCCTCAATTCATTTTTTTCACGATCATTAATGTTGTCTAATTAAACTTTTGATTTTTAAGATAATTGTAGATTCACATATAGATGTAAGAAATATTACAAAGATATCTGATGTAACCTTTACCCACTTTTCCCCAGTTGTAACATCTTGCAAAACTATAGTACAATACACAACCAGGATATTGACATTGATACAGTTAAGATATAGAATATTTCTATCACTACAGGGAATCTGCATGTAGCCCCTTGCTGTTTTTCAGGTGAAATTCCCATAACATACAATGAAACATTTTAAAGGTACAATTCAGTGATATTTTGTGTATTCACAATATTGTTCAATGCCAGCTCTCTATAATAGTAGTTTCAAAACTTATTCATCACCCCATAAAACACTCTGTATCCATTAAGTAATCTCTTCCCACTCCCCCTTTTTTTGTCCCCTGCTAATTTATAATCTGCTTTCTGTCTCTATAGATATTTCATATAAAAGGAATCACAATATGTGACCTTTTGTGCCTGGCTTATTTCACATAGCATAATGTTTTTTTTTTTTTAATTCAATTTTATTGAGATATATTCACATACCATACAATCATCCAAAGTGTACAATCAGTTAGTTGTTCACAGTACCATCATATAGTTGTGCATTCATCACTCCAATCTATTTTTTGAAAATTTTCCTTGTACCAGAAAAAAGCATAATGTTTTTGAGGTTCATTCAAGTTGGAGCGTGAATCAGTACTTCATTCCTTTGTATCGCTGAATAATATTCCATTGCATGTATATACATTTTGTTTATCCATTCACCCATTGATGGACATTTGAGTTTTCACCTTTTGGCTATTATGAATAATGCTGCTATAAACATTTGTGCACAGGTTTCTGTGTGGACATGTTTTCATTTCTCTTGGGTATATACCTAGGAGTGGAATTGCCAGATCATATGGTAATTCTATGTTTAACTTCTTGAGGAATTGCAAAACTGTTTTTCACAATGACTACACCATTTTACATTCCCACCAGCAAAGCATGGGGTTTCCAATTTCTCCACATCCTCACCAACACTTGATATCTCCCATTTTTAAAATACTGGCTATCCTAGTGAGTGTGAAGTGGTAGCTCATTGAAGTTTTGCTTTGCGTTTCTGTAATGACTAATGATGTCGAGTATGTTTTCAAGTGCTTGTTTGGCCATTTATATATCTTCTTTGGAGAAATGTCTATTTAAGTCCTTTGCCCATTTTAATTTGGGTTGTCTTTTTGTTGTTGAGGTGTAAAAGGTCTTTAAATATTCTAGATATTAGTCCCTTATCAGATATATGATTTGCAACTATTTTCCGCCATTCTGTAGGTGGTCTGTTCACTTTGCTGATAATGCCCTTTGATGGCATAAAAGCTTTTAAATTTTTGTTTGTTTGCTTAGAACTTGAAATTTTTATTTGGTGTTACAATAAAGAAGGTACAAACTATCAGGGTTATTTGACATTTATTTTACTAAATGGAAACCTTCACTAAAAGAGGCTTAAAGATTTAAGGCAAGTTATTTCTCCAAAATGAGTGAATGACATCAGTTCTAATTCTTACAGAGATTACTAACCAGCCATTGAGTACCTCAGTTTTTGGTGCTCTTCTTTTCTGTAGCTATACTCACTCAGGAGAGACTTTGAGTCAGAAACACCTAGCTAAGCTGAGCCCAGATTCCTGACCCACAGGAACGGAGAGAGAATACATGATTGTTGTTTTATGATGTTGAGTTTGGGAGTAATTTGTTACACAGCGATAGATAACAAATACAGTGCCTTTCAAGAATTATGTTCATTTCTGGTTGACTGAGAATGAGTCTTCTAGTTTTAGAGTGTCATTAAGTTTTTAGTTAATTTGTTGATATGTATTTTCTGTCATTTCTAGGGATTTGGCATAAACAATGGTCAGTTTTATGGGTCAACTTGGCCAAGCTATGGTCCCCAGTAATTCAATCAAAATTAATGTAGGTGTTGTGTAAAGATATTTTGTAGATATGATTAAAGTCCATAATCAATTCACTTTAATAGGGGAGATTGTCCTAGATTATCTGAGTGGGCCTGACTCAACCAGTTGAATGGCCTTACAAGCAGAGCTAAGGCAATCCTGAGGAAGAAGAAATTCCACCTTTGGACTGCAGTATCTGTCTACTCCTCAGAGTTCTAGCCTACCCTTCCTGTAGATTTCCGACTTGCCTAGCCAGCCACCTCAACTCTGTAAGCCAATTTCTTGCAATAAATCTCTTAATACATATCTACTACTAGTTCTGTTTCTCTGTTTGAACTCTAACTGTTACAGATTTTAGTACCTGAAGTGAGATGCTATTATAGCAAATATCTAAATATGTGGAAGCAGCTTTGGAATCAGGTAATGGGGAGCGTGATAGAAAAAGCCTGGCTAGCCTTGAGTAGAAATATGAATGTTAATTCAGAAGGGAGTGAGAAGCATGGCAGAGAATACATATGTCATCTTAGAGTATGCCTAAAACATCATAAATGACTATTAATAGAAATATGAACGTAAAAAGTGCTCCTGATGAGACCTCAGAAGGAAATGAGGAACATGTTATTGGAAAATGGAGGAAAGGGAATCCTTGTTATCTTGTGGGAGAAAGCGTAGCAGAATTGTTTCCTACAGTTATGTGGAGAGAAGAACCTGTAAGGATAAACTTGGATATTTATCTGTTCTTCAAGGTGTGGCCTGGTTTCTTCTTGCTGCTTATTGTAAAATCTGAGAGGAAAGAGATAGATTGAGGGGAGAGCTGTTAAGCAAAAAGGAACCAGGACTTGGTGGTTTGGGAAATGCTCAGCCCATCCAGATTGCAAAAGATGCTAAAACTAGACAGTTCACTATCAGGAAAGTGTGCTCTGGAGAGAAAGCCAAGGGTGTAGCTGGACAATCTTTTGCTAGTGCCTCAGAAGGATCAAAATGCCAGAGTATTCATACAACAGGCTCTTTGAAGCATCAGTTCATGGATCCTTTCAGCCATCTAAGCAGAAGCCAGGAGTAGAGATGGGAATATCCAGGAAAGATTTGTGGAGGAGCCTCTTGGCTAATGGAGTAAATCCCTGAGACATACATGGGAGACCCACAAGATTCTTGAGAATGTCCTTCTCAGAAACACTGCCAGCCTGTACTGAAAGGGACAGAGAGAGAGCAAAATGAAAGCAGACTGTCAGACTCTCAAAATTCTACGGTCAGGAAACAAATGGCTGCAAACACATGCTACCCTTTATGGAAAGCAACGGATGACTTTCAGGGCAGAGCCTCAAGGTGAGAAGGTGGGGCCAAGAACCACAGAGGGCTATTCTCAGACTTTGAAAGCTAATGTTTGCCCAGCTGGATTTTGAAATTGCTTGGGACTGGTTACTTCTTTTTTCTTTCCATTTTCCCTCATTTTTGAATGGGAATGTCCATAACTGTTGTATTAGTTAGGGTTCTCTAGGGAAACAGAATCAATGAGAGGTATCTATGACGAGAAAATTTATAAAAGTGACTCACGCAACTGTGGGTATGCACAAGTCCAAATTCTGTAGAGCAGTCAGCAAACTGTCAACTCCAAGGAAGATGTCCGATGAACTCCTCAGGTAACGAACCAGCAACTTTGACGAACTCCTCAGGAAATGCTTCGCTGGGCAGCTGAAGAAGAAGTGAAGGTCCTCTATCTGTCTCGCTTATAAGCCTTCAGCTGATTAATTGGATTAAATCCAGCCAATTACATTCTCTCATTGTGGAAGACACTCCCTTTGGTGACTCGTCAGTCACAGCTGCAGTCAATTGACTGATGATTTAATAAACCAGCCTGTTGGCTTATTAACCAGCCACAAATGTCCTTGCAGCAATTGTTAGGCCAGTGTTTGCTTGACCAGACAGCTGGGTACTATCACCTGGCCAAGTTGACACATGAACCTAACCATCACAATTGTTATCCTATGCCTATCCCACCATTGTATTTTGGTAACAGATAGCTTGTTTTCTAGTTTCATAGGTCCACAAATGGAAAGGAATTTTTCCCCCAGATGGATAATACCTAGAACCTCACCCCTATGTAATTTAGATGACTTAAATGATGAGATTTGGGGACTTTTGAGCAGATGAGATTTAGATAAGATTTTGTACTTGAATTGATACTGTTGAGACTTTTGGGGTCCTTGGAATGGGGTAAATATATTTTGCATGTGGGATGAATGTGAATTTGGGGGGGCAAAAGGGTGGACTATGGTAGGTATAATAATCCCCCTCCCAAGAGGTCCTCCTCCTAATCCCCAGAATCTGCAAATGTATTATTTTACATGGTTAAACGAACTTTGATGGTGTGATTAGGTAAGGATTTTGAGATGGGATGGGTGATTATCCTGGGTTATTAGGGGGCCCACTGTAATCCCAAGGTCCTTTATAAGAGGGAAGCAGGAGGGTCAGAGTCAGAGAAGGAGATGTGATGACTGAAGCAGAGGTCAGAATGATGCAATTGCTGGCTTTGATGATGGAAGAGGACTGTGCTCCAAGGAATGCATGCAGCCTCTGGGAGCTGGGAAAGGCAAGGAGACAGGTTTCCGGGCAGCCTCCGGAAAGAACCTATCTTTGTTGGTTGTGGCCCAAAAGTGAGGCACACAGAGTCGATCAGTAGACCCAAGGATTTTGAGAAGAGAAAGAGTTTATTTAGTGAAGCCTAGCCTCGCAAAGACAGGATAGCAATCCTCAAATCTCTCTCCCTAAACTGGAGAAACTTTCAGTGTTTTATTTCATTCAAACAAAGGCAGACAGGTTTGGGATGATAAGCAAGGCGGTTTGAGATGACTGAGATCAGAGATAGTCTAATTACTGGGTATGCATAGAGTGATTACATTCTTAGGCTTCTGCGTATGTTAGCTGCTAACCTTGATTAGAATTGGTTTGGTTCCATAGAAGAGTTTAGGAATTTGGGGTGTTTAGTTCTGGGTTGACTCATATTAATCAATAAGGTGCTGTGTGCGAGGGCACCTGACTTCAGGGTTGCAAAACAAGATAAGGAGATACAGATGGGGCCAGTC
This sequence comes from Choloepus didactylus, assembly GCF_015220235.1. Lineage (NCBI taxonomy): Eukaryota > Metazoa > Chordata > Mammalia > Pilosa > Megalonychidae > Choloepus > Choloepus didactylus. The sequence continues at coordinate 86,198,309 of NC_051314.1, forward strand.
ACAAGTTGTCTTATTATTGTCCAGTTACAGGGTACAGTTTCAAAACATAGCACCAGCAAAACAAGGCTTCTGGGTTACAGTTCAGTGAGTGTGATTTTAGCAATTATATTTAAGCAAAGTTTTCTCCTACATTAACCTTTTTAAGTGCACTTATCTTGGTGGTTAAAGCAAATTAAGGCTGGTCTAGCTGGAGCTGTTAAATACAAGAATTTATCTATGAGGTGTGTAAGTGGGGATTTTGGAGATCAGAGAAAAGAGAAATGGAAACTTTTGCAACCCGGTCAGGGAGGGAGGGAGCTGCTTTGGAAAGTGGTTAGTGGTGGTGTTGGTGGGGTATGAACAATGAGTCAGGATCTACTACATGTCCACTCATTTTAGACTCCTGACCTCCAGAATTGTAAGATAATAAATTTGTTGTTTTAAGCCACAAAGTTTAGGATAATTTGTTACCACAGCAATAAGAAACTAATACAGTATGGGAGAAGACTGCAGTCTATGCCCAAACTGTCCTCTTCAAAGAGAAAAAAAAAACTTTGATGTTTACTCTGTTGAGTAACAAATAGAACTGTGGTCCTTGATTTACAAGTTATGAGGTTCATTTCTTGAATTTTTATGTTTCTGATATTTACTAAATAGTGTTTCCCACTGGTATGAATGATCCCCTTCTAGCCTGTTGAGGGAAGCTCTCTAGGGGGCCATATTCTGAGCCATGTCACCTCAGTCTCCAGCTACAGACCACTCAAATCCACCTGGTCTCCACGATTCACCTCCTTTAACCCTAAGAACAGTCCTATGAGGTAGCTACTATTGTTGTCCCTATTTAACAGGTGAGGAAACTGAGGCAAAAAGAGAAGTACTTTCCCCAAAGTCATGTATCTAGTAAGTAGATGAGCCAGGATTCAAATACAGGCATTCTTTTTTAAAAAAACAAACAAACAAACAAAACCACATACAAAAAACAGTTTTATTCATACAGTCCATCCCAAGTATACAATCAATGGCTCCTGGTATAATCACATAGTTATGAATACAGGCATTCTTACTCCAGACAGTCTTAACTACCATGTGACATCTTTTTTAAAAAATTGTATTTTGCACAGCCTTTCATCAGTACTTCTTCCTCAAGTAAAGATACATTTACTTGAACTTGAACATGATTATATAACAAGCATAAGTGGCAAATACAGGTTTAAGAACAAACACAACCACAATTTGTTAAGTATTTACCAACTGTTACTAACTCGGCAGACGAGACCCAAAGGACACAAGGAAATAGGACAACCTACCAGCCCCAAGAGCTCAGTGTGTTTGGGTGTCAGTTGGTTTGCCCTATAGAGGGAAGGGAGAGTGTCCGATAATCTGGCAATGTTGGTAAAGTGGGCATCTTCTGTTGTAGGAAGAAGAACCAAAGAAAGCCTGAGAAGTCAGTATGTAGTTGCTATTAAGCCGTGGAAGTCATGGGACAATCAAAGCCACAAGTAAGAAGAAACTCTGAGTAAGCAGAACGCATGAAGTTGATAAAGACCCCCAGGGGGAGTGGCATCAGGAGCAGTAGAAAGAAGCAGTAGAACCCTACTGCCCAGGGGCTCCTGGTTGTGTCCGGGGCTCTAAGACCCAACCAGGATGCCAAGACCACTCTTCCTGTGAGGCCAAGTTGTTCAGGTGTTTCTGGGTTCCTGAGAAGCAACTCCCAACCCCCACTTCCCAAGCAGCTAGAGTTCTTGTCCTCCTTATATCCATGGGTAACCTTCCCCCTTGTCTGAGGTATTTGATTAGATTCTGTGCTTTGCAACCCAGAGGTCTGAACTCCCTCATCCACCCAGGGCAGGCAGCCCCCATGGGCTTGCTGGGCCCAGGATGTGAGTGCTTACCACAGTCCACTTCTCTCTAGGAACAGTACTAAATAAACAGGCCACATCCCTACTTTTGAAATGATCTTTTTATAGATGTCATGAAAACTATCTCCCTTCAGTTAGCCTTCTTACAACAAGCAGAGTACAATAAAATCGATGTGGCCTAAGCTTTCTTAATTACAATCAAATCCCAGCCCTGTCTTCTTGAGGTTAACATCAGATCACCTTGATTAGAACTGGATTTTGAATTTTCCTAAAACTCTTCAATCACAGACAAGTCTGACATTTTGTCATTTCCATAGATGGCTGAGTGCATCCAGTTCTTCCCAGCATTTAAACATGACCAAGTCTGGTTGTTTCCAATTTTTTTTTTTTTTACCATAATCAAGACAAAAAATTAATTTCATATGACAACCCAGTATACTTGTACATAAATGTATCCAAAACAAAAGTTTTATGACACCCTAAATATTTCAATTCTATTCTATTCTTTTTCTATTTAAAAATGCTGGTCTTGACCTAATAATTTAAAATTTAAAAATGCTGGTCTTGACCCTAAAGTTTGAAAAACACAGGTCTAGTCTATTCTTTCTTCAGAAACTTCCTTTCTCGAACACAGGTCCTTCTTGGCTCCTGTCTTTCTCTTCTTGTAAAAGTAAAGCATCTTAGGAGTATAGCCTGCTCTCCACTTCCTTATCTCTCATTCATTCAATTCACCACGTTTTGTCTTCTGACCCCATTCTACCCTGAAACTGGCCACACCATGGTTTCCATCATCTTCTTTTTTGAGAAATCCAAAAATTTTCAATAACTTTCTAATCTGGGCTGACAGCATCCATTGACACTGAGCCATTCCCTCCCTAAAACTTCCTTCCCTTGGCTTCCTGAGGCCACACTCTCCTAGTTCTCCTACATCTCTGACCATTAATTCTCAAGGTTTTCTTCTGCCTACTCTTTAAGATTCTCTCCAAGGTCCTTGTCTTTTCTCACTTTTTACACTATCCTTGGATCCTTGATGACATCATTGGGCTCCTGAATCAACCAACCTTGGGGTCCACCCTATCTCTGGGCTTCTTGTTATGTAAAATGATATATTTCTTTTTTCTTTTTTTTTTTTTTAATTGGGTTATCTGTTACTTGTAGCAGAAGCATCCTAATATATGCAGTTTCTCAAAATATTATCCCATGACACCTGAACTCCAGACCTGTGGATCCATTTGCCTCCCAGTCCTTCCTCTTGTATGTGCCACAGCACCTTACACTCAACAGGTCTAAAACCAACTCTGTTGTCTTGAAGGCCAAGATAGGATGGAGTGGGGGTGGGGGACAGCATAAACAGACATATTTCAAGCAGGGGTTGAGGGGTGGTGACAGAACTAGAAAACATAATTGCAGTTGGTGGGAAAGGAGGTGAGGAGTTGTTTTGGACATGTTGAGTTTGAGGGGCCTATGGGATGCCCAGCAGCCCTGGGCATTCAAGGTTGCAGGTGGGGAACAGAGGTTGAGAAGGGACAGAAAGAGAAGTAAGAAAAAACAAAAAACAACAACACAGAAGGGAATGTAGGAGTCATAGAAGCCAAATGAGTGGGAGCCCGAAAAGAAACAACTAGAGAAAAGTGAAAATACTGCTGAGTTTCCTCCCCATAGGCATGCCCCACTACCCACAGAAACAAATGTACTGCAGAAGTTTCTCTTGACAGCAGTTTTATTTGATTCAAAAGTAAAACTCAGACCCACCGATCATGGGATCATTGGCGGGGGTAACTTGTCCTGGAGGATCATCAGCCATTTACTAGGACACACAAGGAGAGTATATGGGTCACATCTATGGTCAGGGCAGGGAGATGCCCAGCTACTGCTGGCTGGGTAGGGCTTGGCAATGGGCCAGGGAAGGGGTGACTCAGCCACATGCAGAGGAAGGGGAGACTAATAAAGGACTGGTGTTAGGGGTTGGTCTTAGTGTTGGCCTAGGGCAGAGTGAGAGAGCTCTGGCCCATGGGCCTCAGTAGCTGTGAGGAGAAGGCTTGTCCAGCTCACTCTGCTGCTCTTTCTGGGACTCTGTCACCACCTGCTGGGGACAAGGCATGTGAGGGGCACAAACCCTTCAGTACCATCTTCCTTTCAGCTCCTTTGGACCATGGTGTCCCCTTCCCTGGCATAAGCTGCTGAGGTTCCAGTCTATCTATCCATCTCCCCTGTTTCCCTGTACTCCCTTCCCCCAGAACCACCCACCCACCACACCCAAAGATCGGAGGCAGCCAGACGGGGCTCCAGAATAATATGGGAAATGACTGGTCCTGGTATTAAGGGACCAGTCTCACCTCCCCATCTTGGGTTTCGATGGTCTTAATCAGAACCATCTTCCGGCTGTGGCTGTCCTGGGGAGGCTCCACCTCAGGCACTGAAGAAAACGGGATCAGAAATGTCAGGGGGGAAAGTTTGGGGATTCCCTCCTTTTACTCCCCTATTCCTGTCTGCGGGCAACTATAGACCAGGACCCTGAGGCGATTCATAGCAAGAGTCTCATCAGGACAGAAGTGGACATGGGGGAGGTCCAGGTGGGGACTCGCCAGGCTTGGGGGGACTCACCTGTCGTCCTTATATTTAAAGCAGCAAAGGAATGGACAGGCACGGAGATCCTGGGGGAAGCGAGCGCTCGGCTCAGTCCAGGCGACCCCCTTCCCCCAACTCCCACTCCCAGGAGCCCCGCCCACCGGCTCTCCTCGCCCTCCAGCAGCTTCCGGTAGGTGGCGATCTCGATGTCCAGGGCCATCTTGACGTTGAGGAGCTCCTGGTACTCGCGCAGGTGCCGCGCCATCTCCTCCTTGAGCTGCCGCAGCTCCTCCTCGAGCCGCGCGGCGCCCGCCTGGTAGCCGCCCGCCTCCAGGGCGAACTGCTCCTCCAGCTCCCGCAGCTGCCTGAGCAGCGCCTCGTTCTGGGTGGGGGACGGGAGCCAGTAGAGGAGCAGCCGCCACCGCCCGTCCCCCTGGCCCGGGTGCGCAGCCTCGTACTCACCGTGCCGCGCAGCCCGTCCACCTCGCACGTCAGGCTCTGGATCTGGCGCCGGGACTCGTTCATCTCCTGCTTGGCCAGGCGCAGGGCCTCGTGGTTCCGGTTGGCGGCGTCGGATAGGTCCGCGTACTGGAAAGTGGAGGTCACCCGGGGCATAAGCGGGCCAGGACGTCCGCCCACCCTAGCGCCCTCCTCCCAGGCCCTCGAAGGCTTTCGCACCTTGGACTTGTACCACTCCTCCGCCTCCTGCAGGTTCTTCGCCGCGATGCTCTCGTACTGCGCGCGGATGTCCCTCAGCGCCGCCGTCAGCTCCGGCTTCACTGTCGCCTCCACCTCCACATGCTGCAGCTGCTGGCTCTCCACACTCACCTGCAGGTCTCGGAGCTCCTGCGGCCCAGGGCAGGTAGACACCAAGTCCGCCGCGCAGATCCCACGCGGGCCGCGCAGTCGGCACACAGAGAAGAGAAGGAACAAGCGAACTAACAGAAGGTGGCGCCAGGGAGTGCAGCGCGCAAAGGACTGCGCGGCTTGCGCCGGGGCTGGAGGTGCGCTGCCATATTACAGGGGGGCAGCGCCGTTTCTTGCCACCAGGGGGCGCAGGGGTGGGACTCAAACTACCTGTAGAAGGGGGGTGAAGGACAGCGTCCACCCAGCGATCTCACCTTACATCCTCCAGACGATTCATCTGCTCCACTCGTCAACTCCTCCTCGTCTTCGCCTCCACCAGTCCCCTCCCCCAGCCTCCCCTGACACCCGGGTCCGCCCCAGCGCTTCCCACCTCCTCATGGAGCTTCTTAAGGAATTCAATCTCATCCATCAGGGACTCAATCTTGCGCTCCAGCTCCAGGCGGGACAGGGTGGCATCGTCCACGTCCTTCGTGGGGGTTCAAGAGAAGGGAGGGGCTGTTCAGGTCGAGGATGGTCCAGGACCTCCCTGTCTATCTCGGGAGGAGTCTGGTCGCCTCCTTGTGCTTACAGATGCTACCCTGGCCTGGATACGCTGGTCCGGGGAAGGGGTGGGGAGGCGGATCTCGACGTGGGGGCTTGGGCTTACCTTGCGGAAGAACATGAGGTTGTGCTCAGCATCCTCCCGCTTGCGCGTCTCCTCCTCCAATCTAGCGGGAAGAGTGGGCAGAGGCTAAGGGACGGGGGCCCCACGGGGCCCCACCCATTCCCCCCTCCCCCCCACACACACCGCGCCCTCCAGGATCTGGGTTAGCAGCTGCTGCCCTAAGTCTCTGAGGGGGAGGCTTCAAGCTGCCTGAGAGAATTGCCCCCATTTTCAGCAGGCTGGGAGCTGAGAAGCGGTCCCCTTTATACACAGGAGAGGCGTAAAATATATGCCCCCCCACCCGCACCCGAAGCTCAGTGCAAAATGCGTGTTTGGCGGGGGACGGGGTGGAGCCCGCTTTGGGGGTTGGGGGCACGCACAGACCCGGGTTGGCAGGGGGAAGCCCCACCTCGGGCTGTGGTGGGGGAAAGGGAAGGAGGAGCAGCCGCCCCGACGGCCGCCGCCCAGCTCAGGCCCTGCCCCTGACCTCTGCTTGAGCGCCGCCAGGTCCTCCGCCAGCCCGTCTCGCTCCACCTGTACCCGGTCGCGCTCGCGGCCCAGCAACTCGAGCTCCCGCCGCAGCTCGCGCAGCTCCTGCTGGCACAGCTGGTCGGCGCGCGCCGGCTCCTGGCCCCGGGCCTGGCTCAGCTCCCCGCGCAGGGCCGCGTTCTGCTGCTCCAGGAAGCGCACCTTCTCGATGAAGTTGGCGAAGCGGTCGTTGAGCTCCTGCAGCTCCTGCTTCTCGTTGCTGCGTGTGGCCAGGAACTCCTGGTTGAGGGCCTCGGCCACGGAGAAGTCGAGGCGCTCCGAGGGCAGACGCAGGAGGGCGCCAGCGCTTGCCCGGGGGGCACGGAAGCTGCCCAGGCGCACGGAGGAGCCCGAGGACGCCGAGCCCAGCAAGCGGCTGCTCGAGAAGCGGGAGCCGGACGAGTAAGAGAAGGCCCCGGGGGATAGCGAGGGCGGCGGCCCAAAGGTGCGGCGGTACGAGGTGGAGCTGACGCTGGCCCGAAGGCCCGACGAGTGGCTCATGGCGGCGAGGACGACACGCAGCCACCGCTTGCAGAGCTAGGCCGGGGACTGGGGAGGAGCGGTTGACCGCTGCGAGGCAGCTTTATAAGCCCTACAGGCTCAGGGAGGGCATGGGTGGCTCCTCCCACTGGCCTGATGGCCCGAGCGGGGCTGTGTGGGGAGGGGGACGCCCCACCCCTGCAGAGCGGCAGGAGCGCCCCACCCTCCCTTCTTCCCTGGATGCTGGCGCCAGGCCTACTGGATTGCCCCCTGTTGCTAGCGGGGAAGGAGGCAGGGATGGTGACCTCAGGCAGGCCTCGGGTGGGGGTCGTTGCCTTCTAGCAGACAGCCAAGACTGGAGCTCAAGGTGGGAGGGCCTGACTTGAGCTCGGGTCCCTGTTAGAAAGAGCTGATAAAAACTGGGGGATAGGAGGGACTGAGGTTATAAGGGCAGGCTCCTGGCACATGAGTAGGGAGGAGGCAACTTAGGTGGAGGGAGAGGTGGCCTGGCCCTTTGGTGCCTCCATTGTCCCCTGAAGGCCAGGCCCTGCCTTCAACCTGTTGTCAGCCACCTCCTCCTTCACCACACCCAGGAAGAAATGGGGGACAGGCTGGCTGAGGCAGCTGAGGGGGCTGGGGAATGGCGGGTCTCCCTAACCCCGAGGGCCCTGTGAAGGGCTGGTGCCTGGCGTCAGCTCTGCAGCTAATGGACCGGCCACCTCCCCTCCCCCTCCTTGGACACTGGAGTGGGCTGGAGGTTGCCTGCTGGTGTCTCAGCCTTAAAGATACAGCCCCCAGATGTGGACCTGCTGCAGGCCCAACAGGGTGGGCACATTGGAGGGGCTGAGGGGGTCTGGACCCAGCTCCGGATCCCACTTGGGAGGGGCTCTGCCCTGCTGGAAGCTGGGCCTAGTGGGGTTGCTGTATCCCATTTGTCTTTACGGATACTCCCTTCCCCCCACAACTGCAGCTCAGTCACGGGCCTTACGGGAAGAGGGCGATTCCTGAGGTGGGAAGGGGAGGGGGTGCATGGGCGCCAGCTGCTGCCAAGGCTGAGATGGATGGAGAGGCAGGAACCCGTTTCTGGTATTGAGGAGTGGCCGGTACCCAAGGACGGGTGAAGCTGCATGGGGAAGACATGGGAAAAGAGAAGATGCCTGCCCCCAAGAGTCCAGAGACTGAAAGAGGAGAGAGAGAGAGAGAAGGCCTCGGAATAGATCCACAAACCTGTGCAAATGGATGCTTATGCAAAGCCTGTACTATGTTGGCACACATTACACATACAAACACACACACAGCCACACATCTCTTCCTCCCCTCCCCCACCCAGGAGTGAGCGGGCAGGCTGACGTCTGGCCTTTGCATGTCAAATGGCTCCCAGAACGTAGGCTCGGGCTGTCCAGAGGTGAACAGAGGCAGCTCAGATGATCTGCAGGTGCCAAGACCCGTTGGGTTTGCCAAGAGCCGTGGGGCTGCTGCGCTGGGGTCGGTCCACCTTGAATTGGTTTAGAGCTCCCGGCTGGGTCTCTGGCTGAGGGGTGGAGGAGGGCGGCTCCCTGGCCCGCCAGCTCCGCGGCATTGCAGGGCAGAGGAGTCCCACCTCCCCAGTTTGTGTGTCCTCTGAGATGGACCAACGCCTGCCCGCTCTGATCGCATCCCTACCGCCTTCCTCTCTCCTCTAGGCCCCTCCCTCCTTCCGGGCCATTAGTCTCTCCCTGCACAGCTGCCAGGTCCTTCTCCTTGATGGGTCTGGTTTGGTTGCCAGGGGAATGGGAAGAGGGAGGATGGGAGGGCAGGGATGAGACGGGTAAGCCAGGGCCTGTCACCCCCAATTCCTGCCTGGGCTGGGGGGTGAGGGGCTTGGCAGGTGTTGGGAGGGGGATGGGGAAGCCTTGCAGCCTTCTGCAGCAGCCCTGGTCTATGGGCCCTTGCTGCCATTGGCCTGAAGTCCCATCAGCCCCGGCCTCGGCCCCGCCCTTCCTATGGCTGTCCTCAGGAAGCACACTGGGGGTCTGAGAGGGGCTGCCTGGGGAGGGGCAGGCAAGGCTTGAACTCCTGGGGCAGCTGAGGTGGACCAGCTCAGGCCCTGTCTTTATCAGGGACTGGTGGAAAGCCTGGGCCTTTGGACTAGAGGATGGGGGCTGGGCCTGGGGGTTTCAGATGGCGTTCCCTGGCCTCCCTCACTTCTGGCCCCAGCTCACCACCCAGATGCCCCAGAGGGGATGGGCTGGAAGGCCTCCTCAGCAGGGCTCAAGGCACTGCTGAGTGAGTAAGGCAGGGGCCTGGGTGGGGAACCAGATCTGCTGGCAAGGCAGGGGCGGCTCCTCCCCCTTACTCAGAAGGAGCCAGGCATGGGAGACCTTGGGGCCTGAAGAAAGGTGGACAAAGGGTCACCCTTAAGGGTTGGGACTCTGGTATCCAGCTGCCAAGCTGTGCATCTGACCCCACCACTCCATTGCATGAATTTAGGCCCATTACTCAACCTCCATGTCCTTCAGCAAAATGTTTCCTCCTCAAAGGGTGGTTGGGAGGAATAAATAATAAATCCATGCCAAGTGCTTAGGACATGCACAGTAAGGGCTAAAAACGTAAGCTAGCTTTATTATTGTTATTATTAAATCTCCCAAGTGATATTTTCAGTCCCCCCCCCCCCCCGCATTAAGGATCTGAACTCCTTTTGGATGTCCCCACTCGCCAGTGACAGCAGTGCTGGACCCAGCATGGAAGGAGCCAAGAGCTTCCTGACTGTTGGAAGGGTGGAGGGGAAGGTGGTCTCACCCTTGAGTCAGTTAGGCAAAGAGTTTACTGATTCAGAGACAGGTTCTGCACAGACAGCCTGGGTTTGATCCTGGCTCCTCAACTTAATTAGCCTTGTGCCTTGGATGTGGGTGAGAGATTTCGCCTCCATTCACTCCATTTTCTTTATTCAAAAATTGGGATGATAATAATAGTTGCTATCTCATAGTCTTGGGAGGATTAAATGAGTTACAATATGTAAAGCACTTAACGCTTGGCACACGGTACATGCTATCTAAGTATTAGCCAGTATCGTTACCCCTCCTCCTTCTGCCTCCCAGTCTGCTCTGGTAAAAGCTTGGAGACAAATGGCCGCTAGATCCATTAGAGGATTGCAAGGAAGGTGAATTTTCAGGTAAGAGTGCTACTGAACCGGCCACAAACACAAATCTGGATGAGGAGGGGCGTGTAGGCAGCAGAGGGTGAGAGATTGGGAAGAAGATTTCCATAGCTGGACTCCCAGGCAAGGCCAAAGTTGTAGTGTGGGAACAGAAGGAGCTAGCCAAGAGAATAGGAAGTTGTTTTCAGAGAGTGGGATGCATGAATATGTGATTTTGAAGCTGGGGTATGTATGGATGATGAGGTTCCAAGGGTATTATCAAGGAAGTGAGCAGTTTAGCTGTGTGACCTCGGGTGAGTTACTTACCCTCTCTGAGCTTCACTTTATCTGTAAAATAGGGATGATGTCAGTGTCCTCTCTTGTGAAATTTAATGAGGTATCTTATGCAAAGCAATTAGCATGTTTCAAGGCTCATAATAGGTGCTCAACAATGTTGATTGCCTTCTTGCCCTGCCCTTTGGCAGAAGGGAAACAGACATAGAGGAGCAGTGACTTATAACCCTAGTTACGCAAAACCAAATGTCAGGTGGGGTCTCCCTGCTCCTTGAGGTCTAGGATTGGCTCAAACCTCCACTCCACATCCTGGGGAAAGTCCAATGTCCTCCCCAAGATTTCTTTGCATTTCCAGGTGTTTCCTCTTTACCTCCCTGGCTCCGGATCCCTGCTTCCCCTGAATAGACTGACTTTACAGTTGACTCTCCACAAGGTCTCAGATGTGTCACTCGGCACCGTCCCTTAGTTCCTCTGGTCCTCTTTTCCCATCACGGAGGCTCAGAGTGACAAAGTTGCTTGTCTGAAGTTGCCCAGTGAGCTCATGGACACCAGAAAGCCACATCCTGGCTGTCAGGCACTGGCCAGCCCTGCTGGGTTCTGTGCTCTGGGTCTGCAGGTGGCAGAGAGCCTCAGCCAGCAGAGGCCAAGCTCTGAACTTTTCCAAGTGGACAGTCCCAGCATGGCCCAAGGAGCTGCAGGGTCCCCACTGACAGTGTGGCTCCCCTCAGAGTGGAATCCTTTCTCCATTGTCTCCTCCCCTCTTCTGGGCACCTTTCCATTTCATTATTTCTCTCACTGTATTGTATAGTAATCACTAGCACTTCCATGTGTCAGGCACTGGACTAAGCATTTTACATGTGTTATCACTTTTGATTCTCACAATAATCCTTCAACATGGGAACTATTATTCCCATTTTACAGTTGAAGAAACTGAGGCACAGAGAGATTACGCAATTTACCTAAGGTCACACAACTAGTAAGTTAGCAATCTGTTTAGGCCTGAATCCCTCTCCCTGACAATATAATCTTTGTGTCCCTGGCATCTATCACAGGACCTAGGTCAAATAAATGTTGATTAAACTGAACTGAACTCTAAGGCACGTGAAAAAAAATCTCTCCCAGGCCTGCTGGTCAGGAATATAGTGGTGTGTTGCTGCCACCTTCTGGCCAGAAGCCAGAATGACATGTCTGCCCTCTAGGCATTCATGTTTTACTGGGAGGGAGCAAAAACTCCAGGCTCAAGAAACTTAGAATTTGATGGGCCCTTCAAAATTATCTATTGGGACCTACTTCTTTTTTTACAATTGTGGAATATAACATATTTACATAGAAATGATAACTTTCCAAGTGAAATTTAACAAGAAGTTAGCAAATTTCAAAGAATGTTATGGATTACAGTTCCAGTTTCGGTTATTTCCTTATTGTGAAATATAACATATATACAAAATGGTGATAGCATTCAAATTACTATTTAACAAGTAGCTATAGAGCAAATTTTAAAGACTGCTATGGGTTACAGTTCCACCATTTCAGTTGTTTCCTTCTAGCTATTCTAATACCCTGGCAACTAAGAAAAAGAAAATTATATAGAGATTCAGTATTCATAATCCTTTGTTAAATTCTATCTTGTCTGTTGCTACCTTTTCCTCTAGTGTAATCACTTTCCTGATCTTCAGGGATGTGGGGCCTATTTTTTTTAATTAAATTCAGCTTTATCAAGATATATTCACATACCATACAATCATCCATGGTGTACAATCAGCTGTTCATAGTACCATCATATAGTTGTGCATTCATCACTCCAATCTAATTTTGAACATTTTCCTTACACCAGAAAGAATAAGAATAAAAAAAAAGGAAAAAAGAACACCCAAATCATCCTCCCATTCCCACCCTATTTTTCATTTAGTTTTTGTCCCTATTTTTCTACTCATCCATCCATACACAGTATAAAGGGAGTGTGATCCACAAGGTTTTCACAATCACACTGTCACCCTTGTAAGTACATTGTTATACAGTTGTAAGTACATTGTTATACAGAGTCCAGACTACTGGGTTGCAGTTTGATAGTTTCAAGTATTTACTTCTAGTTATTCTGATGCACTAAAACCTACAAAGGGTTATCTATATAGTGCATAAGAATTCCCACCAGAGTGACCTCTCGACTCCATTTGAAATCTCAGCCACTGAAACTTTATTTCATTTCATTTCACATCCCCCTTTTGGTCAAGAAGATGTTCTCAATCCCACAGTGTTGGGTCCAGATTCATCTCCGGGAGTCATATCCTGCATTGCCAGGGAGATTTACACCCCTGGCAGTCAGGTGGGAACTACTTTTACAGCTGAGGAGACTTGTCAAAAGGGGGGTGTAAAATCCAGTCAGTGCATCACTGGTATTAGGAGTTCAGATCCCTAATTCCATTCTTTCCCCAGGCTTGGGATCCTCCTCTGTCCCCAGAAACCAAAGGCCAGGGAAGGAGGGCAAAAAATGTCCCCAACTTCTCCCATGTCCTCCACCATGTCCACAGTCTCCAGGCCCACCCTCACTGCAAACCCACATCTCCACCTGCCTGCCTGACTTTTCCAACCTGCCACCCCACAACTAGAGAACAGGAGAGCAGCTTCAGACCCAGGAGGGAATGTCCTCAGAATCACCTGGGGGCCCACTGATTCAGATTTGAGTCCTACCCAGACCTTCTGCATCCCTAGGATCTGCATTTTAATAAACTTCCTAGGTGATTTTTATTTTTATTTTTTATTTTTTTATAATTCATATTTATTGAGATATATTCACATACCATGCAGTCATATAAAACAATGGGTACATTAATTGTTTACATTGCCATTATATAGTTGTGCATTCATCACCAAAATTAATTTTTGACATTTTCATTACCACACACACAAAAATAATAAGAGTAAAAATTAAAGGGAAAAAGAACAATTAAAGCAAAAAAGAACACTGGGTGCATTTTTTTCTTTTCTTCCCCCATTTTTCTACTCATCCATCCATAAATGAGGCAAAGGGGAGTGTGGTCCATATGGCTTCCTCAATCACATTGTCACCCCCATAAGCTACATTTTTATACAGTCGTCTTCAAGATTCATGGGTTCTGGGTTATAGTTTGATAGTTTCAGGTATTTACTGCTAGCTATTCCAATTCATTAGAACCAAAAAAGGGTTGTTTATATTGTGCGTAAGAGTGTCCACCAGAGTGACCTCTCGGCTCCTTTTGGAATCTCTCTGCCACTGAAGCTTATTTCATTTCCTTTCACATCCCTTTTGGTCAAGAAGATGTTCTCCATCCCATGATGCTGGGTCTAGATTCCTCCCCGGGAGTCATATTCCACATTGCCAGGGGGATTCACTCCCCTGGGTGTCAGATCCCACGTAGTGGGGAGGGCAGTGATTTCACCTAGAAATCACTAGCTAGAGAGAGAGGGCCACATCTGAGCAACAAAGAGGCATTCAGGAGGAGGCTGTTAGGCGCAATTATAGGGAGGCCTAGCCTCTCCTTTACAGCAACAGCCTTCCCAAGGGCAAGTCCTGCGGTAGAGGGCTCAGCCCATCAAACCACCAGTCCCCTATGTCTGTGAGCACATGAGCAACCATTGAGGTGGAGAAGCCCAACACCCCTGCATTCTCCACCAGCTCCTCAAGGGGGCTCTGCATATTTTTTTCATTGTGTTTTTTTTTTTTTAATTTCTTTTTTTTAAATCAACTCTATCAAAAAAACATACAATAAAAAAACATTTCAAACAAACCATGACAAGGTAGTCCAACATATTCCTACTCTACCCCAAGAAAATAACCTAATATAGCAACATTTCTGTGAACTTGTTCCTACCATACCCATCAGAAATTAACAAACCATAGTCATTCCTGGGCATTCCCAGAACATTAAATTTACCCACAATAGCTTATCTGTTCTTATTAGGTTATCGTTCCCCCTTCTATCACTAGTTCCCCTACATTCTACATTATAAACCATTTATTTTAGGAGTGTGTTGTTTAACTTCCAGGTGTTTGTGAATTTTCTAAGTCTCTGATGGTTATTGACTTCTAATTGTATTACATTGTGGTCAGAGAATGTGCTTTGAATAATTTCAATTCTTTTTTTTAATTTATTGAGGCTTGTTTTATGTCCCAGCCTATGGTCTATTCTGGAGAAAGTTCTGTGATCACTAGAGAAGAATGTATATCCTTGTGATTTGGGATGTAATGTTCCATTCATGTCTGTTAAATCAAATTCACTCATCCAATTATTTAGGTTTTCAGTTTCCTCATTGGTCTTCTGTCTGGTTGATCTGTCTATAGGAGAGAGTGATGTGTTGAAGTCTCCCACAATTATTGTGGAAACATCAATTGTTTCCTTTAGTTTTGCCAGTGTTTGTCTCATGTATTTTGTGGCACCATGATTGGGTGCATAAACATTTATGATTGTTATTTCTTCTTGTTGAATTGTCCCTTTTATTAGTATGTAGTGGCCTTCTTGGTCTCTCCTAACATCCTTGCATTTAAAGTCTATTTTATCTGAGATTAATATTGCTACTCCTGCTTTCTTTTGGCTGTAGCTTACATGAAATATTTTTTCCATCCTTTCACTTTCAATTTCTTTGTGTCCCTGTGTCTAAGATGAATCTCTTGTATGCAACATATTGATGGTTCATTTTTTTTGATCCATTCTGCCAATCTATATCTTTTAATTGGGGAGTTTAATCCATTTACATTCAACATTATTACTGTGAAGGCATTTCTCGAATCAGCCTTCCTATCCTTTGGTTTATGTTTGCCAGATATATTTTTTCCCTCTCTCTCTTATTGTCCTTTAATGAACCAATATTGAATCTCTTTAGTACTGAACCTTTTTCCATCTCTCTCCTTTCTTTGTTTCTCTATCGATAGGGCTCTCTTTTGTATCTGAAGTAGGGCAGGTCTTTTATTAGCAAAATCTCTCAGCTTTTGTTTGTCTGTGAAAAATTTAAGCTCTCCCTCAAGCTTGAAGGAGAGCTTTGCTGGATAAAGTATTCTTGGTTGGAAATTTTTCTCTCTCAGAATTTTAAATATGTCATGCCACTGCCTTTTTGCCTTCATGGTGGCCGCTGAGTAGTCACTACTTAGTCTTATGTTGTTTCCTTTGTATGTGGTGAATTGCTTTTCTCTTGCTGCTTTCAGAACTTGCTCCTTCTCCTCAGTATTTGACAGTCTGATCAGAATGTCTTGGAGTGGGTTTATTTGGATTTATTCTATTTGGAGTTCACTGGGCATTTATGCTTTGTGTATTTATATTGTGTAGAAGGTTTGGGAAGTTTTCCCCAACAATTTCTTTGAATACTCTTTCTAGATCTTTACCCTTCTCTTCCCCTTCTGGGAAACCAGTGGGTCTTATATTTGGACATTTTATTTTATCTATCATATCCCTGAGATCCATTTCAATTTTTTCAATTTTTTCCCATTCTTTCTTTTGTTCTTTCATTTTCCGTTCTGTGGCCCTCGAGGTCACTGATTCGTTGTTCAGCTTCCTGTAGTCTTGTACTGAGTATCCAGAATCTTTTTTATTTGGTCAACAGTTTCTTTTATTTCCATAAGATCATCTATTTTTTTATTTACTCTCGCAATTTCTTCTTTATGCTCTTCTAGGGTCTTCTTCATGACCTTTGTATCCTGTGCCATGCTCTCATTGTTTGTCTTTAGTTCTTTGATTAATTGCTCCAAGTACTGTGTCTCCTCTGATCTCTTGATTTGGGTGTTTGGGTTTGGGTTATCCATATCATCTGGTTTTTTCATATGCTTTAAGATTTTCTGTTGTTTTTGGCCTCTTGGCATTTGCTTTACTTGATAGGGTTCTTTTAGGATATGTAGGATTATCCAAAGACTAATCTCTAATTTGTCAGATCTACAGCTTGGTGGAGTACACTTTCTCTAACTAACCAGCAGATGGTGTCCATGAGTCACCTATTCCCCTCAAGTCAGTTCTTCCCAACTTTGTCTTTGTGGTGTATGGGGGTATGATTCTTGTGGGGTCCAATTGGTACACCAAGTTTGGGTGTGTTGTTGTTGCTGTCTGCCCTGAATGTGGGGCATGTGTCTGAGCAGTTAGGGAAGGAGAGCAGCTTTAATAATCAAACCTCCAAGGTGTTCCTGGAGATTCAAGGCTGTTGCAAGAGTCTAAACCTTCATTTCAGTCTCGCCACAGATTGTCTCTGCCACTGATCCACAAGTCCTTGGTATTGGTGTATGGACCCTGGGATTTCCAAGTGGGTCCCTCTTCCAAGCCATGCTCTTCTAGAAGGTTGTACTACATCACAAGTGCGTGCCATCCCACAAGGGAAGTTCTGGGCTGCCAGGCTGTGTAGGTGCGTTCCCAGCCTGCTGTAAGGATGGCTGTATGGGGTGTGTTAATTTCCCCCTTTTTGCACAGCTCCACCTTCCCAGCTCCGGGACAGTTAGCTGTGGGTGCGCGAAAGGCTGTTGTCCATGCCTGATATTGTGGTGTGTGCGCTTGTTCCTGGAAACACTTCCCATCACACTGGATTTTTGGCACAGCTCTGGGCTGTGGCTCTGGCGCCGGGCAGGAGCATTCCCAGCCCAACGGGAAGATGGCTGCAAGGGGCATGGTTATTTTCCCCTTTTGGCTCACCTCCGCCTGCCTTGCTCCAAGGCAATTAGCAGTGGGTGTGCGAAAGGCTATCTTCCATGCCAGATATTGAGGCATTTGCACAGCCCATTCCTGCCACGCTTCACTGTGCGGTTCTCGCTGCCGTATCTGCAGCCGCTTTTGGGTTTTTCAAAAAAGAACTAGTCCACTTCCAAACGCCAACCCACGGTTTCCCCACACCGCTGCCGGATATTCAGCAGGCTTACTCACTCACTTCAGAAGGCAGACTCCCAGTTTCACCAAGTGCACAGTCCCTGTGGATTTAGCAGAACTTGTCCAGCTGGTGCATCGCTGGAACTGGTGTTCTGGGTCACTTCCTGGCTTTTATTTAGTATTTTTCACGGAGTTGTTTTTTTGCCCTGTCTCTCCTAGCCGCCATCTTCCCTAGGTGATTTTTAATGCACATGAAATTTCGAGTATTCCTGGATTAAGACTTTTTATTTAAATTGTCCTTCCCTCCCCTCACCCCGTTTTATTTTGAAAAATTTCAATCACAAAGAAAAGTTTAAAGAATGCTGCAATGAACACCAATATATCCTTCTCCCAGATTTACCAGTCATTAACATTTTGCCACTATTCCTTTGAAAGTAAGTTTCAGACAGCATGATATTTCACTCCTAAATACTTTTGCACATATCTCCTAAGAGCAAGGACATTTTCTACATAACCACAGTATTCTTACCCCATGCAAGAAACTTAACATTGCTATGATCTAGTATTCAGTCTATATTGAAATCCTCCCAATTGTCCCAGTAATGCCCTGCAGACATTTCCTCCCATAAGAGAGGTGTTAGAATATCAATGCTCAGAAAAGAGCCTGCAAATGGAGAAAGAGGTGTGGGTTTCATGCAGGGCAGTGAGGATGGGGGAGTAATGAGTCCTCCGGGGAAGACACAGACACAGATGAGGTGAAAGGGTGAATGAGTGAGGACCTGGGCGAGGAGAAGAGGAGAAACCACGGAGCCTTAGCCAATGCCTCTTGGGAGGAGAAAGCCTGGCAGGGCTGCCTCCTTGCCCCTCTGCAGACACCATTCCCATTGTCTTCTGCCATTGTGGTGCATCGCAGGGGCCCAGGCTGCCAGGGGACGGGGGCAGATGAGGAGCAGGTGCAGAATAAGGAGGGATTCCAAATGGGAAGAATGTGAGGAAAGCTCCAGGGAGTGTGGTCCCCAGAGCCCAGTGCTGCTAGGGGAGAGGAGTCAAGTGCAGAGGGAGAACCCTGCCTGTGGCCACAGGAGGCTGTGGTAAAGCTCCCTGAGGAGTGGTGGGAGCACAACCCAGATTACCTGGCATCTGGTATGTGTGAAAATGAAAACTTTGAGAAGTTAAGCAGTAAAAGAAAAGAGAGAAGTAGGCCAGTGACTGCAGGATGCAGCATGATTTTTAGGATCAGAGAGAGTTGCAGGCCAATGATATGGAGCTGGCAGAGAGGGAGAACCTGAAGGTATGATGGGGAAGGGAGTGGAGGGTGAACCTGTCAGTTAAGGAAAGAACAGGGGTTCCAGATCCTAGAACAGGGATTCCAGATCCTGGGCTGGAAGACTTTCTGCCCAGATATTGAATTTTATTGATGGGGGAAATGAAGACCCTAGAGGGGGTTTTAAACAAAGTCTCATGGCGTATCAGAAGAGAGCCTGGGCTTCTCATCTCCATCTCCACTTAATTCTCTTAGAAGATGTAGTGTTTGATGAGAGTTTTTCCCCCAGCTTGAGCCCAGGGATACACTCAGCCCTGCCTCAGGACCCTCCCACCCCTCCCACCCCCACTCCTGTGCTCTCCACGTGGAGCAAACCTTGTACATCAAGCAGGGTATGGGGTGAGGTGAGGCTCCTGGACCAACCTCATGTCCTAGCAGCTAGCCACAGGCTTTGTGTCCTTCAGGTCCCTGCCTGGTGGGGAGGAAGGGCCAGCCCATGTGGAAAGCTGAGGGAGGGACATAGTGGGGGGTTTTCCCCTGGGCCAGCCACAAATGATCCCTGTGGTCTTGAGCAAGTCCCTCCTCTCTGGCCCAAGGATGACATCAGGAAGAACATTTTATGCCGAGTTGGTTATAAGAACTTGAGGGATGTTTGGATCTGGATGGCTAAATTCAAGGGACATCATGGAAGACAAAGTAGGTGTGGTGATGGCAGCCTGACCAGGGCTGAAGGGCTTGGTTGGGGACAAACAGTCCCTTTATGGAGAGGGGAAGGGGTAGGGAAAATGGGAACCTCTGTCAGGGTGGTGCTGGAGTTGGAACATAAATGTGATCTAATCCCCAGCTGAAGGGTCATTTTTTGAGAAGAGCAAAGCCAGGGAATGCAAGGATAGTGATTCTCTACCCCCAACCCCCACCATCCCAACCCTCTGTTTACCAGGACTGCCAGAGAGGAGGCGTTGGCCCTGTGCTGGCCCAAGAGGCAGACACCCTCCCTCTCCCTCTCCCTCCCCCCACCCCATTCCCTCTTTCCAGCCACTTTCTCCCTGCCCCCCCCCCACACTTGTCCTTCCTCTTTGCTCTTCCTGCAACTTCTATGAGCCCTTCAGCCTGGAGTCCCAGAAGGTTAGTGCAAGTGGGAAACTGGGATCACTCAGGCAGCCTCTTCCTCTGACTCACACCCCCACCATTCTCCTGGTAAAGATGATGTGATGGAAGTCAGATTCTGTGGGCTGTGAAGAGATTTTGTCCTGGTGTGTGGCCGCTGCTGGAGGGCCCTGGCCACCCCTTCCCTATGCAGGCAGAGGCTTGATCACCTGCATGTGCACCCTCACACGGAGTCTGAGATGAAATGGGACAGGGGGTCCTGGAGACCAGGCTCTTTTGCAATCTTCACACTGCCAGTCATCTCACCCCACCTCCTGCAGGGAGAGGCTGGGTGACAGCTAAACAGACAAGCTCAAAGAGTCTGATGTCCGATATACCACCTTGACTGCACTCCATGTGCAGGGCTACACAGGCCCTCATGTGATAGCTGGAGCCTGGTCAGAGCTTCCATAGCCCATGTATCTCCCAGCCTGAGCAGTCTGATAGTCAGCATCCATTAGAACTTTCTCTCACTGTCTAGGTGAATTCACTCCCCAGGGCAGCCTGAACTGCTGTGCTAGTACCTGGCTGGTGGGGAGGGAGGTGACAGAGGAATTGGAGATGGGAAAAGAGAACAGTGGGAGAGAGAGGGAAGTGAGAAATGGAGGTGGAGGGAGGGGAGAAGGGAAGAAGAGAAGGGAGATAAGGTAGGTAGAGAGGGGTTTAAATTCAGCCAAGATTCTTGGAAAGACTGGAAGGAAGAAGCAGATCAGTTTGATTGACCAGTAGACAACTGAGGAAAAGAAGTGAGGAATGGAATCTACCCTCTGCCGGTTTGAATGTATTATGTCCCCCAGAAAAAGCCATATTATTTGATGCAATCTTGTGTGGCAGATATATTAATGGAGATTAAGTTGGAACGTTTGGATTAGGTTGTTTGCATGGAAATGTGCCCCACCCAGCTGTAGGTGATGACTCTGATTGGATAATTTCCATGGAGGTGTTACTCTATCCATTCAGGGTGGGTCTAAATTAAACCACTGGAGCCATATAAATGAGCTGACAAACAGAAGGAACTCAGAGCAGCTGAAAGTGACATTTTGAAGAGGAGTTACAGCCAAAAGGGACACTTTGAAGAATGCACAGAAGCTGAGAGAGTAGCTGCAGATGAGAGACAGTTTGAAGACAGCCATTGAAAACAGACTCTTGTTCCAGAGAAGCTAAGAGAGGACAAACACCCCAAGAGCAGCTGAGAATGACATTTTTGAGGAGCTGCAGCCTAGAGAGGAATGTCCTGAGAGAAAGCCGTTTTGAAACCAGAACTTTGGAACAGACACCAGCTACATGCCTTCCCAGCTAACAGAGGTTTTCTGGACACCATTGGCCATCCTCCAGTGAAGGTAACTGATTGTTGATGACTTAACCTTGGACACTTTATGGCCCTAAGATTGTAACTTTGTAACCAAATAAACCCCCTTTATAAAAGCCAATCCATTTCTGGTGTTTTGCATTCTGGCAGCATTAACAAACTAGAACACCCTCCTAGGGCAATGTTTGCCCTAGGAAAAGAGGGTAATACAAATATAAAAGGGTCTTAATATTTTTATTATTAATCATTTTACTAAAAATTTCTATGAACTATTGCTTTTAGGTCTTTTTTATGAGAATGCTTTGGGCAGGAAGCAATTGAAGACCAACTCAAAATAGCCTAAACAGTAAGGTAATTTATAATCTTACTGTTCCTGTTTGCTAATGCTGCCAGAATGCAAAATACCAGAAATGGATTGGTTTTTATAAACGGGATTTATTTGGTTACACAGTTACAGTCTGAAGACCATAAAGTATCCAACATAAGGTATCTACAATAGGGTACCTTCACTGAAGGATGGCTGATGGCATCTGAAAACCTCTGTTAGCTGGGAAGGCACATGGCTGGCATCTGCTTGCTCCCAGGTTGCATTTCAAAATGGCGTTCTCCAAAATTTCTGTGTCAGTTTCCAATGACTGTCTTCAAAATGTGTCTCTCAGCTGTAGCTAGCTGTGAGCTCCTTCTGTCTGAGCTTTTATAGGGCTCCAATGAACTAATCAAGGCCCATGCAGAATGGGTGGGGCCACACTTCCATGGAAATTAATCAGAGTTATCACCTACAGTTGAGTGGTCATATCTCCATGGAAACAACCTAATCCAAAGGTTCCAATTTAATCAACACTAATAAGTCTGCCCCCACAAGACTGCACTAAAGAGTATGGCTTTTTCTGGTGGACAATATATATACAAACTGGTACATTCCACCCTCTGGACTGCAGAAAAACATATTCTTTCCAAATACAAAATAGATTCATCCCATCACAATATCACAAAAACTTAAATCATTTCAGTAAGTACACGATCCCATCAAAATCAGTTACAGGCACGGTCTGTGCTAATGCAAAATTCCACTCTGGCTGTGGACCTGTGAAACTCAGGACAAGTTATCTGCTTCCAATAGACAAAGGAGGGACAGTCATAGGATAAACATTCCCATTGCCATAAGGAGAAACTGCAAGGAAAGGGTTTAAGGGATCAAAACAGTTCCTAAAACCAGCAGGACAAACTCCATTAGATTTCAAAGTCTGAGAGTTATTTACAGAATGATATTTTATCCTTGGCACTTGAGAGAGCAGGAGTCTAACCCTTCCTAAGGGCCTTTGCGGCAGCCCTTTTCTCTCCAAATGCTGGGGTGAGTACTCCAACATATCCACACACTGGGGAGACCACCTTCTTGGCCCCACTCTCCTCAAACACTGGGGCAGCACCCGGATTCTCTTCCATCTCTAGGGCACACGCTTAACCCCTTCAGAACAGTGGGGTGGCAGCCAGGCTCTCCCCAATCCCCTGGGAATGTGCTCCACTCTCTCTGAGGCCTGGGGAGTCAGCACTCTTCCTGAACATTGAGGCAGAAGGCCCACCCTTGACTTCCAGGTCAAACTCACCCTTTCCATGCATGTGGGCCACTCCACTCTCCCAGCCTGAGACCTCTTGACTCCAGACCTCAACTTCCATGGCTCTATCTTTGAAGAAATTTTTCCTTCAATTTTTTCCTTGTCTGTCTCCTCCAGTCCAGACCACCAGCAGCTCTGTCTATAAAGATCTTGCAAAAATTCTATTGACTTTGTATGAAGCACACAGGGGTCAAAGCTGTCAGACATTAGGACTTTCCACAAATCATTTCTGGATAACTCCATCTCCAATCCTGGCTTGTACTGAAATGGTGGTTGGGTTCTGTTCTAGTTTGCTAATGCTGCAGAATGCAAAACACCAGAGATGGATAGGCTTTTATAAAACGGGTTTATTTGGCTATACAGTTACAGTCTTAAGGCCATAAAGTGTCCAAGGTAACACATCAGTAATCAGTTACCTTCACTGGAGGATGGCAAATGGCGTCTGGAAAACCTCTGTTAGCTGGGAAGGCACGTGGCTGGCGTCTGCTCCAAAGTTCTGGTTTCAAAATGGCTTTCTCCCAGGACATTCTTCTCTAGCAAGCTTGCTCCTCTTCAAAACATCACTCACAGCTGCACTCACTGAGCTTTCTCTCTCTCCACTCGCATTTTACTATAAGCTACAAGGAGAAGCCAGGGTATCTCTTCCACATGTAGTCTGGAGATCTCCTCAGCTAAGTATTCCAGGTTGTTGCTTTCAAATTCTTCCTTCCATCTGACACCAGGACTCAATTTTGCCAAATTCTCTGCCACTTTAAAACAAGGATCACCTTTCCTCCAGTTTGCAACAACACATTCATCATTTCTGTTCAAGTCCTCATCAGAAGTATCTTTAGAGTCCATATTTCCATAAACAGTCTCTTTAAAGCAATTTTGGCCTTTTCTATCAAGCTCCTCAGAATTCTTCCAGAATCTTCCCCTTATCCATTTAAAAAGCCACGCCAACATGTTTGGTATTTGCAAACTCAGCAGCAAAAGCACCCCACTCCTGGTACCAAAATCTGTCCTAGTTTGCTAATGCTGCAGAATGCAAAACACCAGAGATGGATAGGCTTTTATAAAACGGGGGTTTATTTCACTACACAGTTACAGTCTTAAGGCCATAAAGTGTCCAAGGTAACACATCAGCAGTCAGGAACCTTACCTGGAGGATGGCCAATGCTGTCCAGAAAACCTCTGTTAGCTGGGAAGGCATGTGGCTGGCATCTGCTTCAAAGTTCTGGTTTCAAAATGACTTTTTCCCAGGACGTTCCTCTCTAGGCTGCAGTTCCTCTAAAGTGTCACTCTTAGTTGCACTTGGGATATTTGTCCTCTCTCAGCTTCTCTGGAATAAGAGTCTGCCTTCAACAGCTGTCTTCAAACTGTCTCTCATCTGCAGCTCCTGTCCCTCTTGGCTGTAGCTCCTCTTCAAAACATCACTCACAGCTGCACTGCACTGATCAAGGCTCACCCTAAATGGGTGGGGCCACGCCTCCATGGGAACATCTCATCAGAATTATCACCCACAGCTGGGTGGGGCACATTCCAAGCAAATCTAACCAGCACCGAAACTTCTGCCCCATACAAGACTACAAAGATAATGGCATTTGGGGGACACAGTACATTCAAACCGGCACAGGTTCCATGTTTGGTTAAATCCTCATGTTGGGCTGTAGTTTCTGGGGTTCCACCCCCTGGAAGCTCAGAGTTTTCTAGGCCATCCATTTCTGGTTTCTTTGTACCCAAGAGTTATCTCTCTCTACTTGCATTTTACTATAAGCTGCAAGGAGAAGCCAGGCCACACTCTTATATTTAGTGTCAAAATCTCTTCAGCTAAGTATCCCAGCTTGTTGTATTCAAATTCACTTATCTCTCTCCACTCATATTTTACTATAAGCTGCAAGGAGAAGCCAGGCCACACTCTTGATATTTAGTGTTGAAATCTCTTCAGCTAAGTATCCCAGCTTGTCATTTTCAAATTCTGCCTTCCATCTGACAACAGGACTCAATTTTGCCAAATTCTCTGCCACTTTAAAACAAGGATCGTCTTCCTTCCAGTTTGCAATGACACATTCAACATTTCTGTTCAAGTCCTCATCAGAGCTATCTTTAGGGTCCATATTTCTACCAACAGTCTCTTCAAAGCAGTCTAGGCCTTTTCCATCAAGTTCCTCACAATTCTTCCAGAGTCTTCACCTTATCCATTTAAAAAACCATTCCAACATGTTTGGTATTTGCAAACTCAACAGCACCCCACTCCTGGTACCAAAATCTATTCCAGTTTGCTAATGCTGCCAGAATGCAAAAAACCAAAAGGGATTGGCTTTTATAAAGGGGGCTTATTTGGTTACACAGTTACAGTCTGAAGACCATAAAGTATCCAACATAAGGTATCTACAATAGGTGATACAATAGGTGAACATCCTTCACTGAAGGATGGCTGATGGCATCTGAAAACCTGTTAGCTGGGAAGGCACATGGCTGGCATCTGCTTGCTCCCAGGCTGTGTTTTAAAATGGCGTTCTCCAAAATTTCTGTGTCAGTTTCCAATGACTGTCTTCAAAATGTGTCTCTCAGATGTAGCTAGCTGTGAGCTCCTGTCTGAGCTTTTATAGCGCTCCAGTGAACTAATCAACACCCATGCTGAATGGGTGGGGCCACACCTCCATGGAAATTATCTAATCAGAGTTATCACCTACAGTTGGGTGGGTCATATCTCCATGGAAACCCAATCCAAAGGTTCCAATTTAATCAACACAAATAAGTCTGCCCCCACAAGATTGCATTAAAGAATATGGCTTTTTCTGGGGGATAATATATATACAAACTGGTACACTTAACTAACAAAAAATCTAGAAGCCCATAACAATTATAAATACATATGCACCTAATGGCAAAGCCCCAAAATGTATGAAGCAAATATTGACAGATTTGAAGGGAGAGAAAGATGGTTCTACATTAATATTAGGATACTTAAATACACTACTATCAGTAATGAATAGAACATCTAGACAGAAGATCAATAAAGAAATAGAATACTTAAACAATACTATAAACCTACTAGTCCTAACTGACATATATAAAACTCTTCATCCAACAGCAGCAGAGTATTTTTTCCTCTCAAGTACACATGGGTCATTTCCAGGATAGACCATATGTTAGGTCACAAAACAAGTCTCAATAAATTTAGAAGTATTGAAATAATACAATGTAACTTCTCCAAACACAGTAGAGTGAAGCTATAAAGCAATAACAGAAAGAGAACTGGAAAACATACAAATATGTGGAAATAAAACAACATACTCATAAACAATGAATGGGTCAAAGAAGAAATCGCAATTGTAATTGGGAAATATCTTGGGATGAATGAAAACAAAAACAATGTACCAGAACTTGTGGGGTGCTGAAAAGGCAGCGATGAGATGGAAATATATAGCTCTAAATGCTTACATTAGAAAAGAAGATCTGACATCAGAAACCTTACCTTACAACTCCAGAATCTAGAAAAAGAAGAGCAAACTAAACCCAAAGAAAGCGGAAGGAAAGAAATAACAAAGATTACAGCAGAGATAAATGAAATTGAGAATTTTTAAAAACAATAGAATCAACAAAACCAAAAAATCAATAAAATTGACAAACCTTTAGCTAGACTGACAAAGAAAAAAAGAGAGAGAATGTAAATAACTAGAATCAGAAATGAAAGGGGGGGACCTTACTAACAACCCCACAGAAATAAAAAAGATTTTAAGAGGATACTATGAACAACTGAACACCAGCAAATTAAATAACTTAGATGAAATGGACAAAGTCCTGGAAATACAAACTACCTATACCAACTCGAGAAGAAATAGATCTCAACCAGACCAATGACAAGTAAAGAGATTGAATAAAAAACCTCCCAAAGAATGCAAGTGTACCCCTACCTCACACCATATACAAAAATTAACTCAAAAGGGTCAAACACCTATGTGCCGGTTTGAATGTATTATGTCCCCCAGAAAAAGCCATATTCTTTGATACAATCTTGTCAGGCAGACATATTAGTGGGGATTAAGCTGGAACATTTGGATTAGGTTGTTTGCATGGAAATGTGCCCCACCCAACTGTAGATGATAACTCTAATGAGATATTTCCATGGAGGTGTGGCCCCACCCATTCAGGGTGGGCCTTGATCAGTGGAGCCATATAAATGGGCTGACAAACAGAAGGAACTCAGTGCAGTGCAGCTGCGAGTGAGGTTTTGAAGAGGAGCTACAGCTGAGAGGGACACTTTGAAGAAGGCACAGGAACTGCAGATGAGAGACAGTTTGAAGATGGCTGTTGAAAGCAGACTTGCTCCAGAGAAGCTAAGAGAGGACAAATGCCCCAAGAGCAACTAGGGTGACATTTTGAAGAGGAGCTGTGGCCTAGAGAGGAACGTCCTGGGAGAAAGCCATTTTGAAACCTGAACTTTGGAGCAGATGCCAGCCACGTGCCTTCCTAGCTAACAGAGGTTTTCCGGACAACATTGGCCATCCTCCAGTGAAGGTACCTGATTGCTGACATGTTACCTTGGACACTTTATGGCCTTAGACTGTAACTGTGTAACCAAATAAACCCCCTTTTATAAAAGCCAATCCATCTCTGGTGTTTTGCATTCTGGCAGCATTAGCAAACTAGAACAACCTAATTATAAGAACCAAAACCATTAACTCCTAGTAGAAAACATGAGGAAGCATCTTCAGGACTTTGTGTTAGGCAATGGTTTCTTAGACTTTATACCAAAAACACAAGCAACCAAAGAAAAAAGAGATAAACGAGACTTCATCAAAAGTAACATTTTTTGTGCATCAAAAGACTTCATCATAAAAGTAAAAAGACAACCTACAAAATGGGAAAAATATTTGGAAACCATATTTCCAATAAGGGTTTAATGTCCAGAATATATAAAGAAATCCTACAACTCAACAACAAAAAGACAAACAACCCAATTTAAAAATGGGCAAAAGACCTGAATAGACATGTCTCCAAAGAAGATATACAAATGGCCAATAAGCATATGAAGATACTCAATATCATTTGTCATTAGGGAAATGCAAATCAAAACCACAATGAGATACCATTTCACACTCACTAAAATGGCTCTTTTATTTTTTTATTTTTTTATAAATACAAATAAGTTTAGTGTACAAAATTAAGACCTTTGTATTTCACAACTCACTAAGGTTCAAGAAAGATTATTTTTTAAGTCCTTCACAGAAATTTTGCTTTCACTATGGCCTGTCCTCAACTATTAAACATGGCCTAACCAAAATGTTATCAAAACAAACACTATAAATAACACCAAGTCCTTTAAAGAAGACTGTCTCAAATGTTATTTCTTGGCATAGGTGATCTTCATGGCATGGGATGGTGTGATCTTAAATCCTTGTAAAGCATCCTTGGCAGCTCCAGCCTGCCCATTTTCAAACTCAACAAAAGCAATGTCATGTCTTCCAGGTACGAGACGGACTTCCTTGAAACCAGGGAACTGATTAAAAAGCATGGATAACATCATCTCGTTAGTCTCTTCTGGTAAGTTATTAAGGAATAAAATATAGTTTGGAGGGTAATCAGGAATCTGAGGATTAGGTGTTGTATTTCCTTGGGTGTTAGTTGAATTTAATGTTCCCTGACCAGGCTTTTTGTTTGCAGTTGTTTCAGTTTGTTTCAGTTTTGGCTTTTTTCTTTTCTTTTTTCTTTTCTTTGTCAGCAAATGTGCCACACATTTTAGATATTATATCAGAATCTGTTTTTGCATACTTGATTTGCATTGGTTTACCATAAAATGGAAATCCTTGTAAGTGTCTCAAGGCATTCATGGATGAGCCCAGTTCCTTAAATATAACGAAGGCCTGCCCCCTCATCTTCACAGTCTTTAAAGCTACAATATCTACCACATGGCCAAACTGAGAAAACGGGGCATACAGGGATTTCTTCAATTCTTCTTTTTTAATTTTGTCATTCATTTTATTGATATAAATTGTATGATTTGGTCTGATATCCACGTTCTGGGTTAAATTGTCCAAATAATTTGAGGTCTGCAGCGTCTCTCATACAGACCGTAAAATGGTTATTTAAAAAAAATGGAAAATAATGTTGTAGAGGATGTAGAGAAATAGGAACACTTGTTTGTTGTCAGAAGGAATGTAAAATGGTGTAGCCACTGTGGAAAATAGTTTGGCAGTTCCTCAGAAAGTTACATATAAAATTACGCTATGGAGAGGCGGGGCAAGATGGCAGACTGGTGAGCTGTAAGTTTTAGTTACTCCTCCAGGAAAGTAGGTAAAAAGCCAGGAACTGCGTGGACTGGACACCACAGAGCAATCTGTCTTTGGGCATACTTCATACAACACTCATGAAAATGTGGAACTGCTGAGATCAGCGAAATCTGTAAGTTTTTGCCGCCAGGGGACCCGCGCCCCTCCCTGCCAGGCTCAGTCCCGGGGGAGGAGGGGCTGTCAGCTCCGGGAAGAAGGGAGAACTGCAGTGGCTGCTCTTATCGGAAACTCATTCTACTGATTCAAACTCCAACCATAGATAGACTGAGACCAGACACCAGAGACTCTGAGAGCAGCCAGCCCAGCAGAGAGGAGACAGGCATAGAAAAAAAACAACACGAAAAACTCCAAAATAAAAGCAGAGGATTTTTGGAGTTCGGGTGAACACAGAAAGGGGAAGGGCGGAGCTCAGGCCTTGAGGCGCATATGCAAATCCCGAAGCAAAGCTGATCTCTCTGCCCTGTGGACCTTTCCTTAATGGCTCTGGTTGCTTTGTCTATTAGCATTTCAATAACCCATTAGATCTCTGAGGAGGGCCGTTTTTTTTTTGTTTTTTTGTTTTTTTGTTTTTTAATCCTTTTTTCTTTTTCTAAAACAATTACTCTAAGAAGCCCAATACAGAAAGCTTCAAAGAATTGCAATTTGGGCACGTCAAGTCAAGAGCAGAACTAAGAGAGCTCTGAGACAAAAGGCAATAATCCAGTGGCTGAGAAAATTCACTAAACAACACAACTTCCCAAGAAAAGGGGGGTGTCCGCTCACAGCCACCATCCTGGTGGACAGGAAACACTCCTGCCCATCGCCAGCCCCATAGCCCAGAGCTGCCCCAGACAACCCAGTGTGACGGAAGTGCTTCAAATAACAGGCACACACCACAAAACTGGGCGTGGACATTAGCCTTCCCTGCAACCTCAGCTGAATGTCCCAGAGCTGGGAAGGTGGAGCAGTGTGAATTAACAAAGCCCCATTCAGCCATCATTTCAGCAGACTGGGAGCCTCCCTACACAGCCCAGCAGCCCAGAACTGCCCTGGGGGGACGGCACTCACCTGTGACATAGCACAGTCATCCCTCAACAGAGGACCCGGGGTGCACAGCCTGGAAGAGGGGCCCACTTGCAAGTCTCAGGAGCCATACGCCAATACCAAAGACTTGTGGGTCAGTGGCAGAGACAAACTGTGGCAGGACTGAACTGAAGGATTAGACTATTGCAGCAGCTTTAAAACTCTAGGATCATCAGGGAGATTTGATTGTTAGGGCCACCCCCCCCTCCCCGACTGCCCAGAAACACGCCCCACATACAGGGCAGGCAACACCAACTACACACGCAAGCTTGGTACACCAATTGGGCCCCACAAGACTCACTCCCCCACTCACCAAAAAGGCTAAGCAGGGGAGAACTGGCTTGTGGAGAACAGGTGGCTCGTGGACGCCACCTGCTGGTTAGTTAGAGAAAGTGTACTCCACGAAGCTGTAGATCTGATAAATTAGAGATAAGGACTTCAATAGGTCTACAAACCCTAAAAGAACCCTATCAAGTTCAGCAAATGCCACGAGGCCAAAAACAACAGAAAATTATAAAGCATATGAAAAAACCAGACGATATGGATAACCCAAGCCCAAGCACCCAAATCAAAAGATCAGAAGAGACACAGCACCTAGAGCAGCTACTCAAAGAACTAAAGATGAACAATGAGACCATAGTACGGGATATGAAGGAAATCACGAAGACCCTAGAAGAGCATAAAGAAGACATTGCAAGACTAAATAAAAAAATGGATGATGTTATGGAAATTAAAGAAACTGTTGACCAAATTAAAAAGATTCTGGACACTCATAGTACAAGACTAGAGGAAGTTGAACAACGAATCAGTGACCTGGAAGATGACAGAATGGAAAATGAAAGCATAAAAGAAAGAATGGGGAAAAAAATTGAAAAACTCGAAATGGACCTCAGGGATATGATAGATAATATGAAACGTCCGAATATAAGACTCATTGGTGTCCCAGAAGGGGAAGAAAAGGGTAAAGGTCTAGGAAGAGTATTCAAAGAAATTGTTGGGGAAAACTTCCCAAATCTTCTAAACAACATAAATACACAAATCATAAATGCTCAGCGAACTCCAAATAGAATAAATCCAAAAAAACCCACTCCGAGACATATACTGATCACACTGTCAAACACAGAAGAGAAGGAGCAAGTTCTGAAAGCAGCAAGAGAAAAGCAATTCACCACATACAAAGGAAACAGCATAAGACTAAGTAGTGACTACTCAGCAGCCACCATGGAGGCAAGAAGGCAGTGGCACGATATATTTAAAATTCTGAGTGAGAGGAATTTCCAGCCAAGAATACTTTATCCAGCAAAGCTCTCCTTCAAATTTGAGGGAGAGCTTAAATTTTTCACAGACAAAGAAATGCTGAGAGAATTTGCTAACAAGAGACCTGCCCTACTGGAGATACTAAAGGGAGCCCTACAGACAGAGAAACAAAGAAAGGACAGAGAGACTTGGAGAAAGGTTCAGTACTAAAGAGATTCGGTATGGGTACAATAAAGGATATTAATAGAGAGAGGGAAAAATATGGCAAACATAAACCAAAGGATAAGATGGCCGATTCAAGAAATGCCTTCACGGTTATAACATTGAATGTAAATGGATTAAACTCCCCAATTAAAAGATATAGATTCGCAGAATGGATCAAAAAAAATGAACCATCAATATGTTGCATAAAAGAGACTCATCTTAGACACAGGGACACAAAGAAACTGAAAGTGAAAGGATGGAAAAAAATATTTCATGCAAGCTACAGCCAAAAGAAAGCAGGTGTAGCAATATTAATCTCAGATAAAATAGACTTCAAATGCAGGGATGTTTTGAGAGACAAAGAAGGCCACTACATACTAATAAAAGGGGCAATTCAGCAAGAAGAAACAACAATCGTAAATGTCTATGCACCCAATCAAGGTGCCACAAAATACATGAGAGAAACACTGGCAAAACTAAAGGAAGCAATTGATGTTTCCACAATAATTGTGGGAGACTTCAACACATCACTCTCTCCTATAGATAGATCAACCAGACAGAAGACCAATAAGGAAATTGAAAACCTAAACAATCTGATAAATGAATTAGATTTAACAGACATCTACAGGACATTACATCCCAAATCACCAGGATACACATACTTTTCTAGTGCTCACGGAATTTTCTCCAGAATAGATCATATGCTGGGACATAAAACAAGCCTCAATAAATTTAAAAAGAGTGAAATTATTCAAAGCACATTCTCTGACCACGATGGAATACAATTAGAAGTCAATAACCATCAGAGACTTAGAAAATTCACAAATACCTGGAGGTTATACAACACACTCCTAAACAATCAGTGGGTTAAAGAAGAAATAGCAAGAGAAATTGCTAAATATATAGAGATGAATGAAAATGAGAACACAACATACCGAAACCTATGGGATGCAGCAAAAGCAGTGCTAAGGGGGAAATTTATAGCACTAAACGCATATATTAAAAAGGAAGAAAGAGCCAAAATCAAAGAACTAATGGATCAACTGAAGAAGCTAGAAAATGAACAGCAAACCAATCCTAAACCAAGTACAAGAAAAGAAATAACAAGGATTAAAGCAGAAATAAATGACATAGAGAACAAAAAAACAATAGAGAGGATAAATATCACCAAAAGTTGGTTCTTTGAGAAGATCAACAAGATTGACAAGCCCCTAGCTAGACTGACAAAATCAAAAAGAGAGAAGACCCATATAAACAAAATAATGAATGAAAAAGGTGACATAACTGCAGATCCTGAAGAAATTAAAAAAATTATAAGAGGATGTTATGAACAACTGTATGGCAACAAACTGGATAATGTAGAAGAAATGGACAATTTCCTGGAAACATATGAACAACATAGACTGACCAGAGAAGAAATAGAAGACCTCAACCAACCCATCACAAGCAAAGAGATCCAATCAGTCATCAAAAATCTTCCCACAAATAAACGCCCAGGACCAGATGGCTTCACAGGGGAATTCTACCAAACTTTCCAGAAAGAACTGACACCAATCTTACTCAAACTCTTTCAAAACATTGAAGAAAATGGAACACTACCTAACTCATTTTATGAAGCTAACATCAATCTAATACCAAAACCAGGCAAAGATGCTACAAAAAAGGAAAACTACCGGCCAATCTCCCTAATGAATATAGATGCAAAAATCCTCAACAAAATACTTGCAAATCGAATCCAAAGACACATTAAAAAAATCATACACCATGACCAAGTGGGGTTCATTCCAGGCATGCAAGGATGGTTCAACATAAGAAAAACAATCAATGTATTACAACACATTAAAAACTCGAAAGGGAAAAATCAATTGATCATCTCAATAGATGCTGAAAAAGCATTTGACAAAATCCAACATCCCTTTTTGATAAAAACACTTCAAAAGGTAGGAATTGAAGGAAACTTCCTCAACATGATAAAGAGCATATATGAAAAACCCACAGCCAGCATAGTACTCAATGGTGAGAGACTGAATGCCTTCCCTCTAAGATAAGGAACAAGACAAGGATGCCCGCTGTCACCACTGTTATTCAACATTGTGCTGGAAGTGCTAGCCAGGGCAATCCGGCAAGACAAAGAAATAAAAGGCATCCAAATTGGAAAAGAAGAAGTAAAACTGTCATTGTTTGCAGATGATATGATCTTATATCTAGAAAACCCTGAGAGATCGACGATACAGCTACTAGAGCTAATAAACAAATTTAGCAAAGTAGCGGGATACAAGATTAATGCACATAAGTCAGTAATGTTTCTATATGCTAGAAATGAACAAACTGAAGAGACACTCAAGAAAAAGATACCATTTTCAACAGCAACTAAAAAAATCAAGTACCTAGGAATAAACTTAACCAAAGATGTAAAAGACCTATACAAAGAAAACTACATAACTCTACTAAAAGAAATAGAAGGGGACCTTAAAAGATGGAAAAATATTCCATGTTCATGGATAGGAAGGCTAAATGTCATTAAGATGTCAATTCTACCCAAACTCATCTACAGATTCAATGCAATCCCAATCAAAATTCCAATAACCTACTTTGCAGACTTGGAAAAGCTAGTTATCAAATTTATTTGGAAAGGGAACATGCCTCGAATTGCTAAAGACACCCTAAAAAAGAAAAACGAAGTGGGAGGACTTACACTCCCTGACTTTGAAGCTTATTATAAAGCCACAGTTGCCAAAACAGCATGGTACTGGCACAAAGATAGACATATAGATCAATGGAATCGAATTGAGAATTCAGAGATAGACCCTCAGATCTATGGCCGACTGATCTTTGATAAGGCCCCCAAAGTCACTGAACTGAGCCATAATGGTCTTTTCAACAAATGGGGCTGGGAGAGTTGGATATCCATATCCAAAAGAATGAAAGAGGACCCCTACCTCACCCCCTACACAAAAATTAACTCAAAATGGACCAAAGATCTCAATATAAAAGAAAGTACCATAAAACTCCTAGAAGATAATGTAGGAAAACATCTTCAAGACCTTGTATTAGGAGGCCACTTCCTAGACTTTACACCCAAAGCACAAGCAACAAAAGAGAAAATAGATAAATGGGAACTCCTCAAGCTTAGAAGTTTCTGCACCTCAAAGGAATTTCTCAAAAAGGTAAAGAGGCAGCCAACTCAATGGGAAAAAATTTTTGGAAACCATGTATCTGACAAAAGACTGATATCTTGCATATACAAACAAATCCTACAACTCAATGACAATAGTACAGACAGCCCAATTATAAAATGGGCAAAAGATATGAAAAGACAGTTCTCTGAAGAGGAAATACAAATGGCCAAGAAACACATGAAAAAATGTTCAGCTTCACTAGCTATTAGAGAGATGCAAATTAAGACCACAATGAGATACCATCTAACACCGGTTAGAATGGCTGCCATTAAACAAACAGGAAATTACAAATGCTGGAGGGGATGTGGAGAAATTGGAACTCTTATTCATTGTTGGTGGGACTGTATAATGGTTCAGCCACTCTGGAATTCAGTCTGGCAGTTCCTTAGAAAACTAGAAATAAAGCTACCATTCGATCCAGCGATTGCACTTCTCGGTATATACCCGGAAGATCGGAAAGCAGTGACACGAACAGATATCTGCACGCCAATGTTCATAGCAGCATTATTCACAATTGCCAAGAGATGGAAACAACCCAAATGTCCTTCAACAGATGAGTGGATAAATAAAATGTGGTATATACACACGATGGAATACTACGCGGCAGTAAGAAGGAACGATCTGGTGAAACATATGACAACATGGATGAACCTTGAAGACATAATGCTGAGCGAAATAAGCCAGGCACAAAAAGAGAAATATTACATGCTACCACTAATGTGAACTTTGAAAAATGTAAAACAAATGGTTTATAATGTAGAATGTAGGGGAACTAGCAGTAGAGAGCAATTAAGGAAGGGGGAACAATAATCCAAGAAGAACAGATAAGCTATTTAACGTTCTGGGGATGCCCAGAAACGACTATGGTCTGTTAATTTCTGATGGATGTAGTAGGAACAAGTTCACTGAAATGTTGCTATATTATGTAACTTTCTTGGGGTAAAGTAGGAACATGTTGGAAGTTAAGCAGTTATCTTAGGTTAGTTGTCTTTTTCTTACTCCCTTGTTATGGTCTCTTTGAAATGTTCTTTTATTGTATGTTTGTTTTCTTTTTAACTTTTTTTTTCATACAGTTGATTTAAAAAAGAAGGGAAAGTTAAAAAAAAAAAAAAAGAAAAAAGACAAACAAGGAAAAAAAAAAAAAAAGAGGTAGTGCCCCCTTGAGGAGCCTGTGGAGAATGCAGGTGTATTCGCCTACCCCACCTCCATGGTTGCTAACATGACCACAGACATAGGGGACTGGTGGTTTGATGGGTTGAGCCCTCTACCATAAGTTTTACCCTTGGGAAGATGGTTGCTGCAAAGGAGAGGCTAGGCCTCCCTGTATTTGTGCCTCAGAGTCTCCTCCTGAATGCCTCTTTGTTGCTCAGATGTGGCCCTCTCTCTCTGGCTAAGCCAACTTGAAAGGTGAAATCACTGCTCTCCCCACTACGTGGGATCAGACACCCAGGGAAGTGAATCTCCCTGGCAACGTGGAATATGACTCCCAGGGAGGAATGTAGACCCGGCATCGTGGGATGGAGAACATCTTCTTGACCAAAAGGGGGATGTGAAAGGAAATGAAATAAGCTTCAGTGGCAGAGAGATTCCAAAAGGAGCCGTGAGATCACTCTGGTGGGCACTCTTACGCACACTTTAGACAACCTTTTTTAGGTTCTAAAGAATTGGGGTAGCTGGTGGTGGATACCTGAAACTATTAAACTACAACCCAGAACCCATGAATCTCGAAGACAGTTGTATAAAAATGTAGCTTATGAGGGGTGACAATGGGATTGGGAATGCCATAAGGACCAAACTCCACTTTGTCTAGTTTATGGATGGATGTGTAGAAAAGTAGGGGAAGGAAACAAACAGACAAAGGTACCCAGTGTTCTTTTTTACTTCAATTGCTCTTTTTCACTCTAATTATTATTCTTGTTATTTTTGTGTGTGTGCTAATGAAGGTGTCAGGGATTGATTTAGGTGATGAATGTACAACTATGTAATGGTACTGTAAACAATCGAAAGTACAATTTGTTTTGTATGACTGCGTGGTATGTGAATATATCTCAATAAAATGATGATTTAAAAAAAAAAAAAAAAAAGTACTGCTGTACTGTAAACAAGATCATTTTCAACCAATGGCAAATTTAAAGTTTCTAGTAGGGATACACAGGGTATATAAGGCCAAAAAGCAAATGGTTATTAAAAAATCAACTAATCAAAATTAATTATAAACCTGCTTTTTCAGATATCCTTTTTTCTCTACAAATGTTTAAATGGATCAGAAAGTTCAGACTGTAATGATCTAAAGACCCTGAACCTGCTCTGAAAGTAATTACAAACTAGAATGTTTGATACTGTAAATTTTGACATTGGTTAACCAAAACTAAATTATCTGAGCAAATGTAAACAAGCCTCAATTTTCAAAATAGAAAAAGATTAACCTGTAAACATTAAAAAGCTACCCCTAAATTATAAATACCATCATCCAGCTATATATATATATATTACTGAGGAGTCTTGTTTTACATGTTTCAGATATCATTTTATGAAATGAGATGTCTTAGTTTTGCTTAACAGGCTTCTATGCAGTCAAAGGTTTTTATAATCAGTTTAACCACTTTTGCTGGAGAAACTGTTTTGGTCTTTATAGAATCCCATAATAGGTATCACCTAGCTCTTTCTGCAGTAAGAGGAGGTTGTTTGCATCATGGCCACATTTTTATCTTGCTTTGTAAAATAAATGTAATTTACCTTAAAAAAAAAAAAATTACTCTATGACCCAGCAATCCCATTTCTAGGTAAATATGCAAAAGAATTGAAAGCAGTGTCTTGAACAGATACTTACACACCTATGTTCATAGCAGTATTATTCACAACTGCAAGAAGATGGACCCATGTCCCTCAACCAATGAGTGGATAAGCAAAATGTGGCATATCCCCATACAATGGAATATTATTCAGCCAATAAAAAGAATGAAGTTCTGATACATGTTACAACATGGTTGAACCTTGAAGAGATCATGTTGAGTGAAATAAGCCAGACACAAAAGGACAAATATTGTGTGATCTCACTGATATGAAATAATTAGAGTAGGCAAATTCATAGACTCATTTATTAGAATGCAGGTTATCAGGGGCTGAGATGGGGGTAGGGAACGGGAAGTTAATACTTAATCGGTACAGAATTTTTTTTGAGGGTGATGGAAAAGTTTTGGTAATGTATGGTGGTGATTTTAGTACAACACTGTGAATGTAATTACCACCACTGAATTATATATTTGAATTTGGTTAAAAGGGGAAATTTACGTTGTATAGATGTTACTAGAATTAAAAATTAAAAAAAAAAATAGGACTGTAAAACACAGTGAACCCTAATGTAAACTATGGACTACAGTTAATAGTATAGTTATAATATTGTTTCATCAATTGTAACAAAGATACCATACTAATGCAAAGGATTAATAATAGGGAAAACTATATGTGTGAGTGGGGTAAATAGGATCTTAATTTTCTGCATGATTTTTCCGTAAACCAGTAACTTCTCTAATAAAGAATAAATTAAAAAAATCTAAGGGCAGAGCAGTTTCAGTGCTGGTTAATTTAGGGTCTCAGGACCCTATCAGTGCAGGTTCTTCTCACCTTTCTGCTCTGCTGACCTCAGAGTATTCGCCTTGGTCCTCATGTTTGTCCCCTTGTGGTTCAAGCATCATGCCCTCACACAACATGCCCAAAAGTTGCAAGAAAGAAAATCCTTTCTTTATATTCCTTTTTAAGAGCAAGGACATTTTTTTCCATGAATACCCCACCCCCTACACCCCAGCAGATGTGACCTCACTTCTCATTTCTTTCATTGTATCACATGCTGGCTCCTTAACCAATCACTGGCAAGAGAAATAGTTACCTTGGTTAGCTTAGACTAAGATTCTCCCCTTTGGTGGAGAGGCCCAGCCTCCCGATGCGCATACCCACCCAACACCTGAAGGGAACGGGAGGTGCTGGCAGCCAAAATAATGAGCTGGGAGTGGCTGTGGGGGAGATACAC
The DNA here is from genome assembly GCF_015220235.1 of Choloepus didactylus. Classification (NCBI taxonomy): domain Eukaryota; kingdom Metazoa; phylum Chordata; class Mammalia; order Pilosa; family Megalonychidae; genus Choloepus; species Choloepus didactylus. The sequence continues at coordinate 86,236,790 of NC_051314.1, forward strand.
AACAGTGGCTGCCACACGTGACCACCTCTTCTGTGAGAAGGGGCAAATACTGCCTTGAATTTGGGTTGTGCGTGTGTGATCTTTCTCTTACAATCCAAAGGGGACAAAAAATTAAGGATTTTTCCTGTGGTAACTAGCACAGTGAATTGCACCAAATAGGTGCTCCAAAAATAATTAATGAATTAAACTTAAAAACTGGAAATGATTGCTATACTAGTATAATTGGACATGACGGCCTATGCCAGGGGCATTTCTACTACTGGGCTATTTGCCTCCTGTGAGCCAAATATATTGGATGAGATTATGTGGGAGGAGTGTGAAGGGTGGCACGGTAAGATTGAATTTACACCCACTTCCCAAAGAATTTAACCTGATTTGTGGATGCAGTCAACATTTTTGCAGAATTAGGTAATCTGTAATATATTCTGTCTTCATTTTTTAAAAAAGAGAGAAAAAGAAATCTTCTGTGGTATGACAAGTATTTAAAAGCATTTTCTGTATTATGACTAAAGTAGACAGGTTTCTAGTTCTGTAAGATTCACTGATTCTGAGTATATCTCTCCTGCTGCAGACTCAGAGGGCGTGTTAAGAGGAGGGAAGAACTATTTCCCCAAACCTGTTCAAGGCTGACAAATTCAGGGACATGAGGCCCTTGGAATGAATGGGGCAGAGACAGGCTAATGAAATGTCAGCAAAAGAGACCTTCTTCACGAGGCTGAAAGCCAACCCCTGTCCCCCACAGTCCCTACACACAGGGGGTCTATTTTCCCTTCCCCTCCTGCTGCCACCTGTCTCCCAGATGGCCATCCTAGCACTGGGCCCCAGGAGCCATCTGCCTGGGTCATCTCTGCCAGCTTCACCTGGTGGCCCTGGTGACAGGAGCTGATGTCTCGGCCCCAGTGCTTAGGGGAGCGATGCTCCAGGTGTGAGCTGTCCTGTCTGCACATTGGCGAGTGTCTTGTCAGCAGGAGTCCAAGCAGGTGGCAGCATCTAGCCTACAAGACACCATATCTTCCCATGATCTGAGAATTGACTCCCTAAGTTCAGAGGGGAGAGTGGAGAAAAATGATCCCTCACTGGGGAAGTTGCAGCCTGGAGAGTTGGGACCAGCTGTTTTTGTCACTCTGGATCAGCCAGTGTCACCACCTGGTCCCAGAAATGGGACCCTCAGGAGGTGTTCTGACAATCAATGGCATAATGAGCTCTCCCTGCTGTGACTCCACCCAGCACTCCAGATGAGGGCTGCCACCTGTGGGCCTCATGCCTGAGGCCGGCAGGACGTGGCCCTTCTCCTGCAGAACTGGAATGGCAGCCAGGTGCGGGGGCAACTTCGCTGCAGTGCTGTGGAGTGAGCACACACTTTGGAGTCAAAGTTTCTGGGGTCAAATTTTAGTTTTACTTGCTCTGTAGCCTGAGACTAGATATTTAATCTTTGAGCTTCGATTTCCTCTGAAACACCAAAGACATGAATGACCTGGTCCTCTTCCTCCTATCCTCAGCCCTGATCGGCCTCCCTTTCATTTCTGCAGCCCACCCAGGGTCACCACCCAGCCTTCCAGAGTCAGAGGCCTGAACACAAGGCTCTCTCCAAACTAGATTTAAAAATTTTCTAACCTACCTGGTGTCCTCTGACCCAGCAGTGGGCTGATGGCCAGATTCTCTCGCTGCAGCAGAGGCATTTGTTAGCTGCTTTCTAAGTCAGGTAGGACAGGCAGGCCCAAGGGCCCTCAGTCATTTTTTCTCCTCTGCCCACTTTGGCTGGGAGCTGCTCTGCCTGGGTCCACTCAGGCTCTCAGCAGCTGGTGGCCTCCAGCCTCCGCAGGGTGGAAGCAGATCGTTCTCTGGTCAGGGCAGGTGAGGGCTGTATAAAAAGCCCTCTGCCCAGACAGCCAGAATCTGGGGCCACAGGCAATCTTAGGAGCTTGAATTGCACCCTCTTCTGCCTCATGTCCACATATCCCCACCAAAGCCTCCAGGGCAGCGGCAGTGACTGCAGCTCTGAGCCCAGACTTTTCATTAGTGCTCAAGGGCAGATCAGATGATTGTCAGCCACAAAGTATTGACCTAGACCTTGGGGTATATTTGTCCTTGCTGCAGGCTAACTTCTATTCCCTCTCACACCAACACAGGAGGGAAAAAAATTGTTATAAGGACAGATCCCGCCTCAACCACTTGCCCTTTGCTCTTCCAATTCCCCAGGCTCTATTCTGCTGAAATATATATATTTTTTTCTTTTTTTTTTCTCCAGCTAAACTCCTCTCTCTCTCACCTTCATTCACCCCACACTGTTGCTGCCACTTAAAGCTTTCCAGCCTTTTCTCACATCTTGGGCACATTTGGAAAATAATTCTATTTCTAAGGCTTACTGAGGAAAACGGAGGGGCTGCTCCCAGCCAGGAGCTTCAGGCTCTCTGGATTCCACCAGGCTGTTCTGAAGGCTGGACCTTGCCTTGCCCTGAGGGGCGTAAGACCATGGTTGCTGCAGAACCACTCCGAGCACTAAACTGAAGCTAGAGGCTGCAACTGACGCAGTGTCTCGTGCTGTTCTTGCACTTTTTAGCTACTCTTGAGAGTAAGGGGTACAAACATCAGTGGGAAAAGAGATGTTAACTGAGTACTATGGGAATAAGGTGAGCCATGGAGCAAAGTTCCAACACCTTCTGCAGCTCTGCACACCCTGCCCCCATCTCTAGCAGTCTGTTAGGCATCCTCACTTGGGCGAGCAACCAAGCACCAATACTGGTTCATTCTCTGCCTTGGCCTTTTGGTCATCTTTGTCCTTTCCCATTGCTCAGTTCAACCTTACAGTCCACAGCACTAGTGCAGGGATACCAGTCACCAAGCTCTCTAGTCATCCATAACAGCTCATGCCCTTCATTACTCCTGCCACCACCTGCTCACAGCTTCCTCCCAAACCATACTACTTTGAATGGATGCTTGAGAGAGGCTCCTAATAAAGGAATTATCCCCTCCCAAATCTTCCCTAGACACACATCACTCTTATATTTTCCTTATTTGCTTACCCAAAAAACTTCTAATATTCTATGTGACATATACCAGGTCAAATACCAATATTACAGCAATCTATGTGACTAGGGGTCTCGGCCAGCTCTGGTCTCTCCTATCAAGAACTCTAACTACAATCTTATTTGCAATTGTAGATTTTGGCCAAATATGGAATTAATCAGCATGATTCTAAGCCCTTCCCATGTGACTGATGACTATTTTGTGAAATACAGCAGTTCTGGCAGTGTGGCTGATGAGCTGAATTCTGGTTCCACCATTTCCAATTACTCAAGCCCTTGCTACCCCATATGTCGTCCCAGCAGATCAAGAGCATCAGTATTACCTGGGAGCTTCTTAAAATGCAGTGCTGGAGCCCCACCTCAGACGTACAGAATCACAATCTGCTTTCTAATATCTACAGGTGATTCACATGCATAATGAAGTTTGAGCAGCATTGGCCCAATCTATCTGAGCCTGTCTTTTCACTTATGAGATGACTTCATCACCACTCCTCTGAGTCAAACCGAGACAACATAATACAAAGCATAGGACAATATATGGCACACCACAGACACTTGAAATGTTAATGAAACAATGATTGGGTGGATCCTCTGCCAGTCTCTTCTACCTGCCCCCACTGGTCTTGAATAAGTGGGTCAAGCGTTTACTGTGATAAGAAGCCAGTTTGACGTTTAAAATGAAAACATCACTTTTATTGACAGTGTAAAACCACAATAGACAGTTTCACAGAATGGAAATAAGACAGCCCCAAGACAACGGAGTGTGTAAAACTGCAGCACATAGTTAATACTCTTCACCCTCATCCTCTCCCTCACAACTATCTGCTCCAACCTCCTCATAATCCTTCTCAAGGGCAGCCAAGTCCTCACGGGCCTCAGAGAACTCTCCTTCCTCCATCCCCTCCCCCACATACCAGTGAACAAAGGCACGCTTGGCGTACATCAGGTCAAACTTGTGGTCCAGGCGAGCCCAGGCTTCAGCCACGGCTGTGGTGTTGCTCAGCATGCACACAGCTCGCTGGACCTTGGCTAGGTCTCCACCAGGCACCACAGTAGGAGGTTGGTAATTAATGCCAACCTTAAAGCCAGTGGGGCACCAATCCACAAACTGGATGGTGCGCTTGGTCTTGATGGTGGCAATGGCAGCATTGACATCTTTGGGAACCACGTCGCCACGGTACAATAGGCAGCAAGCCATGTATTTACCGTGGCGAGGGTCACATTTCACCATCTGGTTGGCTGGCTCAAAGCAAGCATTGGTGATCTCTGCTACAGTAAGTTGTTCATGGTAGGCTTTCTCAGCAGAGATGACAGGAGCATATGTGGCCAGAGGAAAGTGGATGCGGGGGTAGGGCACCAGGTTGGTCTGGAATTCTGTCAGATCAACATTCAGGGCACCATCAAACCTGAGGGAAGCAGTGATGGAGGACACAATCTGGCTAATAAGGCGGTTAAGGTTGGTGTAGGTTGGGCGCTCAATATCGAGGTTCCTACGACAGATGTCATAGATGGCCTCATTGTCTACCATAAAGGCACAATCTGAGTGCTCCAGGGTGGTGTGGGTGGTGAGGATGGAGTTGTAGGGCTCGACCACAGCTGTGGAAACCTGGGGGGCTGGGTAAATGGAGAACTCCAGCTTGGACTTCTTGCCATAATCAACAGAAAGACGTTCCATTAGCAGGGAGGTGAACCCAGAACCGGTTCCCCCACCAAAGCTGTGGAAAACCAAGAAGCCCTGAAGACCTGTGCACTGGTCAGCCTGCAAAAGAAAGAGTTTTAATTTAGCTGAGATATCTGATGAAAGCTGCGTTGCGTTCTCTGAACCCATGATTATACCGAGATTTTAAAAATCTTCCTAACAATGTTTGCTAAAAAAGCAGTCGTAAAGAGCTAAGTGTTAAGTGAAGTTTTTCACAACCAACTCCTGGGGAGAAGGGATCTGCTAAAAAAGGCTATTTAAAAATGAACTATCTTCATTTCCTCTGTCAGAGGAACCATGGGTCTGGAATGGAATTAAGTCCCTGATTTGGTGCCCGGGAGGGCAACCTCTGGTGCCCTTGCTGTGACCGTGGAATAAAGGCAGCTTCTTATCAGCTGGAGAGCTACCAAGGGCAGGCCTGGGACCCCCAGCCCTGTACAATGGATATCTTATACAAACTTCTGGCAGCTGCTTTCTGAGGTGGTACACAAAAGAGCCAAATTCCAATGCCCTGGCACTAGAGTCAGACTGGGTCTGGATCCAGTTCTACCAGTTCCTTGCTATGTGACCTTGACCAAATTCATTTTTTTTTTCTCATTTATTAAATGGGGATAATAGTAATCTACTTCAGGGTGAGAATTAAATGAGTACTTGGAGTAGTGCTTGGCACAGCAGCACTCAGTAAATGGCACTAGTTACCTGGTAAAGGCAATTTACTATCACAGTTCTATGAGAGCTCATATCATTGGGGTTTTCTACCACTTAATTGGGCCATTGTGGCAAACAGCGGCTACTCTATGAAAGGATAATTTTGACCTTTAAACAAAAGTGTTCTGTTGATAACCCTCACTTCACAAAAGGTGCTCAGAGACTTGTGGACCTTCCCTACCAACTCCTCAGTTCATTTATCTTTGGGTCCATACTCAGATCTGAAATAACCACACCAGAGCAATGTAAGAGGCAGATCCTAGTACAGCAATTACATGCTTCATGCGGGCATGGCAATAACACCAAGGACAAACACAATTGTTTTGGTAGTTAATGAACTTCACTCCAGTACCTGAAATGGCTTTTACTAGGTTTATTTGTCCCTAAAAGCAGGTCCCTATTTCCAAGTCAGTGCTTGTAGCTGCAGCTTGATTTGCAAACACAGGAACCATTAACCCAATTTTGCTAGAAGAGTATGATAAACATCCGAGAAAACCATGAACCTACAAATACAAGGCCACTCTTTTTAGAATAGACCAGTCACAGCTGGGCTTAGTGTAATGTGATTTTCATGACCAGTTACTCCACTGTGGCCTTCATGCTTGATTCTTGGTTAATTACTTATAAGCTACGCACACACCTAAGGAGCAAAGGCCCATCTGACTGCTGGGCTCTTCACAATGTTGCCTGAGATTTTTTAGCCACATGGCCAGTCCCCACTGGCCTGAGCTTTAACAGAAAAGCAAGGGTACTGCTTTTTTTGTGTTTATATAAATACTCTCAAAGTTTCAATGAGCGATACCTGCTTCTGTCTTAAGGAAGCTCCCCTGACTCCTCTTTCAGCTTTGTTGGAAAGGTTTCCAGTGTCAGCTATTTCTAGTCAGTGTTACATTGGTTTCTTCTGCTCTGAAGTTTCGGTATTAACAATAAGGCAATAGCTCCGATTCTTTTATGAGTTCAATCAGTTAATTACCTGTCAGAGTCAGCCACCTACTTACTCAGTGTGACTAAGGTGACTAAAAAGGGATATCTCAGCTTGAGGCAAGGTTGCCTGGTTAATATGAAAACACAGACACTTAATGACCTTACATGTCAGTAAAACTGCTGTTAAGGCCCTTCAGTTCTCATCCTGACTACAGGTAACCGCCCTCACAGAGTAAGCACAATTACCCAAACCTGCTTTATAAGCATACAGATACATATAGGCAAAAAACTACTTACTCCTGCACGAAATATTTGTCCCATGACCCAGGACTATCTGGTTAAGAGGTCCAGTTCATTTAGTAAGTCTAAGTCTCATTTTAGTGTACAAAGAACGAATGCTGTAATTTGGCTTCTCCATTAAACTTGACACAGAACCCTCCTACCCCATTTTAAATTATATTCAAATATGGTATTTACCAGCTTGCGAATTCTGTCCAGAACCAGGTCAATGATCTCCTTGCCAATGGTGTAGTGCCCACGGGCATAGTTATTGGCAGCATCTTCCTTGCCTGTGATGAGCTGCTCAGGGTGGAAGAGCTGGCGGTAGGTGCCAGTGCGAACTTCATCTGCAAAAAGAAAACAAAGTGCCACCCATCACTAATAACCTGCACAAGCTTACTTAACCCTGGGAGGCATCAATGGAGCCCCAGGACAGACCTCCTATCCCAGACCCCTGTGATCTCTCTCGGGTTACCGAGTCAACTCACCAATGACTGTGGGTTCCAGATCTACAAACACTGCCCTGGGCACGTGCTTGCCGGCACCAGTCTCACTGAAGAAGGTGTTGAAGGAGTCATCTCCTCCCCCGATGGTCTTGTCACTTGGCATCTGGCCATCGGGCTGGATGCCGTGTTCCAGGCAGTAGAGTTCCCAGCAGGCATTGCCAATCTGGACACCAGCCTGGCCGACGTGGATGGAGATGCACTCACGCTGGGGGAAGGAAGTTAGGAAAATGTGAGAATATGACATCAAATGGGATACTGGGAAATGATTCACACCTAAATGACTAATTAGCCTTCAGGATAGACTGCTACCTTTCTGGAGGCCACTCCAGCCCAGGGACTATTTTATAAGCATCAGTCTTTGTTGAATATCTAATTCAGAGGAAATGCTTTGAAAAACAAAGATATGTTAATGAACTGCTAGGCAAGGCCAGACCCTTGTTTTATAGTCACATTAGATATTCCATGTCAGGCTTTTAACATTTTGGAATGACATAAACTGCTCCATAACAATATATTCCTCCTAGCTCTTGGGAAATATGCCTGCTGATTCCCAAGCAAAATTCCCCCTTTCAGGTCTGATTCATTCTTTACGTGATTGTGAAACTATTGAGCTCATTCTGGTCCCTCTTTAATCCTATTCTTTAAGAGGCAAGACCTTCTCACTCTCTCTTTTAAAACCAGTTTAAACCAGCAAACTACAGCTGTATGACTCATGGAGAAAGTGCTAGATAAGCAGCAGTTATATTTTTAAAAGCTGTGGTGAGATGCAGCTTTTTAAACCTGTGGAAGAATTTAATCTTTAAGGAACATTTGTCTTTCACCATCAACAAATCATGGAAGGAGGGGGAGCATATGTTAATAAAGACAAAAAGTGTCACCAGGACTTCACTGATACTTTAAGAAATTAACTGCTCCATAGCAAAATGTACACATCTCTGGCACTATGCAGAAAGGCCAATGATTTCAAGAATTTGAGATATTGGGGAAATGTTTGTTTTGCTTTACTTGATGAACATGGTCATTTAGAAATTACCGAACTCATTTCTGCTTTGTAAAATAAGGTAATGAACGCAGACTCTGTAACCACAGACTTAAGAGAAAAACAAAAAAGGAATGTTTGTTGTATTTTATCCTATTATCAGATTAGTTCATTTGGAGATTGGCAGAGGACTTTCAAAATATCCACACCATAAATCTCCCATTACTTTTTTCCTTAAGTAGTAGAGTTTCAAGTTTTTTAAAACTGCTAATAGGAAACGAGTTAAGGAAAACTGAGTACCAGCTAAGTTCTTAAAGAGCCTAGTTTCATAACTTGAGATAATAAAACCCTGAATCACCTTTGACTTATGATCACCTTCTTCCCACCTACACTCCTCATAAAATAACCATGGTCTTCTGACCACATCAGCAAGTTCAGAATTACCTGTGTCTACTTGTCCACCTCCCTGGTTGTGGGAAAAAGGGTTGTTTGTTCTAATAATAAGTCCTTGACTGTTTACCATTGCATCATGTTTGCCTTTAAACTGGACTTTGGAAATTCCACAGCCCCAGAAAGCTGGAGAGAACCAGAGATCCGTCCATAATGGTACCCAGGCCCAAGGAGATAAAAGCATCTGAAACTCTCTTATTCTAAAGAAGCTATTCTACTGAAAACTTTTGAGTCCAAAAACTTGCCTTTCTCATAGTGTAGCGGGCAAAATCATTGGCCACTGCTTGCCCTCCACTGTCCCCTAGCCACGTGGGAGCAGTGAGACACAGGCTGCAGATTCACTTATTCTAACTTTATCTGGACAAGCAGCCACTGTCTCTCATATAAACCCTAATTCAACCAGGATTGCCTAAATAGGTCTCCTGCTATTGTTCTCCCTCCCCTTTGTACAAACTCCACTACTTCTGAATCAGACTTTCACCAGTTTTTAGTCTGCTGAAAGGCACTCAGGCAAGTTGTTACAGTCTTTCATACTTGACAGTATTTCAGTGGTAGTCTGAAGAGGGTATTTACTGTATCCCCACCTCCCACTTTGAAAGACACTGTATTCCCCCCTTTAATGATACATTTTGAAACATGATACACCAATCCTTGTTTTAAAACATGGCTTATTCTAGGTAGGCCTCCAACAGAATAAGACAGTTGTTTCCAATACCTCTGGAAGCTATATGGAAAATTTTCAAATTGTTCATAATTCCTTATTTCCTGAACACTGAAATAGGAATATATCATCAGTGCTAGTTTTCTCGGTGGTTTTATTATTTTTTTAAAATCGTTCCTATGGACTCATTTTAGAAACCTGGCTTAAGTGGAAAGTTTCAGCTACTCATCTCCCACCGCGTTAACATCAGAAATGAAAAATTAGGTAACACGACTGTTAATTATTCCCTTCAAAGGACAGGACCGCCTCCATCCTTCAGGTGGGAATGCTGTAACCGGAAGCTCTGCCTAGAGCCAGGCCACAGGTGACTCAGCAGCGAGTCACGGGGCGCTGGTGAAGGAGCGCCAGGGAGTGTCTAAGCCTCAGGTGAGGGAGCGTACAAGTTGCTGGAGATCACCTGCCCATTCACCTTGCGAGGACCAGCGCATAAGGCAGCTGAGGTCATTTGGGGAAATTGGCTGAGGGGTATTTCTAATTTTCTCAAATCCTCGGGGCCAACATGTAGACTCCCTGGCCTTCCTCGGGCGGTGGCGGACCCTCTGGGGATGACTCTAACTAGGATCAAGAGGACTTTCCCCTTCCACCAAAGGCAGTGCCCGAGCCGCGCCTTCCAGTGCGCTTTCCCAGTCCGGCCAGACTACCCGGGAGCAGCCGTAGCCGTCCGGGGCGCGCTCCCACGTGCAGCCCACGACTCTGCGGGTCCCGCCGCCCTCCAACTGCACACTCCCTCCCCCACAGCCCGCCCGGGCGAGGCTCCGGCCCGCACCGCTGGGAGGCCCGGGTACCCCACTCACCATGACGGGGTTTTGTAGGAATTCGCGAGATTGGAGGAGGCGAGGGGACGGCGACAAGAATCTCCCACTGACAGACTACCAAGGAGTCCGGGGGAGAAGTAGTGAGAGGGCGGGAGGACCGGGGAACCCTTTTATACCCCTTCCTGGGCCACGTGTCGGGAGGGTGAGCTCCGGACTCCGCCCCGGGACTCCACCGCCCCGCCTCCGAGCCCGACGGCCCGGGGCTGGTCGCCGGCCCCTGACGCCCGCGTAGAGGGGTGGGGCGCGCAGTGCTGATTGGTGGGTTCAAGAGTTCAAACCAAACGATTCGAAAGGAGCCGGCAGCACTAGGAAAGGGAGGAGAAATCCTGAGGCTAGAGAATGGGCTGGGTGGGGTGGAGAAGAAGTTGGAGACGGTGAGTGGAAGAAGGAAGGAGGTGAAGCGTCTCCACTGTCCTCGCTGGGTGTGGGGAGTCAGGTGGGCAAAGCCTAGAAGAGGTAAAGAGCAAGGTAAAAGAGGAGCGGCGGGAGACCAGGGAGGGGAACCCCTCCCGCCGCTCGCCACGCCCCTGCGGGTTCCGGACCCTCGGAAGGGCGGCCCGCGTGGCTTCCACCCAGTCTCCTCCGCACAACTCCCTACAAGGCCAGTCCTGCGAGCCGCTCGCCCACCCTGCACTGCCTGGGAGGTGCCGGCGCTCGCCGCGGGGCTGCGGATTCCAACCCAGCGAGTCTGGGTGCTGCCGGGCAGCCTCCGGCTAAGGCAACTGAAGGATTTCCGAGAAAAAAGGCCTTGTTCCTCATTTCAGGTTTTAATTACCAATGAGGGGGGCTTTAAGCCTCCCTATTCTCACGTTTTTGGTTGTGCCTTTCTTTACTCGTTTTTCTACCTCCTCTTTAAATGAGGTAGAAACAACTCGTTCACAAAAGGTGCGAAAGCAAAGTAGGTACAAAAGCAGTTTTTTTCAGTTCATTATAAGAATAATTTCCATTTACTGATTGCTTATTCTGCACTGGCTTACTACTTTAGGCTTTCACACTACATTATCACGTTTCATCCATAAGACAAACCTTTTGAGTTATTCCCATTTTACAGATGGGGGAACTAGGGCTCCGAGGAATTAACCGAATTGAAGATCACAGTGGAGAGTGGTGGGGCTGAAGTCAGAACCCAAGTCTGTGCGACTCTCTTAAAGCCCTTCCTTTTTACTGCCTCATACTAAATGTGCCCTCTGACCATCCTGCCAAAGGTTCATTTCTCAGAAGCATCTTTTACTTTATTTCAATTGTTTTTCTTTCTCTATAACTTCGTTATCTTAACTCCTAGTCAAATTCCTTAACCATCTCTTAGCAATAGTTTATGGAAATATTCAGAGAACAAAACTGTTACACAGAGTAGAAGTTACAGGGCTTTTTCCTAAAGTAGGAAAAGGCAAAATGAAAGCAAAAATGGGTTTTGGATACACTCCAACCCACAGCACAACTCATACGCTGTGGAAATACGTGCCGAGATTCCTTTTCAAATTACCAGTACATGGTTCCTTCATTCATCGAATGCTTATTGAGCATCTATTCTATGCGAGGTTAATTCCAAAATTTGGAATAACTAGCATTGGTGTTTTGTTAAATATTTTAGTCTTAGTAGAGTGTTTCTTTACCCATTCCACAAATATATATTTAGCATAGTTTCTAGGTGAATCAAGCTGACAGATCTCTGCATCATGGAGCTTAACTATTGAGTGGGATAAGGTCAAAAGGGTAAATTGTATACTTTGTTAGAAGGTGAAGAGTGCTATTGAAAAATGTATAACACGGTAAAGGGGCATGAGAGTGCTGGGGATGGAGTGTGTAGAGTGGAGGAGGTTGCAATATAAATAAGATGGTCAAGGTTAGCCTCAATGATAAGGTGAGATTTGAACAAAGACTAAGGTCATGAGGGGTGAGCTAAGAGGCTCCGGGGGAGAAGAGTAGTCCTATCTGAGCAACTACAACAAAGGCCCCTTCAGTGTTCTTGGAAGAAAGAGCAAGGGGCCAGTGTGGTTGGAAAAGATAAATAAAAGGAGATGAGGTCAAAGAAACAGGGAGCCAGATCCTGTAGCTCCTTGTAAGACACTTAAGTCTTGCAGCTTTTACTCTGACACGGGGAGCCACTGTATGGTTCAGAACAGAGAACTGACATGATCTGATTAACTTTTTTTTTTTTTTTTTTTTTTTTTTTTACCATGGAGGTGGAGTAGGCGAATACACCTGCATTCTCCACAGGCTCCTCAAGGGGGCACTACATCATTTTTTTTTCCTTGTTTTTCTTTCTTTCTTTTTTTTTTTTTAACTTTCCCTTCTTTTTTAAATCAACTGTATGAAAAAAAAAGTTAAAAAGAAAACAAACATACAATAAAAGAACATTTCAAAGAGACCATAACAAGGGAGTAAGAGAAAGACATCTAACCTAAGATAACTGCTTAACTTCCAACATGTTCCTACTTTACCCCAAGAAAGTTACATAATATAGCAACCTTTCTGTGAACTTGTTCCTAAGATATCCATCAGAAATTAACAGACCATAGTCATTTCTGGGCATCCCCAGAACGTTAAAAAGCTTATCTGTTCTTCTTGGATTATTGTTCCCCCTTCCTTAATTACTCTCTACTGCTAGTTCCCCTACATTCTACATTATAAACCATTTGTTTTACATTTTTGAAAGTTCACATTAGTGGTAGCATATAATATTTCTCTTTTTGTGCCTGGCTTATTTCACTCAGCATTATGTCTTCAAGGTTCATCCATGTTGTCATATGTTTCACGAGATCGTTCCTTCTTACTGACGCGTAGTATTCCATCGTGTGTATATACCACATTTTATTTATCCACTCATCTGTTGAAGGACATTTGGGTTGTTTCCATCTCTTGGCAATTGTGAATAATGCTGCTATGAACATTGGCGTGCAGATATCTGTTCGTGTCACTGCTTTCCGATCTTCCGGGTATATACCAAGAAGTGCAATCGCCGGATCGAATGGTAGCTCTATATCTAGTTTTCTAAGGAACTGCCAGACTGACTTCCAGAGTGGCTGAACCATTATACAGTCCCACCAACAGTGAATAAGAGTTCCAATTTCTCCACATCCCCTCCAGCATTTGTAGTTTCCTGTTTGTTTAATGGCAGCCATTCTAACCGGTGTTAGATGGTATCTCATTGTGGTTTTAATTTGCATCTCTCTAATAGCTAGTGAAGCTGAACATTTTTTCATGTGTTTCTTGGCCATTTGTATTTCCTCTTCAGAGAAGTGTCTTTTCATATTTTTTGCCCATTTTATAATTGGGCTGTCTGTACTATTGTCATTGAGTTGTAGGATTTCTTTGTATATGCAAGATATCAGTCTTTTGTCAGATACATGGTTTCCAAAAATTTTTTCCCATTGAGTTGGCTGCCTCTTTACCTTTTTGAGAAATTCCTTTGAGGTGCAGAAACTTCTAAGCTTGAGGAGTTCCCATTTATCTATTTTCTCTTTTGTTGCTTGTGCTTTTGGTGTAAAGTCTAGGAAGTGGCCGCTTAATACAAGGTCTTGAAGATGTTTTCCTACATTATCTTCTAGGAGTTTTATGGTACTTTCTTTTATATTGAGATCTTTGGTCCATTTTGAGTTAATTTTTGTGTAGGGGGTGAGGTAGGGGTCCTCTTTCATTCTTTTGGATATGGATATCCAACTCTCCCAGCCCCATTTGTTGAAAAGACCATTATGGCTCAGTTCGGTGACTTTGGGGGCCTTATCAAAGATCAGTCGGCCATAGATCTGAGGGTCTATCTCTGAATTCTCAATTCGATTCCATTGATCTATATGTCTGTCTTTGTGCCAGTACCATGCTGTTTTGGCAACTGTGGCTTTATAATAAGCTTCAAAGTCAGGGAGTGTAAGTCCTCCCACTTCGTTTTTCTTTTTTAGAGTGTCTTTAGCAATTCGAGGCATGTTCCCTTTCCAAATAAATTTGATAACTAGCTTTTCCAAGTCTGCAAAGTAGGTTGTTGGAATTTTGATTGGGATTGCATTGAATCTGTAGATGAGTTTGGGTAGAATTGACATCTTAATGACATTTAGCCTTCCTATCCATGAACATGGAATATTTTTCCATCTTTTAAGGTCCCCTTCTATTTCTTTTAGTAGAGTTATGTAGTTTTCTTTGTATAGGTCTTTTACATCTTTGGTTAAGTTTATTCCTAGGTACTTGATTTTTTTAGTTGCTGTTGAAAATGGTATCTTTTTCTTGAGTGTCTCTTCAGTTTGTTCATTTCTAGCATATAGAAACATTACTGACTGATTAACTTTTTAAAAAGATCATTCTGGTAGTTGTGTTGAGAATAAATCTTTAGGAGGGCAAAGGTAAAAGTAGGGAGATATGTTAAGATGACATTGATTGTAGTAATCCATTTGAGAGAGATGTGAAGACTCAGAACAGAGTGGTGGCAGAGGAAATGGTGAAAAGTGGTTGGAGTTAGCTACAATCTGAAGATAGGGCCAAAATAATTTCCTAAAGGTTTACATTACATGTGGGTTGTGAGGGAAAGAGAAGTCAAGGATTACTCCATGGTTTTAGCCAGAGAGCAGGAAAGATGGATTTGCCATTAATGGCTGCAAAAGGCTGTGAAAAGGGCAAGTTTGGAAGGGGGATATCAGGGGTTTGTTTTTGGCCATATTAAATTAAGATGTCAAGTTCCCTGTGGAAGTGGTGCTATCTAGGAGTTGGATATGCTAGTTTGCATTTCAAGGGTAAGAGATCTGGGCTAGAGATAACACATTTAAATATCATCCAAAAGCTATGACGCTGGGTTAGATCACCAAGGGAGTGAGTATAGCTACAGAAAAGAACCAAGGACTGAGCTCCATAAGAGGCAGAAGCAGAGAAGGATACTGAGAGGGAACAGCCAGTGAGTTAGGAGGAAAGCCAACAGTGTGAGGTCTTGCAAACCAAGTGAAGAAGGAGTGATCAGCAGTGTCAAATACTGCTGATAGGTCAAGTAAGATAAGGACTGAAAATTGACAGTGGATTTAGCCATGTGGAGGTCACCATGACCTTGATGAGAACAGTCCAGGGCAGCAATTTTTAAAAATTATGGAGGCATTTTATTTTTAGATTTTACTTTCATATGATTCATTAACAAAATGTCTGTATTTTCCTCCTCACTCCCTACCACCTTATATTCAAGCAGATAGCCCCTTCGGGACTACAAGATATTAGAGGGCTTTATAGTTCTCTTGACCTAGGTTTGGATTCTGCTTTTTTGTTTTCTATCTGTGGGGTCCTTGGGCAAATGTCTTAATCCCTCTATCTTTTTCCTTTATAAAATGGGGTAATATATAACTCATCATTGGAAAATTTTTGTGAGTATTAAATGAGATAAATAATGCACAGCACATACACAATGCCTGGGACATAGTAAAGCCTTAAATAAAACTGGTAGCTGTTGTTGGAGATGGAGGTGGTGGACACAATTAGACATGAAGAAGTATCCTCTCATTTTAAAACTGTTTTAAGCATTGGGATCCATAGTTAAGTTTGCTGCCCCCTTTTTTGGGGGGAAAAATCTCTTTTCTTCCTGAGAGGACAGTTAAAAATTTAATCTTAATGTAAACAGGCTTTATGGGTCTAAAAATTACGAGTGAGGAGAGGCAGAGACTCATTTGTACTTTCAAGGTGAAATTTTACAGAATTCACCAAAATTATGTTGAGTTATTAACAGCGAGAGAGAAGACCTGGTCCAGTGCTCTGCCATTAGTTGGCTGTATAACTTTGGACAGGCATTTCTCCTCTTTGAGCCCCAGATTCCTTGTGTAGAATATGAGGGGACTGGAGCAGATCATCTCTAAGGCCTCTTCTGCCCTAACATTCTGTGATGCTGTGACTCAAGGCTTCTGCCGTACATGTGAGCTGTACAGAAATCAGCAAACTCAGAACATGCTTCATTCAATCAGGAAATTCTAGGAATCACCAGTGTATTAGATACATAATGGCAGGTGGGGCGATTCCTGGAGACTTACAATGCTTTAGGGAAACAGGGATTGCCTACTTACTCTGGCTCAGGGGAACCTGGAGTTTAAATTGCTGTCATATAGCCATGTCTATAAAACATTAGTAAAGAGAAAAAAGTTCAGTTAAAACCAAACTTGAAGCTAACCTTGTTTTATTTTCAATGTAACTCCTGTTTTCTTTTCTGGGATACTAGTAATTCTGAAACATTTATTTATGTTCAGTGACAAATGACATGTTACAAATAATAATGGTGTAGGAATATTTTGTGCTCAACTGGCAATTTATAACAAAATATTTTTTACTCCAATAGTGCCTTGGGGGAGTTGTCAAAAAGAAGTTTTTAATAAAGGTATTTATTATGGAACTGTGAGAACTAAGGTCCTAAGACTTGAAATAATTTACCTTAAACCAAAAGAGGCAGATCCCAGAACAAATGCCCTAAAGGACAAGTTTCTCTTTTATCCCTATGCCCTTCCTCAGCCTGCTCCTGGCTCTGATTCTTAGGGGAAGAAAGTCCTAGAGAAGTCACTTAGTGAATTTATTGCCTTTAGGCAAAGCTACAATTAATCTAACAAGAAAAAAAGAGAATTTGTCCTACTTCAAGACCTCCAAAGGACAGCTAGGACTCTTTGCAGTTAAGCTCAACCACTCTCTTTACAAAAACCATTTTTTAAAATCTGTGTATTTCAAGGCATTGCATCTTTTCTTCTTTTTTTGCCCCTTGAAAATTCCAAAGAGTAGGGCATTATCTTCTAGATAATATATTCTTTTCTTTCCTGGGAAAAAATAATCCTCAGTTCCTTTAACTTTTACTTACTACTCTTTTTTATCCCACAAATATTTACAACCTTTATAACATTCTTGCAGATTCTTTTCAAAGTTTTCTTTCCCCTGAGCTAAACAGTGTTTTGGCCCACTTCCCTTTCATCAGGACTTTGAATATGAAAAGTGAGCTCTGTTCTGGGAGATTACCAGAGAAGATTGCCTTTTATCTCTGAGATTCCACATTTTCTTTTCACTGACATGTCATCTGGCTGATTCTGATCTGCTTTGTAAAAATTTACAGTGCTTCTGAATCGTTTTCTCACAGTGACCAACTGAAACAAATGAGGTTGTTTCCCCTGTGGTCACACTGCATCACTACGGCCAAGCCTTCTTACCAAGTTCTTTCTGCTCTTCCTTCCCTGTAATTATCAGCCATTCCCTAGTCCTCTCTTTCCTGTCCCATTAGAACACACAAGTAAAATTCTCTTGCAGAAAATTAAACGGAATGGTCCACATACTTATTATTCCAATAAGTGGACCATATTTTAGAGTCTGGAAATATTTTCTTTTTATAAAAATGTTTATTTAATAATTTTATTTATTCATATAACTAAAAAGCACCTAGGAGAATTTTAAAAAAAAGAAAAGAAAAAAAAAAAAGCACCTAGGAGGCTCAAAGTAGAAGGCCCCTGAGGGTTTTTTTCCCTTGTGACTCTTGCTTCTTGCCACCACCCCAGGCAATGTGAATCTCAGAACAGTTTTCCCCCTTTCTCTTTTCTGGCTATTTCTCTACCTGCCCCTACTCCTGCTCCCAGGACACACAGCCAGTCATTTCTAAGTATACTAAGTATTGATTTTTTTTCCCTACATAATTAGGACAAGAGTACTTCAATACAAGGCAATATCAGTGCATATATTATAGCCAATTAGGAAACCTAAAGGTGAAACAGTCCTGTGTTACTCAAATTTGGCTGAAAGCATTTGGATTTTTTCAGTTACTCTCTTTTTCTCCCCACTTCAAGTTAGCAGGCTTCTCTAATCTGAACCCTCTTATGATCCTTTTGGGCTAGTACCTCTACTCATTGGTGTGCTGGAGCCTGCTAGAGCCAATTGTTAAATGTGCAGGACTTTTGCGAGCTGATGATATTGCATTAGGAGCTTGAAATCAGCAGTGTATTTACATCACAGAAATTGGTGAATGCTACCAATTAGGGACAACCCCAAGCCAGCTGTTAAACATTTAGCAGTACACCACTGCTCTCAGTCCCACGCTGGTCCCAAATCAGGCCATTTCTTTTAGTTCTTTTGGTCCTTGCATGAAAAGGACTTTCTTATCTATGAGGCTGCTTCATTCCGTGGCTTCAGGCTGAACCCTCTCCTCACAGCCAACCCAAGTCCTAAAGCCCAGCCTGGCTTCTCCTCTGAATTTGGCCTTTTGGGGCTATGAGTAGCCAGTCAATTCGCTCATGGTTCTTTTCTAGCCCTTTCATCTCTTGGGCCCTACAAGCCTCCAACTTCTTTTCTGCCCTACCGCCCTCCTCCCCAGCACCTTATCTAAAAAGGTCTCACATGAGGCCCATGCCTCCTTCAGCTCATCCTTCCTCTCTGCCACCACCCCCCCCTTCCCTCAGGAGATTGGCCTTAAGGCCCCCACTTCTGGACCCTATTTTCTCTCTGTAAACTTTAATATGGAACCATTTTTATATCTACAACTTTACACGTCTATTTCCCCAGATTATCTAAACCGGGAATAGTTCCCAAAGCCCTCAGTAACGAGACTCAGAAGCTGGTACGCCGTTCTAACAGATGTGGGTCTGGACAAAAGGCATCTACTTTTATAGCACTTTGCTATTTTGATCTTCTAGTCCATGTGCTTTCTTCCTTACCCTCCAGCATATTTCGTTCCAGTGGAGTCAGGAATATAAGCCATGAAAGGTCTTTGCATGTTCCACATAGAACAAGATTTCCTCATTTTAAATTACATAGTTCTGTGTTTTGGTAAGTTGTGGTCCCCACTGACCTTGTAAATGGGTTATGTGGAACAGCTGGTAACTACAAAAGTCAACATGCTCACCCTGTTCCCCTTAGCAGCTCCATTTATTTGTACTGAACCCAAGGGGAGGAGCCCGGTTCACAGGCTGTGGGAAAAGAAAGAGATGGAAAGAATTATTTGTGTTCAAAACAAAGAAACAAATTTTAAATTCAGGCTGCTTTCCCCCTTTACTCTGCCTGAAATTAATGATATTAAACTAAAGTTGTTTCAGAGGAAATAAAATTAACCTGGAATGTAGGTCACCTAACAAGCTTTGAAACCTGTTTCTTTGATGCTGGTTTGCACAATGGTACTGGGGGGTGGGGTGGGGTCCATGGCCTCCTGTTAGGGCCCAGACAACCTAACCCCAAGCACTGTGTTCTGGAAACCTAACAACATGAAGTCCAGCTATCTGGTAAAGAAGTTGATTACTTACTTAGCAAGCAAGAGAATCAATCTGACCTTTAGAGACAAGGACAGAGTAAAACACAAAGGAAAGACACTGGGGGGGGGGGGTAGGAAAAGTAAAGATTAGAATAACAAAATATTGAAGTTAGGATTTTACTGAATCTTCAGTGACAAGAGTGTAAACTCTCAGAGCCATTATAAGTGCTAGGAATTCTGGTTTCTATTGTGATTAAATAGCGTGACCTTTGGAAAAATCCTTAGTTGTATTGCTGTTTCCCCATCTATAGTGTGAGGATATTACCTGCTCTAGAACAGCCTGATAAATAGGTCACTGGATTGGGATTTGGGAGATCTCGATTCTAGTTATACCACAACTGACAGGATCTTAGTTTCATCATTGTGAAACAACATATGACCTCTAAGGTTCTTTATGCAATTCAGTCATTCTATATAGTACCCTGAAAAAATAAACATTTTCTAGAAGTGCAAAATTGTTTTATTCTTTTTTTAACTCAATGCTGTACTAGGAGCTGAGGAACAAAACAAACCTTCTCAAGGAATTCATGTTGGATTTGAGGAAGAGACACTATGTATGAAGATAATATGTATAAAGCACAACATTGTAAGCAAAGGCATGACAAAGTTGGACTTCTCTTCTCACAGGGTCACTCTGGCCTTTGTGCTTAGGAGAGACTGTGGGAAGCCAAGCATGGAAGCAGGCTCCCAGCAAGGCAGCTCCTGTAACAATGTGGGCAGGAGACCAGGGGGGTAGCGGTGGAGGTTTTAAGAAATGGCCAGATTCTGGATAGGATTTTCCGAGGTTGGATGTGGGTTATGAGGAAGAGTCAAAAATGACTGCAAGTGTTTTGGCCTGAGTAACTGGAATAAAAGGAGTTGATATTTACTAAGATGAGGAACACTTTGGGAATAGCAGGTTGAAGGGTGGTGAAGATTGGGGAGATCAGGTTTTGGTTTTGGACATGTTAAGTTTGAGATGCCTATTAGACATCTGTTCTAGTTTGCTAATGCTGCTGGAATGCAAACCACCAGAGATGGATTGGCTTTTATAAAAGGGGGTTTACTTGGTTACACAGTTACAGTCTTAAGGCCATAAAGTGTCCAAGGTAACACATCGGCAGTCAGGAACCTTACCTGGAGGATGGCCAATGCTGTCCAGAAAACCTCTGTTAGCTGGAAAGGCATGTGGCTGGCGTCTGCTTCAAAGTTCTGGTTTCAAAATGGCTTTTTCCCAGGACGTTCCTCTCTAGGCTGCAGTTCCTCAAAAGTGTCACTCTTAGTTGCACTTGGGATATTTGTCCTCTCTCAGCTTCTCTGGAATAAGAGTCTGCCTTCAACAGCTGTCTTCAAACTGTCTCTCATCTGCAGCTCCTGTCTCTCTTGGCTGTAGCTCCTCTTCAAAACATCACTCACAGCTGCACTGCACTGATCAAGGCCCACCCTAAATGGGTGGGGCCACGCCTCCATGGAAATATCTCATCAGAGTTATCACCTACAGCTGGGTGGGGCACATTTCCATGCAAATCTAATCAGTACCAAAATGTCTGCCCCATAAGACTGCAACAAAGAATATGGCTTTTTCTGGGGGACATAATACATTCAAACTGGCACATTCCACCCCCTGGACCCCAGAAAAACATATTCTTACCAAATACAAAATACATTCATCCCATCACAATATCACAAAAACTTTTTCTCATTTCAGTAACAATAGGTAAGTAAGAGATCCCATCAAAATCAATTATAGGCGTGGTCAGTCCTAAGGCATACTTTTCCTTTAGCTATGGATCTGTGAACTTAGAACAACTTATGTGCTTCCAATATACAAAGGAGGGACATTCATACGATAAACATGCCCATTGCCATAAGGAGAAACTGAAAGGAAAACAGGGTTAACAGGACCAAAACAGTTCCTAAAACCTGCAGGACAAACTCCATAAGATTTCAAAGTCTGAGAGTCATTTACAGAATGACATTGCATCCTTGGGGCTTGGGAGAGCGGGAGTCTAACCCTTCCTAAGGGCCTTTGTGGCAGCCCTTTCCTCTCCAAATGCTGGGGTGAGTTTGCCAACATATCCACACAATGGGGAGACCACCTTCTCGGCCCCACCCTCCTCAAACATCGGGGCAGCACCCGGATTCCCTTCCATCTCCGGGGCACACGCTCAACCCCTTCAGAACCATGGCATGGCAGCCAGGCTCTCCCCAATTCCCTGGGAATGTGCTCCACCCTTTTTGGGACCTGGGGTGGCAAAACTCTTCCAGAGCATTGAGGCAGAATGCCCACCCTCGACCTCCGGGGCAAACTCACCCTTTCCATGCGTGTGGGTCACTCCGCTCTCCCAGCCCAAGGCCTCTTGACTCCAGACCTCAACCTCCACAGCTCTGTCTTTGAAGAAATTTTTCCTTCAATTTGTTCCTTGTCTGTCTCCTCCAGTCCAGACTGGCAATGACTCTGTCAATAAAGATCTCACAAAAATTCTGTTGGCTCTGCATGAAGCACACAGGGGTCAAAGCCGTCAGACAATAGGACTTTCCACAAATCCTTTCTGCTTAACTCCTTTTCCAATCTTGGCTTGTACTGAAATGGCGGCTGGGTTCCATGTTTGGTTACATCCTCATGTTGGGCTGTAGCTTCTGGGATTCCACCCTCTGGAAGCTCATAATTTTCCAAGCCATCAGCTTCTGGTTTCTTTGAACCCAAGAGTTCAGTTCTAAGTTCATCTCTCTCCACTCGCATTTTACGATAAGCTGCAAGGAGAAGCCAGGGTACATCTTCCACATGTAGTCTGGAGATCTCCTCTACTAAGGATTCCAAGTTGTTGCTTTCAAATTCTTCCTTATCTGAAACCAGGACTCAATTTTGCCAAATTCTCTGCCACTTTAAAACAAGGATCGCCTTTCTTCCAGTTCGCAAGAACACATTCATCATTTCTGTTCAAGGCCTCGTCAGAAATATCTTTAGAGTCCATATTTCCACAAACAGTCTCTTCAAAGCAGTTTAGGGCTTTTCTATCAAGTTTCTCACAATTCTTCCAGAATCTTCCCCTTATCCATTTAAAAAGCCGTTCCAACATGTTTGGTATTTACAAATTCAGCAACAAAAGCACCCCACTCCTGGTACCAGAATCTGTTCTAGTTTGCTAATGCTGCAGAATGCAAAACACCAGAGAAGGATTGGCTTTAATAAAAGGGGGTTTATTTGGTTACACAGTTACAGTCTTAAGGCCATAAAGTGTCCAAGGTAACACATCAGCAGTCGGGTACCTTAACTGGAGAATGGTCAATGGTGTCCAGAAAACCTCTGTTAGCTGAGAAGGCACGTGGCTGGCATCTGCTTCAAAGTTCTGGTTTCAAAATGGCTTTTTCCCAGGACGTTCCTCTCTAGGCTGCAGTTCCTCAAAAATGTCACTCTTAGTTGCACTTGAGATATTTGTCCTCTCTCAGCTTCTCTGGAATAAAAGTCTGCCTTCAACAGCTGTCTTCAAACTGTCTCTCATCTGTAGCTCCTGTCTCTCTTGGCTGTAGCTCCTCTTCAAAACGTCACTCACAGTTGCACTGCAATGATCAAGGCCTGCCCTGAATGGGTGGGGCCACCCCTCCATGGAAATAGCTCATCAGAGTTATCACCTACAGTTCAGTGGAGTGCATTTCCATGCAAATCTAATCAGCACCAAAACATCCGCCCCACAAGACTGCAACAAAGAATATGGCTTTTTTCTGGGGCACATAATACATTCAAACCTGCACAACATCCAAGGGAGATTTGGAGTAGGAAGTGAATCCCATATGCATAAGGATCCCAGGGTGGGAAGGGACCTGAACTTCCAACCTGGACCCTTAAGTTTCTATATTAGGGAATTCAGTCAAGGTGGGCTAGGGATCCCTAACAACAGCCCAGCAGCAGAAAAGGATACTGAGACCCAAAATAAAATTATTTAGAAGAAAGGAGGAGCCTAGGCTGGTGATGCATTTTAAGACAAGGCCCCGAGTATTCACAGATTACTGGAACTGGAGACTAGAAGCCCACCAGAACCTAGCCATCCAAGTATGTGTGCGCATTTTACCTTGGGGAGCTAGCTCCCTCTTTGCTTAGGGTTGAAACATGACCAATCTGCCTCACTCCCCCACTCCTGAGTTTGGAATGTGTAAACTTTCCAGCACTTTGGACACTTTGTGAGCAATACTGTGGAAAGGAGGGACAAGCTTCAAGAGGTATTCACAATGCAGAAATCAGTACAAATTGGGTATGAAGAGCCAGGTACAAGAAAAGACTCTGAATTTTCTATTTTGGGAACCTGGGCTAGTAATCATGACAGGAAATGCTAGAGGAGGAGGGAGGTTTATTTCTGTTTTTGTTTTGTTTTGTTTTATTTTTAATTTGAGGCTAAAGTTAGATTGCTTTTTTTGGTTCTACAGGAGAGTTTTGGACACTCACAGAACACACAGTGGAAAGGTCTGGACCATAAGAGGAACTTAGAGACACCATTGTTGTAGTGCTTATCATTATGGAAAACACCAGTAAAATTTCTGTGTGATCATCTTGTAACCATGTAAATTTTATAAACCAACCCATAGAAGTAGCTCATTGTATTGTCCCTATTTACAGAAAGATACAGGAAGTTAAGACAATCTCCCAGCTCCTCACACTTCAGCTTCTCAGGTTCTCCTCCACCCTACACTGCTGCTGTATTATTGTTTTACCAGCTCTTTTACTCCTCACCCAAGGCATAGCATCCACTCCCAATCTTTTCTGTATCTTTCAAGTTCCCAAACTACACCTCTCTTCACTCCCAGCAGATAACCTCGATTCCTAATTTAGCATTAAGATTGAAGGATCTATCAGCTTTGATGTTATCAACAAAATGTCTCTGTCCATTCCTGACTTTATCCCTCCCTCTTATTAGGGACTCCCACCCCATCCCCTTCTTAATAATACTAATCCCATCCACCTGTGCCCTAGTTTTTATTTTCGCTTACAGCCTCTGGAATCTTGCTTCATAAATTAACCCCTTTCTTGACCCTTCACTCTCTTTGTCTAAACAAGTTAGGATGAACAAACTCTAGTGTAAGTACCCACTAGAGTTACTTACTATCCTTGGCTCTTTCTAAATATTAAGATGTCAATTCTACCCAAACTGATCTACAGAGTCAATGCAATTCCAATCAAAATTCCAACCATCTACTTTTCAAACTTGGAAAAGTTAGTTATCAAATTTATATGGAAGGGAAAGGGCCCTCAATTTGATAAAAACATTCTAAAAAAGAAGAACAAAGTGGAAGAACTTACATTTCCTGGCTTTGAAGCCTACTATAAAACCACAGTAGTCAAAACAGCATGGTACTGGCACAAAGATAAGACATTTTGATCAATGGAATCGAATTGAGAGTTTGGAAATAGACCCTCAGATCCATGGTCAACTTATTTTTGATAAGGCCCCCAAATCCACTGAGCTGTGACAGAACAGTCTTTTCAACAAATGGGGCTTGGAGAACTGGATATCCATATCCAAAAAAATGAAAGAGGACCACTACCTCACACCCCGTACATAAATTAACTCAAAGTAGATCAAAGACCTCACATCTTCAAGACCTAGTAATAGTAGCTAGCTTCTTAGACCTTACACCCAAAGCACAAGCAACGAAAGAAAAAATAGATAAACAGAACTCCTCAAAATCAAAAGCTTCTGTACCTCAAAGGAATTTGTCAAGAAGGTGAAGTGGCAGCCAATGCAATGGGAGAAAATATTTGGAAACCATGTATCTGATAAAAGACTGATTTCCTGCATATATAAAGAAATCCTACAACTCAATGACAATAGTACAAATAGCCCAATTACAAAACGGGCAAAAGATATGAAAACACATTTTCCACTGGCAAAATATTTCCAAACAACATGGGGCATATCCTTCCCCTAAGGGATGGCTATAGACTTGTGGGCAATATGGTTGGCCCTATTTATCCTATAACTCATTGTACATTGGGACAGCCCTATGTCCCCACTACCTTATATTACTTTTTACCCCATATTCCTAGTAATTGGAAAACGGTTAAAGCTAGATACAGAATAAAGTGCATTCCTTGCTGGTATTATCCTTTAGCCATTCTTCCACCAGGTGGAGCTGCAAGAGTTACTGAAAAATGTGGCAACTTTAGCCAATCATAATGCCTAAGCACTTAATGATTCCCAAAGAGCTATATCCTTGCTAAATGAAGAAACCACACAGCTTAGAAAGGCAGGTCACAAAATAGAATGTCCTTAGATATCCTCACTGTAGCACAGGGCAGCACCTGTACCTTAATTAATATGCAGTGCTATGTATATATTCCTCATCATTTGCATATTTAACAAGCTTTAAATAATATGCAAGAGAACATACATAATATTGATCAACTATCAGTAGATCCCTTGTCTAAATGGTTTAATTCCCTTTCTTGACTGTGGCAGCATTTCTTTGTGGGGTTATCTCTCTGTGTGGGACTTCTAGAGTACTCCTATCTCTTACACTGTTGCTGTGGAACATGGACACAATGTCTGTTCTATGGTCAACATAGTCTTCTGCGTGGGGGTGGACTGTGGGGACCAAGTGCCTGGGCCCCCTCTCTTCCACTGTGAAAGTGAGTTATTGCAGGTAGCCACTTACTTGACTGGAACAGAGGTTAAAGGTCATCAGACTTCCCCAGAGAGGGAAAGAATGTACAAATGGCATGGAAAACAAAGCATTAAAACTCCCCTCCCTTTATCACTGTGGGTAACAAATCTCCACACCTCTGTTTCACAAGACCTTGCTGACTCTCTATTCTTAACACCCCATGGAATGTTTTTGTCTTAACCCTTATAAACCACCCCCCAGCACCCCCTGCTTTTTGCAGGGCACTAATTTCCATCTTTTCTGGCCAGCCGCCACCAGGAAGAACTCTCTCCTGTCTGTTAAGTCCTATTAAACTCATGTCAAACTCTGCCTGGTGTGGTCTTCGGTCTTGGGGCTGAGCTAGGTTGGAACATACACCCAAAACAGTGTTACAATTATTAGTTTATACAATTACATATATTTTAAGGAAGTTAAGATTAGAAGAAATAACATTATATTTATAGTCTTTTATGTTAATCCACATGTTCCTTATTTGCAGTGTTCATTTCTTCCCGTTTCTTCAAGTTACCAAGTGATGTAATTTCTTTTTAGCCTGAAGAACTTCCTATTTTTTTGTAAGGCAGGTCTGCTAGCAACAGATTCTCTCTGTCTTTGCTTATCTGGGCATGTCTTTATATTGTCTTCCTCTCTGAAGGATAGTTTTGCTAAATATAAAATCCTTAGTTGGCAGGTTTTTTTCTTTCACACTTTGAATATGTCATTCACCTGCCTTCTAGTCTCCACTGTTTCAGATGAGAAACCTCCATTGTTTTAGATGAGAAATTAGCCATAATGATATTGATGCTCCCGTTCCTGGTATTTTTTCTCTTGATGCTTTCAACAGTTTGTAAGATGTGTGTAGGTGTGAATCTCTTCGTGTTTATCCTAATTGGTTTGTAGATTATTATTTTCCTCATATTGGCAAGTTTTGGGCCACTATTTCTTCAAATATTTTTCCTGCCTCTTTCTCTCCTCTCCCATTTACATATTTTGGTTTGCTTGATGTTGTCCCACAAGTCTCTGAGGCTTTGTTCATTTTCCTCTAGTATTTATTCTCTGTTTTCAGTGGATAAATTCTATTGACCTCTCTTCAAATTCATGGATTCTTCTGTCATCTTGAATCTGCTGTTGAATCCCTCTAGTGAATTTTTTCATTTAGATTATTTTACTTTTCAACTCCAGGAATTACATTTGTTGTTGTTTTCTTTTAATAATTTGTCTCCCTATTATTTGTTTATTGATTCATTGTTGTCCTACCTTCCTCTGATTCTTTAAGCATGATTTCTATATGTTCTTTGAACATATTTATAATAGCTCCTTTGGCGTCTTTGTCTGCTAAATCCAACTTCTGTAGACATCAGACAAGGTTTCTATTTTATTTTTCCTCAGAATAGGCCATACTTTCCTCTTTGCATATTTTGTTGAAAACTGGAAATTGGAAATAATATATTGTAGCAACTTTGGATTCTGATTTCCTTTTTTAGGCTTTTATTGGTTTGTGCATATGTTTCTTTATTTAGTAACTTGCCTGGGTTAAATCTGTTATATCTATGAAATCTGTTCCTCTGTGGTGTGTGAACTGCTGATATCTCTGCTCAGTTTCTTTTTTCTTGTTTTTACTTTTAAGTCTGGCTTCCAAGGGGTCACCTTGTTTCTGACGACCTAATGGTCAGTCAATGATTAAACAGAGTTTGCACTCAAATACCTCAAGTTGCTAAGGCTTCTGTCCTCTGATAATGGATCTGTGTGTGGGCTGGAGAGCATATTCAAACTTCTGGCCATTTTCAAGTCTGTCTGACCTTTTACTTTTACTTTCTTTTGGGTCTTTTCACATCTCTTCTGTGCAAGCATGCAGACTCAGAGTCAGCCAGGAGTACGTGGCTGACTTAGTCCCTCTCTGGTCTCTGCTGTGCGCCTGTACACACTCAGCCAGGAATACACTTGCCCCAATCACAACTGCAGCCTCAAGTTAGTAAAACTGTTGGCTCTTTCTTGCTCCAAATCAAGTGAGCTCCCTTTGACGGTGCCAGTAACGTCCCTGGTCCTCACATCATCCCCAACCCTGCAAAATCTCCATGCTATCTGAGCTACAGGGAAGACGGGGAATGGGAATGCCCTCAGGCGAGGATGCCACAGATTCCTACTGTTATCACCCAAAGTTCAGTAGTTATTTTAAGTATGAACACTTCTCAGACTATTATATGACTTTAGTTGATTTCCAGAGTGCTGGAAATGTTTGCTTTTGTCAATTTTCTCCAGCTTTGGAGTTGCTTTTTGGGAGAGAGGATTTGCCTGCCTCCTTACTCCGTCATAGCTCCTTAAATATTTGATGAATAAAACTCATGAAATCTGTCTTTTGCCTCTATTACTCTACTGAAACTGTTCTCTCAGAAATTATCAGTTACCTCCAGGGATGAATCAGCCACCTTTTTTCAGTTCTTTCCCTCCTTGATGTTGGAGAGGATCAAAAAGACTCTGAGTAAGACAGACCTAGGTTGGATTCCGGCTCTACCACTTAGTAATCATGTACTTGGCAAATGTACCTATCTCCTCCAAGTCCCAGTTTTTTCCTTCAGTAAAATGGCTAAAATAATACCTCTGGGGTTATTTTGAGGAGGGTGGGCCTGAGTATGCATCTGGGTGGGCGCGTCAGGGTTCTTTCCAACACAGTATTTGACAACAAACCTGAGCTCCTGTCCAGGCTGTGGATCTGGGGCTCCTCTTGACTTATTATATCACCCTTACACAAAATGGAGATTTAACTGCTGGGAATGCAAGGACAAGATAATGAAAATCCTTTGAGATTGTATCTACTAAGCACAACCATAAGATGTTATTATACCTTATTTTCACGTTCTTTGGAAACTTCTTAAAATCCCTCTCTCTGGGAAATTTTGGTCAAAGTAGGATTTCTAAAAATAGGGGAGCTACTAAAATTTACTCCCCCAACTTCCTTTTTCCCTGGATGTTATAACCATCATAATGTTGACATCTTCTGAAAAAACCAGGATTACAGATATAAATCCTTCTTAATTGCAAACTCTCACATTTTAGGTGTTTACTCTAAGAACTGAAGGCCAAGGTCCCCAAAAAACAGAAGCTGAACATCAATTCTGTGGTTAACGATGGAGGCAAAGGAACATGACCAAGCAGAATGCTTGGAATTTGAAATAAAAATAGTGTGGTGAGGCAATCACCATTTAAGGCCTTGCTGAAAATTCAGTTCTTCCTGAAGGGAATGTATGTTTATAAACAGAATAGAAAAACAATTGCTCCTTCCACATTCTCTTAAATTTCTTCCTCATTGCTCTACCTCTAATTAGCCATGCACTATTTATCATTCACTATTGTTACTTAATTTTTCATGTGTTGACCAGACTGCAAGCTCTTTGAAGGCAGTCATGGTACCTCCTCTATGTATCCTCCATACTTAGCAATGTTCCTTGCTATCACTGGCAGTCAACAATTATGCTTATTTTCAATCCTTTAATCAGAAACCTTCAATGACTCACTACTGTCCCTAAAAGTGGTCCCCAAACTTTTTGATTACACGTGCTTATCAGTAAACACTTTGCACATCCTTCCATTTCCTCCCTACTTTCCTCCTTACCCATCTCTACATCTATATGTACGCATGTGTGTATAATTTATTTTTAAGTTATTTAAATGCTATTGCATTTCTATTATATATATACATTATAAACATCTATCAAAATAGAAATTTTAAGCAGATGTCATAAAAAATATAAATAGAACTCATAGTATTTTAATTCTTCACCTCTTGCGTACTCCAGTCTGGAGATCACTGGTCTGTAGAATAATATCCAGATTTTTTAAAACCATGGTCATTAAACTGAGGTCTGGGTACCCTGAGGGTACATGGCATGGGTAATATTAAGCGGCTCAATTTCCAGATCCTTAACTACCAAATGTCCTCTTTCCTAAAAATGATCTGCCTGAGAACAGTCTGCATTCAACTGATTTCTCTTTTCCTGCTTCTCCTTCCCAGTTGGTCTTAGCCTTCTCAAAAGAAAGGCATCCCTTAGCCATCTTGAACTGTACTATGTGCTTTGCCCCTAAACCAAGGGATGATTTAAGAATGCATTACTCCTGAAAAACACTGACAGGGCAGTGCCTTATTTTATCCACTTGACAAATTCATGTCCAGGCTCTATGCCTTGGACCACAGGCTATCTTAGAAGTGAGATGGTGGAAGGACTTGTAGTAGTATAGTTTGTTTATTTAAAATTTAAAGTAGAGGCGGGGCAAGATGGCAGACTGGTGAGATGTAAGTTTTAGTTACTCCTCCAGGAAAGTAGGTAAAAAGCCAGGAACTGCGTGGACTGGACACCACAGAGCAATCTGTCTTTGGGCATACTTCATACAACACTCATGAAAACGTGGAACTGCTGAGATCAGCGAAATCTGTAAGTTTTTGCGGCCAGGGGACCCGCGCCCCTCCCTGCCAGGCTCAGTCCCGGGGGAGGAGGGGCTGTCAGCTCCGGGAAGGAGAAGGGAGAACTGCAGTGGCTGCTCTTATCGGAAACTCATTCTACTGATTCAAACTCCAACCATAGATAGACTGAGACCAGACACCAGAGACTCTGAAAGCAGCCAGCCCAGCAGAGAGGAGACAGGCATAGAAAAAAAACAACACGAAAAACTCCAAAATAAAAGCAGAGGATTTTTGGAGTTCTGGTGAACACAGAAAGGGGAAGGGCGGAGCTCAGGCCTTGAGGCGCATATGCAAATCCCGAAGAAAAGCTGATCTCTCTTGCCCTGTGGACCTTTCCTTAATGGCCCTGGTTGCTTTGTCTATTAGCATTTCAATAACCCATTAGATCTCTGAGGAGGGCCGTTTTTTTTTTTTTCTTTTTTTTTTTTTTTAAATCCTTTTTTCTTTTTCTAAAACACTTACTCTAAGAAGCCCAATACAGAAAGCTTCAAAGAATTGCAATTTGGGCACATCAAGTCAAGAGCAGAACTAAGAGAGCTCTGAGACAAAAGGCAATAATCCAGTGGCTGAGAAAATTCACTAAACAACACAACTTCCCAAGAAAAGGGGGGTGTCCGCTCACAGCCACCATCCTGGTGGACAGGAAACACTCCTGCCCATCGCCAGCCCCATAGCCCAGAGCTGCCCCAGACAACCCAGTGTGACGGAAGTGCTTCAAATAACAGGCACACACCACAAAACTGGGCGTGGACATTAGCCTTCCCTGCAACCTCAGCTGAATGTCCCAGAGCTGGGAAGGTGGAGCAGTGTGAATTAACAAAGCCCCATTCAGCCATCATTTCAGCAGACTGGAAGCCTCCCTATACAGCCCAGCAGCCCAGAACTGCCCTGGGGGGACGGCACTCACCTGTGACATAGCACAGTCATCCCTCAACAGAGGACCCGGGATGCACGGCCTGGAAGAGGGGCCCACTTGCAAGTCTCAGGAGCCATACGCCAATACCAAAGACTTGTGGGTCAGTGGCAGAGACAAACTGTGGCAGGACTGAACTGAAGGATTAGACTATTGCAGCAGCTTTAAAACTCTAGGATCATCAGGGAGATTTGATTGTTAGGGCCACCCCCCCTCCCCGACTGCCCAGAAACACGCCCCACATACAGGGCAGGCAACACCAACTACACACGCAGGCTTGGTACACCAATTGGGCCCCACAAGACTCACTCCCCCACTCACCAAAAAGGCTAAGCAGGGGAGAACTGGCTTGTGGAGAACAGGTGGCTCGTGGACGCCACCTGCTGGTTAGTTAGAGAAAGTGTACTCCACGAAGCTGTAGATCTGATAAATTAGAGATAAGGACTTCAATAGGTCTACAAACCCTAAAAGAACCCTATCAAGTTCAGCAAATGCCACGAGGCCAAAAACAACAGAAAATTATAAAGCATATGAAAAAACCAGACGATATGGATAACCCAAGCCCAAGCACCCAAATCAAAAGACCAGAAGAGACACAGCACCTAGAGCAGCTACTCAAAGAACTAAAGATGAACAATGAGACCATAGTACGGGATATGAAGGAAATCAAGAAGACCCTAGAAGAGCATAAAGAAGACATTGCAAGACTAAATAAAAAAATGGATGATCTTATGGAAATTAAAGAAACTGTTGACCAAATTAAAAAGATTCTGGACACTCATAGTACAAGACTAGAGGAAGTTGAACAACGAATCAGTGACCTGGAAGATGACAGAATGGAAAATGAAAGCATAAAAGAAAGAATGGGGAAAAAAATTGAAAAACTCGAAATGGACCTCAGGGATATGATAGATAATATGAAACGTCCGAATATAAGACTCATTGGTGTCCCAGAAGGGGAAGAAAAGGGTAAAGGTCTAGGAAGAGTATTCAAAGAAATTGTTGGGGAAAACTTCCCAAATCTTCTAAACAACATAAATACACAAATCATAAATGCTCAGCGAACTCCAAATAGAATAAATCCAAAAAAACCCACTCCGAGACATATACTGATCTCACTGTCAAACACAGAAGAGAAGGAGCAAGTTCTGAAAGCAGCAAGAGAAAAGCAATTCACCACATACAAAGGAAACAGCATAAGACTAAGTAGTGACTACTCAGCAGCCACCATGGAGGCAAGAAGGCAGTGGCACGATATATTTAAAATTCTGAGTGAGAGGAATTTCCAGCCAAGAATACTTTATCCAGCAAAGCTCTCCTTCAAATTTGAGGGAGAGCTTAAATTTTTCACAGACAAAGAAATGCTGAGAGAATTTGCTAACAAGAGACCTGCCCTACTGGAGATACTAAAGGGAGCCCTACAGACAGAGAAACAAAGAAAGGACAGAGAGACTTGGAGAAAGGTTCAGTACTAAAGAGATTCGGTATGGGTACAATAAAGGATATTAATAGAGAGAGGGAAAAATATGGCAAACATAAACCAAAGGATAAGATGGCCGATTCAAGAAATGCCTTCACGGTTTTAACATTGAATGTAAATGGATTAAACTCCCCAATTAAAAGATACAGATTCGCAGAATGGATCAAAAAAAATGAACCATCAATATGTTGCATACAAGAGACTCATCTTAGACACAGGGACACAAAGAAACTGAAAGTGAAAGGATGGAAAAAATATTTCATGCAAGCTACAGCCAAAGAAAGCAGGTGTAGCAATATTAATCTCAGATAAAATAGACTTCAATGCAGGGATGTTTTGAGAGACAAAGAAGGCCACTACATACCAATAAAGGGGCAATTCAACAAGAAGAAATAACAATCGTAAATGTCTATGCACCCAATCAAGGTGCCACAAAATACATGAGAGAAACACTGGCAAAACTAAAGGAAGCAAATGATGCTTCCACAATAATTGTGGGAGACTTCAACACATCACTCTCTCCTATAGATAGATCAACCAGACAGAAGACCAATAAGGAAATTGAAAACCTAAACAATCTGATAAATGAATTAGATTTAACAGACATCTACAGGACATTACATCCCAAATCACCAGGATACACATACTTTTCTAGTGCTCACGGAACTTTCTCCAGAATAGATCATATGCTGGGACATAAAACAAGCCTCAATAAATTTAAAAAGATTGAAATTATTCAAAGCACATTCTCTGACCACGATGGAATACAATTAGAAGTCAATAACCATCAGAGACTTAGAAAATTCACAAATACCTGGAGGTTAAACAACACACTCCTAAACAATCAGTGGGTTAAAGAAGAAATAGCAAGAGAAATTGCTAAATATATAGAGACGAATGAAAATGAGAACACAACATACCAAAACCTATGGGATGCAGCAAAAGCAGTGCTAAGGGGGAAATTTATAGCACTAAACGCATATATTAAAAAGGAAGAAAGAGCCAAAATCAAAGAACTAATGGATCAACTGAAGAGCTAGAAAATGAACAGCAAACCAATCCTAAACCAAGTAGAAGAAAAGAAATAACAAGGATTAAGCAGAAATAAATGACATAGAGAACAAAAAAACAATAGAGAGGATAAATATCACCAAAAGTTGGTTCTTTGAGAAGATCAACAAGATTGACAAGCCCCTAGCTAGACTGACAAAATCAAAAAGAGAGAAGACCCATATAAACAAAATAATGAATGAAAAAGGTGACGTAACTGCAGATCCTGAAGAAATTAAAAAAATTATAAGAGGATATTATGAACAACTGTATGGCAACAAACTGGATAATGTAGAAGAAATGGACAATTTCCTGGAAACATATGAACAACCTAGACTGACCAGAGAAGAAATAGAAGACCTCAACCAACCCATCACAAGCAAAGAGATCCAATCAGTCATCAAAATCTTCCCACAAATAAATGCCCAGGGCCAGATGGCTTCACAGGGGAATTCTACCAAACTTTCCAGAAAGAACTGACACCAATCTTACTCAAACTCTTTCAAACATTGAAAAAAATGGAACACTACCTAACTCATTTTATGAAGCTAACATCAATCTAATACCAAAACCAGGCAAAGATGCTACAAACAAGGAAAACTACTGGCCAATCTCCCTAATGAATATAGATGCAAAATCCTCAACAAATACTTGCAAATCGAATCCAAGACACATTAAAAAATCATACACCATGACCAAGTGGGGTTCATTCCAGGCATGCAAGGATGGTTCAACATAAGAAAAACAATCAATGTATTACAACACATTAAAAACTCGAAAGGGAAAAATCAATTGATCATCTCAATAGATGCTGAAAAAGCATTTGACAAAATCCAACATCCCTTTTTGATAAAAACACTTCAAAAGGTAGGAATTGAAGGAAACTTCCTCAACATGATAAAGAGCATATATGAAAACCCACAGCCAGCATAGTACTCAATGGTGAGAGACTGAAAGCCTTCCCTCTAAGATCAGGAACAAGACAAGGATGCCCGCTGTCACCACTGTTATTCAACATTGTGCTGGAAGTGCTAGCCAGGGCAATCCGGCAAGACAAAGAAATAAAAGGCATCCAAATTGGAAAAGAAGAAGTAAAACTGTCATTGTTTGCAGATGATATGATCTTATATCTAGAAAACCCTGAGAAATCAACGATACACCTACTAGAGCTAATAAACAAATTTAGCAAAGTAGCGGGATACAAGATTAATGCACGTAAGTCAGTAATGTTTCTATATGCTAGAAATGAACAAACTGAAGTGACACTCAAGAAAAAGATACCATTTTCAATAGCAACTAAAAAAATCAAGTACCTAGGAATCAACTTAACCAAAGATGTAAAAGACCTATACAAAGAAAACTACATAACTCTACTAAAAGAAATAGAAGGGGACCTTAAAAGATGGAAAAATATTCCATGTTCATGGATAGGAAGGCTAAATGTCATTAAGATGTCAATTCTACCCAAACTCTTCTACAGATTCAATGCAATCCCAATTAAAATTCCAACAACCTACTTTGCAGACTTGGAAAAGCTAGTTATCAAATTTATTTGGAAAGGGAAGATGCCTCGAATTGCTAAAGACACTCTAAAAAAGAAAAACGAAGTGGGAGGACTTACACTCCCTGACTTTGAAGCTTATTATAAAGCCACAGTTGCCAAAACAGCATGGTACTGGCACAAAGATAGACATATAGATCAATGGAATCGAATTGAGAATTCAGAAATAGACCCTCAGATCTATGGCCGACTGATCTTTGATAAGGCCCCCAAAGTCACCGAACTGAGCCATAATGGTCTTTTCAACAAATGGGGCTGGGAGAGTTGGATATCCATATCCAAAAGAATGAAAGAGGACCCCTACCTCACCCCCTACACAAAAATTAACTCAAAATGGACCAAAGATCTCAATATAAAAGAAAGTACCCATAAAACTCCTAGAAGATAATGTAGGAAAACATCTTCAAGACCTTGTATTAGGAGGCCACTTCCTAGACTTACACCCAAGCACAAGCAACAAAAGAGAAAATAGATAAATGGGAACTCCTCAAGCTTAGAAGTTTTCTGCACCTCAAAGGAATTTCTCAAAAAGGTAAAGAGGCAGCCAACTCAATGGGAAAAATTTTTGGAAACCATGTATCTGACAAAAGACTGATATCTTGCATATACAAAGAAATCCTACAACTCAATGACAATAGTACAGACAGCCCAATTATAAAATTGGCAAAAGATATGAAAAGACAGTTCTCTGAAGAGGACATACAAATGGCCAAGAAACACATGAAAAAATGTTCAGCTTCACTAGCTATTAGAGAGATGCAAATTAAGACCACAATGAGATACCATCTAACACCAGTTAGAATGGCTGCCATTAAACAAACAGGAAACTACAAATGCTGGAGGGGATGTGGAGAAATTGGAACTCTTATTCATTGTTGGTGGGACTGTATAATGGTTCAGCCACTCTGGAAGTCAGTCTGGCAGTTCCTTAGAAAACTAGATATAGAGCTACCATTCGATCCAGCGATTGCACTTCTCGGTATATACCCGGAAGATCGGAAAGCAGTGACATGAACAGATATCTGCACGCCAATGTTCATAGCAGCATTATTCACAATTGCCAAGAGATGGAAACAACCCAAATGTCCTTCAACAGATGAGTGGGAAAAATAAAATGTGGTATATACACACGATGGAATACTACGCGGCAGTAAGAAGGAACGATCTGGTGAAACATATGACAACATGGATGAACCTTGAAGACATAATGCTGAGCGAAATAAGCCAGGCACAAAAAGAGAAATATTATATGCTACCACTAATGTGAACTTTGAAAAATGTAAAACAAATGGTTTATAATGTAGAATGTAGGGGAACTAGCAGTAGAGAGCAATTAAGGAAGGGGGAACAATAATCCAAGAAGAACAGATAAGCTATTTAACGTTCTGGGGATGCCCAGAAATGACTATGGTCTGTTAATTTCCGATGGATGTAGTAGGAACAAGTTCACTGAAATGTTGCTATATTATGTAACTTTCTTGGGGCAAAGTAGGAACATGTTGGAAGTTAAGCAGTTATCTTAGGTTAGTTGTCTTTTTCTTACTCCCTTGTTATGGTCTCTTTGAAATGTTCTTTTATTGTATGTTTGTTTTCTTTTTAACTTTTTTTTTTCATACAGTTGATTTAAAAAAGAAGGGAAAGTTAAAAAAAAAAAAGAAAGAAAAAAGACAAACAAGGAAAAAAAAAAAAAAAGATGTAGTGCCCCCTTGAGGAGCCTGTGGAGAATGCAGGGGTATTCGCCTACCCCACCTCCATGGTTGCTAATATGACCACAGACATAGGGGACTGGTGGTTTGATGGGTTGAGCCCTCTACCATAAGTTTTACCCTTGGGAAGACGGTTGCTGCAAAGGAGAGGCTAGGCCTCCCTATATTTGTGCCTAAGAGTCTCCTCCTGAATGCCTCTTTGTTGCTCAGATGTGGCCCTCTCTCTCTGGCTAAGCCAACTTGAAAGGTGAAATCACTGCCCTCCCCGCTACGTGGGACCAGACACCCAGGGGAATGAATCTCCCTGGCAACGTGGAATATGACTCCCGGAGAGGAATGTAGACCCAGCATCGTGGGATGGAGAACATCTTCTTGACCAAAAGGGGGATAGGAAAGGAAATGAAATAAGCTTCAGTGGCAGAGAGATTCCAAAACGAGCTGAGAGATCACTCTGGTGGGCACTCTTACGCACACTTTAGACAACCTTTTTTAGGTTCTAAAGAATTGGGGTAGCTGGTGGTGGATACCTGAAACTATTAAACTACAACCCAGAACCCATGAATCTCGAAGACAGTTGTATAAAAATGTAGCTTATGAGGGGTGACAATGGGATTGGGAAAGCCATAAGGACCAAACTCCACTTTGTCTAGTTTATGGATGGATGTGTAGAAAAGCAGGGGAAGGAAACAAACAGACAAAGGTACACAGTGTTCTTTTTTACTTCAATTGCTCTTTTTCACTCTAATTATTATTCTTGTTATTTTTGTGTGTGTGCTAATGAAGGTGTCAGGGATTGATTTAGGTGATGAATGTACAACTATGTAATGGTACTGTAAACAATCGAAAGTACAATTTGTTTTGTATGACTGCGTGGTATGTGAATATATCTCAATAAAATGATGATTAAAAAAATAAATAAATAAATAAAAATAAAAAAAAATAAAAAAAATAAAAAAAAATTTAAAGTAAACTTTTTCTGACATAAAATAAGTATATTTTGCTGATTGATTTAGTCATGGGGACTAGTTTTGTCAATTAAGTGCTTTTTTCTACAAATGGAATGAGCTAGATCTGAGGCTCCAAGTTTTTGATGAAAATATATGTGAAGCAGTTATCCAATATACATCAGAAACGTCACCATTTGCAACTATTTAAACTTTTGATGACCACTGCCTTAAACTAACACGATATTCATAATTATACCAGATTCTTTCCCATCTCATCTCCTTCAATATTCTTCATGCTTCAGCCAAATGGCACTCATGCTCCTTGGCATTCTTTCAGGCCTATACCTGTGTATTCATGCCAGTTCCTCCACTGGAAACAACCTTCTCTCTCATCTCTCTGTTGAAGTCCCATCTAACATCAACTTTGTCTGAGGCACTAATTAGGAAATGGGGATGCAAAATGAACAAAATAGCCTTGGCCCCATTTTCATAGAACATAAGAGTCTAGTATTGGAGACAGGCAGATCAACAGTGACAATATGATATTCTAAGAGTTATAATGGAGAACCATGAGGTGCTATACCAGAGAAAGTGGCCAGAAAGCTAAGACCCAATGATGAACAAGAGTTAGCCAGACATTCTTGAAAGAAGGGAAAGAGGAGCAAGGAGCTACGCTGAGAGAACAAAAGTGAACTGAATTGACATTGTTAAGGCAATTCCTCTGTGAAGTCAGGATTTCAACCATGAGAGGCACACTTACCTAATTCTAGAGTCCAGATAGAAATTTCTACCAAGAGTTATCTGTTTTGCGTTTTTGAGGGAATGGTCACATACTCTCAAAAGCCCAATTATAGAACAGACTGAAAGTCAAGGGAGAGGTCACCTCTAGAAAAATTTTCCCTTGCTTTCTGCCAAATGCAAAATATTTGAACCCCAAGCTCAACTGCTGTGGGGTAAGTGGCCTTTTTATATTAGGTTCACCAGAAATAGTTCTCAATGAATGCTCTTGGGATGTCTGTGAGGAAAGTGATAGGTGGTTTGTGTTTGCAGCTCTCTTCTAAGGGTGGAGGCAGCCTCTATGCAAACAAGTTAATGAAATAAGGAGAACCACAGAAAAGAAAACACTCAGTTTGAAGGGACTGTCTTGTGCCACATGAGAGGAAGAGACAGTGGGGACCCAAGGTATCTGGCTCCCACTGTTCCACCTGTTTCAGTTTCCTGGGCTGCTCAAGCAAATATGGTGAAATGGGTAAGGTTAAACAATGGGAATTTATTTGCTTACCGTTTTGAAGCTAAAAGAAAGTACAAATCAAGGCATCATCAAGGTGATGCTTTCTTCCCAAAGACTGTGGTACTCTGGGGCTGGCTGCCGGCAATCCTTGGTCTTGGCTTGCCACATAGTAAGGTACATGGCAGCATCTCCTGGTCTCTCCTTTCTCTTCCAGGTTCTTTGATGTTCAGCTTCTGGCTGCTTCTTCTGTGGCTTTTTTCTCCATGTCTGATCTTCATTCTGCTTATAAAGGACTCCAGTAATAGACCCATCCTCATTGGGGTGGGCCACACCTTAACTGAAGTAATCTCAACAAAATGTCCTACTTACAACGGATTCACACCCACAGGAATGGATTAGATTTAAGAACAAATTTTTTCTGGGGTACATATAGCTTCAAACCACCACAACCTGTATTCCCAACACTGTCCTAAGCCAGAAGCCCTGAAAGCATCTTCACAGAGAGCTGCTTGACTCCCCACTTAATGCTACCACTCACAGTGATGATTTGTTTTAAAGCTATTAATTTCCATGAAAGACTCTTCTCTACAAACACACTAGTAGTGGGGTATGATAGATATGGCATTAGCTATAAAATATTTCCTCTACTGTGACAATTTGGTACCCAATAACTCTTTGTTCACTCAAAATAGAAAATATACCATCTTCCAGTTCTCTGATACAATCACCCATGCATCATCACATGGGTTTTTTTATTGTATTTCTCATCCTGTTATCTTAGTACTAGAATGTCTTCTTCAAGTACCTATATAGAGGGTCAGTATTTTCTCTATAATACTATTCACTATGATAGACTCAGGTAGGCTTCATCAATGAGGACTTAGTTACTGAAGATGTCCTTATAAAACACTGATTGCATACGGAGGTCAAATGACAAGGACCCTAAGGAGACATAATTAGAGAGGCTCCAGCAGGCTATTCTGTTGGTAAAGCAGCTTCATCTCTTTCAGGAAAACCATCACAAGCTCATTCCAAAATATATATACTTATTTTTGCTAGAAAGTAATTATCAAGCTCTGGAGGATCAGAACTACAATAACATTTTTCCATTACAAATGCTTCTATCAATGATATCATATTTTTTCCAGATGGGTGGGCCAACTGTAATTCTGATCTAAAATTCTGCTTTCTTCAGCTCTCCAACTCTTTTTTTTCTGATTATGGGCTTTAACAAAGTTTTCAACAATGGTGAATGCAGGTTTATGTTGTGGTATGTACAAAAATGTGTTTACAAATGGGTTTAGACTTTTTTGTGGAAGGGCCTGAAGTATCCTAAATAGAAAAATATTCAAGTGAATCAGAGCTGACTTAAGAGTTTGGAAAATGGTAGCAAGGTTTAGCAATCTGATGTCAAATCACTTCCAAGCCCATATTTTAACACCTCTCCAATCCCAGATTCATTTTATTTCTGTCACACCCTTCACCTCTGAAATTATATTCAGCAAAATCAGCCCCATTGAGATAATTCCTTGTATGCAATGATGGAAAATACAGTTTTAGCTTTTAGCCCCGTGCCTGGGAAATGTGCAGTATTATAAAATGAATTACCCTTCTTTTATCCTGATATCATAGGTTTTCCTAAGACAGTCCCTTCCTACCCATAAAATAAATGTCGGTTCATTTAGGTCCCCAGGCTCCTAAAAACGGAGTCTATTTTCTTGTAGAGGCCCAGTTTATCCCCCTTTTCGATTGGCAGACTGCATGTAAGCGCTACCTTGGTGCCAGAGCTCTTCACAGGCGAAAAGGCCGGATCTTTACCCGCAACTCTGACCACTCCATCCTAGACGGGGCTTTGCTGTGTTACGGAGCGTCCAGCAGATGGCGCCGCAGCTGAATTTTCGCGAGCCGTTCTCTCCGCCTGTAGAAGAAGAGTCTGGAATAAACAGGAAGGAGTTTTTTGTTTTGTTTCGTTTTGTTTTTTGAGTATTTTAATTTTCGACATACACTGCCTTTTTGTCGTGTGAGAAGCTTTTTTTAATTGAAGTGCATTTGAGATGTTTGAAAAATAATTGATTACACAGTCCCAAATATAGTTTTTTTGTTTTCAGGATTTTCACTCTCTCAAAGGACCCAAAAAGCAATATTTCAAATAGTATAAACCATCACGAAAGCAGATAGCACAGGATTAAGGAAGACTGCGACAAAAGAGACCAGCAAGGAGCGGCGGGTGATCCTGAAACAAGGTGGGAGCCGCGCGGCGGAAGCGACCCCCGCAAAGGCGGGGCGGCGGCGGCAAGCACCGCCCCCCCCCCCAGACAGCGCCGCCTGCTGGTGAGAAAGGAGAAAGAGCTCGGCTCTTGCCGCACGCTACGGCGTTGCTTCCAGGGAGAGCGGACACCGAACTGACCTTCCAAACAGCTCCTCACACTCAGGACGCTGCATTTTATGTCCCCTAACCAAGGAAACTGGGAGTAATGGACCCAGTCAGAGCAACCTCTTCTGTCAAGAAGAGAAACCTAGAGGCACGTTATGGTTTTGGTATGCAACGTTTCAAAGTGCTCGACAGTTTTTAATGCCTCCTAAAAAGGTGAATATGATTTTTAGGGTATAATTTTTTTAAGCAATCTCAAAGGAGAGTGAAAAAGATCCTGTTAGGGGCTCTTTTTCATTTATT
Organism: Choloepus didactylus; assembly: GCF_015220235.1. NCBI lineage: Eukaryota > Metazoa > Chordata > Mammalia > Pilosa > Megalonychidae > Choloepus > Choloepus didactylus. The sequence continues at coordinate 86,278,750 of NC_051314.1, forward strand.
CTCTTACTTTAATGGTATTTACATAAAAGGATCTGATTATTCAACAACGAAAAGTTAGGTTAGCGGCAAATTGTAAAAACGGACACGGCGCTGAATTTCAAGGTGGTTGCCTGTATCTTTTCCCACTATGGCCCTGCATTTTTATTCCAGTGTTGTTGCAGTGCCATTTCCAGAGTCTCCTCCTCCTCTCCCCACTTTCTTTTCTGCTTCACTCATTTGACAGGGGCCTCTGCAATCATCTGCTTAGAACACGTCATCTTCATCCACTGGGAGAGAATTGTGGTACCACATTTCTCCCCCTATAGCTGAAGCCCACAGAAAGATTACGGACTGCGCTTCTGCTCTTGAGCCAGGGCGGTTACCGGGAATTCTAACCCACAAGATGATGCCAAAGTGCTGCTTCCCCCTTTTAATGTTGCCCTTCATTAAGCAGATGCTTTCTCCTACAGTCCTATTCTTCACGTTGCCCAAACAAAGCAGTAATAACCTTCTCATCCCTTCCACTAGTACAGTTCATTGCTTTAAGGGCAAGAATAGTACATCTCCTTCTAGTAAGGGGGTGAAGATACAGAGATAGACAATTTTATTTGGTGTTGAAGTCATGCTGTTTATCCAGGTCCCTGTTCTCTGACATGAAGATTTACTTCTCCCATCAGAGCATAATGCAAGCAAAATTATAGGCTCTGGTTCAAAATGGGCCCTCTTTTTTGAACAATAATTAGAAACCAACTGGAACAGAAGGCTTCTGGGGGAGGAAGCTGGAGAAGGGGACTTGGGCCCCCAAGTCCTCTAGTGACCACTTACACTGCAGCCCTCACAGTCTGGATCCAATCAGATGAGCACCCAAAAGCTCAGTGTTTGGAGGACAAAAGGAGCATGGATATATAGTAATTTAGTGAATCAGGGACCGGATTCAGGATGAGACCTGACAATTTTTTATCTGCAGAGAAACAGAAATAAAGAAGGGGAATGGCTCCCTAAGAATTGCTGCGTTATAAAAATGTCCTTCAGAGAGAGGATACATAACAGGGCAGCTGATAACATTAATACATCTCCCCGCCTCCCCCAGACTGCGGCACCAAACGTTACTAAACTAAGGCAGGGACACAGCTCTGGAGCCTCCCCTGCGGCAGTCTTCGGACGGAGCCGGATCAGACAAAGCAAAGCCGCTTTTCCAAGGGGGGCGGGGCGCTCGCTTTCTCTTTGTTCTTCCTTGGAAAATGGGCTCTCTCTCAAGTCTCACACCAGCTGCTTTCACCTCTTGCAGGAGGTTAAAATAAATTAACTGCCAATTTTTATTTGGACATTATATTTTTTGGCGCCCTGAACTTTGGCTGTGAAATGCAGGACAGACTCTTTTTAGAACTTTAAAGTGAATGCTGTTGGTTTTTATTCTGGGTTTCATGACAAAAATTTCAGAAAAATGCCCCTTTTTATCCAATAAAAATAAAAAAAAAGATCTCCTTCAGAAGGGGATGGTCAGATAGGGTGTTTTGAATCGTTCTCACCTGTCACCACAAACCTTAACTAAGCATCTTTTCTTGAAAGAGGGGCAGCTTAGTAAATTTCTTTGTCTGCTAAGAAATCTCTTCAGGAATAAGAATAACATACTTCATATTTTAAGTCTTTTTTTCTCTTAAGAATGATTTAACATAGATCTTTTAAAAAAAATTCAGAATTTCCTGTCCCTGATTTGTTAAGCATGGAATTAAGTGTGGAATTAAGACAAAGGGTCCTTGGCTCCTGTATTAGAAATAGGCCTGCCACTCCCAAAGCACTCAAGGTATCTCCTGCCCAATTCCCAAACCAATATTCACACATGGCTTCTGCTCTAGACAGCTGAGGTGGCCTTTTATGTGCAACTGGAATTTCAGTTTGGGCCAGTTGGAATGGCTTCACCCACAGAATAGAAATGGGCTCAGTAGGTCAGAGAAAACTAACTGGGCTGAAAAGGACTAAATTGACATTTTGGAAATACTATAGGTTTATTTCCTGGGAATTCAACAAAAAATAAGGTAGTTTCAGTCCCTTCACACAGCACTCTCAGGCTCTTTAAGACAGTTTCTACTCTTTTCGGATTTCATCTCCTTGCAAAAATATCAGCTCATATTGTGTCCAGAACAACTCAGCCAGCTGGTTGCTGTCTCATTCTTTCCTGCACTCTCAGGAGGAAGTGTGAGGAGCAACTCTCCAGCCAGGAAACCAGACCCCTATTAACACTTAGTGGGGAGATGATCTAATGGCTCAAGTTCTGTATCTGAGTCCTGAGCAAGCTTCTAAAATAATTCTGAAGCTAGATCAGGAACAAATAAGCAGGTGTTAAAGGTCTATATATACCTTTGTAATTAACAGAAAAATGTGATAAAAAAGCCACTGGGTGCATATATTCGTAACACTACCCTGTATTTATGTTATCTGTTATTCAGAGAGTGTATATTACAGAATACTTTTCATCTGACAGGCTCAAAGTTCTTTTCAGTGTTAACCTCATACATTAAGAACTTCAATTTCTAAGTTTTATTTTAAAATAACATGCATTGCTAGAGACCTAGCAACAGATATCAAATAGTGAAGGGGGAACAATAACCTAACAAGAATTGATAAGTTATTGCAGGTAAATTGAACGTTCTGGGAATGTTCAGGAATGACTAAGGTTTGTTAATTTCTGATGGGTGGGGTAGGAACAAGTTCACAAAAATGTAGTTATCTTAGGTTATCTGTTTTTCTTATTCCTTTGCTGGGTCACAGTCTGTATATTTTCTTGGGGTAGAGTAGGAACATCCTGGAAGTAATGCAGTTATTTTAGGTTATTTGTTTTTTCTTATTTCTTTGTTTTTGTTTTGTTTGAAATTTTTTTTATTGTCTGTTTTTTTTAAATTGATAAAATTAATTTTAAAAATGAAAAAAATAACATGCATTGCTTATTTGATTTATAAAAATATACAAATTGGCTCATAATCCCAACATGAACATGATTAGAAAATTAAAATGGTACAAAAAGGTTCAATGTGAAAAGTGAAAGGTTATTTCTTCCCATATCCTCAAATCCCTATCCCTAAATACAACTATTAGCAGTTTCTTGATTCCTTCAGGAACAACTACATGTGTATACTATCACATATAAATACACACACACACACACATGAATAACTGTATTTTATTATACCAAAGGATCACATTGTATGCTTTCTTTTACCAAATTTAAAATATAGAAAGCATACAGAAAAATACATAAAACATAAAGGTTCAGTTTAAGCAATTATGGTAAAACAAACACCCATTTAATTACTACCCAGGTCAACAGATAGGACATTGCCAACAGAGTCAGCTTCATGGGCATACAATCAGCTCACAGGGCCCAAAGGACTTCAATGACAAGAACTGTAAGCCTCTGAGGGCAAGAGACCTGTCTGGCCTTCCTTTATACTTCACAGTACCCATGTAGAATTGGGCATGCAGTAGATGCTCACAGAATACTTGCTTTTTTTTTCTTTTAAAAAAACTATGGACTAAAGAAACAATTAATGGCTGTGCTCTAACCCTGAGAGTAGGCCTGTCTTTATGTCACTTGTCCTGAGGAAACTGGTTAGTGGTAATTTACAGACAGAAAACAGAAGTCAGGATGTTGCAACTTCTCTGAATAATGTCGACAGAGGCTAACACTTACTTAATGATACCAGAAACTGCACTAAGTGCTTTACATATATAAACAACCCTACAACCTAAGTATTACTATTATTACCACCCTTATTTTACATATGATTAAAACATTGCCCAAGTCACAGAACTAATCAATATCCACATCAGGTCTTAAATCTAGACAGCAGTTTGTTTCCAAAATTCATTAGGCACAATCTCAATTTATTAACCATCCTTCCTTGAGAAATTTCCCTACAACATAATGCCTGAAGTGGGAGGGAGCAAGAGAGAAGGGAGTAAGCACAAACAATAATTTATGAGCCTTAATATGCACAGTTTTGATGCTCTTTCCTGTGCATTATCTTATCTCATTTAATTCTCACGGCACTATGTGAAGTATGTTACTCTTATCTCATATGAATAAGGAATATATCTCTGTAGAAAAGCTGAGTTTAAAAGAAGTAAATACTACAACAATCAGAGGCAGAGGGGAGGCAAATCCACTGATAACACTGGGCCTGCCCTGAGCTGCTCAGCTCAGATCACTGGCTCGCAGGCTTCCTACCTTTTCTTCCTTCCTTTCCTGATGTTATTAACACTCCAATCAGCCAGAAAGCTTGTGCCTGTCTTGCCCTGCCCCGTAAGTACAAATATGGTTAAATATTGACTTGCTGTGGCACTAAGTAATTTCAAAAGCATAGGCAAGGTAGGGAGGAAATGGTAAAAAGTGATGATACGTGGAACACTATGTAATAGTTTAGAAGAATGAATTAGATTTAAACATACTGCTGAGAAAAGATCCCCAAGGCATAGAAAGTTTAAAAAAGAAAAAGCAAGTTGCAGAACAAAAAGTACAGGAAAGCACCATTTATGTTTTAAAAAGGGACACAAAACAGTATGATACACACACACACATGCAAACACAAGTAGAAAATATTCGGTTATATCCTAAAGTAATAACATTGGTTTCTCTGGGGAGGGGTCTGGGTTTGGGGTGAGGTGGGTAGGACTGGTGGACTTTATCTTTTTACAAGATAATTCATTCATATAATATGTACATAAAAGAAAAAAGAAATAATGGACAGAAAAGAAACAAGTGATGCTATTAGAAAATAAAAAGTTAATAACAAGCATGTAAAATGAGGTAAATGGTACAAATACACCAAGTTAAAATCCACGCCCAGGTTCATGTCCATGAGAGACCAATCAATTAGAAGAGAGTCCTCATGCTGACATTGCTATTAGGAATTCAGTGATTGTTAAAATTTAATGTCTTTTCTCTACCAGAAGTACAGTTGTGGGAAGTACCCTAGACTTGGAGCCAGAAGACCTGGATGCAAGGCTTGCCTCTGCATTTACTCTGTAACCTTAGGCTACAGTTTCTCAGGGCCTTTCCTGCATAGCAGAGATAATAGTTTTTACAGGGTGCCTGTGAGGATTAATGAGATAACTGCACAGGAAAGAGCATCAAAACCACGCATATGGAGACTTGTAAATTATTAATTGTGCTTGTACTTACACTCTTCCCTCTCTCCCTCCCACTTCAGATGATTATTTTTTTCTCACACCTTGGGGATGTATGACTATCCCATACTGAGGCAGAGTAAATTAACCAACCTTTATTTGCTGATATCAGATAGGCCTCCATTATTTGAGACTTTAGATTATATAGATGCAGGTTTTTAAGCTTCAATAACCTGTATTCATAAATTTATTTTAACAAATATATTTATTTGATTCAATTTATTAAAACTGTACCCTTTCTTTGTGAAAAGCACTTTTGATCTAAGACTAAAGTATCCAAATCAGAGGCCACTTAAAGTATAAGCCAAAAATATAATTAAAAATTTTTTTTTGCATCTTAAAATGTGTTTGTTTCTGATCCTGATAAAATTTCAGGCTGTTCTGAAATTTTAAGACTCTAATTATAAGCCTTATAATAAAAATGGTTGTGAAAATAAAAAGGAAACACAAATACCACCAATATAATTAAATGCAAAAGAGAAACATGAACAAATTAATGTCGGTTGCATGCACACAACACCATGTCCAAACCACCCGTGATGTACCTGTTTTTGATGACAGCCTCACCTTTGAAACAGAGCCAGATTCTCCTCTGATTTTGTTGGATGTGCATGCATTCAAAAGCACAGGGACCTGAAGATTTCTAGTGAAATAAATAAGAATCCAGTTTTAGATGTTTTGCAGTTGGATTTCAGAAGGATTCATTTGAAGGAGCCAATACCAAGCACACAAAGCATACCTCCCTCCCAAGCTCCTCCACCCATTAAACTGGGCTGTCACTTTAGAGCTGGATGCCCATTGTTCACTTTCTTCTAATTAGATTTGACAGATTGTGCTTTCTGGCTAGGCTGGCCGTTGCCAAGAATGGAGAGAAGAGAGATGAGGCTGACCTTGTCATTATGCTCTTGGGATCAATGTCACCTCCTCCCCCCTCCCCATTCTATCCTTGTCCACTCATAACCTAAATGCATCCCTAGCAGCTCTAAATCTGTCCCTTCCTCTACTCTAGCCTCTTTCTTACATGCCCCATAGCAGTCTTAGCACAACTGGCTTTTCTTTGAATAATGTGAGATTCAAAGCCTTAGTAGGCTGAGGGAGCGGGATAGAGGTGCTCTAATATTTTTCATAATACTTTGACCCTCGTTTTTTTCTGGATGACTGGAGGAAACAAATGACCTGCTTTTCTAAAGGGAAAAATGCTGCAGTCTGCCCCACAGTGAGGAAATATTGATTGCTTAATGAAACTTACCTGGGAAGGATTCAGCCTATGGCTCTACCTCCACATGTCTAAAGCAAATCACTCTCTCTGCTGCCCTTGGTTTCCGTATCTATGAAATGCCATCAATAATCCCTGAGCCTTTACCATATCTAAAGCATGTTATTACTGGTATTATGTAAGAATTAGATAATAGATAGAATTGGAAATGATCTTAGACACCACCTAGTCCAGCATCTTCATTTGGAAAATTAAAAAACACAGGCCAAAAGAGGGAAGTAGCATGCACATGTCACCAAATTAATCAGCTTTGAACACCTGACCCTGAACAATAGCCTGTAATCTGCTTCCCTGTCACTAACCTGTCTTTTCTCAGTTTATCCTATGCTTGATAATAAACCATACTGGTCAGGAAAGCAACTTTGTTTCTCTAAGGAAGGAATTCTTCTTATCCAAAGAGATATATATAATTTTTTTTTCCAGAAATGCTTCCATTTCCTGAGAACCCAATGGTCTTATAATAGAACCTGAGTCACCAAAAGCCACACACTCTCAAAGGGGCACTGGGTGAGAATGAACAGGCTGGAGGTCTGTGGCCCTGTCTCAAAGAGGAATGGCTCCATCCCTGACCTAGTTATGGCTGAACACATGGTCTCAAGAGCGTAAGCAGGAGTGGCTGTTAAGAAATTGTTTTTGGAACAAACTTAAGTGTTTCTCAGGTTGTATTTTAAACCCATTCATTTATCATTCACTCACCTATTCACAAGCATCTATTAAAAGCTAATTATTTGCTAAGCCTCTACAGGCTGGTAAGACTACTACACTGAGTAGGAGCCAGCCTCAAGGGGCCTCAGAAGGAGCCAGCAGTGTAAACACTTATATGCAGTGGAGCACTGCGGGGGCCATGATGGCAGGAGGAAATGGTCAATTTTCTTTGAGTGGGTTTCAAAGAATCAGGAAAACATCACAGAGGAGGTGATACTTGAGCTGAGCATGGGGAGAGGGGTATTTCCCAGGGGTTAAGGGATGTGAGTACATGGCATTCCAGATAGAGTGGTTTGCATAAGCCCAGTGTTTTGGGGAAAGCAAGAAGTTTTTGCCCTGCCTAGTATGAGGAAGCATAGAGATCAGTGAAGAGGTTATATGACAAGGGAAGGAGTTTGGATTTTATCCTGGTAGCTCATGGAAACCATTGAAGAGTTTCAAGAAGGGAAGGAACATGATCTAAACTATATTTTAGATAGATGGCTCTGATGGCAGCATGGAAGATGGAGTGGGGGAAGGGGGGGAAGGAGCAAGATGCAAGCAAATGACTATAGGAGACAGATGAAAAAATTCAGGTGAGATAAAAAAACTGATCAGTCTCTTCAGCAAGTCAATGAGAAGATAAAAGGGACTTCAAACAACAGAGGTATAACTATATGCAATGTGTGGACTTTATTTGGATCCTGATTCAAACGGTCCAACTGTATTTAGTTGATTTTTTGTAGTGAAATATTGAGACTTCTTTATTTCCTTCTGTGAATATTTCTCAGATATTTTCTTTATAGAAATATCTACAACCATTTAATTTGATTTAATGTCAACTTAACTTTAGCAGTATACACAAACTATGTATACCTCTCCATCCCCCCACCTTTACGTTGTTCTTGTCAGAAATTACATCTTTTTACATTGTGTGTCCAAAACCATAGATTAATCATTACTTTTTATGCATTTGTGTTACAAATCCTGTAAAAAAGAGAAAAACGGAGTTAGGAACCAAAGATACAATAGTATTGGCATTTATAATTAGCCAAGTAGTTACCTTTCCCAGATTCCTTTATTTCTTTATGTAGCTTCAAACTATTGCATACTGTCCTTTCCTTTCCATCTAAAGAACTCCCTTTAGCATTGCTTATGGGGCAGATCTAGTGGTGACTAACTGCCTCAGCTTTTGTTATCTGGGAAAGTCAATCTCTCCCTCATTTTTGAAAAACAGTTTTGTCAGATACTGAATTCTTGGTTGACAATTCTGTGCCTTCAGCACTTTGAATATGTTGTCCCACTGTCTTCTTATCTCCATCATTTCTGATGAGAAACTGGCATTTAATCTATTGAGTCTCCCTTGTATATGATGCATTGCTTCTCCCTTATAGCTTTCATGATTCTATCTTTGGCATTCAGCAGTCTGATTATAATGTGTCATGGTGTGGGTCTATTTGGGTTTACCCTGTTTGGAGTTTGTTGAAATTCTTGGATGTGTATATTCATGCCTTTGGTTAAATTTTGGAAGTTTCAGACATTATTTCTTCAAATATTCTTTCTGTCTCTTTCTTTCTTTTCCTTTTGGGACTCTCATATGCTTGATGATGTCTCATAAATCTTTTGGGCTCTGTTCACTTTTCCTCACCCTTTTTCCTTTCTGCTCCTCAGAGTGAATAATTTCAATGTCATATCTTCAAGTTTACTGATTCTTCCTTCTGACAGCTCCAGTCTGCTACTGAACCACTCTAGGGAATTTTTTATTTCCGTTATTGTGGTCTTTAACTCCAGTATTTCTGTTTGATTCTTGTTTATTATTTCCATCACTTGACTGAAATTCTCATTTTGTTCATATATCATTTAATCATTTGTCCATGTTTTCCTTTATCTCTTTGAGGATATTTAAGATCATTAAAAAAAAAAAAAAAAAAAAATCCTTGTCTGGTATGTCCGGAGCCTGGTTTTCTTCATTGATGGTTTCTGATATTTAATCTTGCTCTTTTGGATGGGCCATCATTTCATCTTTCTTGTATGCCTTGAAATCTTTTGTTATTGCACATTTTAATATTTTAATGTGTTAACTCTGGAATTTAGTCCCTTAGGTGTCTGTTCCTTAAGTTTGTATGCAATTAGTGATATGAAAAGATTTCCTTAAATGCCAGAAGCTAACAAAAACCAACCAACCAACAAAAACACTTTTCATAGTCTTTGCAGATAAGCTTTGTGTTGGCTTCAGAGCTTAGCCTTCCTAACAATGAACCTATAGAACAGCCTGAGGTGTGCTCTCTAGTATTTTCTGAGCATGCATCTTGTCCTAGGCATGCACTCATGGTCTTATGAATGCCCTCATTTACACGGATCTGAATGCCTGGTCTTCTTCCTTTGACACAGTCTTTCCTCCCGGTCCCAGGCCCTCTACTGTATGTCTTAAAACTGGTAATCCTTTGCCCCAGGCCACTACTGTTATTGATTTTTACTCAGATTTAGCTGCCTGCAAGCTGCTTCTATATGTGGGGCAAGTCCTGAAATGGTGAGCCACAGAGGAGTGTCCTGGTTCAGTCCTTCAGGCTGTCACCAGATAGACTGCTACAGGCATACATGCAACCCAGTATATGCATAGTGGTTACTCTGCTACCTCTGGAAGGATTAGTTATCCACATGGAAAGCACTGGCTGGGGAGAGGTTAGGGAAGAGCTCGCAATGGCGCCACAAGGTTTTTATACCATTTTTAAGTTGCCTTTTTCTTGATTCAGCACTTGCCCCATTACTACACCACTTTAATTATTTTCTGGAGCTCTGAGAAAGTTGTTTTTTCCAGTTTGTGCTAGTTGTTTAAAGATTCTGTGTAGGAACAGAACTCTGGAGTGTGTCAGTCTGCCATTTTGGTCATATCACCTCCAGATCAACTGTAAAGAAAAAATTGGGAGGAAAAACAGAGTATTAGATGATATTAAGGAATTGTTAATTTTGTTAGATGTGATAATGTAATTAAATAGCATATGGAAGCATTTATGGGTGATGTAGCATGATGTCTGGATTTGCTCTAAACACTTGTTCTAGTTTGCTAATGCTGCGGAATGCAAAACACCAGAGATGGATTGGCTTTTATAAAAAGGGGGTTTATTTGGCTACACAGTTACAGTCTAAAGTGTCCAAGGTAACACATCAGTAATCGGGTACCTTCACTGGAGGATGGCCAATGGCGTCCGGAAAACCTTTGTTAGCTGGGAAGGCACGTGGCTGGCGTCTCCTCCAAAGTTCTAGTTTCAAAATGGCTTTCTCCCAGGACGTTCCTCTTTAGCAAGCTTGCTCCTCTTCAAAACGTCACTCACAGCTGCACTGAGTTCCTTCTCTTTGAGTCAGCTCATTTATATGGCTCCACTGATCCAGGCCCACCCTGAATGGGTGGGGCCATGCCTCCATGGGAATATCTCATCAGAGTCATCACCCACAGCTGGGTGGGGCACATTCCAAGCAAATCTAATCAGCACCAAAGATTAATCTGCCCCACAAGACTACATCAAAGATAATAGGGTTTGGGGGACACAATACATTCAAACTGGCACAACACTTTAGAAAAAACTAAATGTAACTGTGGCAAAATCCACTGGATTTAGCATTCAAGTGACATTTGTCAAAGAAGTTTCAGGAGAATGTTTGCCATGTACTGAAAAATGAATGAGGAGTAAGCAAGTAAAGCCTGGAAGATGAAGGAGGGCTGGCATGATCCTCACAAAAGAGGGGAGTGGCATACAGGGGGCAAGAAATGGTTCGAAAATGGCAAACCCGAGATTCAACGGGTTGATCAGATCAAGGGGGTTCAGAAGAAGTGGATTCCGGAGAGAAAAAAACAAGTTTTAGTTAAGGCAAGGAGTAGAAGGTTACATTCTGTGCAGAGATTAAGATCCTAGGGAAGTTATTTACAATGAAACAATGGTTGCAGAGGGCATTGTGGAGAGAGTTTATGAGAAGGTCAGCAGTACATGAAGTCAGGGGGCAGAAGGGGATTTTTATGGCCTTTGGCTGGCCCATCTCAGCAACCTCTTTTCTGGTTGCCTAAAAACAATTCCATCCACTCCATATCATTTTGAAGGTATCAAATCTGGGACATTTTTATAAAGCACAGCCTTGATCATGGCAAACCTTTGTCCCCAAACTTTCATTAGCTCCTAATACCTCCGGAAGTAGGTACAGTATAGGTATTCAAAGTCCTTTCATGATCTTATCCCAACCTGCCTTTTTCAGCCCTATCTTCTTGGTTTTGTTAGTTTGCTTACCTTTTATCTGTTTGTTTTGTTTTCCTTTTCATGACCTTTCTCCCAGCAATGTCAGGCTATTCACTACTCTCTGAACATATTAAATACTATTCTTGGAAGACTTTCCTGAATTTTCAGGCTGGGCTGTGGATGTCCTTGTCTGGACTTCTGCAGCATCCATACCTCCCTCAAACACAGTCTGTTACAGATCTGTTTGTGTCTTTTTCCCCTATTAGAGTATAAGTTCCCAAAAGCCAAGGCTGTATTTTATACGTATTTACAGCATCCTCCTCTAACACAGTACATGGCACTGCTTATTCTTTAAAAAAAAATAAGTGTATTGAACAGAATTTTGCTATCTTTCTTTCTTCACTGCATTTTTATATATGATATATATCATATCATATATTTATATGATATGTGATGGTTTCTTATATGATATCTTTCCTCTGCTCTTCCTCAATTGCAGTGGTACATTGTTTCTCATCACCCCCGTGTCTATTATTATTCTTCTGGCAACAGGTCTGATTTTCTTTGGAATTCTCGATTTTTGGTCTTTGTAATCTGGGTGGTGCTCCACCCCATCCCTAGTTCCATAGAAGGAGGACAAGACACAAGGTCAAACCTATCAGCCCATCCCATTCCTTTGGTCCCACTGATAGTTTGGGGTGAGCATCAGCCCTAAAACTGTCCAATCAGGACTTTGTCCAGAGTTACTGGAAGAAAGCTACTCTTCTCTCTCTCTGTTGGACATGGAGCTATTAGGATGCAAGGCTCTTGTGCTGGTTTGGATGTATTGTGTCCCCCAAAATGCCATGTTCTTTGATGCAATCTTGTGGGGGCAGACATGTTAGTGTTGATTAGGTTGGAACCTATTGATTGAGTGTTTCCATGGAGATGTGACTCAATCAACTGTGTGCAAGACCTTTGACTGGATAATTTCCATGGAGGTGTTACCACACCCATTCAGGGTGGGTCTGAATTAAATCACTGGAGCCATATAAATGAGGTGACAAACAGAAGGAACTCAGTGCAGCTGTGGGCGACATTTTGGAGAGCAATTGAGAGTGACATTTTGAAGAGGAGCTGCAGCTAAGAGAGGACAAAATGCCCAAGAGAAACAATTTGGAGAACACCATTTTAAAATGCAACCTGAGAGCAAGCATATACCAGCCATGTGCCTTCTGAGCTAACAGAGGTTTTCCAGACATCAATGGCCATCCTTCAATGAAGGTACCCTATTATTGATGCCTTACCTTGGACACTTTATGGTCGTAAGACTATAACTTTGTAACCAAATAAACCCCTTTTATAAAAGCCAATCCATTTCTGGTGTTTTGCATAAAGGCAGCATTAGCAAACCAGAACAGCTCTTGCAGCCATTTTGATACTACAAGGGATAAGCCTGTTTGAGAAGGAAGCCAATACTTGGAAATACAACCAAGCAGAAAGATGGGGGGAAGCAGTGTTCTGGGGATAGAAACAGAACTCCTGAATCCAGCCATGCTTGAAAGGAAAACTATGGCTCGTCAGTTTGTGTTGGGTTTTCTGTCATTTGTGACAAAGCCATCTTAACTTATATAATAACTGTGGATATCTAGCACATTGCTTGAGACTATTCAGTAAATATAATAGATAAATGAGTATGTTGTTGTGAGGGACAGCAGTTGTTTATTTCCAAAGGGTAATTTGGCAATATGTATCTAAAGCCTTAAAAAAATCATCCTTAGACCAGAAATAAAGACTTACAGTCTACTTAACACTTGTAAACATAGAAGCAGGAAAGCTTGGTAACAATCCTAGTAATTGTTCTCTACTTTCAGGAATTTATCCTAATGAAATAATAACATAAGTATACAAAGGATACTATCTGAGCATTTTTTATAATGTTAATAGGGGGCTAACTAATAAAATTATGATATATTCATATAATGGAATATTATGTACTCATCAAAATGATAAAATAGATGTTTATATGCCACTTCTTATGAACATATATATCAGAGTATTGGAAGCATAATAAATACCGAATAGTTTCACAAAAATATGGCAAGACTTCTTATAAGGATTAGAAGGATTAGAAGGAAGAACATCATTAACCATAAGAGGTAAAATGCTCACTGAGAAAGAACCTACTATATTTAATTGAATTTCGGATACCATTGATTATAAGATACTTCCTAACTTCAGAGAAGTTAAAATGCAAAAAATATGTATATTAGAAATTGGCCAAATACAATATGTTGAGGGGAAGAAAACTGTGCATGAGAATGAGTGAAATGGAGGGCAATAGGACATGAATAGGCATTAGACAGAGTAAATGCAAGAGGAAAACTGTTTTAAAGTTTACAGAATAAAATTATACCTAGTGGAAAGGAACTAGTAAAAGGCCATAAAAACATGTGCTGAAGATTAATTTTGTAATTAAACTAAAGGAAACAAGCAACTCTCCCTGCTAATTTGGGTGCTGTATATTTGGTAACAGTGAGGGCTAATTCACTGATGTTTGTAAGATTTCTTTCCCTGTTTTTTCTTAAGTGGAGACCAGGCTTATATTTTTAGTGCCCACCCCTTCCTGTTTTAAGAAGATGTATGGCAGCTAAAGAGAGATAAAAAGATATAGGAACAATGGATTTTTAGAATTCAAGGAAAAGGATCAAAATGTCTGCATTTTCCAGGTAAACAGAACATAGGGAACTCAGGATTCTTTCCTAAAAGATGTTCTGTACCTCTTTCCATTTTGCTCAAAGCTTTCAGTAAGCTTTATCTGTTATAAACCTCAACTACTTTCTATCCAAGCAGTCTCATAAGTTAGGAATTTGACCAGCTGTCCGCAGGGAAGTGGCTAAAAATGTCAAGCATTCTCTCTCTCTCTCTCTCTCTCTCTCTCCCCCCTTCCTCTCTCTCTCCTCCCCCTCCTCTCTCTCTCTCCTCTCTCCCCCCTCTTCCTCTCCCTCTATCTCTCTCTCTCTCCCTCCCCCTCTTCCTCTCCCTCACACACCAAGAGACAAATCATATTCCAGATTCCCAGTGGTTAGCTATCACCATAATACTATATTTACTTAAAATAGCCCTGTTTCCTTATTTTCAGTTATTTTTGTCATTCATAAAGTGGGAAGCATTTGGGAGGGCAACTGGCTCTTGGTTATTATTATGACTCACAGTGTTCAAGTCAGGGCCCAAGACCTCTACTACCACCCAGCACTGCTGCATCCAGAAGTCATCATAAGGTCTTCCTTGGTAATTACTAACTACATACAGGGACTTGACAAACCTACGTGTGGCTCTAGACCAACATTGCATTGGTAAATTTACTTCACAGATGTCAGATCTAGAAGGAATCTAAAGAACATCTTCTAAGCCCTAAATCCCTAACATTAGGTAAACAACAAACTCACTAAGTGAACTTTTAAACATCTCTGCTGGGGTAGGAAGCAGGTTTGCATCTTTTTTCAAAAATATACAAGGATTTACCAGAGATTCTTCTTATACCTAAAAGGTTGAGAATAACCGTTTCTAATCAGATTTCCGCTTATTTTACAGATGGCAACCTGGGGCCCAGAAAGATTGCTGGCTTGCCCATCATACGCCTGTTTAAAAGCAGAATCAGGACTAGAATGCAATCCTCTTTGGCTCCTGCTCTGGTTCTTTTTCATCCTGCATCCTGCTGCCCTGACTGCTCCAAATACTTCTGTTACTCCTTTCTAATATATTTGAAAATTAATAGGTTAATCATTCATAACCTTGGTTATTTTATAACAAGATCATAGAGTTGCAAAATCTAGCATTTACCAAAGAAGCCAGTCACAAAAATTCACATATTATATATGAGTTCATTTATAGGAAATGTCCAGAACAGGCAAATCCATAGAGACAGAAAGTGGATTAGTGGTTGCAGGAGTTGTGATGGGTGGTGGTGGAAATGGGTATGGGGTTTCTTTTTGGGGTGACAAAAAGTTTTTAAATTTATTGTGGTTAATGAATACATTAAAGACCAATAAATTGTACACTTTAAAAGAATGAGTTGTATGGTATATGACTTACATTTCAATACAGCTATTAAAAAAATCTAGCACTCCTTACTGGATTCTGAAACATAATTTAAAATTTATTTACTCATCCTTCAATATTTCTCTAAAATAAGTAGGCCAGTCTCCAGATGGGTCTCCCTATATTTAGTCTCTCCCTTGTTCGGTCCATTTCTCTGTTCCCCATATCCCCATTAACAGATTAATTTTCCCAGAGCTCAGTCTGGCATTCAGGATCCTTCTTTCCCGCACCACCAGACTCTGTGCCCTTGCCAAGACTGCTCCCTCCATCAAGAAGACCAATTTGTGTGTTCGTGTTCAAGGCCTAGCTCATGTGTCACCTTTTCAAGGGTCTTTCCTTTCGACCTCACTGGATGTGGTCTGCCTTGTAGGGTTTTGATACCACATAACAAGGGTCATCAGCTTTCCTGCCTGCAATCTTTGGGCCCTCACTGCCCACCTGTGACCCTTTTCACTAAGTTATTGCCTCATTTAATATTTGTTATTGCAGCACCCCGGGTCTAGTACATCCATTATTTCTGCCTATTTATGTGTTTTTGCTTTTTCTTTCTTCTGACTATTGTGCTATCCTCTCCCTCCTTTTTTTTCCCACCTGTTCACTCCTACCCGCCCCCCCTCCCCATACCTGCTAGATATTCAGGACTCTGAAAAACTGTCGTCTCTTCCAGAAAGCATTCTCTGACACCTTCTCCCAACACCAGGATGGTAACTGAACTAAAGTAATGGCAGTGGAGATGCATAAAAATAAATTGATTTGAAAAATATTAAAGAGGCAGAATTGATGGGACTTATTAATGTAAAATAAATATAAAAATTAATCATAAAGATTGAACAGAATAAACAGTGATTCTGAGAATGAGGATGATAACAATTTAGAGTAATTTTATATATGTGTTTCCTAGCTTTATGTCACCTGCAATTTTAATAAGATGGATTCTGTGTATCCTGCCAAATAGACCTTTCTTAAACATCCATTTTATAAAACTGCTTTCTTGATCCAAGGCCTTTAATGACCCTTACTTTGCTAATGTACCAAGCCTGAATTCCACGGCCTTGTGTTAAAGTCCTTCATAGTTGGCCCAGCCCTTCCCATTCAGCACCTCTCAGCTGTGGTCAGGCTGGCTGCTTCATCCTCCGGACAAGATCTTTCTCATTCCTGCTTCTAGCACCCAGACCACCCCCTTGCCTGGGGCAATCCTTTCCCTAGGTACATCTGCATGACCATTCAAGGCTCAGGTTCAAAGTTTATTCCTCCATGAAATCCTGCCTGCCTGGTCCATTCCTCCCTGGACCCTCTGAACTCCTGAAGCATTGATAGCATCCAAAATTTAGTAGTTAATTATACATGCTCATCTTACATAATTTACTGTTGTTTTAATGTGTGTTAGTCATGTTCTCCCCAACTAGATTATAAATTTGTTCAGGATAAGACTATGAATTATATTTCTTTAGGATTACAAATTCTGGAATCAGACTATATTCAAATCCTGGCTCTCCCACTTGCTAGCTATGTGACATTGGGCAAATAACTCAACCTCTCTATACCTTAGTTTCTAATATGTACAATGGAGATAATAAAAGTACCTGTCTCATACGTGTGGTTGTAAGGTCTAAATGAGGTAACTCATGTACAGTGCTTAGTAGATGTCTGGCACATTGTTAGAGCTTGATAAACATTAGCTATTATTATTATCTCCCACATTGCTTAGCATGTCATTTAACACTGAATAAGATGCCTAAAAATTAAATTTTGCTGATTTGGTAGGTTACATAGAAATCTCTTTTAGATGGTAATAATAGTTTTCTGTTTTTGAATGTACCTCAAAAAAAACAAACATAAATCATTTTTCAGCCTGTTGGTAGCTGAGGCGACGGGATGTCTAGCAGAGTGCCAGACCACAAAAAAGTGAGACAAAGGTAATTAAAGACCCAAGGCTGAGCTCTAGACATACACTATTATTATATTTTATACTATACCAATTACCATGCATGCTCTTCCCTTAACTAAAGGGCTTCAACCAGCATTGAGTCCCCATGTGGTTCCTGGATTGAATTCTGGTAATGTCTTTGGGATTCAGGTTAATATGGAGAAAACAAAAAAGAGATTCTTTAGTATGGATTTGTAACAGTTTACTGGTAATTAGCCCCCAGCATCCTCTAGGCATCTCAGCTCTAGCTTGCTATCTAATGCTAATTCACTGTGTCCTCAAGAAGCAAGGCAAATCCCTCTTGATTCCTCATCTGGGCTCCATGGGGGCAATATTGAGATGCTCCTCAAAATAAAGGAAGTAAAATTGTCCTAATAAATGTTTAAAATATTAATTCACTCTTTCTTGCCTCAACTCCAAGAGTTTCTGATTCTCTTAGGCATGTAGTGAATTCTCAACAAATGTTTGTTAAATGGCTGAGAGGGAAGAGAACGAAAATGTATTGAATATCTACCATCTGTAGGGTAATTTATATTGATATTTTATTTAATCCTCAAAACATCCCTATGAAGTAGGTATTTTTCTCCCCATGACTGCACACGAGGAAACTGAGGCTCAGTGAGCTTTAGTAATTTGCCTAAGATCATGTACACTATGAGAGGCAGAACCGAGATTCAAATTTCACATCTGTATGATTCCCGTGATCCAATCAATTAAGCTTCCTCTTTGGGAGTTCTGTCTAAACTTTACCTGGAGGTTTAAATGTTAATAAAATGTTGTTGCTCTTTAAGAACACTCCTGGCGTGTATCCGGAGAAGCAAACTGTCATTTACTCAGGCATTCCCTCTCTCTCACATGGGGAAAAGTCCCTATGGTAGAGTCCTTTTTGCCTGTCAAATCATTAAATGTCCTCTTAGTAACTGAATCTTTTCACCATAAATTACTGTGATCAACATTTCATGTAGGATATATGAATTCCACCCTATGTTGGGCCCCCTTTTATGGAAACATGCTATTTTAAGTAGGCTTTGCATGGATAAGGCTTTTGGATAATGTTAAATAAAAACAGTAGGATACATAACTGTATGTACACAACTGTTTTCCAAAAGCGACATTTACAAGTAGAAAAAAATTGGAAGAAAATACAGTATTAATAGGGGTTATCTTTGAGTGATAGAAAGATGCTTTTTCCCTACTTTTTAGTGTTTTCTATTCTTTTTTCTATAGCATGTATGAAAAACAGGCTTTATTATACAAGTAACAAATCTTTATCCTAAGGGATCAGAGTGGAAGGGTAATAGGTACCTAAGGTACCTGAGGCCTACATAATTGTTGTAGGGGAGGAATTTGAGACCACAGCAATTGATACTAAGGATGTATACAGGATCCATACACTCATAAAAATATTAGAATATCAATTCTTTTTAAAAGAAATTCTGTGGGATTATTCCTCTTCTTTTACATTTGAATGTCTACTTTACAATTAAAAATTAAAAAAAAAAAAAAAAAAAAAAAAAAGACTGGTTGAAAAACACAGAGGTCAGCTGGCAATTGCCCTGAATCACAATCACACCTGCCGACAGTTCTCCTTTTCCAAAAACTCTTAAGTTGATGGGTAAGGGGCTTGTAATTGCAGGTGGGAATCGGGTGCAGCGGGAGGTCAGTGATGTCATAAAGAGAGAGAGCAGACCCGGTTTCAGTCTGGTTCTGCCATTACCCGGTTCTCCCTCTTTAGACAGGTCACTCTGCTTTTCTGCTCTAAGGTTCCCCATCTGTAAAATGACCAGGTTGGGGCAAGGAGATAATCTCTAAAGCTCTGTCTAGCACCAACATTTTAAGATTCTATTGAGTCTAAGAAAATCTATGCATTTTTCTATCCTAAGAAAAATCTGGGTTTTAGACTCCTATTTGCTTCAAAAATCGATCTTTCTCTCTCCCCTCCTCCTCTCCCTTCCTTCCTCCCAACCTTCTCAGGACACATACCCTGTTCCCCTTTTCCTCTAATTTTCAGTTCAGAATTTGAAACAATATTCCTGAGCCTAGAAAGATTGTTTACAAAGATATGCTCCTTACATATTTTTTTCCTGGAGGAATCTGGGAGACATTTACAGAAAGCTTGAATGTAAGCTTGTAGTTTCAAAGGAACAGGAAAGATAATACTGAATGTCTGGCCATGTGGGGCTGTCTCTAAGGCAGTTTCTCTAGACAAACTGAACAGTAGTTTCACACAAATCTAATGAATATACTGCGTCTCTACTTCCCTTCAAATGGTCCCTTAGAATTAGGATCTTTCTCAAGTCTCCATAATTGTTCTAAACCATGCTGGGTCTTTCAATGCAGTCCTCTGATACAATTTCTGAGCAAGTAGTCAGCATAAAAAAGGACTAGGTCAGCTCTCTTGTGTGTCAGCGTTTGGCAGCACAGCTCCTCTGGGATATGTCTCTTGGTGTTTACCCAGCCTAGCTATCAACAATAAAAGCTTCTCTTTGTGCTTCCAGTAAGTCATAACTAAATCTCTTCACTCCCATCTGTTTTCTGAGAACTTCAACCATGTCCTTTACCTTGGATTATTTTTTTAAAAAATAACAAGATTGCTGCTTTAGGAAAATACCTTTTAAATGTCTACTAGGCAATTGTTCCTTTTCATTGTTCCTACTTCCAACATTTAGATGTGTTATTCAAGTTACAATCCCTTTAGCTGCCAGGTTCTGAGACTGGACTGATTTCCCACTTTATGCTAATTGCCTTTTTCAAGCCATTCAGCCCTAAGAAATTCTCCTGTGCATAAAGAGTGTTAGATGAGGAAGGAAGGGCTTATTGTCTGAGCAGCAGGGAAGGCATACCTAGCACTGGGCAAAACCACACAAGAGGCAGTGACAGTGATCTGCCTAGTTATAGCTTCAGGAACTCTAATAACCATTCCCAAAAGGTGAGAGGGCCACCAGCCACCAGCCTGGTACTAAAGGAAGAGCAAAAGAGAGTTTCTGTTTGCCCAAACAAAGAAATAGTTTGGGTCTGCTGCCCTGGGAACCCTACTTGGGACAGCAAGCATTCTTTTGTTTGGAGATGTATATCCATGTAACAAAATTATCAAGAAAAACAAGGGAATGAGAAACACATTCTTCTGTGGGGCATCAGGGGATGCTGTATGGGAGCAACCACAAGGAACTTCATCAGTTCATGGATGGTGTTCTTAAGATGGCTGTGGTTCATGAGTACTGGTTTTATTATAATGCTTTAAAACATATATTACTTATATTCTTATGTTTACATAATCTATTTCACAATTCTATTAAAAAGCCATGTAAACATGGGGGTCGATCCAGGAATGTCATTTGGAAACAGTTTTTCCCTTGAAACATTAAAGCTTCATATTACAGTTCTGAGGTAAATATTAATCCTCTTTCTCGGCAAGCTGAAGAATGGGGTTAAACACATTGTTTTCTGCTGCAGTCAATGTTGGAATTAAAGAAATCTGGTATATCCATTCTAAAATGACATAAATGAGCCATTTCAGCTGACAAATTGTTGAGTTCATATGAGAAACATGCTTCCAGGGCATTAAAAGTAGAAGCAGGGATTTTTCCTTCTGTCACATTCCACTGACCCTGAAAGAGGCTAGGGACAACCAGAGCAAATATTACAAAAGAAAGTCTCCTATATGAACTTTGGTAGCTATAGAAGGAAATAGATTCCTGTGTTTGTCTACACTTCCCCTCGCCGTGATGCCAAACTCTGCAAGAGAACTTTGCACTATGTTCCCACAATTCAGAGAAGTTTTTTTACACAGCTTTTTTTTTTTTTTTTTTTAATGCCTTTATTTCAAATAAAAATCTGGGAATTTCCCTTTTCCCCACCCAAAGAATTCATAAATGTGGGCTACAGGGAAAATTCACTTAAAAACTATTATTAAAAAGATAAAAGATGATATCCATAGACATTAGTCCACTTCTAAGAGTTAGTGCAATCTTCAGGCAGCCAGAATAGCAGGGTTGGTAAAGTTGCCCTACAATTCAGAATTTATGCTGTAACCCTTACCTTAGAGCAAGAGATTAAAAAATGATATAATCCAACAAGGGAAAAACTGTTTCCAAATGACACTCCTGGATCGACCCCCATGTTTACATGGCTTTTTAACAGAATTGTGAAATAGATTATGTAAACATAAGAATATAAGTAATACATGTTTTAAAGCATTATAATAAAACCAGTACTCATGAACCACAGCCATCTTAAGAACACCATCCATGAACTGATGAAGTTCCTTGTGGTTGCTCCCATACAGCATCCCCTGATGCCCCCACAGAAGAATGTGTTTCTCATTCCCTTGTAATTCTTGATAATTTTGCTACATGGATATACATCTCCAAACAAAAGAATGCTTGCTGTCCCAAGTAGGGTTCCCAGGGCAGCAGACTCTGAGAGGGAGTTTAGCATGCAGGATGTTTTTTAAGGTGTGTCCTTGGGATCAACATCTGAAGGAGAGAAAGGAAGGAGTAGGCAGAGGGATAATTCAAGTAATGACACAGAACCAACAACTGCTTTGGCCCACTCACAGGGAGCTCTGGAGCTACAATAGTCTGAAATTTCAGAGTTGTCCCAAGTTGGGCCAAGATGGCCAGCCCTTTATACTGCCACATCAATCAACCTCAGGAAGAGGCATGACTTTTGGTGAGCAGCTCTCTGCGCCTGGCTGACAGTTGAAAGCATCTGCCAACAGCACTCCCAGCAGCTGGAGTGACAGCTCCTTCAGTAAAGGGGATCTGAGCAGGGCATCATAGTATTCACCACACTGGTTTTGAATTCTATAAAAATGGAATATGCTGCATGTCTTCTGCAATTTGATTTCAAAAATGTTATGATTTCAAACATATTCAAAAGTAGAGAGAACAATATGACCCTTACATACCCATCATCTAGAGTCATCAATTATCAAGATTTTGCCACACTTGCTTCATCTATCCCTTTCTCTCTCTTTTTGATTTATTATTTTAAAGCAGACTTCACATCATTTCACCTCTACATGCTTCAGTATCCATCTCTAAAAATTTATGGACCTTTTCTTACATAACCTCAATGCCATTATCATACCTAATAAAGTAACAACAATTTCTTCGTCCATATTCAAATTTCTCTGATAACCTCAACAATTATTTTTATATTTGGTTTCTTTGAATTATGAGCCAAACAAGGGGAACAAATTTTGTACATATCTATTGTCTCTTTTACTCTAAAACCATTCCTCTTCCCTTCAGCAAAAGGTCAGCACCATTTCCCCACACCCTCTTCAGTGAGGTTGTTTCATACATTTGTAATCCAGTTAAATTCTTTTATCATATTCCTTTCTGGGATCCTCTGGCTTCCTAAATGATATGGGAATAGTTGTTAAAGTTCACTACAATCTTGGTGTAAGGGAGTTTTTTGCTAATGGGATATCATTATTTCTAGGCCTTTTCAGTGGACAGAAAGAGGAAATCCATCTTTTTCATAGCTATAATCATGTTCTCTTTATTTTTTCTTTTTTTTAAAAAAACCAGCTTTATTGAGATATAACTCACATACCATACAATTCACCCACTTAAAGGGTACAATTCAATGGTTTTTAGTATATTCACAGAGTTATGTAATCATCACCACAATCTAAATTCAGAACATTTTTATCACCCCACAAGGAAACCTTGTGCCCATTAGCAGTCATTCCCCATTTCCCCCAAAGTCTCCTCTCCCCACCAGCCTAAGGCAACCACAATCTACTTTCTGTCTCTATGGATTTGCCTATTCTGGACATTCCATATAAATGGAATCATACAATATGTGGCCTTTTGTGTCTGGCTTCTTTCACTTAACATAATGTTTTAAAGATTCATCTATGTTGTAGCTGTATCAGTACCTCCTTCCTTTTTATTTCTGAATAAAGATTATATTGCATGAATATACTATATTTTATTTGTTCATTTATCAGTTGGTGGACATTTGGGTTGTTTTCACCCTTTGGCTATTATGAATAATGTTGCTATGAACATCTGTGTACAAGCTCTTGTGTGGATGTATGTTTTCATTTCTCTTGGATACAGACCAAGGAGTAGAACTGCTGGATCATATGGTAACTCTGTTTAACATTTTTGCGGAACTGCCAAACTGTTTTCTAAAGTGGCTACACCATTTTACAATCCCACCAGCAATATGAAAGTTCCAGTTTCTCCACATCCTCTCCAATGCTTATTATTATCTTTTCATTATAGCCATTCTAGTGGGTGGGAAGTGGTATTAGACATTTGTTTTTTAATCAAAGAATCTTCTTGGATCTCTGCCCTTTCCTTAAAATATCTTCCGGGGTAGGAAATTTTATCAGGTAAATTTCATTTAATGAACAGAGCTTATTACTGATAAACAGGTCTGAAGTAGTGGAAAAAGAATGAAACCTAAATTTAGATATACCCAACTTTGAGATCTGGTTTAGCATTTTTGTGATCTTGGGCAGGGCATATCTTATGTGAGTGTCTGTCTTCTTATGTGTATTAAAATGAAGAGAATATAAATATCTACTCTACATGGTTGTTGTGTGGAGTAAATGAGATATTAGAGGCTCTGATATGTAAGGCTCTCTCTAAACTGTAAGGCACTATACAAATATCATTATTACAGCCATGTGGTGTGGTGGAAAAATAAAAGCTTTTCCTTAATGATACTCTTCCATATGATGCTGCCTTAAAATGCAAGCTCCTCAAGGAGTGAAGCTCTATCTGGTTAATCCTTTAGTCCCAACAGCATGTAGTACAAGCTTGTGCGCACCATCTTCTCCTTTCTCACCCTTAAACTCTCAAGGAACACCCAGACCCAAAGTGAGGGAATCATAGGCTTGCTTTTTTAGTTTAAGGAATTCCTCAAGAGGCACCTTTTTTTAGTTTGCTCAGATCATTAAAATTTCTGCATACAGGAAGTTCTCCAATTTGCTTGCTTCTCATCTTGCCTTCCCTTCTTGTTTCACCCATTGGAATTTAGCAATTCAGCTTTAGAATGGGGTAACTTTAGCACTACTAGTCTGGAAGCTTGATGGGACATTGCATTTGGCTATTGCCCCATGGCACCATTCCATACATCTCTCCTACTTGGCCAACTTGGGCACCTTGGGACATTACCAACTACTGCAGGTAGGCAAAGAGACTAGACACTTACGTCCCTGTCAGTTACCAAGTCCTGGAAATTTGCCTCCAAAATCTCTCATTGGGTACTCCCTTTCTTTTTCAGCCTAGTTCGGACTTCAATTATCTCTTGCAATTTTTAAAATCATATGTCCATCTTCAGTGACTTTGCCACTACACTATAGGATGACTGGAAAAGAAATAAGGATACTGTGATTTCTATTTTAAAATAAGACACCAGTAGTAAACCAAGCCATGGTATAGAGCCCCATATACAAAAATCTAGTGCAGTGAATTTCAAACAGTAGGTTACTACTTATTAGTGGGTCAAGAAATCAATTTAGTGAATTGTGATCAGCATGCAAGAAGTGAAATAGAGAGGAATAGAATAGAAAATAACAGAGGGTATTACATATAGTAAGGTTAAGTATTATTTTGTTTTGGATACATACACACATAATGAAAAATATATTTATTAGAACGGCTCATGGTCAAAAAAGTTGGAAAAACACTGAACTAGTGGGATCCTATATGTTCTGTTTAAAAAAACATTGCAAATAACCTACATGTCAATGCTGTCAAATATTTAGCATAAATAAATTACACCAGAATGCCTATAATAGATTGGAACTCAGACTGTTTCGTTTTGAATCCTGGTCTATGTGGCAACTTTGGATGAGTTACTTATCCCTTTTGTGCCTCAGTTTCCTCATTTTTAAAATGAAGATAATTCTAATACATATCTCTAAGAGGTATAATGAGGCATAAATGAGTTAAAACAAGTCAAGTGCCTACCAGATAGCCTGACACATAGTAATGTATCAAATATTAGCCATTATTATAGATATTTTCAAACCATTTAGCAATAGAATTTAGGATTGGATTTTTGAATCCCATTTTTTTTTTTAATTATCCCTTTTTAATTATCCCTTTTTTTTTTTATTTAATTAAAAATCAGGTCATAAGGTAACTCACTTGTAGAGACTAGGCCAATCATCAATAGATTTCAAAAACGGCTCCTTGGGTAATCATTTCAGAATCCAAAAGCCATCTATCGATGCTCTTACAAAAAAACATGCTGTCCTTGCAATCTAGTTTGTACCTTCTCTCTTAGATACTACCATAAATAACCAATGTTTTGAGAAGAAACAGATCACACCATAGCCTACCCTGTGTCAAATGGTGGACACAATTTCTACAAATGGTGAACACAATTTGTGGTTGAGGGCACATACTGAATGCCCTCATTTAACAAAACTTGTATTAACATACATCACTGAGCAAATGACTTTCTTCATTTACACAATATGAGAAATGCAGCCACATGATGTCCAGTGAATGAGGATGGTCTATGTTTTACTGAAATTACACTGCTAATGCATTGCTATTTGAGAACTTATCTCCCAGGAGATTTCTGGTAAACGTTTAACAACTGGCTCTCAGAAAGAGAAAAAAAGCCACAATTTGTAAGTCAGCCAGTTTCCATGGTGTAAATATTGCCGTCATGGCCAATTTCAAACTACCAATGTGATGTCTCTGAACACTGAATTGGGAAGAAGTGCACAAAATTAGTTCTCTCTTGCAAGTCCTTATGAGCAGGCTCCAGCACACCACTTGTATGTCACTATTTCATGTTTTCTGCCAAGTGTATATGTAAGGATAGCTTTTTTTAATTTAAAATAACACGTTCTAGCAAATGTTTCTTTGTTCTGAGAATGCCAATTAAATGGACTTTTTTTATATGCTAATTATATTTATATACACTCCATATCCACCAAACATCCAATGGATTTTTTGATTTTGCAAAGGGAAAACAAAGATTTTATTCTGAAATGAAAATTTTGAGACAATGTGGTTCCAAGGTGCTGGACCAAGCTCCGGATAATGTAAAATGTTGTAGCTCTCCAGCTAGTTCTTTTTGAAAAGTGTTCATTTTTAATAAGAATTAGAACACAATGTCTCTAAAAATGATCTCCTGCCTTGGAGTTTAGGGAAATGAGGCATGGGGATCAGATGAATACAGGAAGGCTCTAGGGCAAGTCTTTAGTTCACATAGAGAAAGGACTATAAAGTTGACCAGCCTGAGATTGCAGAGCCTATTCTGAACTGCCCATCTAAAAACCCCACTAGATGTTATTTCAGATTAAATAGCCTAGATTTGGGGAAGGATAGGATGGGGAACTGCTGAATTCTGAAGGATTATCCAGGTAAGGCCTTTATGGTGGAGCCACCTACTGTTGGAGTGGACATTCTGAATCTCAACTGTCACGTAAGGGACAGGATTCCTGAGCCTGTTTCTTCACCTTGACACAAAATTGCACTACACAATTTATTCCCATAGAGAAGGCATACTTTATTAAACAGAAAACATACAGTAGTGGTTCAGAGTCAAACACTGGAGTCAGAGAGGCCTAGGTTTGAATATTCATTTTGCTACTTATTAGCAATGAGTAATTATTGCTTTATTTTAATTTAATTATTAGTAATGGACATATTACTTCACTTCTCTAAGTTTCAGTTACATCATCTGTAAAATAGTGAAAATAATTGTACCTACCTCATAGAGTTATTTTGAGGATTAAATGAGATAATTCATATAAAGTACTTAGATTTCTTTAGGTGCTCAAAAATTAATAATAATCATAACAACAAATATCTCTTCAAACCCAGTATTGTAGTCTAGGTGCCTGACATAAGTGGATATTTATGTCATCTCAGTATCAATCTTTCCTAATTCTCAAACCAGATTTGCAATTGTATACCAATAAGTTTAGAGCCATAACTGTCTATCCCTGAGTAGGACATACATGGGAAACAAAATTTAAAGTCCACATTTGTACAGAATGGATTATTTGGCTTGAATAAGTGGGTTGTATTGATTTGTAAGGTTCATCTAGAAGCCAATTTCAAATTTAGAGAGACAATGTCAGTTATTTCTGGGGATGACGCTGATGTGGATCTTTAATGAGTATCTTCTGGACTCTTATTGAAAATGGTACCATCCTTTTTACCATGGCTTCTGTGGACATTTATCTCAAGCTGTCAGCAAAAGCTGATGGAACCATCCTACCTCTGAATAGGAAGTAACCTAAATCTGACGAAATCTTTCTTGTCTGCGTTCCTTGTTTCAGCTTCTTTAGTATGCACTTAGTTAAAGCTAGTAGCATCAGAATAGAAACCTTATTTTAATTAAACCATTCCTCAATGTCCTCTTGGTGCTCTGCACTGAGAGAACTGGTGTTCATGAAGAGGTAGCTGTGGATGAACTCTTTGTGTCGTGTAGCCTCCATTTTACACTGATTTTCCCTGAACACAGGAAGGGCTGTTTGCATTAGGACCATTAGGTTAATGAATGCGGGCCTTTTTGCAAGGATTTTTACCTCTGGTGTTTCCGGCACAGACTAAGGTTTCAGGCAAACAGAGGCACTGAGGGCCTAGCAACAATCACTAGGGAGCTTCCTGTTGTATATCTAGCAACAGTAGATACCACTGAGACACAAAGACTCAACCTTTCACAGACCCACAATGAAACCTGGATCCCGGTTTCTTATTTCAGATACAACAGAGTCCTCTGGATAAAGCACCACAGCTTTTTATTTCCCCTCTTTATACTAAACAGGAAAAAAATGTGCAGAAACACATACTGCCCAGGAGCCTGTATGTCCATCTTGCTTCTAAATTTGTCCAAGAACATTTACATTCTAACCTCCTTCACTATTGTCATGGTGTACTATTTTGAGGGAAAAATGGAAGAAAATAGTAGTCTATATCTGTCTTTAGAAATTTTAAATAATGTGTGACTTGTTTAACTTGTTTGTATTTGCCTGTCTTCTGTAAGAATTACAATTGACTCCTACCCTTCTGGGAGTATTCAGGATTACTATCTGAAAGATCGTCTCTAAGTTGATTCTCTAATTTGTTTTTAGAAAAAGTAGAAGTATACAGATGTGAAATAGAGCAATGGCAATTTAAGGTTTTCCCATGACTCATTCAAGGAAATTGCATAACAGCTTTCTTTTGCCAACCTCACACTTCTTCTCAAATACCTTGCTATTTTCCTAATTCTATTCCCTTATTTCTCCACCAGGATCTCTTTTCCATCCTTTCTATGTGCCATTAAACTTTTTCTCTTTTCTCTAAGGCTGTAAAAATCTCTAGGGTATAGTCATGTGATATGCAAAGTGATAACAGAAAACTGAAATACCCTGGATCTTGCTAGTCTATCTCTTAGCAACCACAAAATATGTTGCTTAGCAACATGGGGGGTGAGAATGAAGTTTCTCTTACAAATCTAAGAATACTGAAATCATAAATAAAAATTAGTAATGGACTTATTAAAATACACTATATCCAGAGACAATCTTGCCAGTATGGGAGTGGGGGCAGGGGAGAACTTAGTTCAGATCATGATCTCTTGAGTAAACCTTTACAACTCACAATTTGTATACTAGAACAACTGACTGCTGTTCTTATATGCAGTGAAGGGGGAAACGCAGCCTTTTTAAAAAACGCTTTCTCTTCTACACATGTATAATCAATGTTTAAGTGTAAAGGGGCATGGAAAAATATTTCCTAAATGCTCTTTTAGGTTGGGCAGATGAAGAAAATTTCCAATACCCTCTCTTTTGAACATGTATACTCGAGTTTTCAATCTAAAGAAAATGGAGAACCATTTCCTAAAATGCTCTTTTAGCTGGACTTCAGTGGAAATTGTCTTTTAGGGTTATAATAATCTAAAGTGTGATTTTTGGTCAACTTACCCAGTATTTAGAAACAGCTGAACTACAGCATCCAAATTCACTGAAATGGTTTAGTTCCAAAATGGTTGGTTATTAATTCTCAGAGAATACTATTTACTGAACTAGACCTATTGAATCAGACTCTCTGGTAGAGGAACTGGGAATCCATACTTTAAACTAGCATCCCAGTTGCTTCAGCACACTTTTTGTGCACTTTTTGTGCACACTATTGTGCAGGATCATTCCAACATGTTACAAAGAGGGTATCTTCTACTATTTTGGCTCTTGCATTTATGTATATTATGCTTCAAGTGGAAGCTTCAAAGACCTAGTACCGAATATCCTTCCCTTGAACTAGGCCCTTTGGCTAATAAAATTGGTCAAGCTTTATAAGACTAGTCATTTCTTCATTGTGCAAATATTTATTAAGACAATATTGAAATATAATTTATAGAATTTAATGATCAGTTGGGTTATGAAAGGAATCAATAAGGTGAAGATGATTTAAGGTTTCTAGCATAAATGAGTTAATATACATAAAGTGCTTAGAATAGTGCCTGGCACATGGTGTTACACAAGATTATCACTCTAACTTGGTAGACTAGAAAAATGGTGAAAATGAACTGATACTGATAATATGGAGAATACAGAATGTACTGAGGAGGGTAATAGAGAAAAATAACTAATACCATTTAGATATATTAAATTTGAAGCCTGCAGGTTGTCCATGAGGGTTGAAGTCAGTAAGAAATATTTCTCAAAGTTGGGGACATGTTCCATAAGACATTTAAAAATGAATTCTGACTTTTTGTGTGGTGAGCTATACATAAAAATAGATCATTTATAATTCCTCAGAATTTTACCTTAAACAAGGTATCTACAAACACTTTTGGAGGCATTACATTTTTTTGTACATTAGTAAATAAATCTCACTCTGGTTTATTTATAACACGGAATTAATTAAGAAAAGGATTTAAGAGAAAAGGGAGAGAAATGCACATTTGGATGGTAGGGGAAGGGGCTTCTGGAGCTTCTTTTGATTACTATTAAATCCCTGTAGCCAAAGCACCATGGCAACCTTCCCAGTCTGCCACCTCATTTCCATCAGCTTTGGCTTTGCGGGGAGGAAGGGGGTGGGGCAGAGGAGGTTCAGTGTGCATTCTTGTGAGTGTGTGTAATTTGGGTCAGTGAAATGCAACCGAATTATAAATTGTGTTTCATAGAAAACAGAGATTATCTCATCTTCTCCGTTTCTCTCTTTTCTCTTCTCAGGATGCCTGTGAGCCTTTTCAAGTTTGTCTCCTTTTTCCAAATATTAGATCTCATCAGTAGGCTTGGGTAAACCACCATCCAAACGTACCAGAGCAAAATCACAAATTAAAAAATGTATTCCCAGGAGAGAAATATTTTTAAAAGTTAAAAAGAGTGGTTCAGTAAATGACTGAAAAATCAGTGAACACATTATATTCCAATACTAGAGATACATTTTTAGTATTACAGAGCACAAGTATTTATTATATTAAGACTTACATCTGGATTTAAGGGAAATGTAGCTGCTTGAATTTATCCATTTACACTCAAACCTACACAAGTTAGGCACCCAGAGGTGGCCAGGTGTGTTCATTTCACAAAGGGTGCCGAGGCAGTGATGTGGTGTGTGACAGTGGACCCCAGAATGGGATGAACTTGGTAAATGTGAGAACCAACGACACTTTGAATACTGGATAAAAAGCTTCTGCTTTGTGTGTGGCAGCCTACTGGACTGACCTCTATCTTACCACACTTTACACATTGTATTGTAACAACAGGTTTCCATGGTTAGACCTTGAACTATCCTGGGGCAGAGATGTTTTACGTCTTTTGTAACAGCCCTTGCTGTATACTTATTTCCTTGTCACTAAAGCCAATGAACACTCTTTGGCCCTTATTTAACAACTTCTCTTTGCAGAATTTGACATTATTCAGCACCCTTTCTTGAAACTCTCCTTTCTTTGTTTCTGTAACATCAATGTCTTCTGCTTTTCCTCCTCCATCTCTGGCCACTCCTTCTTTGTCTCCTTTTCTGATACTTCTTTCTCTTACAGTCCTTTACAGTTTTTATTTTTCAAATCTATTCCCAAATCTGGTAGATCAACTTCCTAAATATCTCCCAATTCATCTCCTTCCTTTCATCCCCATGGCTTTAGCCTTAGTCAGAGCCTCATAATAAAGCCTGTATTGGATGACAACTGCAATAGCCTTTTTTCCAGTCTCTTTGCCTCTGGTCTCAGATGTGTCCAATGTATTCTTTAAAGCCAGAGTGATCTTCCTAATCTGGTCTGGCTGTGACAGAAAGGATAACTGAAACCAGATCTGCCTGAGCCTGGAGTCTTTAGTCCTTCTGCTTGCCACCCAGATATCACCAGCTCCTCTAGATTCAACCTTCCGTGTATTCTCCAAATACTTCTCTCCATTGCCACTACCACTTCCTTAATTCAGTGTAATCATCTTCTAGCCAGTAATCTTCTGTTTCCCTGCCTTATGTTCCCTCATCTTCAACTCTGTTTTATTTTTTCCCTCTGCACACAGCAGTCAGAAGGACCTTCCTGAAATACAAAGTTCATTATGCCTCTTTCTTTTGATGGTGCTTATTTAGTTCCAATTTAGTTAGCTTCAACCTCTTAATCATGGTTTACAAGGTCTTTCATAATCTATTCTTTGCATAATCCTCTAATCTTGTCCCATGGCTCACCTTTTCCCTTTCCTTATACTTTAGGTTCCAGCCATTCCAAACCACTCTGGTTTCTGAAACTCACCCAGCTGTCTGTGTATTTGCACATGCACTCTCTTCCCCATTTACATCTGCCACTCCTATTTATTTTCAAGACAGTCTCAAGTATCACCTCCTCCAAGAAGCCTTCCTGCTGTCTCTAACACCCCTCCAGCCTCCCACAAAAGTCTGGGTGGTATAGGTATATTTAATCTCCCTGCCTAGGATCATGTCTATGCTTCTTTCATAGAACTTATCAATGTGCATTATATCCAATTAAATCTTATCCAAACAACATCTATTTACCTTAGACTATGTCTGGTCCAATATATAGGCCCTAATAGGCAATTAATATGTGTTTTCAAAAAGAAGGAACAAATGAATAAATGTTTGAAACATATAAATAAGGTGGATCATCCATATGAATTAATTACTTGGGTTAAAAAATACAATAATTTAGAAAATAAAGTTGAAATATGTATATACTAGAAAGAGAGGAGGTTTCCAATACATATACGATCACTTGATTTATGACAAAGCTGGCACTGCAGTACAGTGGAGAAAGGATGGTCTTCTAAGTAAATAATGCTGGATCAATTGGATATCCACATGGGGAAAAACTAAATCTTGATCCCTGCCTCAAACCAAGCACACAAAAAAATCAATTCCCAAATGTATTGTAGAACTAAATGTAAATGTCAAACAACAAATCCTTTAGCAGAAACAAATCCTTTAGGAGACTATGTTCATGCCAATTGTGAGTAGGCAATGATTTTTTAAATGTGACCCCAAAAGTAATAAACATAAAGAAAAAAATGATAAACTGAACTACATTAAGAATTTCTGCTCATTAAATGACACCATTAAGAGAATGAAAAGGCAAGATGCAGAATGGAAAGGATTTTTGCAAATCTATTCCAATGAATTCAACAAAGGACTCATTTACAATACATAACAAACTCCTCCCAATTACTAAGATAAAGACAGACATTCCAACAGAAAAGAAGAAAAAGATGAGCATGCATTCACCAAAGAGGATATCCAAATGAGCAATAATCAAATAAAAAGGTGTCCATTTCATTAGTTAACAAATTAAAACCACAATGTGATAGATTATACCATAAATTCATATGAATGGCTACAATGAAGGCGGATGAGAAATAACTGGAGTTCTCTTATACTGCTGGTGAGATGTACATTAGTACAATCACCCTGGAAAAATATGTGGTCTTTCTACTAAAGTTGAACATATTTATTCCTTATGACTCCACAATTTCACTCCTAGATGTATATCCAAGCAATTCATAAATACGCTCATCCAAACACATGTATAAGTATGTGTATAGCAGTGCCATTCATAAAAGCCCCAAGCTGGAAACAACTCAAATGTCAATTAACATTGGTAAATGGATAATTAAACTGTGGTATATTCATACAATGAGACACTATATATCAATGAGAACAATTTACAATCGCATGCAACAGTATGAATAAATCTCTCAAACATAATATAGCACAAAAGAAGCCAGTGTAAAAGCATATATTCTGTTTATATAAAGTTCAAAGGTAGGCAAAACCATCTGTTGTTCTTAGGATTATCTTTGGGAGCAGCTGGTGATGCTATAGAGGCACAAGAGGGAGGCCTCCCAGATAGTGATAATGTTCTGTTTCTTGATCTTTATGTTGGTTACACTAGTAATGTAAAAATTTATGTATCTATGTTATTCTTCAATAAAATGTTTTAAAAACAGAGAAGAAAAAAAAGGAAAGGCATTTCACTTGGTGAATTTAACTGTAACTGAATTGTATTTCCCAATCAGAGATACTGGGAAATTCACTTCAAATTCCAGATTACAATTTGGAGAATTCTATTCTCAGCAGCATTTTAAGCATGCTGCTGTCATTAGACACCATATATACATCCCCACCCTTCTAGCCTGGAATTTCTCTGAACAGTGCCAATCTCAGGTTCCCAGTGGCTGCTAAGACTTCTGCCCTCAATCCCTTGATCATCTTCAAAAGAGATAAACTTGTAAGATCACATGAAACTGACCTTTCCTCCCTCAACACCCTCCATGCAACACACACACACATAATGCATTTTCTGCTCAGACTTGCATCACTTCTCAAATTCCTTATTTCTGTAAACAGTACCTATGCCATTTCATTTTCTTACTCCTCCAGGCTCGAAACATTAAAAGCTAGTTTTCTGTCTTTCCTTTTAAACTCATGTCCCAACCAATTACCACCAGGCTTCTATTATCACTTTCTTTCCATTCCCACTGTAAAAATGATGGGCTGACAAATGATCAAATTAAAAAGCCAGAGGAGACACAGAATTTGGAAAAACTAATCAAAGAGGTTCGTACAAAAATATCCTAAATAATTTCAATGGGTTTGCTAAAGACAAAAAGGATATCTAGAAGACACTAAAAGACCATAAAGAAGAATTTGAAAGAATAAATAGAAATATCACAAATTTTACAGAAATGAAAGATACTATAGATCAAATTAAAAATTTACTAGAGACACACAACAGCAGATTTGAAGAGGTAGAAGAAGAATAAGTGAACTAAAGGACAGAACTGAATTCGAACACACAAAAGAACAAATGGTGAAAAAGATGAAAAAATTTGAATGGGATCTCAGGGAAATTACGGACAATGCAAAACACAAAATACAAGAATCACTGGTGTCCCAGAAGGAGAAGAGAAGAGTAAAGGGCTAGGAAGGTTATTTGAGGAGAAAATTGGGGAAAACTTCCCAACCCTTATAAAAAGATATAAATATGCAAATCAAGGAAGCCCAATGAAGTCCAAATAGAATAAATCCAAATAGACCCACTCCAAGACACATATGAATCAGACTGTCAAATGAAGAAGAGAAGGAGAAAGTCCGGAAAGCAGAAAGAGAAAAGTGATTTACTACATACAAGGGAAGCCACATAAGATTAAGTTCTGACTACTTAACAGGCACTGTGGAGGTGAGAAGGCAGTGGAATGACACATGTAAGATTCTGAAAGAGAAAATTGCCAGCCAGAATTTTTTATCCACAAAGTTGTCCTTCAAAAGTGAGGGAGAATTTAAAATCTTCACAGACAGACAAATGATGAGAGACTTTGTTAACAAGAGACCTGCCCTACAAAAAATACTAAAGGGAGTTCTGTCAGCTAAGAAAAAAGACACTAGAGAGAGGTCTGGAGGAAGGTACAGAACTGAGGAATATTAGTAAGGGTAACTTAAAGGACAAAAAGAGAGAGAGGAAAAAAATAGATCCGACAAATAAAAACCAAAGGATAAGATGTTAAACTCAAGAACTGCCTTTACAGTAATAACTTTGAATGTTAGCAGACTAAACTCCCCAATTAAAAGATACCAGATTGGGATTGTTGCTGATGTTCTCACAACATTGGGGACTGACGGCTTGATGTGCTGAGCCCTCTGTCTTGGGGCTGGCCCCTATGAAGCTTGTTGCTGCAAGGAGAGGTTAACCCTGCTTGTAATTGTGCCTAAGAGTCTCCTCGAGTGCCTCTTTGTTGCTCAGATATGGCCCTCTCTCTAACTAAGCCACCTTGGCAGGTAACCTCGCTGCCCTCCCCACTACATTGGACCAGACTCCCAGGGGTGTAAATCCCCCCGGCAATGCAGGATATGACTCTTGGGGACGAATCTGGACCCAGCATTGTGGGACTGAGAACATCTTCTTGACCACAAGGGGGATGCGAAATGAAACGAAATAAAGCTTCAGTGGCTGAGAGATTTCCAATGCAGTCGAGAGATCACTCTGGTGGACATTCTTACGCACTAGACTGATAACAATTTTTAGGTTTTAAAATATTGGAATAGCTAGAAGTAAATACCTGTAACTTCCAAACTCCAACCCAGTAGCCTTGACTCTTGAAGACGATTGTATAACAATATAGCTTACAATGGGTGACAGTGTGATTGCGAAAACCCTGTGGATGGCACGCCCTTTATCCAGTGTACGGATGGATGAATAGAATAATGGGGACAAAACCTAAATGAAAAATAGGGTAGGATGGGGGAGGGGATCCTTTTTTTTTTAATTTTTATTTTTTATTCTGATTCTGATCCTTTCTGGTGTAAGGAAAATGTTCAAAAATAGATTGGGGTGATGAATGCACAACTATAAGATAGTACTGTGAACAGTTGATTGTACACCATGGATGATTATATGCTATGTGAATATTTCTCAATAAAAATGAATTTAAAAAAAAAAGATACCAGATTGGCAGAATGGATTAAAAATATGATCCATCTATATGCTGTTTATAAGAGACTCATCTTAAACCCAAGGATACAAATAGATTGAAAGCGAAAGGATAGAAAAAAATATTCCACGCAAGCTATAACCAAAAGAAAGCAGGAGTAGCTATACTAATATCAGACAAAATAGATTATAAATGCAAAGATGTCATAAGAGACAATGAAGGACACTACATATTAATAAAAGGGACAATTCACCAAGAAGAAATAACAATCATAAATGTTTATGCACCCAACCAAGGAGCTCCAAAGTACATGAGGTAAACACTGGCAAACCTGAAGGGAGTAATAGACTTTTCCCCAATAACAGTGGGAGACTTCAATACACCACTCTTCTACAGATAGAACAACCAGACAGACGATCAATAAGGAAATAGAGAAGCTAAAAAATGTGATAAATGAGTTAGACCTAACAGACATATATAGATTGTAACACCCCAAAATACCAGGATATACATTCTTTTCCTGGGCTCATGGAAATTCTCCAGGATAGATCATATGCTGAGGCACAAAACAGATCTTAATAATTTTTAAATGATTGAAATTATTCAAAGCACCTACTCTGACACAATGGAATAAAGCTGGAAACCAATAAATACCAAAGAACCAGAACTTCCACAAATATATGTAGGTTAAATAACACACTCTTAAACAATCAGTGAGTCAAAGAAGAATTGCAAAGAGAAATCAGCAAATATCTGGAGATAAAAGAAAATAAGAATACAACATATCAAACTTAATGAGATGCAACAAAGGCAGTCCTGAGAGAGAAATTTATTGCCCTAAATACCTATATTAAAAAGAAGAATGAGCAAAAGTCGAGGACTTGACTGCTCACCTGGAGGAACTAGAGAAAGAACAGCAAACTAACTCTAAAGCAACAGAAGGAAAGAAATAACAAAGATTAAAGCAGAAATAAATGAATTGGAGAATTAAAAAATAGAATCAATAAAACCAAAAGTTGGTTCTTTGAGAAAATCAATAAATCAATGGACCGTTAGCTAGGCTGACAAAGAAAAAAACCACAGAGAATACAAATAAATAAAATCATAAATGAGAGAGGGGTCATTACCATGGACCCTGAAGAAATTTAAAAAGCCACAAGAAGATACTATAAACAACTGTATGCCAACAAACCAGACAACTTAGATGAAATGGACAATTTCCTAAAAACACACAAAAAGCCTATACTGACTCAAGAAGAAATAGAAGAAACTCAACAAACCAATCATAATTAAACAGACTCAATCAGTCAGTCATCAAAAACCTTCCTATGGAGAAAAAATGAATGTCAACCTTGCAAAGTATTGAAAAAGGGATGGTATTGGGAAAAAAATAATCAATGCAAACTGGAGTCTGTGGTTAACAGTAACACTGTAATATGCTTCCATTAAATGTTACAAAGGCAATATACCAAGCTAAATGTCTGTGAGAGGGTGGATATAAGGGAGGGGTATGGGATTCTTGAGTGGAGTTGTCGTCTGATCTTATTATTGTACTGTACTGTATTTTAATTTTTTATCTTTTTTATTATTCTTTTTTTTAAAAAAATTTTTGTGGAGTAATGAATATGTTCAAGTGCTGATTGTGTTGATAAGTGCACAACTATATGATAATACTGTGAACAACTGACTGTATACTGTGGAGATTGTATGGTATGTGAATATATCTCTATAAAATTGCAGGGAAAATATAAACAGAGGGATACAAGTGCTGGAGAAAACATGGAGAGAGGGATGTATCTATTTACTGTTGGTGGGGAAGTAGAATGGTGTAGCCTATCTGGGGGACAGTGTAGTGGTTCTACAAGAAGCTAAGCAGGTGGGTGCCATGGGGTCCTAGAACCTCATTTCGGGGTGTATATTTGGAAGATCTGAGAGCAGGGACACGAATGGACATTTGCATACTAGTGTTTATGGCAGCAGTATTCACAATTTGCAAAGGATGGAGGTGGCCAAAGGGTACATTGACTGATGAATAGAATGGTGAACTGTGGTGTATGCATACAATGGAGTACTGAGCAGCTGCAAGAAGCAATGAAGCTGTGAGACGCAACTAGATGAATGGATCTTGAGGACACCACTTTGAGTGAAGTACACCAGAAATGAAAAGACAAAAATTATAATGCCTCACTAATACGGACTAACTATAATGTGTAAATTCTGAGAATTGAATCGCAGAGCACAGCTTATCAGGGGAACACTTACCGTAATGGTCCCTAGATTGTAAGCTCTTACAGCAGTCACATCTACTCCTGAGTTGTAATGGTTATCTCCAATTCTGAGATGCTGAGCTTTTTGTATATAACCTAGTCAGTCTTTGGAACTTTGGGTATCTATGTGACACCTGAAACTCAGAGCTAGAGCTCGGTAGCTATGAATGACAGTATTACCTCATACGACGACGATTTAAAAAGAAGAAAAAGAGTTCAGACTTTAATTGGAGATACGAATGAAGCAGATCTGGTTAGGACTAAGGCAAATCAGGCCAAAGGGTAAAGGACATTATTGACTGTGTTTTAAAACTTCTATTTCTGTGTGAGACCAAGGCAAGAGATGTTTATTTGGTGCAGGATCTATATTTTCTGCAGCACACTAAATAATTTAACTTATACGGTCAGTTTATTCAAACACCATAATTACATGGAACTTTGAATAGGAAGTGAGATCTGGTAGGTTTGTACAGGTTAGTGCGAAATCCCAGTACATCCCAAAGTAATTTGGGCAGAGAATAAAAATATATTTGCAGGGCCCCCCTGAGGAATTGGGAAAAAATGCAGAAATGTTGGACTTCCCCACCTGGGTTATTACTGATATTCTTACAAACACTGAGGACTAACAGTTTGGTAGGTCGAGCCCTCAATCCTAGGGCTTGTCCTTATGAAGCTTGTTACTGCAAAGAAAAGGTTAAGTCTACTTAAATTGCACCTAAGAGGTCTCCCAAAGACAACCTCTTTGTTGCTCAGATGTGGCCTCTTTCTCTAAGCCCATGTGGCAGGTGAACTCACTGCCCTCCCTGCTATGTGGGACATGACACCTTGGGGTATAAATCTCCTTGGCAACATGGGACATGATTCCTGGGATGAGCCTAGACCTGGCATCGTGGGATTGATAAAATCTTCTTGACCAAAAGGGGGGTAGTGAAATGAAACAAAATAACGTTTCAGTGGCTGAGAGATTTCAAATGGAATCAAGAGGTCACTCTGGAGGGCATTCTTATGTGCTATATAAATATCCCTTTTTAGTTTTTAGTGTATTGGAATAGCTAGAAGGAAATACCTGAAACTGGAAACGCAACCCAGTATCTCTGATTCTTGAAGATCATTGTATAACTATGTAGCTTACATGGTATGACCATGTGATTGTGAAAACCTTGTGGCTCACACTCTCTTTATCCAGTATATGGACAGATGATTAGAAAAATGGAGACAAAAACCAAACTAAAAACAGGGTGGGATAGGGAGGATGGAATGCTTTGAGTGTTCTTTTTTTCCTTTATTTTTATTCTTATTTTTATTCTTTTTGGACTATGGAACATGTTCAAAAATTGATTGGGGTGATCACACAACTATATGATGGTACTGTGAACAACTGATTTTACACTGTGGATGATTGTATGGTATGTGACTATATCTCAATAAAACCGAATTTAAAAAAACAAAACAACAAAAAAAACACCCTTCCTACAAAGAAAAGCTCAGGGCCAGATGGCTTCACAGGGGAACTTTACCAAACATTTCAAAAAGAATTAACATCATCCCTGCTCAACCTCTTCCAAAAGTTTTGAAGAAAAAAGAACACTACCTAACCCTTTTTATGAAGCTAACATCACTCTAATACCAAAACTGGATAAAGATACAAGAAAGGAAAACTACAGTCCAATCTTCCTAATAAATATAGATGCAAAAATTTTCAACAAAATACTCACAAACTGAGTCCAATGGCACATTAAAAGAATTATACCCTATGACCAGGTGGGGTTTATTCCACACATGCAAGGGGGTTCAGCACAAGAAAATCAATCAGTGTAATACAACACATTAACAAATTGAAAGGGGAAAAATCACATGATCATCTCGATTGATGCTGAAAAGCATTGACAAAAGTCAGCATCCTTTTCTGATAAAAAGACTTCAAAAGGTAGGAATTGAAGGAAATATCTTTAATGATAAAGGGCATATATGAAAAACCCATAGCCAGCATCATACTCAATGGTGAGAGAATAAAAGCCTTCCCCCTAAGATCAGGAACAAGACTAGGAAGCCCAATGTCACCCCTATTATTCAACATTGTGCTAGTTCTTGCTAGAGCAATTAGGCAAGAAAAAGAAGTAAAAAGCCTCTGTGCCAGTTTGGATGTTTTATGTCCCCCAATAAGCCATGTTCTTTAATGCAATCTTGTGTGGACAGATGTATTAGTGTTGATTAGGTTGGAATCCTTTGATTGGGTGTTTCCATGGAGATGTGACTCAATCAACTGTGGGAGAGAACTTTGATTGGAGAATTTCCATGGAGGTGTTACCCCAAACATGCAGGGTAGGTCTTAATAGAATCACTGGAGTCCTATAAAAGTGTTCACAGACAGAAGCAGCAGCTGCAGCCAAGAGAGACACTTTGAAGAATGCACAGGAGCTGAGCAAATAAACTCACTACCCTCCACCCTATGTGGGACATGACTTTCAGGGATGTAAGTCTAAGTCTCCCTGGCAACCTGGGACAAGACTCCCAGGGATGAGGCTGGCCCTGGCACTGCTGGATTACAATGCCTTCTTGACCAAGAGGAGGAAATGGAATGTAACAAAACAAGGTTTCAGTGCCTAAAATATTTCAAATAGAATTGAGAGGTCATTCTGGAGGTTACTCTTATGAAAACTCTAGCCAGATATGACAAATTGCCATGGTATATCAAGCCCCAACCAATAGTACTCCTGAAAACCCTAAAGAAAACCCAGGGCTCTATATAAGCCTCTATAAGAATTGTACTTAATGACACCAGAAGGAATGACAGAGGATAAAAACTGGAACTGTATAACTTAGCACAACCTAGAGTGGACAATGATGGTGATTAAGTGTAGAAATATGAGAAAATTTTTACATGAGGCAGAACAAGTGAATTCAACATTGCAAGGTGTTGAAAATGGGATGGTAAATGGAAAAACTACAGTCAATGCAAACTAGGGTCTACAGTTAACAGTAACATTGTAATCTTCTTCCATTACTTGTAACAAAGGCAATATACTAAAGCTAAATGTCAACAGAGGAGGATATAAGGGAGGGATATGAGATTCTTGTTGTTATTTCTCCTTTTTTAATATTCTTTACTCTTTTATTTTTTCCTCTTCTTCCTTTGTTGAAGAAGTGGACTTGTTCTCATATAGACTGTGGTGGTGAATGCATAACTATGTGATTATACAAGGAGCTCTTGATTGTTCACTTTGGATGGATTGTATGGTGTGTGGATAAACTTTAAAAAATAAACAGAAAGATGCACATGCTGGAGAAAATGTGGAGAGAGAGATATACCTATTCACTGTTGGTAGAGAGTAGAATAAGTAGAATGGTGCAGCCCTTCTGCAGGGCAGTGTGGTGGTTCAACAGGAGGCTAGATGTAGATTGCCACATGATCCTGCAACCCCCGTTATTTGGTGTGTGCTTGAAAGAACTGAAAGCAGGAACACAAATAGGCATTTGCACAGTGGTGTTATGGTGGCAGAATTCACAGTTTGCAATGGATGAAGGTGGTCTTAGGGTACATCAGGGGTGAATGGAAGGGTGAACTGTGGTGTACACATACGATGGAATACTGAGCAGCTGAAAGAAAGGAATGAGGTTGTGAGGCATGCAACTAGGGGAATGAAATTTGAGGACATTTGTTGAGTGAAATAGGCCAGAAACAAAAGGACAAACATTGTAAAGCCTCACTAATACAAACTAACTATAATGAGCAAATGCTGAGAATGTGAGTTCAAGAGCATAGATTATCAGGAGATGGAACAAGGGCAGAGATTGGGTAATCGACGGTGCAGTACAGAATGTTCAATAAGGCTTATTTGAAAGGTTCCTAGATTGTAAGCTCTTACAGTAGTCACATCTATTCCTGAGTTTTAACTGTTATTTAAGAGATGCTTATTTGGTACAAAATTTATATTCTCTGTAGCGCACTATCTAATTTAAACTTATGATCAGTTTATTTAAACAACATAATTACCATGGAAACCTAGAATAGGGAATGAGATCTGGTTATTCTGTAACAGGTTAATGTAATATCCAAATATATCCCAGATTATTTGGGGCAGAAAATAAAAATGTATTTGCAAAGTCCCTTGAGGGACTGGGTAAAAATGTGAAACTATTAAACTTCCCCATCTGGGAAATTCCTGATATTCTTGCAAGCATTAGGGACTCCCAGTTTAATAGGTCAAGCACTTGATCTTGGGGCTTCCCTATGAAGCTTATTCCTGCAAAAGAGAAATTAAGCCTACTTATAATTATGCCTAAGAGTCACCCCCAGAAAATCTCTTTGTTGCTCAGATGTGGCCTCTCTCCAAGCCAACTTGTAAATAAACGCACTACCCTCTACCCTATGTGGGACATGACTCTCAGGGATGTAGGTCTCCCTGGCAACAAGGGACATGACTCCCAGGGATCAGCCTGGCCCTGGCATCGTAGGTTTGACAATGCCTTCTTGACCAGAAAGGGGAAAAGAAATGAAACAAAATAAAGCTTCCATGGCTGAGAGGTCTCAAATAGAGTCAAGAGGTCATTCTGGAGGTTATTCTTACGCATCGTATAGATATTCCTCTTTAGTTTCTAGTGTATTAGAATAGCTCGAAGGAATGCCTGAATCTGTTGAACAGTAGAATCCAGTAGACTTGATTCTTGATGATGATTGTATAACTATATAGCTTTACC
Source organism: Choloepus didactylus (assembly GCF_015220235.1). Classification (NCBI taxonomy): domain Eukaryota; kingdom Metazoa; phylum Chordata; class Mammalia; order Pilosa; family Megalonychidae; genus Choloepus; species Choloepus didactylus. Next base: position 86,321,933 of record NC_051314.1, read on the forward strand.
GTGAGACTGTGTGATTGTGAAAACCTTGTGACTGACACTGCCCTTTATCCAGTTTATGGGTGGATGAGTAATAAAATAAAGACAAAAAATACACAAACAATGGGGGGATAATGGAGGGGGTAAGGGGAATGGGATGTTTTGGGTATTCTTTTTGGTTTTTTTTTTTTGGAGTAATGAAAACGTTCTAAAATTATTGTGGTGATGAATGTACAACTCTAAGATGATACTGTGAGCTACTGATTGTAAACTTTGGATCGATTATATGGTATGTGAATATATATCAATAAAATTCCTTTTTAAACGACGTTTTACTTATTAAGTTAATTTCCCAGAAAATTAAAACTTCAGATTGTTCCTATGCCACATAAGCCCTGAAACCTTAGAGGTACCAGTCTCTCCCAGAACATCAACCAGTTGCATTCACCTGCCTTATAATGTTGACAACCTTTTTCAGCATGAAGAAATCAGAATGGTCATTGCCCATATCCCTGAAGACTGAGAAAATGATCAAATGGGAGGGACTTGTAACACAGAAGTTAGGATTTAACAAATGATTATGATTACTGAATCATTATTAGATATTTCTTATTAGTTTCTAGTATATTAGAATATTATAGTATATTCCAGGAGGAAATACCTGAAATTGTGGAACTGTAACCCATACTATAACTATACTTTGAAATTTCCTCTATAACTACCTGTTAACTGTATTTTGAAATTTATCACTTTTCTGTATGTATATTATGTTTCACAATAAAAATGTTTAAAAAACATGATGAGCTGAGAGCTTCTGCTTAGATTATTGCAATAACCTTATTGATCTCCTTGTCTCCAGTCTCTTCCCCTACTCCACACACTTAGAATAATTTTATGAAAACACTGTTCTTTTCATAAATTAGTCACTCTTTTCTATAAAAAAGAAAAGCTCCACACTGTCTATGGACTTAAACCCACACCTCTTTTTCAGACTGGATTTCAAAATGTTTTCTTAACCAGTTCTACCCTCTTCATACACCACATCACCCACGATTCCCTTGTGTGCCCTAATTTAAGTCGATTTCTTTACCCTCCCTTACACAGGCACTAGATCATCATTATACTATGTCTTTGCTAAATCCCTATTTAAAGTACTCACTCCCCTCCCACCCCATTCTAAGAGCCACCATTCCTAATGAAGGTGTCCATGAGAAACCATAGAACATAATACAAGAACCTTCTCCTTTTTTTTGAATTTTTATAGCTCTCTAGTCAAGGTAGCATGGAACAAATTGTGAAATCGGTAAAACTTGCTTTCAGCATCCACAATCTCCTCTTTTTATATCTTTTAAAAATGTATGAAGGTGCTGGGAAAATTGGATATCCACAAGCTAAAGAATACAAGTAGATTCCTACCTTACACAGCATATAAAAATTAACTCAAAATGGATCAATGACCTAAATATAAGAATTAAAAGTATGAAACTCTAGGGGCCATCTTCAGGACCTCATATTAGGCAATGAATTCTTAGATATGACACCAAAAGCATGAGTAGCAAGAGAAAAAAAATAGATAAATGGGACCTCATCAAAATAAAAAACTTTGTGCATCAAAAGACTTATCAACAAAGTGAAAAGACAACCTACAGGAAAGGAGAAAATATCTGGAAACCGTATTTCCGATACGGGTTTAATATTCAGAATAAGCAAAGAACTCCACACTCAACAACAACAACAAAAAAACAGCCCAATTAAAAAGCGGGGCAAAGGACTGAATAGACATTCTACAAAGAAGATATACAGATGGCCATAAGCACATGAAAAGATGCTCAACATCATTAGCCATTAGGGAAATTCAATCAAAACCACAACGAGATACCATTTCATAATATTAGAATGGCAATTATTTTAAAAACAGAAAATAATGCTGGTAAGAATGCAGATCAATAAGTGCCCTCATACATGTTGGTGGCAATGTAAAATGGTAAAGTCACTGTGGAAAAACAGTTTGGTGGTTCCTCAGCAAGTTAATTATAGAACTACTCTATGACCCAACAATCTCACTTCTAGGTATATACCCAAAAGGATGAAAAGCAGGGACTCAACAGATATTTAACACTGATTTCATAGCAACATTATTCACAACTGCCAAAAAGTGGAAGCAATCCAAATGTCTATTAATGGAAGAATGCATAAACAAAATGTGGTGTATACATAGATAGAATAAATTATTCAACTGTAAAAAAGAATGCAGTTCCGATACATGCTACAACATGGGTGAACCTTGAAGACATCATGTTGAGTAAAATAAGCCAGACACAAAGGGCCAAATATTGTATGATCTCACTTACATGAAATAACTAGAATATGCAAATTCATAGAATCAGAAATTAGAATACAGGTTACTAGGGGCAGGAATGAGGGTGCAGAAAGAGAGTCAATGTTCAATTGGTACAGAGTTTCTGCTCAGAATGAAGGAAAAGTTTTGGTAATGGATGGTGGTGATGGTAACACAACACTGTGAATGTGTTTACCACCACTGAATTGTACACTTGAAAGCGGCTAAAATGATTAATTTTAGGTTGTATATATGTTACCAGAATAGAACTGTACAACACAAAGAGTGAAGCCCAATGTAAAAATTATGGACTAGAGCTAATACAATAATAATAATAATTATTATTATTCATAAATTGTTACAAAGGTACCACACTAATACAAAGTGTTAATAGGGAAAGTGGTGTGTGTGTTGAAGGGGTAGTATCTGGGAACTCTGTACTTTCTGCATGTTTTTTATACAACTGTTCTAATAAAACAAAATTTAAAAATGCTTAAGAAATTCTCAAACATTATAAAAACTAGAAAAAACAGTACAATGAAGTCCACATACCCACACACAAATCAACAATCATCAAGATTTTTGCCACAATTGTTTTACCATTTTTTCCTCTCTTTTCCTTTTTCTTAAGTATTTTAAAGGAAACCCCAAACTTCATTTCATTTTACCCCACCATACTTCTGCAGATACCTCTAAAAATTATGGAAATTTTCTTACATAACCATACTAGAATTATCATACTTAACAAAGAAACAATAATTCCTTAGTATCATCTAATAACCAGTCCATATTAAAATTTTCCTGGTTATCTCCAAAATTGTTTTACATTTGGTTTGTTGGAAGTCAGCATCCAAACAACATCCACTGTTATATCTGGTAGTTTCCAAAATCCTTCTAATCTGAGCATCCACCTTTCCCCGTTCTTTCTCACCTATCCCACCAACTTGTGTAGAAACCATATCATCTGTCCTGCAGGATGTCCCATGTTCTATTGTCTGTTTGCCTCTGTTGCAATGCCATGTCTCTAAAGGCTTGATTAGATTCAGTGCAATTGTTTTGCAAGATGACTTCATAGGTGATGCTTTGTGCTTCCTTTTGCATCATGTCATAGGTTCACGAGGTCTGCTTGTCCCACTTTTAGTGATGCTGAGATTGATCAGTGAGTTCGGGTGGTAACAGCCTAATCCCTCCATTTAAAAATCTCCCATCAATCTTTTTTCTGAGTTTTCATCCACTGATAACCTTTGCCTGAATAAACTATTTCATTAGGGAATATAAAGGGTGATTTTTCACATTCTATTATTTCCTAACACATTTACTGGTTGGCGTTATTCTACAAAGAATAACTGTCCTCCTTTAAAAGCAATTTTAGAAGTAGGAAAGGCAGTACGGAAGAAGAAATTGTCCCTTTGTCATATTACAAAGTACAACTTCAATTTCCTGGAATGCTTCAATGAATTCATTCAATCCACAAATATTGACTGAGGACCTTTTATGTGCCAGATTCTGTGTAAGGCACTAGGAAAATAACAGTTAATAAGACAAATACAACCCCTGCTCTCATGGGGAGACAGACACTGAATAAATAATTATTTAATTATGATGACGATAAATGCTATGAGGGGAAAATATAGGATTCTGCTAGTGCATAATAAGGGGTATTATATAATTCTGAGGATCAGAAAGGGCTTGCCTTTGGATGTGGTGATTTTGCTGAGATGTGAAGGATGAATAAACACTGACCAAAAATTTGGGTTACACAAGTGAATGTATTTTGCAAAATTCATGGAACACTTAAGAGTTGTGCATTTCAATGTATGCAAACTTTATCTAAAAAATAACTGCAAACAAATATTGACTTGTAGTGAATAACATGCATGCTGAAGTGTTTATGGGTGATATATACTGATGTCTGTAGCCAGTCTTGAAATGCGTCAAAAAATAAGTTGAATTAGTGGATGGACATCTGAATAGAAACATGATAAAGTGAACACAGAAAAATGATAACAGTAAAACCTAGGTGGTAGGTATATGGGTGTTAAATGTACAATTCTTTCCATTTTTCTGTAAGTTTGACATTTTCCACAATAAACTGTTGGGAATTAAAGTTAACTAAAGGGAGCTGGGAGTGGGAATGGATAGGATGTGCATGTACAAACTCTCTGAGGCAGAAAGCCAGAAGGCAGTTTACAGTTTACAGAAACTGAAAGACCTATATGGCTGGAATAAGTTAGAGATGAGACTGGATAGGGCCAGACGGTGTTGGGCCCTTTAAGCCAGCCATATTAAGGATTTGGGATTGTCATCTAAAACTTTAAGCAGTGGAGTGACATGATCAAATATGTAGTTTAATAAGATCACTGTGGCTGCTGGTGGGGGTGGGGGCGAGGGCTAGGAGCGAGGAGTGAATGTGCAGAAAATCTTCCAGGAGGTTGCTGAGGTTGTCCAGGCAAAGATGACTGATGTACTAAAGTGGAGGCAATACAGGCAAAGAGAAAAGAGTATTATTTAGGAGAGGAGACAGACTTAACAGGTTTAGTGATGGGTTCTATGGTGTTCAGAAAAGGAGATGGAGGTGTCAAGAATAATTCTCAAGTTCTGCTTTGAGAAATCGAGTGCATGCTACTTCATTTACTGAGCAAGAGGACCTTGCAGGAAGTGCATGTTTGAGAAGAAGACAGCTAGTTCAGTTTCAGATATCTGAGAGAAATCAAGCCAGAGATTGGAAACTTAATATATGATCTGGAGCTGAGAAGAGATGTCAAGAAGACATGCTGAGAAATCATCAGCATATAAAAAGGATTTAAAGCCTTGGGAGTGAATGTGCTTACTCTAGCAATGTATGGGATTATCTAGGGAACATGGAATAAAATGAAGAAAAGGTCTAGGACTGAACATTGAGGAACTCCAACATTTAAACCTTAGAGACAGGAGGAGGAACTAGCAAAAACAGCAAAAGATGTAGCAGGGAAACCAGAAAAATGTAGGCCAAAGGAAGAAAACGTCTCAAGAAAGAAAGAATAGCCAATGGTAACAAAACTTATGAGAGGTCAACAAGAAGAAAAATGTGTGCAGTGGATTTAGCAACAAACGTGTGTAGTTGGAGCAGAATCCAGATTGGAATGGATTTAGGGATAAACAGGAGGTGAATCAGGAAGTAGAAAAAAAAGTGTTCGAAAACTCGTTGCCTACCTAAGTTATGACACATGGGGTCTTGCAATGGATTCTACAAGTGTCCCACCACCCATACACACACAAATGCATGCCAGTCTCAAGATGATATACATGTACATGTCTTATTTCTTCAACTAGTTTGGGAGGTTCTAAAGAAAAATGTCTATGCAACTATTTCTGAATTCCCTACCCTGGAGCTCACTGTAGATACTCCGTAAATGCTTGTTGAATATAAAAGGTAAAATACTTAATTAATACCTTTAAATTACTCACGATGATAATAGTAAATGACATATGCACAGAGAAAAGCTGTCCATTTAATTATTTAATTCAACAAATATGTTTCCTAGGGACTAAGACTCATATTTTAATGGAGGAGAGGTACAGACATGCAAATAAATAAAATAAAATTCCACAAATACTGCAAAAGAAAGATATTTTATACTAATCTTACCGTGCACAAGAACGAAACCGATAGCAGAATACTTTTACATATAAATTGATGTAAGTTAAAGAAACTGGCAGTAAAAATAAGACATGAACTAGTAAAAATATATTTCTTTCATGCTACTAAGTCATATAATGAGGAACAAAAGGAACAGATTAATTCCCCTGCTCTTGCATTTATATATTTAATAGATTATCAGTGTTCAAATAGTGTATTTCTGACCTATACTTCTTGTTTGTTATGTATGCCCAAGAGGAAAAAAAATACCTCATTTATGTAAGACATAGAATGGCTCTGAGATATAATTACAAAGAATCAATTGCAGGAACCCTCCTCTCTTTTATTCAGTCTTCTGTAAATTGCATAAAGAACTGAGACTAATGGGGAAATGATATATTTCTTAATTAACCTTTTATATCGTAAAGAAAATAAAATTCAAGGCTGTGTCTCTCATCCCAAAAAGGAAACTTTTAATTTTACCATAGGTTAGCCCTGTCATATTTCTTTCATTATCAAAATTTTGAAAGAAGTATTTTGAATGAGCTACTTATTAATCCTTATGCTCCCCTCTACCATTTAATTCTTATGTTTGGTGGTTAAATGTACTTCTGGGTTCAGAAAGAAGCATATCAGATTCAAGTCGTCCTTAATCCTTTCTCTTTACTGAAATATACTATTATTTGCTAAAGGGATGGAGATAAAATGATGTTGAGGATCATTTTCCTATGAAATATGTAAAAAGATAAAATGATTTATGTGTTGGAGTTTATTTATTTATTTATCTATTTATTTATTTATTTTCTAGAGAAGACTAGAACAAGTAAAGCAGAGCTGTAGATGACAGGCTGGAAAAATCCATGGCCGCCATTGTCACACCACAACCTGCAGCAGCTGTATCCTCTAGTCCCTCCCTCTCATACCCTGCTCTGCCTACCAGCCTGGCAGGAATGAATGGGCCTTGCAGAGCACTGTAAATGGTGTTGCAGGCCCTTGAAAATCTGTTAGTGAAAACCAAAAGGAAACATCTGCCTAAATATAGTTTTCCAACTTTGGTGGCAAAACTAATCTCTTAATGTATGAAATTTCATCAGCAAGGTCAGGTTGGTACTCAGTCCAGAGACTTAGTCTGTGCTGCCCATCTATGTTGATAATGGAGACTTTCTAAATAGCAAAAGAATGTTACTGCAATCCATTTTCTAGGGGTGAATGCAAAGCCTTTTTTGTCCCCAGTGGGCAACTGAGCAACCTCCAGAGTCTGGTTGAATAGCAACAGTGTGAAGCTGGCTACAATTCCCACAGTTAGAAGCCCAACCACAGAAGAGGATATTTACTGAACTCACATAAGAACTACATAAAAAATAAATGCAGTCATTGAGCCGACATTACAAAATTGTCTGTGGATGGAGACAACATTACAAACTGGTCTTCTTTTTACATTACATATCTCTCCTCTTTTTAATTTGGTGTCTCGGGTATTTTCTTTCTTTCTTTCTTTTTTTTTTTTTTTTTGCTTGTTACTTTCCAAAAAAGAGAACAATGCAGAAATATAACTGCACACACAGGTAGTTTAGCTTCTGAACTCAATTCTTTCTCCTTCTATTTTTCCAATTCTATATAAGGAAAATGATTCATTTCTAGGGACAATATGCCACATAAAAACACGACATAGATTTCTGGTAAAGGACTATTTCTAGTAGATTATTTTATTACCTTATGTTCATCAGCTCTTAATTATTACCAAATCAGTACTACTGTGTGCTTCCTTGTTAGTATGGCTATTCTTTCCTTCTTCATTAACTATTGGGGGAGGGGGTGGAAAAGAAGGTGTGAAAATAAATTACTTTCACCTAAAAAACCATTTGGAATGGCTCTATTACTGAATTTTTTTTAAATTAAAAAAAAGAATGACATTTACCAAAGCCATTTTAAGCATCACTCCCAACTTCTCTCCTACTTTATTTAAAAAAAAACAAAAAAAAAAAAAAAAAAAAAACCTTTATTGGAGAAGTTGTAGGTTTACAAAAAAAAAAAAAAAATCATGCACAAAACACCGAGTTTCCATATTCTCCTACTTTATTTTTAAAGCAGTTAGGGATGCCGAATCTTCACTGAAAATAGTCGACTTTAGTATACTATGAAGGAGGGACTGTGAGTAATTTTTCATTAAATATTTCATTTCAACACAAATCCTGCGATTAAGTGTAGGGAAAAAAAGCCTTCCATAGGTGATTTTAACTGTAGCTTGAATAAGTAGAATAAAATCATCCAACCCCGGTCCTCTTTTTACCATTTCCCCCGACCCCACCCCATAATGGATGCTCGGTTGACTGCTTTTCCTTGGTCTCTTTGTCTGAAGGATGCAAACAGTCTATGGATGCAGGGGGGAAAAGGGTGGGGGAGAGATTACCTCATCCCATGTCGCTTGCACCAATCACCACTCTCTTGTCGTAGCTTCTCTGGGCAGATTGAGGGGTCTGGACCAACAGGAAAAGGCCCCGGTCCATCCCCATGGTGACCGAGTTGTATATAGGGAGCCGCATCCGCCCATGTGCCGCAGGTTCTCTTACATCGACCGCCTAAGAGTCGCGCTGTAAGAAGCAACAACCTCTCCTCTTCTCCGCCATCTGCTCGGCAGTCGGGAAGCAGTAACCATGGTAAGAATATGTTTTCTCCGGTTCTTTGCGGCAGTTGGGTGGGGTTAGCTCTCCAAAGTCTACTTGAGGAAACCTTAAGCCATTTTCTTTTGCAGTTTCTTTGCTTTGTTTGCGAGGTCTAGCTTTTAGCCCGGCCGCCGCAGTGCGGAGTGCGGGAGCCAAGCAAGAACTGCGCCCATAGCGCAGAGAAAGATGGGGAAAACAGAGGCGGCGGAAAGGGAGCTTTTGTCAGCCCAACGCCGAGGCCCATCTGTCGGTGATGTAAAGGTCTGGGGCCGGAAAAGGTGATCGTGGCGTCGTCTGCTCGGCTTTCGATGAATGTAGAGAGCTCTTTTCTTTCTCGCTTCGTTTTTCAGGAACGGGGAGAGGAATCGTCCGAAAAGCAGAATTTTCTATTAATATAAAAAGATCCCACGCCGATTTGTTGGTATTCTAGAAAGACACTCGAATAGTAACGAGATAAAATTGTTAGTTTCTGTTGGATTCCATGGCAGGCAGCGTAAGCGCTGCGCAGGGGCGGAGTTGTTTGTCTCTTCCTTCTCTGGCGTTGTAGCCACTGGGCGGGGTTCGCCCTCATAAAACTTCTCTGTAAGGAAAAGACTTTTCATAAAAGCCTTTAATCATTGCAGAACTGTAGGCGTCAAAAGATTTTTCGTTCACTTTTAAAACTTAGATGAAATATATTTTTCTTAAGGAGCAAAATCACAGTTCACTTGACAAGCTCTTTAGTGTCTTGTCTGGGGACGCCCCACCCTGACCGATGCGTGTGTGTGTGTCCGTGTGTCTGCCTGGGCCGCACGTACATTCACCGAGAGAGAAAGCCTACTTTGTGAGCCAGGGCACCGTAAGGCTCAGGACTCAGGGAAACGCCCTTCCTCACCCCTCCTCATACATCAGTGAACACACAATGACTAGACAATGGAAGCTGATTAAAGTCATAGAAAAGAAAACCTATTGAATGTGATGAGAATGAATATTCGGTGGTGGGTAGAGAAAATCAGAATGAAAATACAAAATAGTATTTAAATAAATATTTCATTATCCTCTCACTGGGCTTTTATTCTTTGATAGCTTCTCATGTGATACTTGTTTCTAACTTACCAACTGTTGTTTTAAAGATACAAATAATTTCAGTTTTTTTGAAGTGGAGAAGATTCTGGAAAAACATTTTTTTAAAGTAATGAAATGTCTGCAGACAAAGAAGAATTATATCTGTATCCAGCTGTCTTTTGTTCTAGTGCCTCTTAATTAATTCATTTCAATTCAGGCACATTGGTCCCAGGCTGGGTCAGAGGAGGAAAACTGGCAAAACAGCACAATGAGATCATGTAGGCAGTTGCTAGAAATAGACCTTGCTCTGCTAAATAATGTAGCAGACAGTACAGGTTAGCACCAGGCACAGCAAATACAGCAATACAGCAATGCCAGGAGAAAGACCTTGTTTAGAAGCTAATTCTAACCTCCTAGTATTGATGGATTCTGCACATAGACTGCAGATGGGTGTGGCTGTTGGCCTCAGCTGCAGTGCAGATGTTCCTGTTGAAATACAAAGTCTCATTTACACAAAACTCTAATCTTTATTAAATTGGGAAGGAACCAGTGAAATGAATTCTAATTAATTTAGCATTGAATTTAATTTACTTCATTTTACTAAATCTATACTTTGCATATTTTTTAAATATGAAAAATCTCTATTCAAGCATGACTGTGAGAACAATGGGTTTGCACCATGTACTAAACAGCCATGTTATCATTTGGACCACACCCATCTACAGCATTTGTAGCAGGTGCTTTTCCTTTCTCATTTCTATTATGTTAGGGATGAGACCTCAAAAATTTTTGAAAAATACTGTATATTACTGAAAATTCAAAATGCTAATGCAGCCTAATTTTACATCTTTTTCTCTTTTCCTTTGTACAGCGTGAGTGTATCTCCATCCACGTCGGCCAGGCTGGTGTCCAGATTGGCAATGCCTGCTGGGAACTCTACTGCCTGGAACACGGCATCCAGCCCGATGGCCAGATGCCAAGTGACAAGACCATCGGGGGAGGAGATGACTCCTTCAACACCTTCTTCAGTGAGACCGGTGCCGGCAAGCACGTGCCCAGGGCAGTGTTTGTAGATCTGGAACCCACAGTCATTGGTGAGTTGACTCGGTAACCCGAGAGAGATCACAAGGATCTGGGATAGGAGGTCTGTTCTGGGGCTCTATTGATGCCCCCCAGGGTTAAATAGGCTTGTGCAGGTTATTAGTGATGGGTGGCACTTTGTGTTTTTTTTTTGCAGATGAAGTTCGCACTGGCACCTACCGCCAGCTCTTCCACCCTGAGCAACTCATCACAGGCAAGGAAGATGCTGCCAATAACTATGCCCGCGGGCACTACACCATTGGCAAGGAGATCATTGACCTGGTTTTGGACAGAATTCGCAAACTGGTATGTTTATGCCCAAGAATACAGTAATTAACCTAAGGAAGACATCTGAAATAAATGGTGTTTTTTTCAAACACAGAATTGAAATGGAATAAAGAGATGAATTATTCCTCTAGGTTTTTAAAAAAATTTCAGTTAAAACATGAATGATTTGGTGTCATTTTAAAAATATTAATGAAGATTTTTTTAAATTAAAAAATGCTGAGTAATTCCAGGGAAGGAAATCTACATTTTTTAAAAAAGTGTTTCTTGTCAAAATAAAATCTAAATACTTAGAGACATGTATGAAGAGTGAAAACACATTTACTATGCTTGTATCACAAAGAGTAATAACTATCTTTATTCTCTTTTCTAACAGGCTGACCAGTGCACAGGTCTTCAGGGCTTCTTGGTTTTCCACAGCTTTGGTGGGGGAACCGGTTCTGGGTTCACCTCCCTGCTGATGGAACGTCTTTCTGTTGATTATGGCAAGAAGTCCAAGCTGGAGTTCTCCATTTACCCAGCCCCCCAGGTTTCCACAGCTGTGGTCGAGCCCTACAACTCCATCCTCACCACCCACACCACCCTGGAGCACTCAGATTGTGCCTTTATGGTAGACAATGAGGCCATCTATGACATCTGTCGTAGGAACCTCGATATTGAGCGCCCAACCTACACCAATCTGAATAGGTTGATAGGTCAGATTGTGTCCTCCATCACTGCTTCCCTCAGGTTTGATGGTGCCCTGAATGTTGATCTGACAGAATTCCAGACCAACCTGGTGCCCTACCCCCGCATCCACTTTCCTCTGGCCACATATGCCCCTGTCATCTCTGCTGAGAAAGCCTACCATGAACAGCTTTCTGTAGCAGAGATCACCAATGCTTGCTTTGAGCCAGCCAACCAGATGGTCAAATGTGACCCTCGCCACGGTAAATACATGGCTTGCTGCCTATTGTACCGTGGCGACGTGGTTCCCAAAGATGTCAATGCTGCCATTGCCACCATCAAGACCAAGCGCACCATCCAGTTTGTGGATTGGTGCCCCACTGGCTTTAAGGTTGGCATTAATTACCAACCTCCTACTGTGGTGCCTGGTGGAGACCTAGCCAAGGTCCAGCGAGCTGTGTGCATGCTGAGCAACACCACAGCCATTGCTGAGGCCTGGGCTCGCCTGGACCACAAGTTTGACCTGATGTACGCCAAGCGTGCCTTTGTTCACTGGTACGTGGGTGAGGGGATGGAGGAAGGAGAGTTCTCTGAGGCCCGTGAGGACATGGCTGCCCTTGAGAAGGATTATGAGGAGGTTGGTGTGGATTCTGTTGAAGGAGAGGGTGAAGAAGAAGGAGAAGAATACTAAAGTTAAAATGTCACAAAGGTGCTGCTTTTACAGGGAAGCTTATTCTGTTTTAAACATTGAAAAGTTGTGGTCTGAATCAGTTAATTTGTATGTAGCAGTGTAAACTCTCATATACCTATGCTTTAAAACATGAAAACTTTGTTTCAGACCCAAACTCCATTTCTAATGAGTTTTGAATAAAGTTTTCCCTGTCTTAAGTGAGTTCAGTCTTGTGTGTTTTATTTTCAGTGTCTAAAAATTTTCATATATTTGGTACAATGAAAAGAAAGAATATCTGTTGCTGATGTATACATGTAACTATGTAGTGACTTAATTTTTTTAAAAATTTATCAGAGAAATTGTGGGTTTATAGAACAATCATGCATAAAACACAGGATTCCCATATACCACCCTATTATTAACAGCTTCCATTGATGAGGTGTATTTGTTAAAATTGATGAAACTTAATTTTTATTTTATTTTAAATTACCTTAGTTTACTCCTAAGCATTTATTTAAAGAATATATATATATATATAGCTTCACATGCTATTCTTAAGCTTTGAACCCATTATAATAAAGTTATTTCAATGCTAGTACTTTTTAGAGTTGAAAGTTGTTAATGCACAGTCAAAGGTCTGGTTGCTTCTGAGTATCAACTAAAGGTAAAATGGTGAATATTCCAAATGCATCCTCAGGTCTCTCAAGCTCCTTTACAGGCCCCCATGCTCCTTGGCACAGGTCTAGTGCCATTATGCTTGCTTTGCCCAGGGTTCCCAAAAGAAGTCTGTTCTGTCCAGGCAAGTGCCCTGTATGGTAGACCTACTTTTTAACTGTCTTCTTTTCAAATATTTTCAGCTGATATCATGTTGGAAAAAGCCCGATAAATTTATTTAATGCATGAATGTTAAGGCTCCAAGGATATTCTTCTAATATGTGCTGACAATTTCAAAGAACAAAATTATTTTAGTGTAATTTCAGGCATCAGCACCAGCACAGTGAGAAAAAGTTTTGGACCAAGAGCTTCTCGAACAATAGAGCTCAGTTGCCAGTCCAGCTGGCCAAAAGGCTATCTCTTCCCAAGGACAGCAAGTTGTCTCCCTGTCCCCTACCATCACATGATCTTATTAAGGGATACCTAGTGGTGAATGAAATGACTGTTATGGTATTAATTGCCCATTTATATTTCACTTGACACTAAGAGGTATAATAGTATTGTAATTACTGGAATCTGAGTTTAAAGGTGGTTAATGGAAATAATGAAATCTAAGAAATAACTCAGTTCATTTCAGAGACAATCCAATACATTGGTAACTAACTGAAATAAGTCCCAAGAAAAACTTCTTGTTTTATTCATAGCACTGGCTGATCTATAGTTTCATAGCATTTCGTAACTATATTATGTTAATTTCTATTTATTATTAATTAGAAAACATCACTTAAAAATTAACAAAGGTTAAATAAATCCCTAGAAGAAATATGGGTAACATTAAACATTAATAAAGTTTTTTGAGATCAACAGAAGGAAGAAATTACTATTCCAAACATGAAAAAAATACAAAGTATCCCCAATACATAAACATGAAAAAAGAAAAAAATCTAAAAAATTTAGATGTGTGGTATTGCTTAATGAATTATGGAATTTAAGACATATTTAATATAGAAAATTATATTGTGGTAATATATTCAACATAATGTTTCCCATTTTAAACACTTTCAAGTATACAATTCACTGGTGTTAATTACATTCACAATGTTGTGCTACCATCACCACCACCCATTATCAAAATTTTTCCATCACCCTAAACAGAAACTCTATCCAGTAAGCATTAATTCCCCATTCCCAACCACCACCCCACCCCCGGTACCCTGTAATTTACTTTCTGTCGCTGAATTTGCATATTCCAGTTATTTCATATAAGTGAAATCATACAATATTTGTCCTTTTGTGTCTGACATTTCACTCAACATAATGTCTTCAAGGTTCTTCCATGTTATAGCATGTATCAGAACTTCATTCCTTTTTACAGCTGAATATTTCATTCTATGTATATACTACATTTTTGTTTATCCATTTATCTGTTGATGGACACTTGGGTTGTGTTCACCTTTTTGCTATAGTGAATAATGCCGCTATGAACACTGGGGTATAGATATCTTTCTGAGGCCCGTTTTCAGTTCTTTTGGATATATATCTAGAAGTAAGATTGCCAAGTCATATGGTAGTTTTATGTTTAACTTTCTGAGGAACCACCAAACTGTTTTCCACCACGACTGCACTATTTTACATTTCTACCAAGAATGCACAAGAGTTCCTATCTCACCAATACTTTTCCATTAATGACCAAAAGTAAATTAGTGATTGCTAAGGTCTGGGGAAGGGGAAATGGGAAATGACTGCTAAAAGGTTCAGAGTTTCTTTTTGGGGGTGAGGAAAATGTTCTGGAATTCAATAGTGGTGATAGTTGCACAACTTTGAGAATATACTAAAACCACTGAATTGTACACTTTAAAAGGGTGAATTTTATGGTATGTGAATTATATTTCAATAAAAAAGAAATGGAAAGCTGTACTGCTTTGAATCTATTATGTACCCCAGAAAAACCATATTCTTTTAATCCAGTCTTGTGGGTGCAGACTTACTGTGGGTGGCATCTTTTGAATAGGTTGTTTCCATGGAGCTGTGACCCACCCAGTTGTAGGTGGGATCTTTTGATCAGATTATTTCCATTGAGGTGTGACCCCGCCCATTCAAGGTGGGTCTTAATTAGTTTACTGTAGTCCTTAAGAGAACTCAAAGATGCTTAGAGAGAAAACACCCAGAGACATTTTAGAAATAGCCATTGAAACCAGAGCTGACACCGAACCAGACGTTTGAAGATGCTAAGCTAAGAGATGAAGCCCAGAATTTTCCCCAGAGAAGCTAAGTGAAAACCCACAGATGCTTAAGGAGAAAGCCACTGGAATCAGAAGCTGAAAGCAATGCAGCCCGGGGGCAAAGGACACCAGCCATATGCCTTCCCAGCTGACAGAGGTGTTCTGGTCGCTATCAGCCTTTTCCTCAGAGAAGGTATCTACCTCTTTGATATATTTGAACATTTTCATGGCCTTAGAACTGTAAATTTGTGAACTAATAAACCCTCATAGTAAAGCCAATCCATTTCTGGTATTTTCCATTCCAGCAGCTAAGCAAACTGGAATAGAAGCAAAGAGATGAAAAGAAGTAAAGAATAAAGGGGTGGAGAGACCTGCATGGAAAAGAGCCTACAGCAAGAGTGAAAGACATAGAAAAAAAAATTTTTTAAGGAATTCTAAGGAATGTAATGTAGGAGAACAGCATCTGACAGGGTACAGAATTTTGCCCAGCAGTTTCAAATAGAAGACAAAGTAATAGATCTGATGCACAAAAAGCAAAAGCCCTTGCCTATTTGGATTAAAAAAAATGTAGAAACTAGGTCAAATATAAGTTTTGAATGTGCATCCCTAGTACCTAGCACAGTATAAGGGACATGGTAGGTATACAAAGATAAATGGTTGAAGTGTCAATTGTACAGTAAAAAAGATGCAAGTATAAAATCAAAAAAAGTTAAATAAAAGTCCTATAATCCTACTTTTGAATTAGGAATACTAGCATGAATTTGTGATATATTTTCCATTACAAAGAAAAAAAATTCTAGCTTTGTCCACTAAAAAGGCCTAGGACCAATGACCTACCCAGTAACAATGAGTATCCAGGTTGTAGTCTCCAAATACCATTTCTCACTGAAAGGAACAGAACTTTATAGAGAAATGGCTAGTGCCAAAACAGGAACAGAAAATCTACAACTTGAGCACGGAATAGTTTTTCATTCCAGAAAGGAAGGAAGATATCAATGACAACAAGGGTATATCAAAAGGATACAGGGTCCAGCTTGGAGGGACATATAATTTGAGCACTGAAAATAATAAGGAATACAATGGATTGAAACACATATAACATTAAAATTCATGAGCTCATTATAATATTTTAAATTTGATTGTAAAAAGAATGAACTAATAAACCAAGAACTAATAAAAACGATTACCTATGGGGAAGGGAACATAGTATCACTAAACTTCTTTGAATATACTTTGTTATAAACTTTTGACTACAGAAACATGTAACAGTATTACATAATTATAAAAAAGAATTAAATCAAAGTGGGGGAAAATCTCTAAAAATCAAAAGCAAAATGAAACAAATGAATCTACCAAGTATCAAGTTGGTGACTTAATTACAGGCAGGAGAATAATTTCAAGTGATTTAAAAACACAGTAATTTGATAATACATCCATAGTGAGATATATATTATAGGTAAAAACTGCAAAAAAATCCTACACTATTTTCAATAATCATATTGCAAGTAACAATATTGATATTTTTATTTTGAAACTATTATACGTATTAGAATAAAGCAAAATAAACAATTTGCTAATGTCATTAGAATATACAAGAACCTTAAAAGTTATTATAAGTAGAGGAACTTAAAGTAGAGATATAGGTAAAAGAGATCCAATTTAAAATTCTAGAGATGAAAAATATGTCTGAGATGAAAAATACAATTCATAAGTTTAATAATAGATTAGACATTGCAGAAGAAAAGATCAATGAATTCAAGACGTAATAGAAACTATCCTAAATGAAACACAGAATCAAAAACAACTGAAAAAAATTAACAAATATATATATATTAAATAGAACACAAATAGAAGCAGATTGAAGATCACTTAGTCTTTTTAAACAGTTGTAAAATTTCAAGAATGGGATTTTAAACCTTTTGATATTATATTATTTATTTATTTATTTATTTACTTTTTAAATCTTCATTTTATTGAGATATATTCACATACCACGCAGTCATACAAAACAAATTGTACATTCGATTGTTCACGATACCATTACATAGTTGTACATTCATCACCTAAATCAATCCCTGACACCTTCATTAGCACACACACAAAAATAATGAATAATAATTAAAGTGAAAAGAGCAATTGAAGTAAAAAAACACACTGGGTACCTTTGTCTGTTTGTTTGTTTGTTTCCTTCCCCTATTTTTCTACTCATCCATCCATAAACTAGACAAGGGGATGTGGTCCTTATGGCTTTCCCAATCCCATTGTCACCCCTCATAAGCTACGTTTTTATACAATTGTCTTCGAATTCATGGGTTTTCTGGTTGTAGTTTGATAGTTTCAGGTATCTACCACCAGCTACCCCAATTCTTTAGAACCTAAAAAGGGTTGTCTAAAGTGTGCGTAAGAGTGTCCACCAGAGTGACCTCTCAGCTCCTTTTGGAATCTCTCTGCCACTGAACTTATTTCATTTCCTTTCACATCCCCCTTTTTGGTCAAGAAGATGTTCTCCATCCCGCAATGCTTGTCTACATACTTCCCGGGAGTCATATTCCACATTGCCAGGGAGATTCACTCCCCTGGGTGTCTGATCCCATGTAGGGGGGAGGGCAGTGATTTCACCTTTCAAGTTGGCTTAGCTAGAGAGAGAGGGCCACATCTGAGCAACAAAGAGGCATTTGGGAGGAGGCTCTTAGGCATAATTATAGGGAGGCCTAGCCTCTCCTTTGCAGCAACAGTCTTCCCAAGGGTAAATCCTATGGTAGAGGGCTCAACCCATCAAACCACCAGTCCTCTGCATCTGTGGTCATGTTAGCAACCATCAAGGTGGGGTAGGCCAATACCCCTGCATTCTCCACAGGCTCCTCAAGGGGGCTTTATATATTTTTTCCCTTGGTTTTTTTTCAACTTTTTTTTTTTTTTTTAATCAACTGTATGAAAAATAAAACAATAAAAATAAATAATTGAGGCGGGGCAAGATGGCAGACTGGTGAGCTGTATGTTTTAGTTACTCCTCCAGGAAAGTAGGTAGAAAGCCAGGAACTGCGTGGACTGGACACCACAGAGCAATCTGTCTTTGGGCATACTTCATACAACACTCATGAAAATGTCGAACTGCTGAGATCAGCGAAATCTGTAAGTTTTTGCGGCCAGGGGACCCGCGCCCCTCCCTGCCAGGCTCAGTCCCGTGGGAGGAGGGGCTGTCAGCTCCGGGAAGGAGAAGGGAGAACTGCAGTGGCAGCCCTTATCGGAAACTCATTCTACTGATCCAAACTCCAACCATAGATAGACTGAGACCAGACACCAGAGAATCTGAGAGCAGCCAGCCCAGCAGAGAGGAGACAGGCATAGAAAAAAAAAACAACACAAAAAACTCCAAAATAAAAGCAGAGGATTTTTGGAGTTCTGGTGAACACAGAAAGGGGAAGGGCGGAGCTCAGGCCTTGAGGCGCATATGCAAATCCCGAAGAAAAGCTGATCTCTCTGCCCTGTGCACCTTTCCTTAATGCTTCTGGTTGCTTTGTCTATTAGCATTTCAATAACCCATTAGATCTCTGAGGAGGGCCCTTTTTTTTTTTTTTTTTTTTTAATCCTTTTTTCTTTTTCTAAAACAATTACTCTAAGAAGCCCAATACAGAAAGCTTCAAAGACTTTCAATTTGGGCAGGTCAAGTCAAGAGCAGAACTAAGAGAGCTCTGAGACAAAAGGCAATAATCCAGTGGCTGAGAAAATTCACTAAACACCACAACTTCCCAAGAAAAGGGGGGTGTCCGCTCACAGCCACCATCCTGGTGGACAGGAAACACTCCTGCCCATCGCCAGCCCCATAGCCCAGAGCTACCCCAGACAACCCAGTGTGATTGAAGTGCTTCAAATAACAGGCACACACCACAAAACTGGGCGTGGACATTAGCCTTCCCTGCAACCTCAGCTGATTGTCCCAGAGTTGGGAAGGTGGAGCAGTGTGAATTAACAAAGCCCCACTCAGCCATCATTTGAGCAGACTGGGAGCCTCCCTACACAGCCCAGCAGCCCAGAACTGCCCTGGGGGGACGGCACTCACCTGTGACATAGCACAGTCATCCCTCAACAGAGGACCCGGGGTGCACAGCCTGGAAGAGGGGCCCACTTGCAAGTCTCAGGAGCCATACGCCAATACCAAGGACTTGTGGGTCAGTGGCAGAGACAAACTGTGGCAGGACTGAACTGAAGGATTAGACTATTGCAGCAGCTTTAAAACTCTAGGATCACCAGGGAGATTTGATTGTTAGGGCCACCCCCCCTCCCCGACTGCCCAGAAACACGCCCCACATACAGGGCAGGCAACACCAACTACACACGCAGGCTTGGTACACCAATTGGGCCCCACAAGACTCACTCCCCCACTCACCAAAAAGGCTAAGCAGGGGAGAACTGGCTTGTGGAGAACAGGTGGCTCGTGGACGCCACCTGCTGGTTAGTTAGAGAAAGTGTACTCCACGAAGCTGTAGATCTGATAAATTAGAGATAAGGACTTCTATAGGTCTACAAACCCTAAAAGAACCCTATCAAGTTCAGCAAATTCCACGAGGCCAAAAACAACAGAAAATTATAAAGCATATGAAAAAACCAGACGATATGGATAACCCAAGCCCAAGCACCCAAATCAAAATACCAGAAGAGACACAGCACCTAGAGCAGCTACTCAAAGAACTAAAGATGAACAATGAGACCATAGTACAGGATATAAAGGAAATCAAGAAGACTCTAGAAGAGCATAAAGAAGATATTGCAAGACTAAATAAAAAAATAGATGATCTTATGGAAATTAAAGAAACTGTTGACCAAATTAAAAAGACTCTGGACACTCATAGTACAAGACTAGAGGAAGTTGAACAACGAATCAGTGACCTGGAAGAGGACAGAATGGAAAATGAAAGCATAAAAGAAAGAATGGGGAAAAAAATTGAAAAAATCGAAATGGACCTCAGGGATATGATAGATGATATGAAACGTCCAAATATAAGACTCATTGGTGTCCCAGAAGGGGAAGAAAAGGGTAAAGGTCTAGGAAGAGTATTCAAAGAAATTGTTGGGGAAAACTTCCCAAATCTTCTAAACAACATAAATACACAAATCATAAATGCTCAGCGAACTCCAAATAAAATAAATCCAAATAAACCCACTCCGAGACATATACTGATCACACTGTCAAACACAGAAGAGAAGGAGCAAGTTCTGAAAGTAGCAAGAGAAAAGCAATTCACCACATACAAAGGAAACAGCATAAGACTAAGTAGTGACTACTCAGCAGCCACCATGGAGGCAAGAAGGCAGTGGCACGATATATTTAAAATTCTGAGTGAGAAAAATTTCCAGCCAAGAATACTTTATCCAGCAAAGCTCTCCTTCAAATTTGAGGGAGAGCTTAAATTTTTCACACACAAACAAATGCTGAGAGAATTTGCTAACAAGAGACCTGCCCTACTGGAGATACTAAAGGGAGCCCTACAGACAGAGAAACAAAGAAAGGACAGAGAGACTTGGAGAAAGGTTCAGTACTAAAGAGATTCGGTATGGGTACAATAAAGGATATTAATAGAGAGAGGGAAAAATATGGCAAACATAAACCAAAGGATAAGATGGCCGATTCAAGAAATGCCTTCACGGTTATAACATTGAATGTAAATGGATTAAACTCCCCAATTAAAAGATATAGATTCGCAGAATGGATCAAAAAAAATGAACCATCAATATGTTGCATACAAGAGACTCATCTTAGACACAGGGACACAAAGAAACTGAAAGTGAAAGGATGGAAAAAAATATTTCATGCAAGCTACAGCCAGAAGAAAGCAGGTGTAGCAATATTATTCTCAGATAAAATAGACTTCAAATGCAGGGATGTTTTGAGAGACAAAGAAGGCCACTACATACTAATAAAAGGGGCAATTCAGCAAGAAGAAATAACAATCGTAAATGTCTATGCACCCAATCAAGGTGCCACAAAATACATGAGAGAAACACTGGCAAAACTAAAGGAAGCAATTGATGTTTCCACAATAATTGTGGGAGACTTCAACACATCACTCTCTCCTATAGATAGATCAACCAGACAGAAGACCAATAAGGAAATTGAAAACCTAAACAATCTGATAAATGAATTAGATTTAACAGACATCTACAGGACATTACATCCCAAATCACCAGGATACACATACTTTTCTAGTGCTCACGGAACTTTCTCCAGAATAGATCATATGCTGGGACATAAAACAAGCCTCAATAAATTTAAAAAGATTGAAATTATTCAAAGCACATTCTCTGACCACAATGGAATACAATTAGAAGTCAATAACCATCAGAGACTTAGAAAATTCACAAATACCAGGAGGATAAACAACACACTCCTAAACAATCAGTGGGTTAAAGAAGAAATAGCAAGAGAAATTGCTAAATATATAGAGACGAATGAAAATGAGAATACAACATACCAAAATCTATGGGATGCAGCAAAAGCAGTGCTAAGGGGGAAATTTATAGCACTAAACGCATATATTAAAAAGGAAGAAAGAGCCAAAATCAAAGAACTAATGGATCAACTGAAGAAGCTAGAAAATGAACAGCAAACCAATCCTAAACCAAGTACAAGAAAAGAAATAACAAGGATTAAAGCAGAAATAAATGACATAGAGAACAAAAAAACAATAGAAAGGATAAATATCACCAAAAGTTGGTTCTTTGAGAAGATCAACAAGATTGACAAGCCCCTAGCTAGACTGACGAAATCAAAAAGAGAGAAGACCCATATAAACAAAATAATGAATGAAAAAGGTGACATAACTGCAGATCCTGAATAAATTAAAAAAATTATAAGAGGATATTATGAACAACTGTATGGCAACAAACTGGACAATGTAGAAGAAATGGACAATTTCCTGGAAACATATGAACAACCTAGACTGACCAGAGAAGAAATAGAAGACCTCAACCAACCCATCACAAGCAAAGAGATCCAATCAGTCATCAAAAATCTTCCCACATATAAATGCCCAGGGCCAGATGGCTTCACAGGGGAATTCTACCAAACTTTCCGGAAAGAACTGACACCAATCTTACTCAAACTCTTTCAAAACATTGAAGAAAATGGAACACTACCTAACTCATTTTATGAAGCTAACATCAGTCTAATACCAAAACCAGGCAAAGATGCTACAAAAAAGGAAAACTACTGGCCAATATCCCTAATGAATATAGATGCAAAAATCCTCAACAAAATACTTGCAAATCGAATCCAAAGACACATTAAAAAAATCATACACCATGACCAAGTGGGGTTCATTCCAGGCATGCAAGGATGGTTCAACATAAGAAAAACAATCAATGTATTACAACACATTAAAAACTCGAAAGGGAAAAATCAATTGATCATCTCAATAGATGCTGAAAAAGCATTTGACAAAATCCAACATCCCTTTTTGATAAAAACACTTCAAAAGGTAGGAATTGAAGGAAACTTCCTCAACATGATAAAGAGCATATATGAAAAACCCACAGCCAGCATAGTACTCAATGGTGAGAGACTGAAAGCCTTCCCTCTAAGATCAGGAACAAGACAAGGATGCCCGCTGTCATCACTGTTATTCAACATTGTGCTGGAAGTGCTACCCAGGGCAATCCGGCAAGACAAAGAAATAAAAGGCATCCAAATTGGAAAAGAAGAAGTAAAACTGTCATTGTTTGCAGATGATATGATCTTATATCTAGAAAACCCTGAGAAATCGACGATACAGCTACTAGAGCTAATAAACAAATTTAGCAAAGTAGCGGGATACAAGATTAATGCACATAAGTCAGTAATGTTTCTATATGCTAGAAATGAACAAACTGAAGACACACTCAAGAAAAAGATACCATTTTCAACAGCAACTAAAAAAATCAAGTACCTAGGAATAAACTTAACCAAAGATGTAAAAGACCTATACAAAGAAAACTACATAACTCTACTAAAAGAAATAGAAGGGGACCTTAAAAGATGGAAAAATATTCCATGTTCATGGATAGGAAGACTAAATGTCATTAAGATGTCAATTCTACCCAAACTCATCTACAGATTCAATGCTATCCCAATCAAAATTCCAACAACCTACTTTGCAGACTTGGAAAAGCTAGTTATCAAATTTATTTGGAAAGGGAAGATGCCTCGAATTGCTAAAGACACTCTAAAAAAGAAAAACGAAGTGAGAGGACTTACACTCCCTGACTTTGAAGCTTATTATAAAGCCACAGTTGCCAAAACAGCATGGTACTGGCACAAAGATAGACATATAGATCAATGGAATCGAATTGAGGATTCGGAGATAGACCCTCAGATCTATGGCCGACTGATCTTTGATAAGGCCCCCAAAGTCACTGAACTGAGCCATAATGGTCTTTTCAACAAATGGGGCTGGGAGAGTTGGATATCCATATCCAAAAGAATGAAAGAGGACCCCTACCTCACCCCCTACACAAAAATTAACTCAAAATGGACCAAAGATCTCAATATAAAAGAAAGTACCATAAAACTCCTAGAAGATAATGTAGGAAAACATCTTCAAGACCTTGTATTAGGCGGCCACTTCCTAGACTTTACACCCAAAGCACAAGCAACAAAAGAAAAAATAGATAAATGGGAACTCCTCAAGCTTAGAAGTTTCTGCACCTCAAAGGAATTTCTCAAAAAGGTAAAGAGGCAGCCAACTCAATGGGAAAAAATTTCTGGAAACCATGTATCTGACAAAAGACTGATATCTTGCATATATAAAGAAACCCTACAACTCAATGACAATAGTACAGACAGCCCAATTATAAAATAGGCAAAAGATATGAAAAGACAGTTCTCTGAAGAGGAAATACAAATGGCCAAGAAACACATGAAAAAATGTTCAGCTTCACTAGCTATTAGAGAGATGCAAATTAAGACCACAATGAGATACCATCTAACACCGGTTAGAATGGCTGCCATTAAACAAACAGGAAACTACAAATGCTGGAGGGGATGTGTAGAAATTGGAACTCTTATTCATTGTTGGTGGGACTGTATAATGGTTCACCCACTCTGGAAGTCAGTCTGGCAGTTCCTTAGAAAACTAGATATAGAGCTACCATTCGATCCAGCGATTGCACTTCTCGGTATATACCCGGAAGATCGGAAAGCAGTGACACGAACAGATATCTGCATGCCAATGTTCATAGCAGCATTATTCACAATTGCCAAGAGATGGAAACAACCCAAATGTCCTTCAACAGATGAGTGGATAAATAAAATGTGGTATATACACACGATGGAATACTACGCGGCAGTAAGAAGGAACGATCTCGTGAAACATATGACAACATGGATGAACCTTGAAGACATAATGCTGAGCGAAATAAGCCAGGCACAAAAAGAGAAATATTATATGCTACCAGTAATGTGAACTTTGAAAAATGTAAAACAAATGGTTTATAATGTAGAATGTAGGGGAACTAGCAGTAGAGAGCAATTAAGGAAGGGGGAACAATAATCCAAGAAGAACAGATAAGCTATTTAACGTTCTGGGGATGCCCAGAAATGACTATGGTCTGTTAAATTCTGATGGATATAGTAGGAACAAGTTCACAGAAATGTTGCTATATTATGTAACTTTCTTGGGGTAAAGTAGGAACATGTTGGAAGTTAAGCAGTTATCTTAGGTTAGTTGTCTTTTTCTTACTCCCTTGTTATGGTCTCTTTGAAATGTTCTTTTATTGTATGTTTGTTTTCTTTTTAACTTTTTTTTTCATACAGTTGATTTAAAAAAGAAGGGAAAGTTAAAAAAAAAAAAAAAGAAAGAAAAACAAGGAAAAAAAAAAGATGTAGTGCCCCCTTGAGGATCCTGTGGAGAGTGCAGGGGTATTCGCCTAACCCACCTCCATGGTTGCTAACATGACCACAGACATAGGGAACTGGTGGTTTGATGGGTTGAGCCCTCTACCATAAGTTTTACCCTTGGGAAGACGGTTGCTGCAAAGGAGAGGCTAGGCCTCCCTATATTTGTGCCTAAGAGTCTCCTCCTGAATGCCTCTTTGTTGCTCAGATGTGGCCCTCTCTCTCTGGCTAAGCCAACTTGAAAGGTGAAATCACTGCCCTCCCCCCTACGTGGGATCAGACACCCAGGGGAGTGAATCTCCCTGGCAACGTAGAATATGACTCCCAGGGAGGAATGTAGACCCGGCATCGTGGGACGGAGAACATCTTCTTGACCAAAAGGGGGATGTGAAAGGAAATGAAATAAGCTTCAGTGGCAGAGAGATTCCAAAACGAGCCGAGAGGTCACTCTGGAGGGCACTCTTACGCACACTTTAGACAACCCTTTTTAGGTTCTAAAGAATCGGGGTAGCTGGTGGTGGATACCTGAAACTATCAAACTACAACCCAGAACCCATGAATCTCGAAGACAGTTGTATAAAAATGTAGCTTATGAGGGGTGACAATGGGATTGGGAAAGCCATAAGGACCACACTCCACTTTGTCTAGTTTATGGATGGATGAGTAGAAAAATAGGGGAAGGAAACAAACAGACAAAGGTACCCAGTGTTCTTTTTTACTTCAATTGCTCTTTTTCACTCTAATTATTATTCTTGTTATTTTTGTGTGTGTGCTAATGAAGGTGTCAGGGATTGATTTAGGTGATGAATGTACAACTATGTAATGGTACTGTAAACAATTGAAAGTACGATTTGTTTTGTATGACTGCGTGGTATGTGAACATATCTCAATAAAATGAGGATTAAAAAAATAAATAAATAAATAATTAATTAATTAAAAAAAAACAACATACAATAAAAGAACATTTCAAAGAGACCACAAGGGAGTAAGAAAAAGACAACTAACCTAAGATAACTGCTTTACTTCCAACATGTTCCTACTCTACCCCAAGAAAGTTACCTAATATAGCAACATTTCTGTGAACTTGTTCCTACTATACCCATCAGAAATTAACAGACCATAGTCATTCCTGGGCATCCCCAGAACGTTAAATAGCTTATCTGTTCTTCTTGGATTATTGTTCCCCCTTCCTTAATTGCTCTCTATTGCTAGTTCCCCTACATTCTACATTATAAACCATTTGTTTTACATTTTTCAAAGTTCACATTAGTGGCAGCATATAATATTTCTCTTTTTGTGCCTGGCTTATTTCGCTCAGCATTATGTCTTCAAGGTTCACCCATGTTGTCATATGTTTCACGAGATCATTCCTTCTTACTGCCATGTAGTATTCCACCGTGTGTATATACCACATTTTATTTATCCATTCATCTGTTGAAGGACATTTGGGTTGTTTCCATCTCTTGGCAATTGTGAATAATGCTGCTATGAACACTGGCGTGCAGATATCTGTTCGTGTCACTGCTTTCCGATCTTCCAGTTATATACCGAGAAGTGCATCGCTGGATCGAATGGTAACTCTATATCTAGTTTTCTAAGGAACTGCCAGACTGACTTCCAGAGTGGGTGAACCATTATACAGTCCCACCAACAATGAATAAGAGTTCCAATTTCTACACATCCCCTCCAGCATTTGTAGTTTCCTGTTTATTTATTGGCAGCCATTCTAATCGGTGTGAGATGGTATCTCATTGTGGTCTTAATTTGCATCTCTCTAATAGCTAGTGAAGCTGAACATTTTTTCATGTGTTTCTTGGCCATTTGTATTTCCTCTTCAGAGAACTGTCTTTTCATATCTTTTGCCCATTTTATAATTGGGCTGTCTGTACTACTGTCATTGAGTTGTAGGATTTCTTTATATATGCAAGATATCAGTCTTTTGTCAGATACATGGTTTCCAGAAATTTTTTCCCATTGAGTTGGCTGCCTCTTTACCTTTTTGAGAAATTCCTTTGAGGTACAGAAACTTCTAAGCTTGAGGAGTTCCCATTTATCTATTTTTTCTTTTGTTGCTTGTGCTTTGGGTGTAAAGTCTAGGAAGTGTTTGCCTAATACAAGGTCTTGAAGATGTTTTCCTACATTATCTTCTAGTAGTTTTATGGTACTTTTATATTGAGATCTTTGGTCCATTTTGAGTTAATTTTTGTGTAGGGGGTGAGGTAGGGGTCCTCTTTCATTCTTTTGGATATGGATATCCAACTCTCCCAGCCCTATTTGTTGAAAGACCATTATGACCCATTTTAGTGACTTTGGGGGCCTTAACAAAGATCAGTCGGCCATAGATCTGGGGGTCTATCTCCGAATTCTCAATTGGATTCCATTGATCTATATGTCTATCTTTGTGCCAGTACCATGCTGTTTTGACAGCTGTGGCTTTATAATAAGCTTCAAAGTCAGGGAGTGTAAGTCCTCCCACTTCGTTTTTGTTTTTTAGAGTGTCTTTAGCAATTCGAGGCATCTTCCCGTTCCAAATAAATTTGATAACTAGCTTTTCCAAGTCTGCAAAGTAGATTGTTGGAATTTTGATTGGGATTGCATTGAATCTACAGATGAGTTTGGGTAGAATTGACATCTTAATGACATTTAGCCTTCTTATCCATGAACATGGAATATTTTTCCATCTTTTAAGGTCCCCTTCTATTTCTTTTAGTAGAGTTATATAGTTTTCTTTGTATAGGTCTTTTACATCTGTGGTTAAGTTTATTCCTAGGTACTTGATTTTTTTAGTTGCTGTTGAAAATGGTATCTTTTTCTTGAGTGTCTCTTCAGTTTGTTCATTTCTAGCATATAGAAACATTACTGACTTACGTGCATTAATCTTGTATCCCGCTACTTTGCTAAATTTGTTTATTAGCTCTAGCAGCTGTATCGTCGATTTCTCAGGGTTTTCCAGATATAAGATCATATCATCTGCAAACAATGACAGTTTTACTTCTTCTTTTCCAATTTGGATGCCTTTTATTTCTTTGTCTTGCCGGATTGCCCTGGCTAGCACTTCCAGTACAATGTTGAATAACAGTGGTGATAGCGGGCATCCTTGTCTTGTTCCTGATCTTAGAGGGAAGGCTTTCAGTCTCTCACCATTGAGTACTATGCTGGCTGTGGGTTTTTCATATATACTCTTTATCATGTTGAGGAAGTTTCCTTCAATTCCTACCTTTTGAAGTGTTTTTATCAAAAACGGATGTTGGATTTTGTCAAATACTTTTTCAGCATCTATTGAGATGATCATTTGATTTTTCCCTTTCGAGTTTTTAATGTGGTGTAATACACTGATTGATTTTCCTATGTTGAACCATCCTTGCATGCCTGGAATGAACCCCACTTGGTCATGGTGTATGATTTTTTTAATGTGTCTTTGGATTCGATTTGCAAGTATTTTGTTGAGGATTTTTGCATCTATATTCATTAGGGAGATTGGCCGGTAGTTTTCCTTTTCTGTAGCATCTTTGCCTGGTTTCGGTATTAAGTTGATGTTAGCTTCATAAAATGAGTTAGGTAGTGTTCCATTTTCTTCAATGTTTTGAAAGAGTTTAAGTAAGATTGGTGTCAGTTCTTTCCGGAAAGTTTGGTAGAATTCCCCTGTGAAGCCATCTGGCCCTGGGCATTTATATGTGGGAAGATTTTTGATGACTGATTGGATCTCTTTGCTTGTGATGGGTTGGTTGAGGTCTTCTATTTCTTCTCTGGTCAGTCTAGGTTGTTCATATGTTTCCAGGAAATTGTCCATTTCTTCTACATTATCCAGTTTGTTGCCATACAGTTGTTCATAGTATCCTCTTACAATTTTTTTAATTTATTCAGGATCTGCAGTTATGTCACCTTTTTCATTCATTATTTTGTTTATATGGGTCTTCTCTCTTTTTGATTTTGTCAGTCTAGCTAGGGGCTTGTCAATCTTGTTGATCTTCTCAAAGAACCAACTTTTGGTGATATTTATCCTCTCTATTGTTCTACCCGAGGTTGTACATAAAATACTGTGTGAATATGATCATGGTAGATTGTCTCCAAAGATAGCCGATAACCATTCCTCTTATCTCTGTAGACACATGCATACAGATATGTGTCTACATGTAGACACATATAGACATGCTACAGATGTGTAGACACATACCATCAAGAAGTGGTATCTTTCATAAGAAGGAATGAAGTTCTGACACATGCTACAACATGGATGAAACTTGCAAACGTGAAATAAGCAAGGCACACAAGCACAAATACTGTATGATTTCATTCATATGAAATATCTAGAAATAGCAAATTTGTAGAGACAGAAAGTATTAGAGGTTACCAAGGTATGGGGGAAGGATGAAGGGAGAGTTGTCGCTTTGTGGGTAAAGAGTGTAAACTTTGGAAGTTTTTAAATTAAAAAAAGAAAGAAAGAAGTATAGAAATGATGAAGTAATTCATGATTTTTTAGGAGTAAGTTTCAAAATCATCATGAAAATATATTTGTATTACATATTTTAAATATCCCTAATGTTTAAGAGAATTTAATATTAGCCTTATAATTTCTAATTAAATGTGTAATTGACTATTAGATGTGATTCTAATTTGAAAGGTTTAAGATAAGGTTTAAAAAATGAAGTGCTACATTTTTAAATTTGATTTCTTAAGTTTACAGAATAGTTTAAATGCATAGGAAAATATTATTTGTTAGGGCTGTTAGTCTGCTCCAACAGGCATTGAAAGTGTTTGGAAATTTAATTAACCAGGTTTGTGTAATTGATGTTCATTGCTTAGGGAAATTTAACTTCTCAAGCTTATGAGATAATTGAATATTAATAAAAGAGCAAGTAAAAGTGATTACTCTTATTTTTATAGTCAAATTATTAAATCTATAAATAGAATAACAAAATTAGTAAGCTGAACTTGAAGGCTTAAAAGGTAAAAATTAATCAATTAATCAAATTAATCAAACTCAAGGATATTTATTCAAACCCAAGGCACAAAAGCCCCCTTCAAACGTTACAAACTCAAACTGATAGAGGCAGGCCAAATTATTCTGTCAGAAGACTAAGAAACTGTCAGATGTTAAAAGAGAAGAGGAGGGCCAATGTGAAGCATGTGAGGAAGAGAAGAGCAGCTTACCCAGAAAGGTACAAGTTTAGAGGAAGAGATGTATAATGATAATTCAGAGAAAGTACTGATACATGCTTCAACACCTTCTCATAAAATTTTCAGTAAAGACCTATATTACTTTTTTTCATTTTAAGTCAGCTTTATTGAGGTGTAATTTGCATGTAAAATGGACACTTCCCTTCTAAGTGTATAGACTGGTGACTTTTGACAAATGTATGCTACTGCATCATTACCACTATAACAATCAAGATATAAAACACTTCCATCACCCCAAACAGTTCTTTAAAAAAGAGGTGCAGTCTATTCCCCTCTCCTTAAATTTGAGAAGGCCCTGTGGCTGCTTTGACTACTAAAATGTGGCAGGAGTAAAGCTGTGTCAGATCCATGCCTAGCCCTTACGAATCCTGAGTTTTGTTTTCATTCTTTAGCAACTACTGTGTAAAGAAGCTCCAGCTCGTCTAACAAAGGATAAGATCAGCGTAAAGAAACAGAGAGGCCATGAGGAAAAGAACCATGGTACCCATCCAGCAGCCAGCAGCCCCAGAACATGACTGAGATCATCCTAGGGATTCTGGCCCCAGCCGAGCTCCTAACTGAATGTAGCTTCGTGCATGACCTAGATGATACCACATGGAACAGAATTGCCCGTTACCCACGGAATCATGAGAAATAATAAACAACTATTTATTAAGTCAATACATCGGTTTGTTACATAGCAATAGATCATTGAAACAGTGTTTACACATACATCTGGGGAGAGAACACACAGTTTTCACCAGATTCTCTAGAACGATTAAAACCACTAATTTAGAGGAATGGAAATACTGAAAATTCTTTAGGAAATCCCTCATAAATATTCCATTATTCAGTGTGTTTTTGATATATATTAGCAGCAGTGTGCTTAAGATTATATTCTTTGGTCTTGTGGAAATAAAGTTTAGCTATTGAATTTGGCAGTTAAATGAAAGGTCATACATATGCTTTAACAATCTAATTAGGGTAGAAATGACAACCTAAGATGAAAAATGAGGAAACTTACTAGCTCTTTCTTCCTCCACTCTGAAGAAAGTTAGGCAGTATTTTAAGATCTAAACCAAAATTCTGCAAGCACAAAAAATATACACAAAACTAATTATATACAACTATATGATCCTGCTTATATGAAATACCTGGAATGAGCAAACTCATAGAGGAAGTAAATTACAGGTTACCAGGTGTTTTAGTTTCCTGGCTGCTAAAACAAATACCATGCAATGGGTTGGGTTAAACAACAGGAATTTATTGGCTCATGGTTTTGAGGCTAGAAGAAGTCCAAAATCAAGGCGTCAGCAAGGCAATGCTTTCTCTCAGAAGACTGTGGTGTTCTGGGGTTGGCTGCCTATGATCTTTGGTTCTTGGTTTTTCTGTCACATGGCAATGCACATGGTGACCCCTCCTGGCTTCTCTGGGTTCCCTTGACTTCTGGCTTCTTCCCATGGCTTTTTTTCTGGGTGCTTGAATTTCATTCTGCTTATAAAGGACTCCAGTAATAGGATTAAGAACATGTTTTTCTTGGATACATAGGTCCAAACTGCCACACCAGGGGCCAGGGGGTAAGGGGAATGGGGAGTTATTTTTAATGCATACAGAGTTTCTGTTTGACAGGATGAAAAAGTGTAGGTAATGGATGTTGGTGATGGTAGTACAATATTGTGAATGTAATTAATACCACTAAATTGAACACTCAAATGTGGTTAAAATGGGAAATTTTCAGTTGCATATATGTTACTACAATAAAAAGTTTTTAAAAAAAACAGCAAATTGTAATACAGAGAATTAAAAAAAAAAGAAAAAAAGGAAAAAAAAAAAACCAGACCCAAAGTTTTACACCATAAAATGTGGTCAAAATGTAGTTG
This sequence comes from Choloepus didactylus, assembly GCF_015220235.1. Taxonomy (NCBI): domain Eukaryota; kingdom Metazoa; phylum Chordata; class Mammalia; order Pilosa; family Megalonychidae; genus Choloepus; species Choloepus didactylus. Next base: position 86,354,055 of record NC_051314.1, read on the forward strand.
CATACATGAACCAACCAGATGTAGCCAACTACCATCAAAAACAGGGCAGCCATGGTGGGGAGTGAGTATAGTCTGAGACTGTGTTAGAAACTACCTGGGTAGAGTTTGTATTTTAGTTACCTAGGCTGCTTAAGCAAATACCATGAAATGGGTTGGCTTAAATAATGGGAATTTTATACACTAATGGTTTTGAAACTAAAAAAGTCCAAATTAAGGCATCACCAAGGCAATGCTTTCTCCCTAAAGACTGCGGCATTCTGGGCTGGCTGCTGGTCATTCTTGGCCCTAAGCTTATTACATGGCAATACAAACAGTGGCATCTCCTGATCTCTCTCTTCTCTTCCATATTCTGTTGATGTTCAGTTTCTGGCTGCTCCATCTGTGGCTTTCTCTCTCTTTGTCTGCATTTCATTCTTTTATAAAGAATCTATAATAGGATTAAGATCCATACTAACTGAGGTGGGCTATACCTTTAACTGAAGAACTTTATCCAAAGGTCGTATTTACAATGGGTTCACACCCACAGAAATGGATTAAATTAAAGAATGTGTTTTTCTTGGGTACAAACAGCTTCAAACAACCACAGTCTGGATAAAAGACATAAGGCATGGACCCTATCTGGTTAAGTAGGGTGGGGAACAGGGGTGGAAGGATAGTGACAGTACTATAGACCATAAGTTCCAATCCAGCATCAGAGGAGGGGTATCCAAGTTGTGGGGAGTGTGTGGGGACAACAATGGCTCTGAGTATCATGTAGGAATCTAGGTAATGAATCAGAAGGGTCCAAGATAATATAACAAAACGCAGTAAATCTTGGAGAAAGGAGCTTGAAGAGATCAGGCCACACACCCAAGAAATAGTTCAAAAGGCCCTATGCAAAGGTGTATTAGGCAGACTGATTGGCTCCTATTTTAGGCATTATTTAGGGAAACAAAAGTTCAATGGTCCTTTGGGTGTCCAGGATGTTAGAGGCCAAGATATCCAAGGTCTCATCTGGGAGGGAAGCAGAAGCCAGGATTCTAGGCGGTATTCAAGAGGGATCCTTGCTGCTCAGATCACAGAAATATGAGTCCAGCTTGGTGACAATTTCCAGGAAAATAAACCAAACAAGTTCCATCCAGAGCTCATGGGAAAATCCTCTGATGAAGGAAAGAAGGGTAAATAAGGTGAGAACTAAGAAATCTAACCAGCTGAAATGCTACATGGAAAAAGGTTAGAGCAGCAAGCAGTTGGAGAGATGAACTGAGGGTCAGAAAGACAGGTGCAACATATTTAAAATTCTGAGAGAGAAAAATTGCCAACCAAGAATTCTTTATCCAGCAAAGCTCTCCTTCAAATTTGAGGGAGAACTTAAATTTTTCACAGACAAACAAATGCTGAGAGAATTTGCTAACAAGAGACCTGCCCTACTTGAGATACTAAAGGGAGCCCTACAGACAGAGAAACAAAGAAAGGAGAGAGAGAGATGGCGAAAGGTTCAGTACTAAAGAAATTCAGTATGGGTACATTAAATGACATTAAGAGAGAGCGGGGAAAAAATATATCTGGCAAACATAAACCAAAGGATAAGATGGCTGATTCAAGAAATGCCTTCAAAGTAATAATGCTGAATGTAAATGGATTAAAATTCCCAATCAAAAGATATAGATTGGCAGAATGGATCAAAAAAAATGAACCATCAATATGTTGCATACAAGAGACTCATCTTAGACAAAGGGACACAAAGAAATTGAAAGTGAAAGGATGGAAAAAAATATTTCATGCAAGCTACAGCCAAAAGAAAGCAGGTGTAGCAATATTAATGTCAGATAAAATAGACTTTAAATGCAAGGATGTTATGAGAGACAAAGAAGGCCACTATATACTAATAAAAGGGACAATTCAACAAGAAGAAATAACAATCATAAATGTTCATGCACCCAATCAAGGTGCCACAAAATACATGAGACAAACACTGGCAAAACTAAAAGAAGCAATTGATGTTTCCACAGTAATTGTGGGAGACTTCAACACATCACTCTCTCCTATAAATAGATCAACCAGACAGAAGACCAATAAGGAAACTGAAAACCTAAACAATCTGATAAATAAATTGGATTTGACAGACATATATAGAACATTACATCCCAAATCACCAGGATACACATTGTTCTCTAGCGCTCACGGAACTTTCTCCAGAATATATCATATTCTGGGACATAAAACAAGCCTCAATAAATTTAAAATAATTGAAATTATTCAAAGCACATTCTCTGACCACAATGGAATACAATTAGAAGTCAATAACCATCAGAGACTTAGAAAATTCACAAATACCTGGAAGTTAAACAGCACGCTCCTAAACAATCAATGGGTTAAAGAAATAGCAAGAGAAATTGCTAAATACATAGAGACGAAAATGAGAACACAACATACCAAAACCTATGGGATGCAGCAAAAGTGGTATTGAGGGGGAAACTTATAGCACTAAACGCATACATTAAAAAGGAAGAAAGAGCTAAAATCAAAGAAAGAGAGGTGCAGCTAAGCTAAGATCCTCTGACTCAAGATCTCTCAAGAAATTTCTTACAAACACTAAAGTCCCACTTCTCATCAACTCAAAATCCCTGGTTGGATTAAGGTGATGTAATTTTACTCTAATTGCCTGCTGGAATCAAAAGTAAATCCTTTTTAGAGGAAGACTACACCATCCAGAGCCTCAAATTATCTTTCTAATTTTTCACAAAAAATTTCCAGTATTCAATTAAAAATTACCAGTAGTCCATAAACAAGATCAAATGGCAAAAACAAGTGCAATCAGAGAATAGAAATGGACCCATAAAGAGTCAGATATCTGCGGTCGGGGTTACTGCTTCTAAGGGGAGTGGCGGCCGGTAGCCGAGCCCTCAGCTCTCGGGGCTGCTTAAAGGTTACCGGCGGCGGGGGCTCTTTCCCGGAGGCGAGGGCGAGGCGGAGAACGTGGCCAAGGTCCTCGGCGAGAGGCGTGCAAGGAGGGCGGCGATAAGGACAAAAACACTCTTCATCCAGTAGGGGTATGCGCCAAAGAGATTTATTCAGGGGTGATTACAGGTTATATAGGCTGGTAAGAGGGGCAGGGCTGGAAAGGAGGTGAAGTAGCCTAAAATGGCAATATTGAAGGGAGAGGGGCTAGGATTGGTTCTGAGAGGATTCAGGAGCCGTTGCAGCGGGCGGGGGTTGTTCTGGCCACGGTGCATGCGCGCTGGCGGTGGCAGGAGCGGCCTTGGCACCAGGGAGTGTGTGGGTAAGATAAGGAAGTGGGGAAAGGGCAGTTGGGAGAAAGGCGGTTTCCTCCGGCAAGCCTCCCCTGCCAGTGGCATTTTGGGTGAGGAAAAGGGAGCTGCCTTGACCTCGCTCCTCAGGCTCGGGGGGGCTGCAGAGGGCACTCACGCCCGTACCTACTACCCTCCCCAGGGGGTGATCAGGTCCCCTGGCCCAGGCCTGGTAAGTCGAGGCACAAGCTCAGTCCCCGCAATTCCCCTTTCTTTTCTAATTAGAGGAAGAGGCTTTACCGGAGAGGCCCGCTAAGGGTGAGGGAAGGGGGAGGTAAGGGAAGGGAAAAAGGGGTTGACGGTGGCTCAGCGAGGTTGGAGCTCAGTGTTGGTGTGGTGCCCGGGCGCTCGACAATGGCTCCGCTGCAGCGGGCTGGGAGAAGGTGAGGGGTTTAAAGTTCAGGGGTTTAAAGTTCAGGGGTTTAAAGTTCAGGGGTTTAAAGTTCAGGGGTTCACAGAAGCTGGAACTCGAGGCGAGAGCGATGTTCAGGTGATTGAGAAGGGCCTCGCGGTCGGCGGGTTGACCGGTGGCGTTGAGGTCGCGGAGGGTTGGTTGTCATCTTGGAGTGGGGGGCGTCAGAGGTGGCGAGTCGCTGATACTGGATTTGCACGAACGAGGAAAAAATGGCATCTGTTTGTTTTCTTACAAGCTGGACAATTTTGCGGATGATGCAGGGTCCTAAGATGAGAGCTAGAATAATTATTAATAGGGGGCCAAGAAAAGGAAGGATGTATGGGAGGATGGGAGTGAAAAAACTGGACCAATAATTGGTGGCTTCACGATCTCTTTTACGCTTTTCCAGTCCCTCTCGGACCCTTTTCAGGCTGTCCTCGACGAGACCTGTGGAATTGGCATAAACACAGCACTCTTCTCCTAGGGCGGCGCAGAGGCCTCCTTCTTTGAGGAGGAGAAGGTCAAGACCTCGGCGGTTTTGGAGCACTACCTCAGAGAGGGGATTGACAGAATTTTTTAGATGGTAAATAGCGTTTTGTAGGTGACGAATGTCCTTGTCAACAGCCGCCCTGAGGTGAGTTAGGGCGGAGCCTTGACTGGCTAGTGCAGCGATTCCGGTGCCAGCGCCGGCAAGACCTAGGAGGGAGGCAATTGTAAGGACGGTGATGGGCTCTCGCTTTTGCAGAAGGGCAGGAGCTGCAGTTCTTTCCAGACGGAGGAAGAAGTCTTCTTCGCTGTGGTATAAGACCCTAGGGATAAGGACAATTAGGAGGCAAGTTTCTTTATATTCACTGATGATATTTGTGCTGAGACAGGGGGTAAGTCCTGTAGAGGAGCAGAGCCATTGGGAGGAGTTATGAGGAATGAGAAATTTTGCCGAGCTGCTGGGAGATGAGTAGCTGGCACAGGCAGTGAGGTCGGGAGAGTTACTGGAGCGAGGGCGGACGCACTTTCCTGTATAGGAGACTGAATGAAAGGTCAGGGGGACGGCAGAGGTATTCCAACTGCATTCCGAGGGGCTGTCTTCTGTGCTTTCTGAAAAGGAGAGGTTGGAGGCAACGGGCTCGTACAGTGAGGAAGAGGTGGAGAGGCAGAGCCAGCAGGAGGAGGTAAAATTGGGGTTGGAGGAGTTCACTGAGGCAAAGGCGGCTTGGATGAGGCTGAGGAGGGGAGAGGAATAACGAGAAGGGGGCAGAGGAAGCTGGGGTGGTGGTGTTTGAGATGTAGTTGAAGTGCGTTTAGTTGGAACTAAGGTGCGGCTGGAGAGCTGTGGAAAAAGGGGGTTAATGACTTTATTGGGACCAATGTCAGAGGGTGTTTTTAAAGCAGTATTTTGGCCTGGTTGGTTTACAGCCTCCTTTTTTATGAGAATAAGTGATTCTCGGTCGGCTCCTTTCTCATAGATTCTGAAGCCTCAAGTTTGACCGAGTAACCAGGAGGGATTAGTGGGGAGCTGCACTGTAAGATTAAGATGTGTGCAGGATCCCTTACTTTCTTGGCCGAGCCAGTTAACTGTAGGGAGTTTGCACCCTGTAGGGGTCCATTTTAAGGTAAGGTAATGATTAGGAACAGGAGGCTTCCCATTAGTGGCTAATGTTTCACACCCCCAGTATGCACAGTAGTACTCGTTGGGGGAATTACAGTACGATTTTTTAGGATTTGAGGATGGGCACATGTAATATTGGGCCTGGGGATTACTTACCTTTTGAGCGCAGGTTTCTTCGACTCTGGAGACAAAGGTGGCGAAAGGCTTACTCGGCTCCTGGAAGAGCTTGGTGAATTTATTAGGCCAACAGGTAGAGCAGTTGGCAAACGCGCGCAAGGCGATGCCTCTGAGGACAGTCCAGAAGGTGGCAGGGACATTAATATAAGCAGACGCATTTAGAAACGCTCCAGTGCCCAAATAGGCTTCAGGGGGATGATAGACTCCAATGGCTGCATCTTGCTCACTTTGCTTAGCTGCTTCTGCCTGGAAGTGAGCACGCCAGTCAACAAACTGACCGGGGTTAAAAATTGAACGGGCAAGCGAGGCCCAGTCTTGGGGGATGCAATAGTTCATGGCGAGATCCTGTAGTATTTGGGAAGCATATGGGCTACCTAACCCGTCCTCCTTGACGGCTCTGCGAAGCTGCTTGATAGTATCTAAGTCAATGGGATACCAGTCATGCGGCCTCTGTGGGGTGGGGGCAAGGTTAAGAGGAAAACAGCGAAAAGCACGAGAGAAAGGAGGACACGCTTGCAGAGGACTTGGCGCGGGAGTGGGGGTAGGGGGAGCGTTGCCCCAAGGGTTGCCTTGAGGTGCAGAAGGCAGCCAGGGGTTGTTAGTCGGCAGGGTGGAAGGAGCGGCGGCAGCTGCCGGCAGCGGCTCCGAGGGGGAGCTCGCCGGAGGGAGAGGCGGGAGTGGGAGGCCCCAAGCGTCGCAAGATGGCGGCGCGGTGGGCGTGGCTAAGACACAAGATGGTGGATCAGCCCCGCCCTGTGAAAGGGCGGGGTTCAAGGCATAAGATGGTGGACTAACTCCGCCCTGTGAAAGGGCGGGGTAAAGCGCATGCGGTTTCCGGTCCAGCTTAGGGCTGATGTCATCACCAGAGCATTTCCTCCCCTCGATGGAAGAAGAAGGAGGAAGTTCGCCATCTTGGCGTGGCGCAGTGTTATTTTGCTTTTTGGGAGTCACCTCGAGCGCGTTGTTAATCTGCTCGACTAAGGACTCCGTGTCCGAGTCATGATTTGAATTAGTATCGCTATCTGAGTCTGTTGGCTGGGTTGATAGGGCCTCTTTGGATTTAACGGGGCCTCTATCAGGGGGGAGGGAGCCTTGAAGGCAGGAGCGGATGGTTATCAAGGTGGGGAGCAAGCCGGGAGGGAAACGCTTGCTCTCATGTTCCATGGCATTAGTGACTCGATCAATAAGGCGATCATAAGTAACAGGGTCCCAAAGATGGCAAGTGGTGAGCCATGGGTTAAAGGGCAGCAGGAGATCCCAGTATATCTGCAGCTGCCGGACAGACACTTTACAGCGATGCGTGTCTAGGAGACCAGCCAGAGCACGAACTTGAGGTGCCTGACATGTAGATATACGATTACCCATAGCTGAGGGGAGAGGAGGGGGAGTTGCTCCCGAGCCGGGCCGGCCCGGCTGGCGGGGAGGAGGAGGAGGAGTAGTTTACTGAGCAGAGAGAATGAGATAAACTGCGGCTGCAAGGCCGAAGGAGACGGCGAGAGCAGAAAGCAGTGCCCTTTGGCAACGAGAGCAGTCAGGGGGGGCAGTTGCAAAGAGGCACACGGCACCAAATGAGGAAATAAAGATACAAAGAACTACAGCAAAGTAATGGAGGGGAAGAGGGAGAGTGTTAGGAGGAACGGGGGTCATAGAAGTGCGCATACAAGAGGACGAAGAGAGCGTGGGGGAAGGGAGGAGTTCCTACTGGATGAAGAGAGCGTGGGGGAAGGGAGGAGCGGCTTCGGAGCAAGGAACCTCCCACGGCTCCGGAAGCGGCGAGGGAGAGGCGGCCCTACCTTGCAGGCGAGGAAACGGGAAGCTGGAGAGGCGTCCGGGCGAGCGAGTGACCTGCCAAACTGTCGTGTGGAGACGTTCCTCACACGGGGCACCAGTTGCGGTCGGGGTTACTGCTTCTAAGGGGAGTGGCGGCCGGTAGCCGAGCCCTCAGCTCTCGGGGCTGCTTAAAGGTTACCGGCGGCGGGGGCTCTTTCCCGGAGGCGAGGGCGAGGCGGAGAACGTGGCCAAGGTCCTCGGCGAGAGGCGTGCAAGGAGGGCGGCGATAAGGACAAAAACACTCTTCATCCAGTAGGGGTATGCGCCAAAGAGATTTATTCAGGGGTGATTACAGGTTATATAGGCTGGTAAGAGGGGCAGGGCTGGAAAGGAGGTGAAGTAGCCTAAAATGGCAATATTGAAGGGAGAGGGGCTAGGATTGGTTCTGAGAGGATTCAGGAGCCGTTGCAGCGGGCGGGGGTTGTTCTGGCCACGGTGCATGCGCGCTGGCGGTGGCAGGAGCGGCCTTGGCACCAGGGAGTGTGTGGGTAAGATAAGGAAGTGGGGGAAGGGCAGTTGGGAGAAAGGCGGTTTCCTCCGGCAAGCCTCCCCTGCCAGTGGCATTTTGGGTGAGGAAAAGGGAGCTGCCTTGACCTCGCTCCTCAGGCTCGGGGGGGCTGCAGAGGGCACTCACGCCCGTACCTACTACCCTCCCCAGGGGGTGATCAGGTCCCCTGGCCCAGGCCTGGTAAGTCGAGGCACAAGCTCAGTCCCCGCAGATATCAGAATTATCAGACATGGACTTTGAAGTAAACATAATGAATAGGTTTTGAGAAATGAAATGACAAGATGGAGAGAACACTATACAAAATATCAAATGGGAATTCTAGAACACATTTAAGAACTCAGTAGATGGGTTTAACAACATATTAGACAACGGTAAAGATATACTTAGTAAACTAGAAGATGGGGCAAAAGAACTTATCCAGATTGAAGCTCAAAGAGAGAGAGAAAAAAGAGAAAATGCAGAAAAGAATATAAAATGCACATGTGACACTGTAAAAAAATAGTATTTATAACTGGAGATCCAAACAACAAGAAAGAGACAATGAGATAATGGGATAGAAGCAATATTTGAAGAGAAAATAGCCAAATTTTTTCCAAAACTGATGAAAGAAACCAAGCAACCAATCAAGAAGTTCTATGAACTTCAAGCAGGATAAATATAAAGAAAAAGCACAGGTAGACATATATAGTGAAATTACTGAAAGCACAGGATAAAGAAATAATCTTAAAAGAAGCCCAGGATGGGGAGAGCATATCTTCAATGGAATAACAATAAAGCTGACAGCATTAAGAGCATTTACACTAAATGTAGCTACTTCTCAACAAAATGATTAAAGTCAAAAGATAATGGAATGACACATTCAAAGTTTCGTGAGATAATAACTACCAAACTGGAAGTCCATACTAAGTGAAAAAAGTCCTTCAAAAATAAATATATTCAGACAAACAAAAACTGAGACAACTTGACACCAGCAGACTTGCATTACAATAGGATAAAATGTAAGCAGACTTACCTTATAAAGGGAGTTCTTCAAGCAAAAGGAAAATGATCTCAAAGAGAAATACATATATGTAGGAAAAACTTAAGAGCAATAAAAAGGTAACTATTATGAATATTGACTGCATAATATAATAAAAATCATGTTTGCAGTACTTAAATATTTTACAACGAAATTCATAACAATAGCAAAACAAGGTGGGAGGGGTAAGTGAAATTAAAATGTTAAAGGTTGGAGAACCCAAGATGGCAGCTAGGTAAGACAGGGCAAAAAAACACCGCTGTGAAAAATACTAGATAAAAACCAGAAAAGTGACCCAGAACACCAGTTCCAACGATGCACCAGCCGGACAAGTTCTGCTAAATCCGCAGGGACTGTGCATTTGGTGAAACCGGACTCTGCATTCTGAAATGAGTGAGTGAGCCAGCTGAAAGTCTGGAGGCCGCGCTGCCATGTGGGGAAACCATGGGTTGGTGTGTGGAGATGGACTAGTTCTTTAAAAAAAAACAAAACCTGTGACCGACTGCAAATACAGTGGTGACAACCGCCCGGTGAAGCACGGCAGGAGCAGGTTCTCCCAACGTCCTGGTGTCTGGTGTGGAGGATAGCCCTACGAACACCCGCTGCTGACTGTCTCGGGGCCAAGGGGGCAGAGGGGAGCCAAAAGGAGAAAGAAACCACGCCCTTGCAGCCATTTCCCTGGCAGGCTGGGGACACTCCTGCCCGGGGCCAGACCCACAGCCCAGAGCCGCACCAAGAAACCCAGTGTGACAGGGAGTGTCTGCTGCAGTACCACGCACACGCCACAATACCGGCCGTGGACAGTGGCCTTAAGGGCACCCACAGCTAACTGTCCTGGAGCTGGGAAGGCGGAGCTGTGCGAAGAGGGGGAAATTAACATGCTCCCTTCAACTATCTTTACAACAGGCTGGGAACTCCCCTACACAGCCCGGTAGCCCAGGGCTTCCCTGGAGGGCCGGTGCGCACTTGTGATGTGGTGCAGCCTTCCCTAGGCAGGGGTCCTGGAAGAGCACAGCTGAGAAGCGGGACACCTCAGAAATCCCAGGGACCCTACACCAGTCCCAGGGTCTTGTGGGTCAGCGGCAGAGATGATCTGTGGCGGGACTGAGGTGAAGGCTTGGACTCTTGTAACAGCCTTAAATCTCTGGGAACATCTAGGAGGTTTGATTATTAAAGCTGCCCTGCCTCCCTAACTGCTCAGACATACGCCCCACATTCAGGGGGGACAGCACCAACAACATACCAAACTTGGTGTATCAATTAAACCCCACAAGAATCAGAACCCCACACACCACAAAAACAAAGCTGGGGAGAACTGACTTGAGGCGAATAGGTGATTCACGGACACCATCTGCTGGTTAGTTAGAGAAAGTGTACGCCACCAAGCTGTAAATCTGACAAATTAGAGATTGGTATTTTATAGACCCTGAAAGAAGCCTATCAAGTAAAGCAAATGCCAAGAGGCCAAAAACAACAGAAAATCTTAAAGCATATGATAAAAGCAGATGATATGGAGAACCTAAACCCAAACACCCAAATCAAAAGATCAGAAGAGACACAGTACTTGGAGCAATTAATCAAAGAACTAAGGTCAAACAATGAGAGCATGGCACAAGATATAAAGGAATGAAGAAGAGCATGGTACAGGATATAAAGGACATAAAGAAGACCCTAGAAGAGCATAAAGAAGAACTTGCAAGAGTAAATAAAAAAATAGAAGATCTTATGGAAATAAAAGAAACTGTTGGCCAAGATAAAAAGACTCTGGATACTCATAATACAAGATTAGAGTAAGCTGAACAATGACTCAGCATCCTTGAGGACCACAGAATGGAAAAATGAAAGAACAAAAGAAAGAATGGGGAAAAAATTGAAAAAATTGAAATGGGTCTCAGGGATATGATAGATAAAATAAAACGTCCAAATTTAAGACTCATTAGTGTCCCAGAAGGGGAAGAGAAGGGTAAAGATCTAGAAAGAGTATTCAAAGAAATTGTTGGGGAAAACTTCCCAAACCTTCTACACAATATAAATACACAAAGCATAAATGCCCAGTGAACTCCAAATAGAATAAATCCAAATAAACCCACCCCAAGACATATTCTGATCGGACTGTCAAATACTGAAGAGAAGGAGCAAGTTCTGAAAGCAGCAAGAGAAAAGCAATTCATCACATACAAAGGTAACGACATAAGATTAAGTAGTGACTACTCAGCAGCCACTATGGAGGAGAGAAGGCAGTGGCATGACATTTTTAAAATTCTAAGAGAGAAAAATTTCCAACCAAGAATACTTTATCCAACAAAGCTCTCCTTCAAATTTGGGGAGAGCTTAAATTTTTCACAGACAAACAAAAGCTGAGAGATTTTGCTAATAAAAGACCTGCCCTACTTCAGATACTAAAGGGAGTCCTATCAACAGAGAAACAAAGAAAGGAGAAAGAGAGAGAAATTTAACAGACATATATGGAACATTACATCTGAAATCATCAGGATACACATTTTTCTCTAGTGATCACAGATCTTTCTCCAGAATAGACCATATGCTGGGACATAAAACAAGTCTCAATAAATTAAAAAAAAATTGAATTTATTCAAAGCACATTCTCTGACCACAGTGGAATACAAATAGAAGTCAATAACCATCAGAGACTTAGAAAATTCACAAACACCTGGAGGGTAAAAATTAGGGGGAGATGAAAACATTCCTGGATAATCAAAAACTGAGGGACTTCATCACCAGTAGATCAGTCCTATGAGAAATGCTAAAGGGAATTGAGCAGGCTGAAAGGAAGGGACACTGAACAATGGACTGAAACCATATGAAGAAATAAAGATTTCCAGTAAAGACCACATGGTAAATATAAATACCAATACTACTGTATCTTTGATTTGTAACTCCACTATTTACTTCCTACAGGATCTAAAATACATAAACTCTAATGATAAATTGTGGTTTTGGACTCAATGTAAAATATGTAATTTTTGACAAGAACTACATAAAGGGGGAATGGAGGAGTAAAGGAACATAGTTTATGTGTCCTATTGAAGTTAAGTTGGTATCAAAGAAAAACAAGATTGTAATAGACTTAAGATGTTAAATTTAAGCCCCATGGTAAACACAAACAAAGTATCAGAGAATATGACCATAGAGATGAAAGTGGAGTATGGGTTACGAGAAGTGGGGGAGGGGGCAATGGGGAGTTAAGCAAGGAGTATAGGGTTTCTGTTTGGGGTGAAGGGAAATTGCTAGTAATGGATGGTGGGAAGGTGATAGCATTGCAACATTCTAAATGTGATTAAACCCACTAATGGAATGCTAGGGAGGGGCTGGAATGGGAAGATTTAGGCTGTATATATGTTTCCACAAATGGAAAAAAAAAAAGACAGTCTAAATAGATAATGACAATTAAATGCCAATGATGATCCTGGATGGAATCTGAGGATGGAGGAGAGAAGGCTCAAAGGGACACAGCTGGGATGTAAAAAAAAAAAAAGGAAATATAGAATGTAAGCTTTGTATCAATGTTGAATTTCTTAAACTTGTTAGCTGCGCTTAATGGGAATGCATAAAAGAATGTTCTTGTTCATGGGAAATGTATATGTGAATTATATTGTTTGTTCAAGGATGTGTGAAGCCTGCTGTCATATGTTCAGAAGACAGAGCAATAGATGATGGATGATAGGGAGGGAGGGAGGGAAAGAAAGAAATGGTGGTGTGACAGGATGTTAAAGTTGGTGGATCGGGGTATCAGGGGAGGGGGGTTGGGGTATGCTGGAGTTCTGTGTATAGGGTTTGTATTGTTTTTGCAACCGTTCCTGTAAGTCTGAATTTATTTCAAAATAAAATTTTAAAAATAAATAAATAAAATGTTTAAAGTTTTGAAGACCTTGCATTATCCAAGAAGTGGTAAAAGTACCAATTTGTATTATAAAGTCAAGCATGTACATTTTAATTTCTAGAATTTCCACTGAAAGAAACATAAAGGAAAATATAACTAAAAAGCTAATAGAGAAGGAAAAGGAAAAATAAAAAAGTTAATTCAAAAGAAAGCAAAACATTTTCAGAAGGAAAAAGGAACACAGATATGTAGGCAAAAAAGAGTAGAAAGGTATAATTACAAAACAAAAAGTAAGATGACAGATTTAAAACCAAACATATCACTAACTACATTTAATTTTAACGGACCAAATACTCTATGAAAAGTCAGACTTAGACCAAAATGGGGAAAAAACAAAAACTAACTCTATGCTGCTTACAAAAGATCTTAAACATAAAGATATAGAAAGATCGAAGGTAAAGGATGGAAAAAGATATACTATACAAACACTAACCAAAAGATTAACCAATATTAATATAAAGCAAATCAGACTTTATGGCAAGAAACATTAGTAGAGATAAAAAGAGACATTTAATAATGATAAAGAGTGTTAATCTACCAGGAAGAAATAGTAATTTCAAATTTATATGCACCTAACAACATAGCCTCAAAACATAAAGAGCAAAAAAATTTCAGAAATAAAAGGAGAAATACATCCACAATCATAGAGGGAAATTGTCATAAGTGCCTTATTCTCAGTAACTGATATAACAAACAGACAAAAAATTAGTAAGTTTTTCATAACCCTGTTAACAAATGACCTAACTAACATGAATGGAACACTGCACAAAACAACTGTAGAATACAACTATTTTCAAGTGCACATGGAACATTTACAAAACTTAACCTATGTTAAACCATAAAACAGCTCTTAACCAATTTCAAAGGACTTAATTCATATAGAATAAATTACCTGACCACAGAGAAATTAAGGTAGATTTCAATATAAAAGAAATAAATAATATTTAACCATGTATTTGGAAAGTAAACAAAACAGTTCTAAAAATCCCATGGGTCAAAGAAGAAATCACAATAATTAGTAAGCATTTAAAACTGAATGAGAAAAATATTTCTGTAATTGCTGTCTTTCCAATTAATAATTATTATAAGATAATAATTGTCAACCTAGAATTCTATATTCAGTAAAAAATGACCTTCAAAAATGAAAGCTAAAATTAAGGACATTTTCAGACAAAAATATCATAAAAGATCTTGAACTCTAATATTTAGCCCTTTGCTGTACTCTGGTATGTTAAGAACATCTTTGGCTGCAAGAAAGAGAAAGCTGAATTTACAATAGTTTAAACAATACGTCTTTATTTTTCTCACATTACAAATCTGGAGGTATGGGGCAGCTGACATTACTTTTGTTGCTCAATGATGTTAGGAATGGAATCTGCAATTCTCTTGACTTTTTCTTCATGTTTATCACCTGTTGATCACAAAATAATGGTTGCAGGGAGAGACAAGAGGCTTTCTTTTCTTGAGGCTATCTAGTTTTACTCAAGAAGAGAAGGCTTCCATAGCAGACTTCCACCTTACATGTCTTTTTTTTTTTTTCATCAGAACAATAAATACCCTTATTAGACGAGCTAGTATGGGAGGTGGAGAGATGGAGGATTTATTTGCCATTCTGAGCCTTGATTTTCCTCAGATAGAACTCCAACTCCTTGCTCTCTAGCACATAGCCATCTGCTCCAGCTGGAAGCAATCCATGCAAGAAGCTTGCCCAGCTGGAACTGCTCCTCCAGAAGATAGCTGATCTTGGAGTTGTTTATCCTTCATCTCATTTCTTCTAATTTTTCTTCGATGACTTTTTGTTTAAAATTTCTTCCTCCTCAGGAGTCAGCTTTCAGCCCAGGGGCAGTGCATACTGGTCTTGTACACTGCCGGTGCGGCATGCTGATAATAAGCACAATGCAGTTCTTCACCAGGGTCTTGGTGCAGACCAACTCGTTATTGGTAGACAACATTGATGATCCTCCACCAGGTGAAATTCTCAATATCCAGCCTCAAGGCACAGTACTTCTTGTTGCCTCCTCCAACAAGAACAGTGTGAATGTGGTGGGGGCCAATCTTAGTGTTGGCAGTGGGCATCTTAGCGCAACCTTCTGCTTCTTGTGGTAGGACTTTCTCTTGCCTGCAGTCTTGCAGCTCTTGTGACAGTTGTCCTCAGGGATAACCATCACATGGTGCTGGCTGGAAAGAGCCCACCTACATGTCTTTGAACTAAAGCTGTATCACTTGCAAGGAAAGCCAAGAAATGTAACTTTTAGCTTCCCAGCCTCTATAATAGAGGAAGTAAAAAGAGAAGTTGATTGGGAAATGGATATTGAAAGAACCAACCAACATCTCTTATATTATTTATTAAATATCAAGATTTATTCTTTAGAAATCATTAGAAATTCAATTTTAAAAATATATTCAAAATCATCTAACATTTCCATAATACCCATCTTTACTGTTTTACCGTTTTGATCCACAAGAATTAGTTTAACCAAAGTGACTATAGTTTTTGTTACTTAAAAAGTCATTTCTGTAGAATGGTGTAGCCTATCTGGAGGGAAGTGTGGTGGTTCCACAGGAGGCTAAGTATAGAGTTCCCATATGATCCTGCAACCCCATTATTAGGTATGTACTTGGAAGAACTGAAAGCAGGGTCACGACTAGACATTTGCACACTGGTGTGTATGGTGGCATTATTCACAATTTTCCATGGATGGAGGTGGCCTAAGGGTACATCAACTGATGAACGGAAGAGCAAGCTGTGGTGTATACATACGATGAGATATTGGGTGGCTACATAAAGAAATGAAGTCATAAGGCATGCAGGTTGAGGACATTATATTGAGTAAAATGAGTCAGAAATGAAAGGACAAATATTGTATGGTCTCATTAACATAAACTAACTATAATGAGCAAACTCTGAGAATTGAATTCAAGAGCGTAGGTTAACAGAAGATAAGATGTGAGCAGAGATTGGGCAATCAATGATTAAGGAGTACAGAATGTTCAATTAGACTCATTGTAAAGGTTCCTAGATTGTAAGCTCTTACATCAGGCACTTCACTCCTGAGTTTTAACTGTTATTTCTAAATTCTGAGATGCTGTATTCTGTGTATAATCTGCTGGTTCCCTGGAATTTTAGGTATCTGTGAGACCTGAGGCTCAGAGCTAGAGTTCTGCAGCCGAAAAAGAGCTCAGACTTCAATTAGAGATATAAATGAAGTGGATCTGGTTAGGACTAAGGTAAATCAGAATGCAGGGTAAAGAATGATATTTTCTGTATTTTAAAACTTCAACTTTGGTATGAGACCAAAGGAAGAGACATTTATTTTGTCCACAATTTAAATTTTCTGTAGCACACTGTGCCAGTTTGGATATATTATGTCCCCTAAGAAAAGGCCATGATATTTTAATCCAGTCCCCTGGGATACTGGGATTAGGTTGTGTCTATGGAGATGTGACCCACCCAAATATGAGTGACACCTTTGGTTAGGGTGTGACCTCTGATTGAATGTTTCCATGGAGGTGTGGCCCCACTCATTCAGTGTGGGCCTTGATTAGTTCACTGGACTCTTATAAAAGCTCACAAATAGAAGGACCTCAGAGCTGCAACTTAGAGAGACATTTTGAAGATGGCTGTTGAAAGCAGATTTTTGCTCCAGAGAAGCTAAGAGAGGACAAACAACCCAAGAGCAATATTTTGAAGAATGCACAGGAACTGAGAGAGGAGCTGGAACTCAACCCGAAATCAGCAGATCCCAGCCACATGCCTTCCCAGCTAACAGAGATTTTCCTGGATGCCACTGGCCTTCCTTCAATGAAGGTACCCTACTGTTGATACCTTACCTTGGAAACTTTATGGCCTTAAGACTGTAACTTTGTAGCCAGATAACCACCTTTAGAAAAGCCAATCCATTTCTGGTGTTTTGCAGAATGGTAACATTAGCAAACTGGAATACACACTATCTAATTTAAACTGGTCGGTTTTATTAAACAATATAATTACATGGAACCTAGAATAGGGAATGAGATCTTGTTATTCTGTACAGTTTAATGTAATACCCCTATACATTCTAGAATATTTTGGGCAGAAAATAAAAAAGTGTTTGCAAAGACCCCTTGAGGGACTGGGGGAAATTATTAAGCTTTCCCATCTGGGGAATTCCTATTCTCTCAAGCATTAGGAACTCCAAGTTTAACAGGTCAAGCCATCTATCTTGAGGCTTGCCCTTATGACACTTATTTCTGAAAGGACGAAGCCAAGCCTAATTATAATTATGCTTAAGATTCATCCCCAGAGAACCTCTTTTGTTGCTCAGATGTGACCTCTCTATGAGCCAAGTTTGCAGAAAAACTCACTACCCCCCCCCCAAAATGGAACATGACTCTGGGGTATAAGTCTCCCTGGAAACATGGATATGACTCCCAGGGATGAACCTGGCCCTGGTACCTGGGATTGATAATGCCTTCTTGACAAAAAAGGGGGAAAGAAATGACACAAAATAAAGTTTCAGTGGCTAAGAGATTTCAAATGGAGTTGAGAGGTCACTTGGAGGTTACTCTTATGCATGCTTTAGCCAGATACTGCAAATCACCACAGTATGCCAAGCCCCAACCAACAGAATTCCTGAAAACCCTAAAGAATACCCTGTGCTCTATCCAAGACTCTATAAGAGTTTTACTTAGTAAGTTTATTTTGCTTTTTTCAGAAATTTAAGGTCTCCAGATTGTTCCTATACCAGATAAGCCCTAAAACCCAGAGGTACTAGTCTCTCCAAGAACATAACCAGGTTCATTCTTCTTCCCCATAAGGTTGATACCCCTTTCTAGCAAAAAGAAGTTAAAATGGTCATTGCCCAGATATCCCTGAAGATTGAGAGAATGTACAAATTAGAGGGAGGAGAAGTAACTGAGAAATTAGGATTTAGCAAATGATCATGACTACTAATCATTATATGAATGTTTCTTTTTAGTTTCTAGTGTATTGGAATGGCCAGAAGGAAATACTTGAAATTGTTGAACTGTAGTCCAGTAGCCTTGATCTTTGATAATGTTTGTATAAACATAGCTTTTATCGTGTGGCTGTGTGATTGTAAATACCTTGTGATGGACACTCCCCTTTATCAAGTATATGGGTGGATGAGTAATAAAATAAAGACATGCATGAAAAAAAAATAGGTCAGGAATATGGAGAAAAATTATCCCTATATAAACTATGGACAATAGTTATAGTACTACTTTAAAAATCTTTCATCAGCTGTAACAAATATAACTACTGTTAGAATTACAAAAAAAAAAAAGCATGGTCATCAACTGTAACAAATTTTCCACACCAATGCAAGTGTTGGTGGTGGGGAGGTATACGGGAATCCTGTATTTTGTGCATTATTGTTCTGTAAACCCACAATTTCTCTAATAAAAAGAAAATTTTAGTTGTTTGTATTTAGTTATCTCTTGTAAAATACTGTACCCTAAAATCAAAACAAAATAGGGAAAGAAATAAAAATAAATAGCCATCACTAAAAAGACAAGTAGCTATTGTGAAACAGACCATTTGGAGTATATTTTTATAAATTGATTTTCTTATACTGTCTCAATGTAAAATAGCCCTTCCTTCAGCATTTTTTATTCTTCATAGCACTTATACACTCAATTTTTATGAAATTTATTGGTTTATTTTCTATGTTTTCCCTCCACACTAGAATGCAAGCTCCATAAGATGAGGAATTTTTGTCTGTTTTAGCTGTTTTGTACCTAGAAGAGCACTTGCAGCACAATAGCTAATCAATAAATACTGGAAAAAATGAGTAAAATACATCTACTAATAAAACTTTCATAGGATTAGAAAGCAATTTGCCAAAACATAAGATCTCACAAGTGTTTTATGTGCTTGTGTCTCTTGTTAATTTTTAATGTAGGTGGCTAAATAGATTTCTCTCTTCAAGAGTATCTTCCCTTTACCCTTCAGATACACTAATATCTCTCTTATCTTAAAGCTAGAGTGATCACATGTCCTAGTTTGCCTGTGGCATTCCCTGTGTACATCTGTTGTCCCAGTGTGATTATAAACACCTGCTTTTCACTCTCAAAAAGGTCCCCATTTGGATGATACATTATGTAGTCATTTTACTTAAAATAAACTAGCACAAATAGGGATACTGAATCAGAATCTCTGGGATGGGGGACTAATAGTATGTAAATTAACAAATTTCCAAATTGATTATTTGGCAAGCTTGGAATCTAGGAAAACTGAGAGAGAATAAGCATTTTTTGAGCATCCAAGTGGCAGATATGAGCTTATACAATCAGCCAGTGCAAAGCAATTGTTTCATTAAAATTGATATACTAAATTCATATTAGAGTTGAGATGCAGTATAAAACAGTAGTTAAAATAATGGACTTTGAAGCCAGGTCTGGGTTTAAACACTGGCTTTACAACTAAGCTTGTGTACTTTTTGAGAAACATCTCCAGGCAACAGTTTTCTTGTCTGTTAGAAGAATTATAATAAGAAGTATATTTAGAGTTTTGTAAAGTTAAAATAAGATTATGTAAGTTAAGCATCAAAGGGTCTGAAACAGTAAACATTGGTTGCTTTAATGAAAAAAACTTTCAACTACACTCTGTTAAGTCAGTTTCCCTTCTTTTCAGATGTGATACAATTCAGAAAAAGCAAATTTACCTCCCAATTTCAGAAAAATAATTGTATTTATGCTTAGATATTTCCATGACCTATTTATTCAAAACAAAACACCTCAAAATTTAATGGCTTGAGATGGAAGAAGATGGCGGCATAGAGAGGAATGGAAGCTAGTTTGCCCCCCTGGAACAACTAATAAACAACCCGGAACAACTAGTAAATAATCTGGAATAACTGAGGAGGGACAAACATAACAGCCCACTCATCATACACCAACCTGAATTAGGAGGAATGCCCAAGATCGCAGCATAATATCTGTAAGTAAAAACTGCAGATCCAAGCCGGGAGCCTCCTCCCCCCATAGCCCAAACTGCAAAGTCTTGTGGTGCTACAGAGCAGCACTCTCCCAGCAAGCAAATATAGCTCAGCTGAGCTCCAACTGGGGGTTAATTAACAATCGTGGACTGCTCAATAGAAGATACGAATCCCAATAAGCAGACAGAGGCTTTTGGTGACGACTGACCTTGGAGAGACAGAGGGTGGCCACAGACTGGCCCTGAAGGGGGCTTTCTGTCCCTTTTTCAGCTCAGTGGAGAAAGCCTCAGCCATTTTCAGTTCCCAGCATTCTGACTCAGACAAGGGTGGAGACAAGGGTGGAGACAAGGGTGCACAGGCAGAGAGACTATTCAAATGTAAATGACCTCTCCATACGGGGTGTAATTTCCCTAAGAGGAAGAAGGTGGTGCCAAGCTCTACTACCCACCTTCCATTCAAACCAGACCCTGGAGCCTGGGAAAAACAACCACAGGCCACATCTCCTTACACCAGTCTGGAGCTACAGGCTGACAGGTGCCACCTGCTGGGTGGAAAAGCACAGTGACTTGAGGCCTCACAGGGTGTACCAATATTCTAAGACACACCCTAAGGGAGACGTGATACTATTATTGCCTTCTTCTGAGACTTGAGTCCATTCTGGTCTGGGAAAACCTGATTGGGGTAACGAAGGAAATCAGATGCCTAGACAACAGAAAACTACAACCTACACTAAGAAAAATGAAGTTATGGCCCAGTCAAAGGAGCAAACTTACACTTCAACTGAGATACAGGAATTTAAACAACTAATACTAAATCAATTCAAAAAGTTTAGGGAAGATACGGCAAAAGAGATGAAGCGTATAATGAAAACACTGGGTGTACATAAGGTAGAAATTGGAAGTTTGAAAAAACAACTGGCAGAATCTATGGAAATGAAAGGCACAACACAAGGGATGAAAGACACAATGGAAACATACAACAGCAGATCTCAAGAGGCATAAGAAAACACTCAGGAACTGGAGAACAAGGCACCTGAAAGCCTACACACAAAAGTACTGATAGAGAAAAGAATGGAAAAATATGAGCAACATCTCCAGGAACTTAAGGACAAAACAAAATGCAGGAATGTACATGTCATTGGGTCCCAAAAGGAGAAGAGAAGGGAAAAGGGGCAGAAACAATAATAGAGGAAATAATCAACAAAAATCTTCCATCTCTTATGAAAGACATAAAATTACAGATACAAAAAGCGCAGCGTACCCCAAACAGAACAGATCTGAATAGGCCTGTGCCAAGGCACTTAATCAGATTATCAGATGTCAAAGATAAACAGAGAATCCTGAAAGCAGCAAGAGAAAAGCGATCCATCACATACAAAGGAAGCTTGATAAGACTATGTGCGGATTTCTCAACAGAAACCATGAAGGCAAGAAGGAAGTGGGATGAAATATTTAAGATTCTGAAAGAGAAAAACCACCAACCAAGAATGTTATATCCAGAAAAACTGTCCTTCAAGTATGAGGGAGAGCTTAAAATATCCTCTGACAAACAGACAATGAAAGAGTTTGTGAACAAGATACCTGCTCTACAGGAAACATTAAAGGAAGCACTGAAGACAGAAAGGAAGACAGGAGTGAGAGGTTTGGAAAACAATTTTAGGAGACAGTAGCACAGCAATGTAAGTACACTGAACAAAGATGAATGTGAGCATGGCTGAAAGAGGAAGGTTAGGACCATGTGGGACACCAGAATGAAAGACGAAAGATAAAGACTGGCACTGTATAACTCAGTGAAACCTAGGGTGCTCAACGATTGTAAGAAAACATACAAATATGTCCTTACATGAGGTAGAAAAAATGAATGTCAACATTGCAAAGTGTTAAAAATAGGGTGGGATTGGGGGGAAATACTATCAATGCAAACTAGAGAGTATAATTAACAGAAACATTGTATTATGCTTCCTTTAACATAACAAAGGCAATATACCAAAGCTAAATGCACATGGAGGGGAGGTGCATAAGGGAAGGGTATGGGACTCCTGGCATTTGTGATGTTGTCTGACTCTTTATTCTACTTTAGTTTAATGCTATCTTTCCTTTTGTTGCTTTTTAGCTGTCATGTTTTCTCTCTCTCTCTCTCTCTTTTTTCTTTTTCTTTTGTCTCTCTACCTTCTTTGACTCTTCCTCCTTCTTTGTGGAAGAAATAGAGATGTCCTTATTTAGATAGTGGTGATGGTGCTGAATACATAAATACGTGACTATACAGGAACCAATGATTGTTTACTTAGGACAGAATGTATGGTGTGTGAACAAAACCATCTTAAAAAAAAAAAAGGGTTGATGAAGAAACCTTGACAGCACTATATTGAGTGAAATAAGACAGACACATAAGGACAAATATTGCAGGGTCTCACTGATATGGACTAATTATAATATGTAAATTCATAGACATGAAATATAAGTTACCAGGATATAGAACGAGGTTAAAGAATGGGAAGCAGTTGCTTGTTATGAGCAGAATGTTCAACTAGGGTGAACTTAAACATTTGGAAATGGACAGAGGTGATGGTAGCATGTTGTGAGAATAACTAACAGTGCTGAATGGTGTGTGAAGGTGGTGGAAAGGGTAAGCTCAGAGTCATGTATGTCACCAGAAGGGAAATTGGAGGTTAAAAGATGGTAATGTAAAAAACACTGAATCTTGTGGTGGACAACATCTGTGACTAAGTGTACAAATATTAGAAATCCCTCTCATGAACTAGAAAAAATGTAGGACACTACACCTAGATGTTAATAATAGAGGAGCATATAGGAAAAAATATATATACCTATTGCAAACTATATACTACAGTTAGTAGTATTTTAACATTCTTTCATCAATAGTGACAAACATACTATATCAAAACTATGAATCAGTAATGGAGAGGGGTGGTTAGGGGTATAGGAGGATTGGAATTTCCTTTCTTTGTCTTTCTCTTCTGGAGTAATGAAAATGTTCTAAAAATTGAAAAAAAAAATTAATTGTGATGGATGCACAGCTGTATGATGGTACCATGGGCAACTGATTGTACACTTTGGATCTTTGGATAGTTGTATGGTATGTGAACAATCTCAATAAAACATGAAAAAAAATATAAAAAAATTTAATGGCTTAAAGAACAATTATTTATTTGCTCATAATTTACAATTTGGGCAGAGACTGGCAGAAACACCATGTTTCTGCTCCACATAGCATCATGGGGGCAGGGGTGGGCAATCAACTGGGACTGAAGGATCCACTTCCAAGATGATTCACTTACATCATGGGCAAGTTGATGCCAGCTGTTGGCCAGGAGCTCAGATGTAGCTGGTGGCCAGGGGCCTGTTTCCCTCTGCGTAGGCCTCTACCCATTGTGGCTTGGACTTTTCACAGCATGAAGCCCGAGTCCCAAGAAGGAGGAAGCAGAAGCTCCTAAACCAGGACTATGTTAAGAAGTATGCCCAGAACTGGCACAGTATCATTTCTATTGATGAAAGCAGTCACAGTTCCAGCAATAATTCAAGGGTAGTATACATAACTTCTATATCTTGATGAAATGAATGGCATGCACATATCTGGAGGGATGACGTTATGGGTTAATTGAGTAGTATTCTCCAAAAAGATATTTTGGAGTCCTAACCCCAGTACCTCAGAATGTGAGCTTATTTGGAAATAGGGTCTTTAAAAATGTAATTAGATAAAATGAGGCCAAACTGGATGAGGGTAGGCCCTAATTCAGTATGCCTGACATCCTTATAAGAAGAGGGAATTTGAACTCAGAGACAGACAGACATAGTAGAGGACACCATGTGTCAACTGAGGTAGAGATTGGAGTTTTGCTGCCATGGGATGCCAAGGACGTGGGCAAACCACCAGAAGCCAGGAAAAGGCAAAGAAGGATTTTTCCATACAGGTTTCAGAAGAAGCATGGCCTTGCTGACACCTTGATTTTGGACTTTTAGCCTCTTAAACCTATGAAACAATAAATTCCTGTTGTTTCAAGCCACTCAGTTTTGGTATTTTGTTACAGCAGCTCTAGAAACTAAGACAGATGGCATTTGGGGGGTCTGTCTTTGGAGATTAGCTAGCACAGTAGGTCATTCATATTCTTTTACACCGCAAATTAAATTATTAATACCCCTAACAAACACCAACAGAAACATCCTGGATGTTCCTAAGATCTGTCACTAGTCATATTCCATCTAGTTCTCTGGATCCTATTTTCTTGCCCTTTTGAGGTTAACTTCATGCTCCCTGTGCACAACCCTAACTTATCAATTGATTCATCATTCTGTAATTATTTGTTTATATCTGTCTTCCTTACTGTACAGTAAACTTCTTGGGAGTAAGAATGGTGACTTATTAATATCTAGGGGATGTTACTATGTCAAGTACACATGTATTCACTCAACAACAACAAATTTTTAACTAAACTAATGTCTGCCCATCCCTGGTCTATTCCATATTTCCTCTGATTGGTAAAAGGCACATTGAGGGACATGGCATGAGTCCTCAATGAAATCATTAAAGCTATCTTATCTCTAGCACTCAAGAAAACCAAGGAAAAGTACAACAGACATCCTGTGTGCTTCCTGTCCCTGTGGATGAGCAAGTTTGAGGAGTTCTGAGAACATTTCTAGTGTCTCTGTGGTGGACAAGTGCCTCCATGCTGATATGTGCCACACCTTAGGCTGAACTAACATAATAACCTATCTGTCCTGGGCGCTCAGGATCC
Organism: Choloepus didactylus; assembly: GCF_015220235.1. Lineage (NCBI taxonomy): Eukaryota > Metazoa > Chordata > Mammalia > Pilosa > Megalonychidae > Choloepus > Choloepus didactylus. The sequence goes on from NC_051314.1 coordinate 86,378,470, forward strand.
AGAGAGAAGAAGTTCTGGCGGGAAAAAAAAAAAATCAGCAAAAAAAAAGATTTGATAGAGGAGAAAGAAGAATATTTGAAAAAGTAAAGGAGTAATAAGAGCATTTAAGGGTACTGAGGGCAGGAAAAAAAACAAAGAATTTATGGAATGAAAATCTATAATCTCCCAATTAAACAATTTACAGATGAATGGAAGGAAAGAATGTTGACTGTCAAGATCAGAATTAGTGGACGGAAATTCAAGTAGAAGAAATATCTAAAAGCAAAGAGTAGAAATACAAACAAAATCACAATGTAAAATATAAGAATTAGAAGATAGATCCACGAGACCTAATATGCAAATAATAGCAGTTCCAGGGGAGAAAAAGAGGACAGATGGAGGAAAGGCAATAATTTTAGAAATAGTATAGATTTTTGGATACAAAAACATACAAAAGTAAATTGCATTTTGTTCCAGTTTGCTAAATCTGCCATTACGTAAAATACCAGAAATGGATTGGCTTTTATAAAGGGGATTTATTGGGTTACAAATTTACAGTTCTAAGGCCATAAGAGTGTCCAAACTAAGGCATCAACAAGAGGATACCTTCACTGAAGAAAGGTCAACGGTGTTCGGAATACCTCTGTCAGCTGGGAAGGCACGTGGCTGGCATCTGCTGCTCCTTTGCTCCTGGGTTCTGGTTTCAAAATGGCTTTCTCCAAAAATGTCTCTGGGCTTCTGTCTCTCTTAGCTTCTCTGTCTCAGCTCTCTGCTTGGTTCTCCCAAGACGTTTCTCTCTAAGCATCTGGGAGTCCTCTCTTAGCTTCTCTAGGGCAAACTCTGGGCTTCATCTCTTAGCTTAGGATCTCCAAACATCCTTCTGTCTGCATCTTCCAGGGTCTCCCAGCATCTGGGTCTGTGTGAGCTCTCAGTTCTCTTAAGGACTCCAGTGATCCAAATGGGCAGGGTCACATCTCCATGGAAATATTCATTCAAAAGGTCCCACCCCACAAGACTGGATTAAAAAATCATGGCGTTTCTGGGGTCCACACAGCTTCAAAGTGGCACACATTTTTATACACCAAAGTTTGTTAGAAATTTTCAAAACAATATCATTCAAAATAACATTAAAAAAATAGAAAGTACCTAGGGATAAATCTACCAAAAATGTGCAAGACACATTTTAATAAAACTTTAGGGAGGCGGCAAGATGGTGGCATAGGGAAGTGTGGAATTTAGTCAATCCTCTAGAGCAACTCCAGGTGCGCAGATGCTCTTTGATTTTAGCTTTCTTCCTTCTTAATGTAGGCATTTAGGGCTATAAATTTCCCTCTCAGCACTGCCTTTGCAGCATCCCATACGTTTTGATACATTGTGTTCTTGTTTTCATTCACCTTGAGATATTCACTGATTTCTTTTGCAATTTCTTCATTGGCCCACTGATTAAGAGTGTGTTGTTTAACCTCCATAAGTTTGTGAATTTTCGAGTTCCATGCCTGTTATTGATTTCTAGCATCACTCCCTTATTGTCAGAAAAAGTGCTTTGCATAATTTCAATCTTTTAAAATTCATTGAAACATGTTTTGTGACCCAACATGTGGTCTGTCCTGGAGAATGATCCATGAGCACTCAGGAGGAATGTATATCCTGCTGTTTGGGGCTGCAAGGTTCTGTATATGTCTGCTAGTTCTATTTCATTTATCACATTATCCAAGTTCTCTGTTTCCTTATTGATTCTCTGTTTAGATGTTCTATCTATTGATGAGAGTGGTGTATGAAGTCTCCAACTATTATTGTAGAAAGATCTATTACTCGCTTTAGTTTTGCCAGTGTTTGCCTCACACATTTTGGGGAACCTGGTTAGGGGTATAAATATTTATGATTGTTATTTATTCTTGGTGGATTGCCCTTTTTATTAATATATAATGTCCTTCTTTGTCTTTTACAACATTTTGTATTTAAAGTCCAATTTGATATTAGTATAGCTACGCCAGCCCTTTCTTGGTTACTGTTTGCATGAAATATCTTTTTCCAGCCTTTCACTTTCAACCTATTTGTATCCTTGGGTCTAAGGTGAGTCTTTTGTAGACAGCATATATATAAGGATCATATATTTTTATCCATTCTGAAAATCTGCATCTTTTGATTGAGGAGTGTTCTGGTTTGCTAATGCTTCCATTATGCAAAATACCAGAAATGGATTGGCTTTTATAAAGGGGGTTTATTTGGTTACAAAGTTACAGTCCTAAGGCCATAAAAGTGTCCAAACTAAGGCATCAACAAGAAGATATCCTCACTGAAGAATGGCCGATGGCATCCAGAACACCTCTGTCAGCTGGGAAGGCACATGGCCGGCATCTGCTATTCCCGGGTTGTGTTTCAAAATGGCATTCTCCAAAATGTCTCTGGGCTTGTCTCTCTTAGCTTCTTCAGCTCCTGTGCATCTAACTGTCTGGGGGGGTTCTCTCTTAGTTTCACCAGAGCAAATTCTGGGTTAGTATCTCTTAGCTTAGCATCTCCAAACAGCCTTCTGTTCACATCTCCAAACATCAGCTTTCAGCAGCCTTCTCCAAAATGTCCCTCTGTTATCAGACTCCAGTGATTTAATTAAGACCCACCCTGAATGGGTGGGGTCCATATCTCCATGGAGATAATTTAATCAAAGGTATAACCCACAGTTGATTTAGTCACATCTCCATGGAAACACTCAATCAAAAGGTCACACTCTAATCAGAAAGATTAATCTTGCCCCCACAAGATTGCATTAAAGAATATGGCTTTTTCTGGGGGACATAATATATACAAACCAGCACAGGGAGTTTAATCCATTAACATTCAAGATTATTACTGGAAAGGCAGTACTTACTTCACCCATTTTATCCTTTGGCTTTTATATGTCATATCTTCTTTCTGTCTCTCTTTTTATACTTTTAGTTACCCTTATTGATAATCTTCATTTGTATACTCTTCTCCAAGCCTCTCTCTCCTGTCTTTTCTTTTCAGCCTGCAGTATTTTTTGTAGGACAGGTGTATTAACAAACTCTCTCAGCTTCTGATTATCTGTGAATATTTTAAACGCTCCCTCATTTTTGAAGGGCAATTTTGCCAGATAAAAGAATTCTTGACTGGCACTTTTTTTCTTTCAGTATCTTAAATATATCATACCTCTGCCTTCTCACCTCCATGGTTTCTGATGAGAAACTGACACTTAGTCTTATTTAGTGTCACTTGTATGTAATGAATAACTTTTCTCTTGCTGCTTTCAGAATTCTCCCTTTATCTTTGGCAGTTGACATCTGATTAGTATGTGTCTTGGAGTTGGTCTATTCAGATTCATTCTGTTTGGAGTACATTGCACTTCATGGATATGTATGTCTTTCATAAGAGTTGGGAAGTTTGCAGCCATTATTTCCTCAAATATTTTTTCTGCCCGTTTTCCCTTCTCTTCTTGTTCTGGGACACCTATGACATGTATGTTTGTGAACATTATGCTGTCAATCAATTCCCTGAGAGTCTGCTCAGTTTTTCCATTCTTTCTCTATCTGTTCTTTCGTCTGTTCGATTGTGGGTGGTCTGTCTTCTAAGTCACTGATCCTTCTTCTCCCTGTTCAAATCTGCTATTGTATGCCTCTAGGTGTATTTTTAATCCCATCTGTTGTCCCTTTCATCCCCATAAGTTCTGTCATTTTCCTTTGCATGCTTTCAAATTCTTCTTTATGCTCACCTAGGGTCTTTATATATCCTTTATCTCTTTATCCATATTTTCCTTCATCTCCTTGAATTGGTTTGGGAGATTTGTTTGAACATCTTGATTGGTTGTTTCCAAATTCTGGTTCTACTCTGACTTTTTAAAAAATTTGTTCCCTTGACGGTGCCATATCTTCCTATTTGTTTGTTTGTTTTTCAGTATGGCTTGTAATTTTTTGCTGATATCTGGGCATCTGCTTCTCTTGATGACATTATTCTGAAGGTCAGTTTCTCTCTCTTGTCTAGGATTTTCTGTTGATTGGGTTTGTGTTAAGGGCTCTTCTTTGACACTTGGTTCATCAGTTTTCCCCAGCCAAGACAGGGCCAGGGACCCATGCATGCACTTTCCTGGCCTGCCCAGCAGATGCACAGTTTGTCAATTTATTCCCCACAGCCCGAAGGCGGCAGGGCATTTTTAACCCTGAGCAGCTCCACCTTGGACAAGGGTGGAAATGATGGTGTTGTGGTGCCTGTCTGGATGAGATAAAGCAGCAGGGCCCAGCAGTCTGAAATTTGCCAGCCAATAGCTGGATCAGCACGGACCATGATCCCCTTTGTTCAGTTGGAAGATGACTTCCACAGCCCTCCCACTATGCAGAACCCATCAGCAGGGACCAGGGCTGACCTAAGCAGCTTGCCTTGAGGGTGAATGATGGGCACGCAGGAAGCAACGGGCCAAGTGAGTTACTCACAGATTTTCACTACAATTTTCACTCTCTTTGTCCTGCTCTTCCCTGGATGCTGTGCAGTACTTCCCTGGTCTCTGGAGCCCCAGAACAGTTGTTTCAGTTCTGCCTGTCCAACTTGCTGTTTCTGGAAGAAGAGTGAGCCCTGCAACTCCTATTCCACCATCTTTCTAGAAGTCATGCTCATTTTTAATTGGGTTATTTGCCTTTTATTATTGCATTGTAAGAGTTCTTTATATATTCTAGATACAAGTACGTTTGTCCACATACATAATTTAAAATATTTTCTTCCCACTCTTGGTTTTGCTTTTCATTTTCTTGATAGTGTCCTTTTTAAGTTATTGTGATAATATTATACACAAAAATTTCCCATTTTAACTTATTTTTAAGTGTAAACTTCAGTGGTATTTCTGTCATTCACAATGTTTGTGCTACCATCAGCATGGACCCATTACCACTGATAGTGTCCTTTGGAAGCACAAAAGTTTTTTATTTTAATTAAGTAGTCCAAGTTATCTATCTTTTTCTTCTATTGCTTATGTTTTGGTGTTCTATCTAAGAAGATTTTGCCTAGCCTAAGTCATGAAGATTTAATTCTATATTTTCTTCAAAGAGTTTTATAGTTTAAAGCTATTACATTTAAGTCTATGATCCATTTTAATTAATTCTTATAATGGTGTGAGGAAGGGGGCCAACTTCATTCTTTCGTATGTTCAAGCAACCGTTTGTTAAAAAGACTATTCTTTCCTCATTGAGTTGTCTTGGCACCTTTGATTGTAAATGTGATAGTTTATTTCTGGACTATCAATTCTATTCCACTGATCTATTATATCTATCCTTATGTCAGTATCACATTGCCTTGATTACAGTAGCATTGTAGTAAGTGAAGTAAGTTTTTAAATCATTAAGCTAACTTTGTTCTTCTTTTTCAAGATTGTTTTGGCTAGTCTTGGTCCCTTGAATTTTCATATGAATTTTAGGGTCATTTTATCCATTTCTGCAAAGAAGCTCACTGGGATTTTGATAGGGATTGTGTTACATATGTGTATCAGTTTGGGGACTATTGCCATCTTAACTAACTCTTTCAATCCTTAAACATTGGATGTCTTTCAATGTATTTAAATCTTCAGTTGCTTTCAACAATATTTTGTAGTTATCACCATTATTTAACTGCAATAACTATCTGTTGTCAGAGAAAAAAAAGAGCAAAATGACAAATTAAGTCTCTTGGTTCTATTTCAATATTTTGAGGAGAAATTTGTCAAAATGGATATAAAGCCACTAAAACTTAACGTCATTAGTTTTTTTTTTTCTTTTTTTCTGATACATGAACTTTTATTCAGGGCTTACCAACAGGGTGGGAAGTTGGTGTAGAGATCATGACGACTCTCTCACACTGGGCAGGCATCGCATTTGCAGGAAGTTGACCAGGTGCTTAAAGAAGCGGCCAGCAGGGTTATAAGGGCTTAAGACAAAGACATTCCTAAGGACTGGAAAGGATAGATGTGGGAACAAGGTCCTGTGACATGCGGGTGATGCCAGCAGGAGAGGAGAATTATAGAATGGGGCTTTGTAGATAACCACAAGAGTGATAACATTTGGGAGCCAGGAAGCAGGTAGACTAAATTAACATTTGACGGTGGGAGGTCTCGGGTACATTTACATCTTGCTGTTTTGTGAGACCAAGAGTTCTCACCTCCTGCTTACTTCCTGTTTCACGTTTTAAAGTTACATAGTAAGACTAATTACCCTTTCCTCCTCTACTGGCCTACAAAGATGGTAGGTTAAACATTTGCTGCTCAGGTCATGCAGACTGCTATATGACAACAAGTTCTGTGGGCGCCTGTTTTGCTCAGGCCAGGGGCTGCCACAATACCAACCCACACAACAGTTTTGCATTAACCATAGGATAAGACATTGCACATTCAAAATTCACAACAACAATATAATAAACAACAGAGTACAAGTAACCAGTACATATGGACTGCAATTCAAATTAATTAGAAGTGCCGCCATGGCCAAGTTAATGAGTTCCACTATTAAACAAGGATTATCAGATAATGATCAATACTTTGTATGTGATGTTGCATATGATTAAAAGCGTGGGTTTCATTTTGTGGTATCAGGCACATACACACAATACTGAAGCACAAGTAACACCATGAGCGGCGGATGGAATATTTAATTACCATTCTGTTTTGCAAAACTACTTTTTTAAGTTGTGAGGTTTTTATCATTAAGCAGTGACATCACTAGTCTTTACCCATTTTCTAACTTTGACCCACAGAAATAAAATTTCCTTTTCCACCAACTTTCTGTAAACTTTCTATATTCATTCAGGTTTTTGTTTAATGTCATTAGTTTTTATGCTCAAAAACTTAATCATAAAAGTTTTTGATTAAGGATCAAAAATCCTAATGGATTCTCAATTGAAATTTTTTTGCCCCACTCATATTTTGTCTTTCCAAGACTGCTAAATTTCTATTCTCAAGATGGGTAAGCTAGATTTCTTACTTATACATGGCCTTGCCTCCCCTGAGGAAACACTATTTTACATTACTTAATGTATTTTCTATACTCACCAGGGATCCCATATGCTTTTTCCACTGGGATAGATTTTTACGTCTATGATAAAACACAGGGATTTTTTTCCTGAGGTTTATTAATAAATAGAACATCTATTTTGCAGCTGCAATAGCCAACAGTATTAAGACATCTTCTGTAGAATGTGTTAAGTGGGGCTAGATATGTTTCTAATTGCTTAATGGAGAGAATTAACTTGTAAAGAATCTTTATTCAATATACTGAACCTGAGGTTCTGCCAGGTAGGAAATTTAAATGCAGCAAAATTTTCTTCCTAATGTTGTATATATGTAGAAGCAGAATATCTGTCAGCTTTCTTTATAGAATCATATGTAGGTTGGCTGAAAATATGCCAACATCCTTTATAACTTACATGACATTAATTGTACATATTTTTATCTCCTAATTTATACTTTTTAGGGATATTGAACATAGTAGTCAGGAGATATTGACTTCATTAATTTTTAAAAAGACGAGTTATTTATGGCGCTGAGGATTAAGGTTGAGCACCTGGGTTATCTCAGAGCTCCACAAATTGTGGAGGAACTAGTCATCACATTATGCAAACTGTAATCACCCCCCATAAAAAAGGAACATTAAAAGCACACCAGTGATAGCTATATTCATTCATTCATCCATTTAATATCTTTTTAAGCACCAAATATATAAATAACCCTGTGGTAGGCATTTGGGGATACACATTTATGCCCTCAATTCATATTCAACACAGATTTATTGAACACTTACTATATACCAGACTTTGTGTCGAAGGCAGTGAGCTGCTTTGGATGTACTATGTCCCCCAAAATGCCATTATCTTTGATGCAATCTTGTGCGGGCAGATGTTTTAGTGTTGATTAGATTGCAATTCTTTGATTGAGTGTTTCCATGGAGATGCACCCCACCCAACTGTGGGTGATAACTCTGATTGGATAACTACCATGGAGGCGTGGCCCCACCCATTCAGTATGGGCCTTGATTAGTTTACTAGAGCACTATATAAGCTCAGACTGAAGGAGCAAGCTTGCTACAGCCAAGAGGGACAATTTGAAGATTGCACAGGAACTGAGAGAGGAACTGCAGTTTACAGAGACATTTTGGAGACGGCCTTTGAAAGCAGACTATTGCTCCAGAGAAGCTAAGAGGGGACAAATGCCTCAAGAGCAACTGAGAGCGACATTTTGGAGAGAAGCTGAAGCCTAGAGAGGAACATCCTGGGAGGAAGTCATTTTGAAACCAGAACTCTGGAGCAGACGCCAACCAGGTGCCCTCCCAGCTAACAGAGGTTTTCCAGACACCATTGGCCATCCTCCATTGAAGGTACCCAATTGTTGGTGCATTACCTTGGACACTTTATGGCCTTAAGACTGTAACTGTGTAACCAAATAAACCCCCTTTTATAAAAGCCAGTCTATTTCTGGTGTTTTGCATTCTGGCAGCATTAGTAAACTAGAACAGACAGTGAGCAAAACAGACAATGATCCTTCCCTTTAGAACTTATATTCCAGTGGAGAGACAGAAAATATGCAAATAAACAATAAATGTATTAAGAGGAAAAAGGAAGAAAGTTAAGAAAGTGGTGGAGGGTGCTATTTTAGAAAAGTCATGGTTTCTTTGAGGTGATAATATTGAAAGGGAAACATGAAGAAAGTGAGAGAGCAACTCATATGGATAGGGGGAAAGCTTACTAGACAAAGGGAATCACAAGTGGAAAGTCCTGAGGCAAAGAAGCATGATTACTGTGTTCAAGGTATAGTAAGGAGGCCAGTGTAAATGAAGAGGAATGGCCTGATTGCTACTAGGGGATATTTCATGGATTTAAATCATTAGTTGATTGCATCTATGGCTGATTACATCTAAAATCAACAAAGGAAATTACCTTCAGCAATGAGAGAAGTCTCATCCAACCAGTTAAAGGGAGAACTGAGTTCAACAGTCAGAAAGAAGAATTTCTATTTTTACTTCTGCCAGCCAACTTCTCCTGGGGAATTTACTGAAATCGTCATCAGAGTTTACAACTTGCAAGCCTGCCCTATGGAATACCTCCTGTCAGTTCTGTTTCTCTGGAGAACTCTGCCTAATACAACCATGCAGATTAGAACAAGAATCAAATAGAAATTGTAGAAGTAAAAAAATAACATGATTGAAATTAAGAACTCAGTAGATTCAACACAAAAACCTGCACATAATGATCACAGCAGTTTCATTCATAACTGACAAAACCATGTAGCTACCAAGATTTCCTTCAATAATAATGGATCAACAAACTGTGGTACACCCACACAGTGGAATATTATTCAGCATAAAAAGAAATGTTTTATCAAGTCATAAAAAGACATGGATGAACCTTCAATGCGTATTAGTAAGTGGAAAAAGCAGTCAAAAAATGGTTACATGCTATATGATTCCAATTATATGACATTCTGGTAAAGGCAAACTATAGAAACAGTAAAAAGATCAGAGGAGGAGGGCCAGTTAAATAAGTGAAGCACAGGTGATTTTTATAGTGATAAAACTATTTTGTATGATATTCTAATGGTGGATACAATGAAATTATGCACATGTCAAAATCCATGGAACTTTACAACACAGAGTGAACTTTAATGTATACAAATTTTTAAAAAGTCATTAGGAGGTCAAGGGATCACAGAAACGAATGCAGATTGTCACAAAAGAATTTAAGTGTATTACAAATGTATGAAACAAAATTACTGAAGAGGTAGGGGGAAGGTGCTGACAAGTAACTCTGGAAATGAGTGGAGTCTATAAGAATAAAGGAATAAAAAAAAAAAAAAAAAAAAAAGAATAAAGGAAAAGGGGACTGCACATAAGAACTATACTCTAGTCAATAAAGTTATCTCCCACAGGGGTATGGGTTAACAATTCTGAATCCACTATACATGTATGTGGGAACTGAACAATTAAGTAAATGGATGGAGGTTAGTGAAAGCCAGGTTTCTCACTGTTGAAGTGGGAATTAATGGATAAGTAAGGGAAGGAAGCTAGAATGATCTATGTGGTATTGGATTAGAGTTGGAGATATCAATATGAACTCATGTTTAACTTAATATAGATATAGATGGTTACACATAGAAATATTTATAAACATACGTTTATATGTGAATTAGTATATACACACATATTTCTTTGCTCTGTCAGCTGAGAGGGCCTAGAAGCCATGACACATAGGTAGCAATCACCACATCTCATGCCCAGATCTTGGGTTGTTTCTAATACCATTCCCCAATAAAAGTCACCAGGACTCCTTGAAGATATGGCTGATTCTAAGAGTAGGGTAGGAAATTTACAAGATGAGTCTGGAGCATTTTGTAGTGTCAGAAAGCAAGGAAGTGCTCAAACAAAACAAACAAAATGCTACATTGATGGGGGTATGTCAAAGGAATACAGGAGTCAACTGAAAGAGCTCCCAATGGCCAAAACAGAAAAGTTTGAGAACAAAATAAATAAAGTAGTATTGATTATAACCCAAAATATAAAATAATTATCAATATTCATGAGTCTATGCTGATATAAATAAACAAATGAATTAAATAAATAAAGGAGGGAGAAGAAATAAATTTCCCTTGCAGAAGAATTTCGAATAATTTATGCGGATACTCTGCCCTCAAGAAGGGTTTCCAATAGAAAGAGGGCAGAGATCAGCCATTTGATGCTGAAGGACTACAGAATGTTTAGGATTGATTGCATAGATCCAGAAATAGATAGGATAATACTGTGTGAGGGTAGCACGGTATTGTAAGTACACTGAACAAAGATGTCTGTGAGTAAAGCTGAAACAGGTGGGATAGGAGAATGTATGACACCAGAGGTAAAGATAGATGATAAAGACTGGGACTGTATAACGTGGCAAAACTGGAGTGGCCAATGACTGTTACTAAATATACAAATATAAAAATGTTTTTGCATGTGGGAAAGCAAATGAATGTCAACCATGTAGAAATCTGAAAAGGGGATGGTACTCAGGAAAAAACATAATCAAAGCAAACTGGAGTCTATGGTCAACACTAACATTGTAATATACCTCCATTAAATGTAACAAAGGCAATATGCCAATGCTAAATGTATATGAGAGGGGGATATAGGGGAGTAATGTGGGATTCTTGGTAGTGGTGTTATTTGCTGTCCTTACTAGTATATTGTATTGTATGACATGTTATTTTTCTTTTTATCATTTTTTTCTTATTGCTAAAAAAAAAAAAAAAACAATTTTTCTTGTAGTAATCAGTATGTTCAAGTGCTGATTGTGGTGATAAATGTACAACTTTATGATGATAACATGAACAACTGATTGTACACTGTGGATAAATGTATGGTATGTGAATATAACTCTATAAAATTGTAGGAAAAAATATATATAGGAGTAAAAGTGTTGGAGAAAACATGGTGAGAGGGATGATGCCTCACCAATATGGACTAACTACAATGTGTAAACTCAGAATTGAATCTTAGAACATAGCCTAACGTGGACACAATAATTGTAATAGTCCCTAGATTGTAAGCTCTTACAGCAGTTAACTCTATCGCTGAATTGTAAGGCCTATCTCTAAACTTTGAGATGCTGATCCCCTAGCGTATAACCTGACTGGTCTCTGGAATAATGCATATCTCTGAGACACCTGAAACTCAGAGCTAGAGCTTGGCAGATATGAATGTCAGTATTAGTGCATACAGCCACTGTCAAAAAAAAAAAAAAAAAAAAAAAAGCTGAAAAAGAGCCCAGACTTCAATTAGTGATATGAATGAAGCAGGTCTGGTTAAGACCAGGGCAAGCCAGGCTAAAGGATAAAGGTTGAAACTGATTGTGTTTTAAAACTTCAACTTTCATATGAGACCAAGGGAAGAGATATCTATTTGGTACAGGATCTAAATTTTCTAAATGGTACAACTCTACAGTTGATTTGTTCAGACACCACAATTGCATGGAACTTTGAATAGGAAGTGAGATACAGTAGGTTAGTATAGGCTGGAGTGAAATAGTGACACATCCTAGAGTAATTTGGGCAGATAATAAAAAATATATTTACAGCCTCCCCCTCCCCAGCCCCGAGGATCTGGGGGAAGGTGCGGATGTGTTGGATATCCTCACCTGGACTGGTGTTGATGTTGTCACAAACATTGGGACTGGTGGTTTGATGTGCTGAGCCCTCGAGCATGGGACTTGCCCTTATAAAGCTCATTACCACAAAGGAGAGTCTAAAGTTGTATGTAATGGTGTCTAAGAGTCTCCCCCTGAGTACCTCTTTGTTGCTCAGATGTGGCCCTCTCTCTCTCTAACTGAGCCATCTCGACAGGTGAACTCGCTGCCCTCCCCCCTACGTGGGACCCAACTCCCAGGGGTGTAAATCTCCCTGGCAACGCAGAATATGACTCCCGGGGATGAATGTGGACCCGGCATCGTGGGACTGAGAGTATCTTCTTGACCAAAAGGGGGATGCAAAATGAGACGAAATAGTTTCAGTGGCTGAGAGATTTCAAATGGAGTCGAGAGGTCACTCTGGTGGACATTCTTATGCACTATATAGATAACACCTCTTACGTTTTAATGCATTGGAATAGCTGGAAGTAAATGCCTGAAACTACCAAACTCCAACCCAGCAGTCTGGACTCCTGAAGACAATTATATAATAATGTAGATTACAAGGGGTGACAGTGTGATTGTGAAGACCTTGTGGATCACACCCCCTTTATCTAGTGTATGGATGAGTGGAGGAATGGGGATAAAAACTAAAAGACAAATGGGGTGGGAGGGGGGATGATTTGGGTGTTTTTTTTTTCACTTTTATTTTTTATTCTTGTTCTGGTTCTTTCTGATGTAAGGAAAATGTCCAGAGATAGATTGTGGTGATGAACGCATAACTATGTTATCATACTGTAGACAGTGGATTGTATATCATGGATGACTGTATGGTGTGTGAATGTATTTCATAAAACTGAATTTAATAATAATAAAAAAAAGAAGGGTTTCCATAAATCTCCACTCTTTAATGTAGGTTTCATGAAGTGAATTCCCTGCAAAGAACATAATATAGAAAGGGGGATGAAAAACTTTACAGTAGAGAAGCTTCAGCCAAGTGATCAAGGTCAATGTCAACACTGACATATCATGTTGATACTATGTACTCTTGATATGATGAGAAAAGAATCACAATTTACTTCTGTAGTCTTCCTCTCAAAAACCCATAATGCCAGTCTAATCATGAGAAAAACATAAGAAAAATTAATAGAGGACCACCCTACAAAATACTTGAGCAGTACCCCTCAAATTTTCAAGGTCAACAAAAACAAGGAAAAGTACAACAAACTGTCAGACAGCTAAGAGGGGCATAAGGAGACATGAAAACTAAATGTAATATGATATCATGAATGGGATCCTGGAACAGAAAAATACACTAAGAAAAAATTAAGGAAATCTGCCTTACCTGATACCACATACAAAAATGAACACAAAATGAATCAACAACCTAGATATAAGAGCTAAAATCATAAAACTCTTAAAAGGCAGGACCTCATCAAAATAAAAAACTTTTGTGCATCAGAGGACACTATCAACAAAGTGAAAAGACAACCTACAGAAAAGAAAAAATAAATTTGGAAATCATATATCTGACAAGGGTTTAATATCCAGAATATATAAAGAAATCCTACAACTTGACAACCCATTAAAAAATGGGCTAAGAAATTGAATAGACATTTCTCCAAAGAAGATATCCAAATATCCCATAGGCATATGAAAAGATACTGAATATCATCAGCCATCAGGGAAATGCCAATCAAAATCACAATGAGATACCACTTCACAACACTAGAATGGATATAATTTTTAAAATGAATAGTGTTGGAGAACATATGCTATGTGAAATCAGGAAACCCCTCCTTTTTAAGTCAAGTCTTCGATCTTGAGACTTGCTCCTGTGAAACATGGTTGTAAAAGGGAGGCTAAGCCCACCTATAATTATGCTAGGAGTCACCTCCAGAGAACTTCTTTGTTGCTCAAACGTGGACTTTCTTGCTCTAAGCCCAACTCTGCAAATAAATTCATCACCCTCCTCCCGATGTGGGACAGGACCCTCCAGATGAATGAGTCTGCCTGGCAATGTGAGACACAGATTCCAGAAATGAGCCTGATCCTGGCATTGAAGGGTTGAGAATGTCTTTTTGACCAAAAGGGGGGAAAGAAAGGCAACAAAATAAGGTTTCAGTGGCTAAGAGATTCAAATAGAGTCAAGAGTCCGTCCTGGAGGTTACTCCCATGCAAGCTTCAGCTAGATATACCCAATGACCACAGTATGGTAAGCCCAAGTCAAGAGTAGTCCCCCAAACCCTAAAGAATACCCGCATTGCTATCTGAGACTCTATAATTATAAAGTTTCACTCACTAAGTCTATTCTTCAGAAACTTAAATCCTCCAGAGAGCTCCTATGCCAGCTGTGCCAGTTTGAATATATTATGTTCTCCCAAACGCCATTATCTTTGATGTACTCTTGTGTGGGCAGACATTATCAGTGTTGATTAGATTGTAATTCTTTGAGTGTTTCTGTGGAGATGTGCCCCACCCAGCTGTGGGTGATGACTCTGATTGGATAATTTCCATGGAGGTGTTGCTCCGCCCATTCGGGGTGGGTCTAAGTTGAGTCACTGCAGCCATATAAATGAGCTGAGGGACAGGGGGAACTCAGTGCAGCTGTGAGTGACACTTTGAAGAGGAGCTACAGCCAAGAGGGACACTTTGAAGAAAGCACAGGAGCTGCAGATGAGAGACAGTTTGAAGACAGCTGCTGAGAGAGGACAAATAACCCAAGTGCAACTAAGAGTGACATTTTTGAGGAACTGCAGCCTAGAGAGGAACATTCTGGGAGAAAGCCGTCTTGAAACCAGAACTTTGGAGCAAACACCAGCCACGTGCCTTCCCAGCTAACAGAAGTTTCCCAGACATCATTGGCCATCCTTCAGTGAAGGTACCCTATTGCTGATTGGACACTTTATGGCCTTAAGACTGTAACTGTGTAACCAAATAAACCCCCTTTTATAAAAGCCAATCCATTTCTGGTGTTTTGCATTCTGGCAGCATTAGCAAACTAGAATAGATTTTCGTACCAGGAGTGGGGTGCTTTTGCTGCTGAGTTTGCAAATACCAAACATGTTGGAATGGCTTTTTAAATGGATAAGGGGAAGATTCTGGAAGAACTGTGAGGAGCTTGATAGAAAAGCCCTAAACTGCTTTGAAGAGACTGTTTGTGGAAATATTGACTCTAAAGATACTTCTGATGAGGCCTTGAGCAGAAATGATGAATTGTCATTGCCAACTGGAAGGAAGGTGATCCTTGTTTTAAAGTGGCAGAGACTTTGGCAAAATTGAGTCTTGGTGTCAGATGGAAAGAAGAATTTGAAAGCGACAACCTGGAACACTTAGATGAGGAGATCTCCAGACTATGTGTGGAGGATGTACCCTGGCTTCTCCTTGCAGCTTATAGTACAATGCGAGTGGAGAGAGATAAACTTAGAACTGAACTCTTAGGTTCAAAGAAACCAGAAGCTGATGGCTTGGAAAATTACAGGCTTCCAGGGGGTGGAATCCCAGAAGCTACAGCCCAACGTGAGGATGTGACCAAACATGGAACCCAGCCGCCATTTCAGTACAAGCCAAGATTGGAAAAGGAGTTAAGCAGAAAGGATTTGTGGAAAGTCCTATTGTCTGACGGCTTTGACCCTGGTGTGCTTCATGTAAAGCCAACAGAATTTTTGCGAGATCTTTATAGACAGAGCCGTTGCCAGTCTGGACTGGAGGAGACAGACAAGGAACAAATTGAAGGAAAAATTTCTTCAAAGACAGAGCCACGGAGGTTGAGGTCTGGAGTCAAGAGGCTTTGGGCTGGGAGAGCGGAGTGGCCCACATGCATGGAAAGGGTGAGTCTGCCCTGGAGGTTGAAGGTGGGCATTCCACTTTGATGCTCTGGAAGAGTTTTGCCACCCCAGGTCCCAAAGAGGGTGGAGCGCATACCCAGGGAATTGGGGAGAGACTGGCTGCCACCACACTGTTCTGAAGGGGTTGAGTGTATGCCTGGGAGATGGAAGGGAATCTGGGAGCTGCCCCGGTGTTTGAGGAGGGTGGGGCTGAGAAGGTGGTCTCCCCAATGTGTGGATATGTTGGAGCACTCACCTAAGCATTTGGAGAGGAAAGGGCTGCCACAAAGGCCCTTAGGAAAGGTTAGACTCCCTTTCTCTCAAGCCCCAAGGATGCAACATCGTTCTGTAAATGACTCTCAGACTTTGAAATCTAATGGAGTTTGTCCTGCGGGTTTTAGGAACTGTTTTGGTCCTGTTAACCCTGTTTTCTTTACTCTTTCTCCTTATGGCAATGGGAATGTTTATCCTATGAATGTCCCTCCTTTGTATATTGGAAGCACACAGCTTGTTCTAAGTTCACAGATCCACAGCTAAAGGAAAATTATGCCTTAGGACTGACCATGCCTATAATTGATTTTGATGGGATCTTATTGTTACTGAAATGATTTAAGTTTTTGTTATATTGTGATGGGATGAATGTATTTTGTATTTGGAAAGAATGTTTTTCTGGGGTCCCAGGGGTGGGACGTGCTGGTTTGAATGTATTATGTCCCCCAGAAAAAAGCCATATTCTTTGATGCAATCTTGTGGGGCAGACATAATAGTGGGGATTAAGTTGGAACGTCTGGATTAGGTTGTTTGCGTGGAAATGCGCCCCACCCAACTGTAGGTGATAACTCTGATGAGATCATTTCCATGGAGGCATGGCCCCACCCATTCAGGGTGGGCCTTGATCAGTGGAGCCATATAAATAAGCTGACAAACAGAAGGAATGCAGTGCAGCTGTGAGTGACCTTTTGAAGACAAGCTACAGCCAAGAGGGACACTTTGAAGAAAGCACAGGAGCTGCAGATGAGAGACAGTTTGAAGATGGTCATTGAAAGCAGACTCTTGCTCTGGAGAAGCTGAGAGAGGACAAATATCCCAAGTGCAACTAAGAGTGACATTTTTGAGGAACTGCAGCCTAGAGAGGAACGTCCTGGGAGAAAGCCAATTTGAAACCAGAACTTTGGAGCAGACGCCAGCCACGTGCCTTCCCAGCTAACAGAGGTTTTCTGGACACCATTGGCCATCCTCCAGTGAAGGTACCTGATTGCTGATTTTTTACCTTGGACACTTTATGGCCTCGAGACTGTAACTGTGTAACCAAATAAACCCCCTTTTATAAAAGCCAATCCATCTCTGGTGTTTTGCATTCCAGCAGCATTAGCAAACTAGAACACCAGCTAAGTCCCAAAACCCAGAGGCAACGGCCTCTTCAAGAACATCAACCAGTTGTGTCCCCTTTTCCCATTATGTCGACACCCCTTTTCAACATTAACAAGTTAGGGTGATCACTGCCTAGACATCCCTGAAGATCAGGAAAGTAATTAAACTAGAGGAAGGGGTAGCAACAGACGAGATTAAATTTAACAAAGGATTATGAATACTGAATTTCTATATAATTTTCTTTTTCTTAGTTGCTAGGGTATTAGAATAGCTAGAAGGAAAGAACTGAAATGGTGGAACAGTAATCCATAAGAGTTTTTGAAATTTAGCTACTTGTTTAACTGTAATTGAAAGTTATCACCTTATTGTATATATATTTCACAACAAGAAAATAACTAAAACAATGGTACTATAACCCATAACATTCTTGGAAATTTCCTATATAACTACTTGTTAAATTGTACTTTGAAAGTTAAAAAAAAAATAATGCTGGAAAGGATGTAGAGAAATAGGAAAACTTGTGCATTCTTGGTGGGACTGTAACATGGTGCATCCACCGTGGAAAACAGTTTTGTGGTTCCTCAGTGTGCTGGTTTGAATGTTATACACCCCAGATGAGCCTATGTTCTTTTAAACCAATCTTGTGTGGGAAAAACTATCATGGGTGGGACCTTTTGATTAAGTTGTTTCCATGGAGATGTGACCCCTCCCATTCAAGGTGAGTCTTAAATGCCCTTGCTGGAATCTTCTATGAGAGGATAAAAGGCAAAGAATTTTGGAGAGAGCTCAGAGAAGCTAAGACAGAAACACCCCGTGACAAGTAAGGAAGGACCCACAGAAACAGAGCCAGACCTAAGAGACAAGAGAAGCCAGGAGGAGAGAAGGATCAGTAGACACTGACCATGTACCTTCCCAGGTGATGGGTACCCCAGATACCATTGCCTTCCTTCAGAGAAGGTATCTACCTGTTGATGCCTTAATTGGTACATTTCCATGGCCTTAGAACTGTAAATTTGTAACTAATAAATCCTCATTGTAAAAGTCAACTCATTTCTGGTATATTGCATTCCATCAGCTTTGGCAAACCAAAACACTCAGAAAATTAAACACAAAATTACCATATGACCCAGCAATCATACTTCTAGGTATATACCCAAAAGAAATGCAAGCAGGGACTTAGACAGAGATCTATACATCCACGTTCATAGCAGCATTATTCACTACAGCAAAAAGGTGAAAGCAACCCAAGTGTCCACCAATAGATGAATGGATAAACAAAATATGATACATATGTACAATGGAATATTATTCAGCTATAAAAAGGAATGAAGTTCTGATACATACTACAACATGGATGAACCTTGAAGACATCATGTTGAGTGAAATAAGACAGACAAAAGGACAAATATTATATGACCTCACTTAAATAAAATATACTCCCCTTCTAATTATACTACCAGTCCTGTTCATCATAGGCAATTACCTTCAATTCATCTAGTCATTTCTTTTGTCTACTTATTTCCAAATAATATGCCAATGCTGCTATTTCCTGATTTATCAATTTTAGACATTAGGTATTTATTTCTCACCATATTAGTTGGGAATTCAGTTCTTTTACACTGTTCACACTTCACCCCCAACCATCCCCCCAATGTAGTTTTAACTTAAATCAGCTACAGCTTATATAATGATTATTTAAGTATTGCTTGTTGCTGAGGCAAACCATGCTCTATAATCATACCTTCTTTCTTGCACATTTATTTTTTTCTGAACTTAACTACCTAATATTTTTGCTTGTCTTTTCATATAAATTTTTCCAAATGCTCCCATTTCTCCATCAAATGCCTATCAGCAATATTAACTCCCTTCTTCTTCTTTTTTTTTTTTTTGGTTCCTTTGGATATTCCTTCTTCTCTATCACTGGATTCATAATCCCAAAGCTCCCAACAAAGACAAAAGCTCTTAAGGTTACTTTATGGTCATAACATGCTAGCTAGAACTCCAGCCATCATGTCCATAGTTCAGACAAGAAAAAGAGGAAAGGACCAAAGATATAAGCCATCTCAATCAATCCTCCTATTTAACAAGCTTTCTAAGAAGTCCCACCAGACAATTTCCACTAGCAACTCACCTTAGTCAAATGACTATCCCTAGATGGAATAGAAGCTGGGCACCTGCTCCCAACAAAATTGGGGTTCTGCTATTAAGGAAGAGGAGGAGAATAGGGAGAAATTACACTTAAATTATTTGACTGGAGAAAGAGGAGAGAAAATAAAAGTAGTAATTAGAAGAGAAACCTCACATGTTCCTACCACCAAATCTACCTGTCAACCTGAATATTTATATATGCCAACAAATATACTCTGACTTCCTTCTTTGTGTCAGTGGATAAATCATTATATTCCTATCCAAGGCTAATGCCTCCACTGGTGCACTGGATCCTATCCCATAGCACTACTCAAAACTTTGCTCCTTCAATCATACCTTCTTTTCCTCCTGTGCTGGTTTGGAAGTCCCCCAAAACACCATGTTCTTTGATGCAATCTTGTGGGGCAGATGTATTAGTGTTGATTAGGTTGGAACCTATTGGTTCAGTGTTTCCATGGAGATGTGACTCAATCAGCTGTGGGTGAGACCTTTCATTGGACTATCTCTATGGAGGTGTTGCCCACCCATTCATGGTGGGTCTTTATTGGATCACTGGAGTACTTAAAAAGAGCCACACAGGCCCAGAGGCAGAGCAGCTGTAAGTGACATTTTGAAGAGCAACTGAGAGTGACATTTTGAAGAGAAGCTGCAGGCACGAGAGGACAAAATGCCCCAAGAGCAACATTTTGGAGAACGCCATTTTGAAACACAACCTGGGAAGCAGATGCCAGCTACGTGCCTTCCCAGCTAACAGAGGTTTTCTGGATGCTATTGGCCTTCCTTCAGTGAAGGTATACTTGTTGACACCATAGCTTGGACACTTTTATGGCCTTAAGACTGTAACTTTGTAACCAAATAAACCCCCTTTATAAAAGCCAATCCATTTCCAGTATTTTGCATAACAGCAGAATTAGTAAACCAGAATACCTCCTATCATCAATTTTCCCTCTCTGTTGTTTATTCCTATTAGCAAAGAAACATGCTGAAATATCTCCCACAGTTGAAAAAAATCTTTCTTATTTGAAATCCCTGTCTAGCTATCACCCTGCTTTTCTACTCCCTTAAAGCAAAATTCCTCAACAGATGGTTTTATCCCTTTCTCCACTTCCTCACCTTGCATTCTCTTTTGAACCCACCCCAATCAGGCCTTCACTCGTCTCTACCGCCCCATAGTTCTCGGTCCTCATCTTAGCCTCCCAGAAGCATTTGACCTGTTATCACTCCCTCCTATTTCAAACACTTTCTTCATTTGGTTTCCAAAACACCAAACCCTTCATGGTTTTCTTCCCACACCACTGGCTGCTCCTTTACATTACTGGATCCTCTTCCTAGCTTTTAAAAGCTGGAACGCTACAGGGTTCAGTCCTTAGGCCTCTTCTTTAAATCTATCCTTTCTCCCTAGATGATTTCATCCAGTCCCTTTACTGATGACATCTACGTTTATCTTCAGCATCTCTTCTCTACGTTTACTCTACTGCCTAATAAGCATCTCTACTCAGATCTCTAACACACAGCATCTCAACACAACCAAAACTTTTTTTAAATTCCCTCCATTCCCTCTCACCTATTCCTCCTTCAATATTCTCCAGTGTTTTTCAAGCCAAAAATCTTGGGAGTCATGTACTCCTCCCTTCCTTTCTCCCTCTACATCCAACCCATTAATAAATCCTGTTAGCTCTACCTTCAAAATATATCCAGCAGAGGCTAAACCTGCTTATAATTGTGCCTAAGAGTCTCCCCGAGTGCCTCTTTGTTGCTCAGATGTGGCCCTCTCTCTCTCTAAGCCACCTTGGTGGGTGATCTCGCTGCCCTCCCCCCTACATGGGACATGACTCCCAGGGGTGTAAATCTCCCTGGCAATGCAGGATATGACTCCTGGGGATAATCTGGACTTGGCATCTTGGGATTGAGGACATCTTCTTGACCAAAAGGGGGATGCAAAATGAGACGAAATACTTTCAGTGGCTGAGAGATTCCAAATGGAGTCGAGAGATCACTCTGGTGGACATTCTTACACAATATATAGATAACACTTTTTAGGTTTTAATATATTGGAATAGCTAGAAGTAAATACCTGAAACTACCAAACTCCAACTCAGTAGCCTTGACTCTTGAAGACGATTGTACAACAATGTAGCTTACAAGGGGTGACGGTGTGATTGTGAAAACCCTGTGGATTGCACTCACTTTATCCAGTGTATGGATGGATGAGTAGAAAAATGGGGACAAAAACTAAATGAAAAATAGGGTGGGATGGGGCAATGATTATTTCTATGGAGTTTTTGCCCACCCCTTCAGGATAGGTCCTTACTGGATCACCGTAGTTTATTGGATCCTGTAGTTTATTGACACAGTAGCCAGAGCAACTCTTATAAAATTTAAGATATAATATGTCACACCTTTGCTCAAAACTATCTAATGGCTTCCCATTAAGGCCTTTACAAGATCTAGACTCTGTCTTCCCTGATTTCATTTCATATAACACTTCCCCCCTCACTTACTCTGCTCTGGTCTCACTGACCTTCTTGATATTCCTTTAAAAAGACATCCAGGCAGACTGGTGAGCTGTATGTTTTAGTTACTCCTCCAGGAAAGTAGGTAAAAAGCCAGGAACTGCGTGGACTGGACACCACAGAGCAATCTGTCTTTGGGCATACTTCATACAACACTCATGAAAACGTGGAACTGCTGAGATCAGCGAAATCTGTAAGTTTTTGCGGCCAGGGGACCCGCGCCCCTCCCTGCCAGGCTCAGTCCCGGGGGAGGAGGGGCTGTCAGCTCCGGGAAGGAGAAGGGAGAATTGCAGTGGCTGCTCTTATCGGAAACTCATTCTACTGATTCAAACTCCAACCATAGATAGACTGAGACCAGACACCAGAGACTCTGAGAGCAGCCAGCCCAGCAGAGAGGAGACAGACATAGAAAAAAAACAACACGAAAAACTCCAAAATAAAAGCAGAGGATTTTTCGAGTTCTGGTGAACACAGAAAGGGGAAGGGCGGAGATCAGGCCTTGAGGCGCATATGCAAATCCCGAAGCAAAGCTGATCTCTCTCCCCTGTGCATCTTTCCTTAATGGCCCTGGTTGCTTTGTCTATTAGCATTTCAATAACCCATTAGATCTCTGAGGAGGGCCGTTTTTTTTTGTTTGTTTGTTTGTTTGTTTGCTTTTTTTTTTTAAATCCTTTTTGCTTTTTCTAAAACAATTACTCTAAGAAGCTCAATACAGAAAGCTTCAAAGAATTGAAATTTGGGCACGTCAAGTCAAGAGCAGAACTAAGAGAGCTCTGAGACAAAAGGCAATATTCCAGTGGCTGAGAAAATTCACTAAACAACACAACTTCCCAAGAAAAGGGGGGTGTCCGCTCACAGCCACCATCCTGGTGGACAGGAAACACTCCTGCCCATCGCCAGCCCCATAGCCCAGAGCTGCCCCAGACAACCCAGTGTGACGGAAGTGCTTCAAATAACAGGCACACACCACAAAACTGGGCGTGGACATTAGCCTTCCCTACAACCTCAGCTGAATGTCCCAGAGCTGGGAAGGGGGAGCAGTGTGAATTAACAGAGCCCCATTCAGCCATCATTTGAGCAGACTGGGAGCCTCCCTATACAGCCCAGCAGCCCAGAACTGCCCTGGGGGGACGGCACTCACCTGTGACATAGCACAGTCATCCCTCAACAGAGGACCCGGGGAGCACAGCCTGGAAGAGGGGCCCACTTGCAAGTCTCAGGAGCCATACGCCAATACCAAAGACTTGTGGGTCAGTGGCAGAGACAAACTGTGACAGGACTGAACTGAAGGATTAGACTATTGCAGCAGCTTTAAAACTCTAGGATCATCAGGGAGATTTGATTGTTAGGGCCACCCCCCCTCCCCGACTGCCCAGAAACACGCCCCACATACAGGGCAGGCAACACCAACTACACACGCAAGCTTGGTACACCAATTGGGCCCCACAAGACTCACTCCCCCACTCACCAAAAAGGCTAAGCAGGGGAGATCTGGCTTGTGGAGAACAGGTGGCTCGTGGACGCCACCTGCTGGTTAGTTAGAGAAAGTGTACTCCACGAAGCTGTAGATCTGATAAATTAGAGATAAGGACTTCAACTGGTCTACAAACCCTAAAAGAACCCTATCAAGTTCAGCAAATGCCACGAGGCCAAAAACAACAGAAAATTATAAAGCATATGAAAAAACCAGACGATATGGATAACCCAAGCCCAAGCACCCAAATCAAAAGACCAGAAGAGACACACCACCTAGAGCAGCTACTCAAAGAACTAAAGATGAACAATGAGACCCTAGTATGGGATATGAAGGAAATCAAGAAGACCCTAGAAGAGCATAAAGAAGACATTGCAAGACTAAATAAAAAAATGGATGATCTTATGGAAATTAAAGAAACTGTTGACAAAATTAAAAAGATTCTGGACACTCATAGTACAAGACTAGAGGAAGTTGAACAACGAATCAGTGACCTGGAAGATGACAGAATGGAAAATGAAAGCATAAAAGAAAGAATGGGGAAAAAAATTGAAAAACTCGAAATGGACCTCAGGGATATGATAGATAATATGAAACGTCCAAATATAAGACTCATTGGTGTCCCAGAAGGGGAAGAAAAGGGTAAAGGTCTAGGAAGAGTATTCAAAGAAATTGTTGGGGAAAACTTCCCAAATCTTCTAAACAACATAAATACACAAATCATAAATGCCCAGCGAACTCCAAATAGAATAAATCCAAAAAAACCCACTCCGAGACATATACTGATCACACTGTCAAACATAGAAGAGAAGGAGCAAGTTCTGAAAGCAGCAAGAGAAAAGCAATTCACCACATACAAAGGAAACAGCATAAGACTAAGTAGTGACTACTCAGCAGCCACCATGGAGGCGAGAAGGCAGTGGCACGATATATTTAAAATTCTGAGTGAGAGGAATTTCCAGCCAAGAATACTTTATCCAGCAAAGCTCTCCTTCAAATTTGAGGGAGAGCTTAAATTTTTCACAGACAAAGAAATGCTGAGAGAATTTGCTAACAAGAGACCTGCCCTACTGGAGATACTAAAGGGAGCCCTACAGACAGAGAAACAAAGACAGGACAGAGAGACCTGGAGAAAGGTTCAGTACTAAAGAGATTCGGTATGGGTACAATAAAGGATATTAATAGAGAGAGGGAAAAATATGGCAAACATAATCCAAAGGATAAGATGGCCGATTCAAGAAATGCCTTCACGGTTTTAACGTTGAATGTAAATGGATTAAACTCCCCAATTAAAAGATATAGATTCGCAGAATGGATCAAAAAAATGAACCATCAATATGTTGCATACAAGAGACTCATCTTAGACACAGGGACACAAAGAAACTGAAAGTGAAAGGATGGAAAAAAATATTTCATGCAAGCTACAGCCAAAAGAAAGCAGGTGTAGCAATATTAATCTCAGATAAAATAGACTTCAAATGCAGGGATGTTTTGAGAGACAAAGAAGGCCACTACATACTAATAAAAGGGGCAATTCAGCAAGAAGAAATAACAATCGTAAATGTCTATGCACCCAATCAAGGTGCCACAAAATACATGAGAGAAACATTGGCAAAACTAAAGGAAGCAATTGATGTTTCCACAATAATTGTGGGAGACTTCAACACATCACTCTCTCCTATAGATAGATCAACCAGACAGAAGACCAATAAGGAAATTGAAAACCTAAACAATCTGATAAATGAATTAGATTTAACAGACATCTACAGGACATTACATCCCAAATCACCAGGATACACATACTTTTCTAGTGCTCACGGAACTTTCTCCAGAATAGATCATATGCTGGGACATAAAACAAGCCTCAATAAATTTAAAAAGATTGAAATTATTCAAAGCACATTCTCTGACCACAATGGAATACAATTAGAAGTCAATAACCATCAGAGACTTAGAAAATTCACAAATACCTGGAGGTTAAACAACACACTCCTAAACAATCAGTGGGTTAAAGAAGAAATAGCAAGAGAAATTGCTAAATATATAGAGACGAATGAAAATGAGAACACAACATACCAAAACCTATGGGATGCAGCAAAAGCAGTGCTAAGGGGGAAATTTATAGCACTAAACGCATATATTAAAAAGGAAGAAAGAGCCAAAATCAAAGAACTAATGGATCAACTGAAGAAGCTAGAAAATGAACAGCAAACCAATCCTAAACCAAGTACAAGAAAAGAAATAACAAGGATTAAAGCAGAAATAAATGACATAGAGAACAAAAAACAATAGAAAGGATAAATATCACCAAAAGTTGGTTCTTTGAGAAGATCAACAAGATTGACAAGCCCCTAGCTAGACTGACAAAATCAAAAAGAGAGAAGACCCATATAAACAAAATAATGAATGAAAAAGGTAACATAACTGCAGATCCTGAAGAAATTAAAAAAATTATAAGAGGATATTATGAACAACTGTATGGCAACAAACTGGATAATGTAGAAGAAATGGACAATTTCCTGGAAACATATGAACAACCTAGACTGACCAGAGAAGAAATAGAAGACCTCAACCAACCCATCACAAGCAAAGAGATCCAATCAGTCATCAAAAATCTTCCCACAAATAAATGCCCAGGGCCAGATGGCTTCACAGGGGAATTCTACCAAACTTTCCAGAAAGAACTGACACCAATCTTACTCAAACTCTTTCAAAACATTGAAAAAAATGGAACACTACCTAACTCATTTTATGAAGCTAACATCAATCTAATACCAAAACCAGGCAAAGATGCTACAAAAAAGGAAAACTACCGGCCAATCTCCCTAATGAATATAGATGCAAAAATCCTCAACAAAATACTTGCAAATCGAATCCAAAGACACATTAAAAAAATCATACACCATGACCAAGTGGGGTTCATTCCAGGCATGCAAGGATGGTTCAACATAAGAAAAACAATCAATGTATTACAACACATTAAAAACTCGAAAGGGAAAAATCAATTGATCATCTCAATAGATGCTGAAAAAGCATTTGACAAAATCCAACATCCCTTTTTGATAAAAACACTTCAAAAGGTAGGAATTGAAGGAAACTTCCTCAACATGATAAAGAGCATATATGAAAAACCCACAGCCAGCATAGTACTCAATGGTGAGAGACTGAAAGCCTTCCCTCTAAGATCAGGAACAAGACAAGGATGCCCGCTGTCACCACTGTTATTCAACATTGTGCTGGAAGTGCTAGCCAGGGCAATCCGGCAAGACAAAGAAATAAAAGGCATCCAAATTGGAAAAGAAGAAGTAAAACTGTCATTGTTTGCAGATGATATGATCTTATATCTAGAAAACCCTGAGAAATCGACGATACACCTACTAGAGCTAATAAACAAATTTAGCAAAGTAGCAGGATACAAGATTAATGCACATAAGTCAGTAATGTTTCTATATGCTAGAAATGAACAAACTGAAGAGACACTCAAGAAAAAGATACCATTTTCAATAGCAACTAAAAAAATCAGGTACCTAGGAATAAACTTAACCAAAGATGTAAAAGACCTATACAAAGAAAACTACATAACTCTACTAAAAGAAATAGAAGGGGACCTTAAAAGATGGAAAAATATTCCATGTTCATGGATAGGAAGGCTAAATGTCATTAAGATGTCAATTCTACCCAAACTCATCTACAGATTCAATGCAATCCCAATCAAAATTCCAACAACCTACTTTGCAGACTTGGAAAAGCTAGTTATCAAATTTATTTGGAAAGGGAAGATGCCTCGAATTGCTAAAGACACTCTAAAAAAGAAAAACGAAGTGGGAGGACTTACACTCCCTGACTTTGAAGCTTATTATAAAGCCACAGTTGCCAAAACAGCATGGTACTGGCACAAAGATAGACATATAGATCAATGGAATCGAATTGAGAATTCAGAGATAGACCCTCAGATCTATGGCCGACTGATCTTTGATAAGGCCCCCAAAGTCACTGAACTGAGCCATAATGGTCTTTTCAACAAATGGGGCTGGGAGAGTTGGATATCCATATCCAAAAGAATGAAAGAGGACCCCTACCTCACCCCCTACACAAAAATTAACTCAAAATGGACCAAAGATCTCAATATAAAAGAAAGTACCATAAAACTCCTAGAAGATAATGTAGGAAAACATCTTCAAGACCTTGTATTAGGAGGCCACTTCCTAGACTTTACACCCAAAGCACAAGCAACAAAAGAGAAAATAGATAAATGGGAACTCCTCAAGCTTAGAAGTTTCTGCACCTCAAAGGAATTTCTCAAAAAGGTAAAGAGGCAGCCAACTCAATGGGAAAAAATTTTTGGAAACCATGCATCTGACAAAAGACTGATATCTTGCATATACAAAGAAATCCTACAACTCAATGACAATAGTACAGACAGCCCAATTATAAAATGGGCAAAAGATATGAAAAGACAGTTCTCTGAAGAGGAAATACAAATGGCCAAGAAACACATGAAAAAATGTTCAGCTTCACTAGCTATTAGAGAGATGCAAATTAAGACCACAATGAGATACCATCTAACACCGGTTAGAATGGCTGCCATTAAACAAACAGGAAACTACAAATGCTGGAGGGGATGTGGAGAAATTGGAACTCTTATTCATTGTTGGTGGGACTGTATAATGGTTCAGCCACTCTGGAAGTCAGTCTGGCAGTTCCTTAGAAAACTAGATATAGAGCTACCATTCGATCCAGCGATTGCACTTCTCGGTATATACCCGGAAGATCGGAAAGCAGTGACACGAACAGATATCTGCATGCCAATGTTCATAGCAGCATTATTCACAATTGCCAAGAGATGGAAACAACCCAAATGTCCTTCAACAGATGAGTGGATAAATAAAATGTGGTATATACACACGATGGAATACTACGCGGCAGTAAGAAGGAACGATCTGGTGAAACATATGACAACATGGATGAACCTTGAAGACATAATGCTGAGCGAAATAAGCCAGGCACAAAAAGAGAAATATTATATGCTACCACTAATGTGAACTTTGAAAAATGTAAAACAAATGGTTTATAATGTAGAATGTAGGGGAACTAGCAGTAGAGAGCAATTAAGGAAGGGGGGAACAATAATCCAAGAAGAACAGATAAGCTATTTAACGTTCTGGGGATGCCCAGAAATGACTATGGTCTGTAAATTTCTGATGGATGTAGTAGGAACAAGTTCACTGAAATGTTGCTATATTATGTAACTTTCTTGGGGTAAAGTAGGAACATGTTGGAAGTTAAGCAGTTATCTTAGGTTAGTTGTCTTTTTCTTACTCCCTTGTTATGGTCTCTTTGAAATGTTCTTTTATTGTATGTTTGTTTTCTTTTTAACTTTTTTTTTTCATACAGTTGATTTAAAAAAGAAGGGAAAGTTAAAAAAAAAAAAAAAAAGAAAAAAGAAAAACAAGGAAAAAAAAAAAAAAGATGTAGTGACCCCTTGAGGAGCCTGTGGAGAATGCAGGGGTATTCGCCTACCCCACCTCCATGGTTGCTAACATGACCACAGACATAGGGGACTGGTGGTTTGATGGGTTGAGCCCTCTACCATAAGTTTTACACTTGGGAAGACGGTTGCTGCAAAGGAGAGGCTAGGCTTCCCTGTATTTGTGCCTAAGAGTCTCCTCCTGAATGCCTCTTTGTTGCTCAGATGTGGCCCTCTCTCTCTGGCTAAGCCAACTTGAAAGGTGAAATCACTGCCCTCCCCCCTACGTGGGATCAGACACCCAGGGAAGTGAATCTCCCTGGCAACGTGGAATATGACTCCCGGGGAGGAATGTAGACCCGGCATCGTGGGATGGAGAACATCTTCTTGACCAAAAGGGGGATGTGAAAGGAAATGAAATAAGCTTCAGTGGCAGAGAGATTCCAAAACGAGCCGAGAGATCACTCTGGTGGGCACTCTTACGCACACTTTAGACAACCTTTTTTAGGTTCTAAAGAATTGGGGTAGCTGGTGGTGGATACCTGAAACTATTAAACTACAACCCAGAACCCATGAATCTCGAAGACAGTTGTATAAAAATGTAGCTTATGAGGGGTGACAGTGGGATTGGGAATGCCATAAGGACCAAACTCCACTTTGTCTAGTTTATGGATGGATGTGTAGAAAAGTAGGGGAAGCAAACAAACAGACAAAGGTACCCAGTGTTCTTTTTTACTTCAATTGCTCTTTTTCACTCTAATTATTATTCTTGTTATTTTTGTGTGTGTGCTAATGAAGGTGTCAGGGATTGATTTAGGTGATGAATGTACAACTATGTAATGGTACTGTAAACAATCGAAAGTACAATTTGTTTTGTATGACTGCGTGGTATGTGAATATATCTCAATAAAATGATGATTAAAAAAAAAAAAAAAAAAAAAAAGACATCCACTCAAGCTCAGAGATTTTGCACTTCATGTTGTTCCCTCTGCTTGAAACTCTATCACTTAATTCAGGTCTTTGTTCAAATAACTGCCTCCTTAGAGAGGCGTTTAGAGATCATTCTATCTAAAATAGCACTCCTCTGTAACTCTTATGTCTCTCCCACACTTTTTTTTAATAGCACCTATCATCACTACCTAACATTAAATTTCAATTCTCTTTGTTATATGTTCATTTTATTTATTCTTCATTAGAATATAAACTCCATGAGGACAAGGACTTGTTTTGTTCACTGTTATACCTACCCAACACTTAAAAGAATACCCATCATGGAATGTCCTTGTGCAGGTTTGAAGCTGTTATGTATCCCAAGAAAAGGCCATGTTCTTTTAATCCATTCCTGTGGGGGCAGACTTATTGTGCATGCAACCCTTTGATTAGGTTGTTTCAGTTGAGCTGTCTGTGACCCACTCAATTCAAGGTGGGTCTTAATCCTTTACTGGAGTCCTTTATGAGGATAAAAGAGAGAGAAACAACTGAAGAGCTTGGAGAGAAAAGTCCCAGAGATGCTAAGAGAGGACCCACAGAAGCTCAGAGAGGAGAAGGAATGAGACCCAGGAGCAAAGGACCAGCAGCCACTGGCCATGTGCTTTGCTAGCTGATAGAGGAACCCCAGATGCCAGCAGCCTGTCTTCAGAGTCCAGCTATCCTCCTGTTGATGCCTTAATTGGAACATTTTCATGGCCTTAGAAATGTAAATCTGTAAACTAATAAATCTCCATTGTAAAAGCCAACCCATTTCTCATATATTGAATTCAGCAGTTTTAGCAAACCAAAACAGCTCTCAGTAAATAATTGTCCAATAAACTAATAAAAATAGAAGCTATATTATTTTCTATATACAATGGACATTTTCCAGTCTTTACCCTACTTAAGATCTCTGCAGCACTTGACACTGTACCAATTCTCCTTCCTGAAACTCTCTTTCCTTGGACTCTTAGACCCCCAGTTCTCACTCTCCAATCATTCCTTCCTAGACTCCTTTTATAGGCTCCCTTTCTCTACTTTAAATGTGATCATTCTTCAGGGTTCTGCACTAATGCCAGGTTTTCTACTTCAGGGTTCTCTGTTAAGGCCATCACTCTCTTAGAGCTACACATTTCCCTGAGTAGTCTTTTCTCTACCATGGTTTCAATTACCATTTTTATGTTACAGATTCTCTCTCCTCTCTCCGTATCTGCATATAGAACTGCTTAATGAACTTCTCTAGGTTTAATTACTACAGACACTTAAATCTAGAAATGTAAAAAGCTAAACTATTAGCTTCTCCTGTATCCCTTCTTCACTTCCAACCAACTTCTTCCTTCAATATTCTGATCTCAGTGAAAAACATTACCATTCACCTACTTAAACCAGAAACTTGGAAATTAACCTCCATTCCTCACACTTTCTCATGCTCTGTGCCCAATCAATTACCAGTTCAATGTTCAACAATAAATTATATGTTGAGCTTCTTCCAGGCACTGTTCCAGGTACTGGGAATACAGCTAACTTATGGTCGGTCGTTCACATTATAAGGTTATTTACTCTTTCCCTAACAATGAGTCTGGAGTTAGGTGAATTTAAGGTTGGGTCAGCAGCTATGTGAGGGCACTGAGGTTGGCATAGCTATAATTTTCTTTCTATTTCCTTCAAGGTTTTAAGTTGGCTTTGGGCATCATATCCTCATGGGACACTTCCAAAGGCAGAAAGCAAGGAGGAAGAGCGAAAAGAGTGAAAAAGGGCTTTCCTCAAGGGACCATTTTCCTTTTATTAGGGAGTACAATCTTTCTGAGAAACTCCCCAGAGGACTTCCCTTCATGTCCCCTTGGCCATAACTGGGTCCAAGGGCAAAGGAGACTGAGAAAGCAAGTGTCTGGCAAAGGTAATAGGGTTGCTTGATTCACCCCCTGGGACTGAGCACATGAATGCCCTTAAAAACAATTGGAGTTCTACCTGGTAAGAAAGAATGGGAGGAGGTGGTTTGTGGAAGGTCAACCCAGACTGACTTCCACAAAAACAGACATGAAACTTGCACTCTAGTTATGGGAAAAACTTTAAACAAATAAATAAATGCATAAACAAGATAATTTCAGATTCTATATGAATTCTGAAATAATAGGATAATGTGATCAAGAGTGGTGGGCATATTTTGAAGATAAAACTGACAGAATTTACAAAATGGGATTGAATGTGACAATATGAGGAAAAGAAAGATGATTTCAAACTAGTATTGATACCCATTCACAAATGAAACTCAATAAAGTTAATTAAGGGTCAAAAGTCACACCACTATTGACTAATAAAGTCAGAATTGAGTCTAATCATATCTGAAATCAAAGCCCATATTCTTTTTCTTATACCATCTATCTGTGGAAAAAGCAGAACACAAAATGGCATCTATAAATTGATGACACTGGAAATAAACAAGAATGAAAAGCCAGATGTTTGTAAATAGTCAGTGCTTATTAAATTGTTGCTATTTGTTATTTTTGTATTTCCCTGCACAGCTAGTTAAATAAACAAAATATTTTGTGAATGTTTGTGTCTAACCACAATATGGAACACTCAAAAATAGTTACTGACTCCTTAGAACAGCAGCAAATGGTGATGACATTATGTAGCAAAGGAGGAAGTGGCTCAAATTGCAACAAAAGGTTTCCCACTACATCAAAGACTAAAAGCAAACAGTTACAGCTCTGAAAGAGTCTAACAAAACAAAGACCTATATAATCAATTAAAATGGTAAGATAGTGACTAATATCATGTTTATGTTCCAGTCATAGACAACTACTATGTAGCTATTATATGGACAAAGTGTATATATGCATATATAATATAAATAAATAGATCCATGTAGGCTTAGTATGGATAAAAAAGAAAAAATGTCTGCCTTTTCTTTCAGGTACAAAAAAGATAGCAAAATAAATTAATTTAGCATTATTCAATATTTTTCTGGCATAAAGAAACCAGACTAGATTATATTTAAAGGTCCATTTTGGCTACATTACTCTGTGAAGCCTGAGATATCATTAGAGCCCTAAAAAAAATCTAAAATACTTCCTTATCCACAACAGAGAATACACAGATAACAAGGCAAGCAAAGCAAATGGTTTTAGGAAGGTGTCTGGGGAGACTTATAGGCCCACAGGAGCAAATCTCTGCAGTAAAAGCTCTGATATTCTGCAGAGAGCTAGGCGGGAGGTGCCTGCAAATGGCTTTCATCCAGAGCAGATGCCAAAAATGGAGTTGAGCAGGGTAAGTCCCTAGCAGTCATTCTTCCAGTCAAGGCAAACTAATTTGTTTCTGTCTCCTTTTAAGCGTAAGTGAGGAAAAAAAAAAAAAGGAAGGAAGGAAGAAGAAAGGAAGGGAGGGAGGGATGCCTTAGAACAACATCCAAATATATTCCTGTCCCCTCTAATCCAGTTTGGAAAATGCATGCAAATTTGGATTCTGAGTCAAAAACCTTTTAATATGGCTGTGAAAAATATCAGAAATAAATGAGAACCTCCTTGTTCACATGCCAGGCTCATTTGGGCAAATATATGCATATATATCTTTACAAAATATGCACACATGAATTTGTCTGAAATGAAGGGTGAAGACTTTACCAAATCTGAATAATGTGATAACTGAGTATGAACTAGGATTTTTTACTGTCTTCTGTTTCGCCTTTTTGTCACTGATCATTGAGAGAATAGTTTGAATAGTTCATCTAATAACAGCAATAGGTTTTTACTAGGACCATCTTAAAGCCACACCTTAACCCTAACCACCTTATGCATTTCCAAGGATTAATAGTATAGTTTATGGTCTTGGAATAGTTTCTCCTAAATAATAATAATAATAATAATAACTAGTCTATTCGCTCTTCAAGCTATAATCAACTGATCTATCTTGATGTAACATAAAGCAGTCTTATTTACAAAATTCTAAACAGCACAAGAAATCCCTACTTCCTCTTATCCTTCATTGTCAGACAACTTCCCCCCTACCCAAGTTTTCGTCCTTACTTCCTCAATTCAGCTATTAAATGTGAAACGTGTCTTTAAATCTCCCTTTTTAAATGCTCCTAGGGCTGTTCCATAAAGTTAGTGGCTCAAGTCTGAAAATGGGCCCTACTCTGCCCTTCTAATAGCTTCAATGTTCAATTCTTATATACTACTCTTCGAATTCCTGAAATTTTATTATTTGCTTGGAGTTTTTGGTACCTTTAGTTTAAAAAACAAGTCGTTACAGTAAACCAAACAAATCTTATTATGTTTCCTAAACCTCCCTTCCTTCACATTATCAGGTAAACATAGAATGCACTGCCTTTAAAGGAACTGAGAAAAGAAAAAAGCAAACTCACTGACAAACTGTGGCAACATGAAAATAATCAGCTGAGCTATCCGAATCAGAAGTTTCCGCATTTTATAATGTTTCATTTTGAAAATTGTATGGGCTTCTCAAGTCTTAAGAGTCATCGGAATTGAAACAACCCTCCTTGCTCATTCCGGTGCTGGTTCATTTCCGAGTCTGTGGCTGCCTCCCCCGCCCCAGCGACAGGCCCTGGCAGCCATGCGCCGCAGACTGCAGCACGCCAGCTCGCGGTCTTCAGGCGCCGCGCACTCCGCCCCGTGGGGCCCATGAAAGGCGGGGCTCCGGGCCGAGACCCCGCCTCTGCGGCGGCAGCGCTGGACGCCGAGTGGGCGCTCGGGGCCGGAGGACGGGCCCGCAGGCCTCGGCACCGCCCCTGCCCGCCCCGCTCCCTGGGCAGCTACTTAAGCCACTCCGCAGCGGCCTCCGCCTCAGTGCGTTACTTACCTCGACTCTTAGCTTGTCGGGGACGGTAACCGAGACCCGGTGTCTGCTCCTGTTCTCTTGGCCTCATAACCTGTAGCCACCATGGTAAGTGAACTAAGCGCGGCACCGTCCTCCCTCGGAAAAACGGGGAAGATCCAGCAGGAGAGACAGGGAGAGCCTCTAGCTACGGAAAGGACCGGGACCGACGCCGGCCATATGCAGGGGAAAAAGAGAGGCGTGAGGGCGACGGTGGAGTAGATGAAAACTCGTTTTGTCGAGATCTGCTGGGGCCGGGGAGGAGGGGTCGTTCCATGTTCTGCTCGGATTCTGGGAGCGGATGGCCGGGCGCGGACTCCCCTCCGTGGATGGGATCGTCTTTTAGTCCCTAGGCGCAGCTCCTTCGCTGCGGTTGGAGACGCAATCATCTTTTCTCGCGTGCCCATCCCCCATTTCTTCCTCCACCCTTGGCGGGCGCCCGCCGGCTCTCTTCGCCCTCACTTCCTCAGCGCGAAAAGCGGGGGCGGGAAAGAGACAAAAGCGCACGCGCGACCGTTACTTTCCCGCCTGTGAGCGGCGGGAAACAGCCGCTGAGATCTGCGCGCGTGCGCGCTGGAGTGGGGGTGGTGTGCTGCGGCTGCGGCTGCGGCTACGGCTGGAGGGCGTGTCTCCCTTTTTATTTTTATCTCTGCAGTTCCATGTCTGTGGGGCAGCATTCCTATTCAGTGAACTGCGTTACTCCAGTGCATTAGGAAATTGCCCTTCAACAGCCTGTAGAACCCACCTGTCCCTCTGTGACCTCCCTTCTGCGTTAGGAATGCTTGTGGGAGCAGGTGGTGGCGATGAGGGATCTTGAGGGAACGGAAATTGGATCTTGGTCCGGATCTGGGCCGCCGATAATCCCTTACCGCGCCCTGACACATGTAGAGGTGCTGGGCTGAGCCCAACGACTGCGAGAAGGGGAGGATGGGTGGTGACGTGGCCATTGCATGCCTCTGTAGCTGCGCGGCCCTGGCGGCCGCAGGGGGGCGCGGACGCGCGCACCCTAAATTGCTCATTCATCCTGTGCCGCAGAGCCCCGCCCCTCGTTCTTGCAGCACATTTCCTCTGCACTGCTCTGGCCGCGTGCTTCCTATGCTGGGACTGTCGGGTAATCTGGCCACTCAGCCTGAGCTGGGATTTTGGAGCCTGAGCGCTGGGCCGATGGCCTCCTAATCTTGGTGCTCCAAAGAAGTAGCTGTGACTAAGCTCTCTTGGTCTGGAAAAGCACCCCCTCAAATGAGGGGCTGGATGTTAAAATGTAGATTAAAAAGTATAATAACCCTTCTCGCCTACAAACAATTTATTGTACAGGAAATGTAAAGGTTAATCGAATGATTTTTTTTTCCTTTCCCCCAGCGTGAGTGCATCTCCATCCACGTCGGCCAGGCTGGTGTCCAGATTGGCAATGCCTGCTGGGAGCTCTACTGCCTGGAACACGGCATCCAGCCCGATGGCCAGATGCCAAGTGACAAGACCATCGGGGGAGGAGATGACTCCTTCAACACCTTCTTCAGTGAGACCGGTGCTGGCAAGCA
Source organism: Choloepus didactylus (assembly GCF_015220235.1). Taxonomy (NCBI): domain Eukaryota; kingdom Metazoa; phylum Chordata; class Mammalia; order Pilosa; family Megalonychidae; genus Choloepus; species Choloepus didactylus. The sequence continues at coordinate 86,414,700 of NC_051314.1, forward strand.
CGTGCCCAGGGCAGTGTTTGTAGACCTGGAACCCACGGTCATTGGTGAGTTGACTCAGTAACCTGAGAGATCGCAGGGGTCTGAGACAGGAAGTCTGTTCTGGGGCTCCGTTGATGCTCCCCAGAGTTAAGTAGGCTTGTGCAGGTTATTAGTGATGGGTGGCACTGTTTGCCTTTTGCAGATGAGGTTCGCACTGGCACCTACCGCCAGCTCTTCCACCCTGAGCAGCTCATCACAGGCAAGGAAGATGCTGCCAATAACTATGCCCGCGGGCACTACACCATTGGCAAGGAGATCATTGACCTGGTTCTGGACAGAATTCGCAAGCTGGTAAATACCATATGTGAATACATATTTTTAATGGGATGGAAGGATTCTGTTGCAAGTTTAATTGAGAAGCCAAAATAAAGCATTCATTTGTTGCATGCTAAAATGAGGACTAGGATGCTCACTTTATTAATTGGGATTCTAAACCAGATAGTCCTTGGGTTTGGGCCCAAATTTGGGCTATTTTGCCAATTTTTCATGCTTCGGTAGAGAGCATGAAACTGATGACTATATGTTTTTATATTGTGATGTAGATCTGATATGATTCATGATTTAAAGTAAAAAAGTAAAACTGAAATACTAAGAATGTGTAACTCAGTATTGAATTTTTTTTCTTTCCCTACAGGCCGACCAGTGCACAGGTCTTCAGGGCTTCTTGGTTTTCCATAGCTTTGGTGGGGGAACCGGTTCTGGGTTCACCTCCCTGCTGATGGAACGTCTTTCTGTTGATTATGGCAAGAAGTCCAAGCTGGAGTTCTCCATTTACCCAGCCCCCCAGGTTTCCACAGCTGTGGTCGAGCCCTACAACTCCATCCTCACCACCCACACCACCCTGGAGCACTCAGATTGTGCCTTTATGGTAGACAATGAGGCCATCTATGACATCTGTCGTAGGAACCTCGATATTGAGCGCCCAACCTACACCAACCTTAACCGCCTTATTAGCCAGATTGTGTCCTCCATCACTGCTTCCCTCAGGTTTGATGGTGCCCTGAATGTTGATCTGACAGAATTCCAGACCAACCTGGTGCCCTACCCCCGCATCCACTTTCCTCTGGCCACATATGCCCCTGTCATCTCTGCTGAGAAAGCCTACCATGAACAGCTTTCTGTAGCAGAGATCACCAATGCTTGCTTTGAGCCAGCCAACCAGATGGTCAAATGTGACCCTCGCCACGGTAAATACATGGCTTGCTGCCTGTTATACCGTGGCGATGTGGTTCCCAAAGATGTCAATGCTGCCATTGCCACCATCAAGACCAAGCGTAGCATTCAGTTTGTAGATTGGTGCCCCACTGGCTTCAAGGTCGGCATTAATTACCAGCCTCCCACTGTGGTGCCTGGTGGAGACCTGGCCAAGGTCCAGCGAGCTGTGTGCATGCTGAGCAACACCACAGCCATTGCTGAGGCCTGGGCTCGCCTGGACCACAAGTTTGACCTGATGTATGCCAAGCGTGCCTTTGTTCACTGGTATGTGGGTGAGGGGATGGAGGAAGGAGAGTTCTCTGAGGCCCGTGAGGACATGGCTGCCCTTGAGAAGGATTATGAGGAGGTTGGTGTGGATTCTGTTGAAGGAGAGGGTGAGGAAGAAGGAGAGGAATACTAATACCCATTTCTCTCAGCCCTATAGCATGTCACTCCCAGTATTTGTGCTTCTACATTAGCTGACAGGCATTTAAGCTCTGGTTAGATTGTCTTCATTCTAAATTGTGATCATGTCTTAACTTTTCCATGTGTACCTGTAACGTTTTCCATCATGTCCCAAAGTAAAGGCTTTTGTGACAATTTTGACTCCTGTGCTTTTTCTAAAAGTACCTTGAATTCTCCAATTCAGGGTGTGCTATCACTCCTCTACACCTGGAAGGTAGAATGTCTGCAACAAGGTGGTTATAGCAGGGACCCCAATTCTTGGCTTGGGTACCCTGGAAAAAAGGGAGAACACTGGACTAGAAAAGCAAACCTGGATTCTAATGTTGATCTGTCAGTATCACCTCCTTGAAAAAATAATTTAAAAGCTATTCTGCTAATTCAGAACTAATACAGTTTTTTAAATCATGATTGTGTATTTTCTAATGAGTTAGATACAGGAAGTAGTTTTGAATATTCTGCAAATGACTTGTCTAAAACGGCCTGCCAGCCCATCAAAATGAACAGGAAAACGGTTGACTACAGGATTATTTTAGGGTGATGAGAAAGCTTAATTCTAGCCCTGTAATGATGGGAGGGGATAAGTTTAGAACCAGAATTCAGTGAACAGCAAAGGTCCACCAGAGGAGAAAACTACATTGGAAGCTAGCTTGTGTGTATTGGTGGGAAACAACTGCATTATATGGAGATGAAGTGGCACCATTCTTAAAGGTTAGGATAATAAGTTCATAATTTATAGAACTTGGTGTGGTTTACATTCTTTCAAGTACATTAGTTTGGCTTCATCTAAAGGACTGAAGAGACAGGCAAAGTAATGCATATATGTGATCAAGAGTTTAACCCAGGAGAAAACTCAGAAAATGCAGGGACAATTTTCAGTCTGCCAAGGATGTTGCTGTCTTGGCTGAAGAGTAGAGAAGACCACACCAGTTCCCCCCCCCCCACCTCCCCGCCCATAATTCCTGTGAATTTATAAAATAACTTCTCAGCTCCAAAAAGAAACAATCTGACGGCATAGATCTTTCAGAGAAAGTTCTGTTGAGTTGGCACCGCAAGTTTAACAGCAATGCATATGTAGCCACAGCAGGTCTGAGGTCAAGGCAATGACAGGGTTTCAAGGCACAAAGGGGACACTCAACAATGGCCAAGGAGGAATGAAAGGTTTTGTTGGTGCTGAACTCAACTGAGAAGAGCCTGAGATGTTTGAGGACCCTCTGAAGCATTATGTCCCTCTCCCTTCTGCAAAACCAGAAAGAAAGGCAGGGCAGAGAAGAGTGTGTTTTCCAGGAAGGTACCCTGGCTGACCCAAAATCAGGGATGAACATATTCAGTGCACTGAAGGTGCCATGGTAGTTTTTTGGAGTTCTGCTGCAGCACAAGGCAGGTACAGGAGTGAGAAGCAGCCAGATACAAATTTCAATTTTATCTAACATCTTGGGAGGGTTTTTGTTTTTTTTAAGAAAAAAAAAAATCTCTAGTGAACAAGGCAAAATATTAACATGACAAACCTTGGTGGTAGGTGCATGAGTGTTTACTATTATGTTATCTATTGCTACATTAACAAATTACCCCCAAATTTTGTGGCTTATAACAATAAACACGTATTACTTCATACAGTTTGTGAGAGTCAGGAATTTGGGAGCAGCTGCTCCCATTAAGCTTAGTGGGATAGACCTGTCTTGAGGTTTCTCCTAAGGTTGCAGTAATCTGCAAGACTGACTGGGGCTGAAGGATCTGCTTCCAAGAAGGCTCACTCATTTGCCTAGCAAGTTAATGCTGACTGATGGCAGGTGGGCTTAGTTCTTCACCACGTGGGTCTTCCAAAGGGATGCTTGAGTGTCTTCATGACATGGCAGCTGGCTTCCCCAAAACTGAATGATCCAAGAGAGAGCAAGGTGGAAGCCACAATGTCTTTAATGGCCTAACCTCAACAGTCACACTTTGTCATTTCTACAATATCCTATTCATTACACGTCAGCCCTATTTGATGTGGAAGGAAACTAGACAATGGCAAGAGGTGAGAATCTTTGGGAAATATAGATATAACCCTAAGGTTTAATGTTTATATTGAACAGAAAGTACCACAGTTATTTTTTTTTTCTGTATGCTTGAAATACTCATTTTTTTAATGAATAAGGAAATCTGTTGTTTAGAGGGAAAATGTTTTCCATTTTCTATGGTTCAAACCTGAATTTCAATATTTGTGGATGCCTTTTAAAGTTACCCTCCTTTAGGACAGATAACCTCCCATCCGCATCTCTGCTGAACTATCCCCTTTATACCGTAATTATTTGGTTATTAATGCAACTTGTTGTTAATATTTAGGATTTCCTTCTGTCCCCTCTGTTCCCAATCATCTTATAAGTCAAGATAACAACTAGTAGTTGCAAATCAAAGCCTTTGGTAACATGAGTATCTCATGTGGACTTGGGGGCAGGAAGACTGGCTATAATGAGATGCACAGCACTTGGTAGTGCTTAAGGGATCTAAAATAAATGATTACTTCCCTCTTAAAGCAGATTATTTATTGTTCTATATAAACATTAAGCCCTAGGGTTTTGTAAAATTCATTCATTCTCCTTCTATGCTCAGGACTCTTCAAGCACCTTCTGAGAAGTTAATCTCAGGGTGGAGAGGCCCAGTGAAATAGATACCTGGCATCTGGTTCTGTCCCTAGTCAGGTCCCCTTAATCTTCTGGGTCTATTTTCCCTTTTGCACCATTCTGCCTCTCTTAGCGGGCTGTGGTAAGGAGAGTGATAAAGTTTGGAAGGATCTGTGAACTTGAAGATGAGTGTGCAAGCTTGGAAGATGAGGGGCAGGACACCCCAGGACTTGACATCTTGGCTTAACTGGACTCCAGAGTCAGTGCCAAGGAAGTAGGAGTCATTTCTTCAGAAAAGAAATAGAAATAAAAATAAGAAAAAGCCCAGGGAGAGTTTACTTAGAGGTGATGAGGACGATAATAGTAACAATAGTAATGAAAATTAATCTTAACTACATCAATATCTTCAATTTACACCCATCCACCCTTCATTTTTTAACACC